>NW_028288603.1:747554-1355109 GCF_059628265.1 Tinamus guttatus | reverse complement strand
CATTTTTGTATATATCTACTGACTAATACCAGATTAAAAAGAATTATAATTTCTATGTCACTTAAAGAACTTGAATCTCAATTCAAGCAGGAATTAAACAAGAAAGACAAGAACTTTGACAGTCAGCTATTAGATGGGCTGGAAGACATTTTCAATCCAAATGAATGTTTTTTTTTTCAAGATATCAAAGGCTCCATTTTTAAAACAAGTACAAAGCTTATCTGCCAGAGTAACTTTATGTTATATAACATATTATTTAGTTAAAGTGGGCAAGCATGATTCTGTAACCTAATGTTCCAGCTGCTCTCCTAGGAACAGCTTTTCAGTTTCCTTAAGAAAAACAAAAAAAATGTACAAAGTCACTCCAAAATATTCCATACCCTGCTAGCTGCATTGTGTTCAAGACAAATACACTCTTTTAATTTAAGTTTCTATTGTATTTTGGAACAAAAATAACTGGCTATTCAAGTCGCCTACCCAAGATAAGTAGCACTCTTCTTTCTTAAATAGGTTTGGGAAAGACATAGGAGCCCTCATGCTAATTTGGCCCAATTATGTGGATAAAACATCTAAAGGTAGTGGGGGGAAAAAAGCTGACTCCCTTTAAACTACATTTTTTCCAGTTAATAAATTAATAACTTTTACAAAATTATTCAACTTCAGCTGTCACTGCTCAGGCTCAGCAAATGGCAAAGCTTGCAGAGAAGTTATCCTTAGAGCAAATAGTTTTTTTTACCCCTGTAAGTTTACACCAACATGCTGCACTGCTCGTGTTTATAGCATTCCTTTGAAGAAGAAAATCCATACAATAACCACCACATACAATTTTCAAGAAGGAAGAGCTCTTTGAAATCACAAGAGGAGGTAGCAGTACTTCCTAGAAGCTCAGTGAACCCTCCCTCCCTCGTGAGGCACTCAGAATCTGATTTAGCATTGAAGTTATAGACAAGGAGACAAAACCCATAGAGAGTAGACAATGCTGCACCAATGAGCTTTCAACACAGGGTCCTAAAATTCTGAAAACCATCAAAGAAAATCTTCCCACAGTCTGGCTGAAAGAAACTTGTTAAAAGAGGCAAGAAAAAAAATCAGGGCTGGCAAATGAATTAAGCAAAACAGAAAAAGGAAGACTAGCATTAAAAACAATAAAACCCACTAAAACCAAAAGTCAAAAACACTTTATTACCCAGGAAAAAAAAAGTACAAAATTCCTCTCTTTTTAAGTGGTTGCACTATAAGTACCTTACTGCTGTGACTCTTTCTCAGCCCTGCTTTCAAACAGGGCACGATCCTAGACCGACACTGGTTAAATGGAGAAAGCTGGTGGAGAAAGTAAAAAGGGAGCCAGGTGTGGTCTGTATCCTCGCATTGCAGGAGACACCCTTCGCTGTTGGTTGCTGGCTTAGAAGCTCAGTCAACAAAGAGGGGTGGTTAGCTCAGGTGAAGGGCTGTGCTTTAAACATGGAATTTCTAGGTTCAGCTCTCACATCTGATAAGCTGATTAGTTGTAGCTTTCTTGTATGAATATACAGAGAAAATGGTAAATGTTTTTTATGTGTTGAATGACTCTGCAGAACAAAGGAGACTTTCATGCTTCATATTTGGATGCTTGTGGTTTTCCTTTTGCTCACTAACAGAGACAGGAAAATTCTTAATTCACACAACCATCTTCAGAATCTATGCCCATATATTTCTTAGGTCTGGTGTCTTGCTTTAGTATATCACTATTAAAAAATTCTTGCCTTTAAGAATATGCGGAAGTACGTTCATGAAACCAAGTAAAGGTACAGTCTGATATTCCTTGTCTGGAAATGTCTCCAATGGATGCCCTTACTCTTATTTCTCCTAACAAATCTCATACATATACATACCAAAAACCTATTTTCTTTCCTTTCCTTTCTCAGAATGATCTTATTGAGTCAATAAGAAATCTGAGAAGTGGCGCTAGTGAGAGATAGAGAACAGCAGAGGTAATTATCAGGTGGCTGACAGAAGGGTTTTTTTTTTTTTAATAATGAAGGCTTTCTTCAGGAGCTCCTTATAGCACTGCCTTAAAGACAGAGATTTACCATCTTTTTCAGTAGTGCATGGTGAAAAGGGGGGAAAAATACATTTTGTCAGACTAATACTAGGTACTCTTTCATTCTGGAAATACTAAATTTTCTTTGACAGAAAATGGTCTTGATGATACTAATCGAAGACAAAATAATTGAGAAACGCTTCTTTCACTGCAGTGGGTACTGAATCACATCTCCAGTGTCTCTTTTATCTCTAATTACTGTCATCCTGAAGAAGGAAGTAGGCAAATGTGCAAGATCTGCAATTATAATGCGTTCATGCTGCTTGTAAACCTGCCTTTTAATGTCTGACACCATTTATAATAAGTAAAATCATTTATAATAAGGAAAATTTGCTGAGTGGTGAGTATGTGAAGAGATATATGCTTGTAGAAATCTTGAAAGAGACCACAGTTAGATACCATTGCTAACTCAAATGTCTGGTCCAAAAATGAAAAAAGAGTACTGGCTTACTTTGCAATGCTGGAAAAGTCACTCCCTCCTCTTCCCATACATGTGTGAAGACCAACATCACGGTTAACTCAGAGGGAAACTGGGATGTAAAAGCAGAACGTGACTGAAAACCAGACGCTGTCCAGCTCTGAGGGATAAACAGTGTTGCAAATGAAAAATAGGTAACTTATATGCCAGGAGCTCAGCATAAGAATCCCAAAGTGTGCATAGCAATATCAGGGGCAACTCTAAAACGCTGTTTAGCCTTCACATCTTTTGTGTTTTAAACTATTGTCCTTTGTTTGATGTCATAGCAAGGTCATTTATGAGGTTACAAGCGATTAGGGTTGCATCTGCATTAACAAAAAAATTCTGTTCTCAGAGTAGCAGATGTTGCTTTTTGAAGATATTTCTTTATTACTGATTTATTTAGGTTACCCACTGAAGTGGTTTATTTTTTTATTAAAATGTATTCAGACAGGAAATATTTTAAGCTAAGTCTATGCCTTTTCTGAAAGCAGAGCATCTCAGGCAGTAGTAACAATAAATCACAGAATCCTTAAGGTTGGAAGGGACCTCTAGAGAACATCTAGTCCAACCCCCCTGCACACGCAGGGTCCCCTAGAGCACATGGCACAGGACTGCGTCCAAGCGGGTTTTGAACATCTCCAAAGAAGGAGGTTCCACAACCTCTCTTAGCAACCTGTTCCAGTGCTCTGTCACTGTCACTAACAATGAATTTTTTCCTTAAATTCCTGTGGAACTTTTGGTTTCGATTTTTAACTCAACAATATAAGCACTCAAACATAAAATAAATCAGTACATAAAGTTTTAAAATATATCATAAGATTTAACAGTTTGCTGACATGATTACTTCCACTTTTGTGCTGTAGTTAATTTCTAGAAAAAGCAAACACATATGGGAAAAATGCCATTAAACGCTGACAAACTTCTGAAGTCGCTGTAAAATTTGGTCATGCCTCTACTCTCAAACTAAATGAGTAATCCCATGGAAACTAATCAAATTATGCCAATGTAATTCCACTACAAATGAAAGCAGGCTCATGCTCTATACAACTGAACCTCAACTTCTCTTTAATGAGCAGGTCTTTAATACTCTTCCTTACACCAGAAGATATATAAGCTGAAGTCAAATTGTTTCTGGAACTTCTGTTGTGAGCCCACATCAGGTCTACCTAAATTGAGAGCTTGGAGTCAGGGTGCAGAGCAATGATGGTTTGGGCATGTGTGGATGTCACAGGCTCTGCAGCACCAGCGCCGACTGCTCTCCAGCAGGCCCCTGGCCGGTCTGTCCTGTAGCAGGACACTGGAGTCCTGGATTCCCAGATCTATTCCAAATATGCAAATATTACAGAAGTTCCCTGTAGCACTTAAAAGTGTTCAGCCTAATTTATTGCTTTTAAGAAGCAAATGCACTTGCTTCTGGGCACATATAATGACTTCCTTGGGCTGCTCCTCACATCTTGTATGATCTTGATAATGATCATACACTGCATTGTTTTAAATACATAGTCTGCCACGAATCTTTTGATAATAAGCTATTAACTTTGTAAGAATAACACCAACTACAGCAAGAACGCTAGCAATTAATTTAAAATGTTCATGTCAGTAATTTAAATACAAGTTTTAAAAGTAGCTGGGTCTCAAGGCCAGATGGGGCTTCCAAGATAATCAACAGAATGCACCCAACAACTTCTGTTGTACAAGTCTTTCAAGTCTTCTATATTTTAAGTCTTCCATCTCTTCTTCAACTATAACAAAACAAGTGATGAGGAAAAAGAGGCATAAGAAAACATATTAGTACTTAAAAGGAAGAAAGCTTGTACCATGTAAAGACCATCACTCTGGAAACCACACTTCTCTTCAATCTCATCTTCTTAGAAGCTGCCTGTGCAAAGCAATCCAAATGTGGTTAATCTTTCAAAAGAAGCCACTTTTCAATGTAACCCCTAATCATACATATAATGCATATACTTTCTATCAAGTTAGGGATGTAGACAGATAAGGAAAGAATCAAGGAGTAAAGAAATTAATAATATTTATCCTATGCTTGTTCGCTTATTTTCCTCACTAGTGAAAGATAGGTAACATTTCGACAAAACTATTGATGGTTTTCTTTGCTCAAGGATTTCACTCATATCTACCTGTCTATCAGAAGAGGCCTTTGCAACAAACTTGTACTGCAAATATTTTGACAAGACATGGAAGAACAGTACAATAACCCAGAGCACACAAGGAGACTGCTCTTTAAAGAGATGCAAGAGAATAGTAAATGAGCTGTTCTGTATTCCAGAAAGCCTGTAGTCGGAGTACTTGGGAGTGCTATGCAGACTAATTATAGGCTGTGGAACTGCTGATGATTACTCAGGTTTGATGTAGTGCCAAATGAACAGCCTCCAGAGGGAAATCCTAATGCCACCGAGTGAAATGAATAAACTCACTGATTTCAGGAGTCTGAGGACTCTGCCTTTCTGACCTGGATGATCTTTTGGGCATTCTAGGCAGTAGATGTTCACATCAACGCATATAGTTACACTGCTGAACATGGTTTATAGCATCAAGGATCAGCTTTCAAATTTGCACAGTCAAGGTAAGTACCTAGATCCCTAATTAAGTCAGCAGTCTTAGTCACTTAGCATTTGCTAAGTTAATATAAATAATCCATTAGTAGAAACCTTGCAATCTCTGCACTGCTTTTTGCATCCTTGCGCTTAGATTTCAATTGTTATCTTGGTAGTTTGTTTTGAACAGATATAGAGAGAAATACTATATCTTCAGTGCTTACAATGAGAAAACAAATTACAAAGGGTTTGGAAATCTTTTGGATAAAGGTCCATGGAAATACATGTCATTAACATTAGCTACATGTTGCTGTCAGCAAGACTCAACTTTGCCCCTTCTCCTAAGGCATTTTACTTTTAACTTCCTTATTTGAAAACCAATATATTAACTTAGGAAAACACTCGTTTGAAGCTTGTGATTCACTCATTGTGATTATAGGAGTTTTTCCCACAACAGCTGCTCCCCTTTGTGTCTTTCATTTCAGCTTCCTGCTGAGCTACATGATAATAGTGATGAGTATGGGTGAGAATCTAAATAAGCTTGCTAGATACATCTCATTAAAGGTAAACCTTCTCTATTATGCACATGGGACTGTTAAATAATTAGACAGTACTGTCCTTTTTTCTTCTGCTGCATTTTTCTGGTCTACATATATTCACCTAGTCACTATGAGAATGAGGTAGACAGAAGATAGACTAGAGAAAGAAAAAGTTCCAATTACAATAACAGTGAGCAACCCTCTCAGACAGGACAACATTTAAAGACAGGTTTCTACTTAGCCTTTACATGGATGCATGTGAAGATGTCCAGCACATGGAAAAAGGTGAAAGGTAGCTTGGGAAAAAAGTTAGAATAGCTCTTTTGATATTTCAGCAGAAACTGATAGTGGTAATCATTTGATAGCTCAATAATTTCGACCTACAGAGCTACCATAACAGAGTGGAAAAGCCATTCAAATACATGGTAGATCTCAACAAACACCTTGGATGCCATCCTGTGTTTCCATTCTTCCTCGATCCTTGGCCATATTACGCCAACCTTTTGAATAGGGAATCTGTCCTGAGAGTGCAAACACCTGGAACAATGCATTAAAATTGCAGCCTGAACACTGTTAACTTTCTCAAAGATGTCCTCCTACACTGAAGAGAAGACTTCCTAGCTTTTTCTTCCTTTCTGTTCTTGCTTCATTCCTTCTTATACACACTGATGTTACTTGTATATTTTCACTGCTTTGTCCCTTTTGCAAAGAGAATATTGAATTTTAATACAGGATAATCTAACACAATGTGTTAGATAAAGCACAGAAGATTTTAAAGACTTCTGTAAGGATAAAAAGGAAAATAATACCTTGCTTCATATTTATAACTGCACTGAAAACATGGTACCGCAGTGAACTTCTGTTCCTGAAAACAGAAAGTCCAAGAGTGGGCAGATGGTTTTTGATGTGTGATATAGCTTCTATTTGAGACATAAAAGAGCCTGAGAGGCTATTATGGTAACTTAAGGTCAGAAAAATACTCTATAATCTATCTAATTAAAATTTTTATAGGCAACAATCTTATGTGATATAAGAAGACAACTTTAGATTGAGCACTTCAGTGTTACTCAGATCATTACCATAAATGCCCAGAATATGATTTGCTGATATTGCCAAACTAAGAGACTAATATATTAATCACGTTAGCTGTTTGGTAGTGTGTCACAGAAACATTATTTTGCTCTGTGATCTCTCTGTGCCACTGCAGTATACAAAAAACTGTGGTTAGGCCAACCCAGGACTATTCTCCTTCACAACACTCTGCATCACACTGTTGTGCACTGTAACCATCTGAGCAGAAATATTCTGTTGCACAGCCAGCAGCATCAGAGGAGGTGAAGGTAAGTAAGCCAGCAAGCAAAGAATAATATTTTGAGGCCTGTCTTTGTCTATGGAGAACGTCTGGACAGCATCTGACATTGCAATCAAAATAACTTTATATTCCTGATTCTCTGAAGCAGGCCAGGAGCAAAGCAGTTTAAAGTTGTGTTCTCGAGACCAAATCTGTGCTTAAACTTGCAGACCTTGGAAGCCAATCTCAGAATGCTGATGAATATGTTGCATTTAGCATTGTAACTCTTTCTCATATTTTGTGCGTCTCACAACTGAGCCATGAGGGGGAAAAAAAGAAAAGAGAAAGACTAAGCAATCCATGCAAAAGTGGCACTGAAGATTAGAAAAGGGAGGAATGAAGCAGGATCTCTCTGGAGTTCCTTCTTAATACTAATGAGAAAAAGAAGTGCTCCCTTCAGCCGACATGCAATTAAGCAAAGCTTTGCCATGCAAGCTAGAACAACGTGCCTACAATGCAGGCTTTTTTAAGGTCATAGGTGTCCTCTGGATTTTTTTTAATGAAATTTGGGACAAATGCTGGTAGGAAAACATAGAAACACAAAAGATTTCAGTAAAACTAAAAGCACTATAAATATACATCCATTTCAGTTGTGTTTTCTTGAAATGCCCTTACAGGCCATAGGCCTGTGAATGGCTGTGGGATGAAAAAGATATCACTCTAATTAGTAGATGCAAATGTTCTTGTGGGAATGTAGGTGTAAATGCTCTTGTAGGAAACCTGGAAACAAACTATGAGTTCTTTTGTTATAAAACACCATACTTAACTAAATCACAGACCCTTGTCAGGACCTGAAACAAAGGAAGTGCTTATGCAAAAAAATTGCTGAGGTATATTTGGAAATAAAATGCATTTTCATATGGGAAAGAAGAAGAAGCAATACAGAAACAGCATCTACACACATTAAAACAAAGCTGGATTATACCTAAAGCAGGTACCTATAATCTTGAAGGCAGAGCTTTTTGGCTAACTATTGAATGGGAAAAGCTTGTCAAGAGGACAACTAAGGGGATTAGCTCCTGTCATCTGATTTTTCTTCCTACAGAAAGAATGGATTCAGCATTTTATTTGTAAATAAACACCACTGCATCCTAGGTGCCCATCCACCATCAATTTTTCTTCAGTTTACAAAGTCTTCAACATCTTGAAATTTTAATCAAAAAGACAATAAAATCAGTTAGCTAAATACTTGGACTTACCTTCTCTCCTTGTGTGTGTGTGTCTTATATTTTAGTTAGATATCTATACTTTTTATCTGTTTTCCTGGATATTTTCTGCCATCCTACAGCTCTCTGGATGTAGACAAGTGAGTCGGGAAATCACAGTAGATAGGAGCTTTCTCAAATTATATCAGCGCAGGAGCAAGTTTTGTATTTGCTTTGGTTTTGGTAGAACATTAAGTGAGCGAGGCTAACAGAGTTTTGGAAATGCTGATGATAAAAGATTTGTAAAACTTTGTTACAAAGCAGGCAGATTTTCAGAGGAGCTTGCCTCTCATTAAGACACCAAAAGAAAGTTGTTTTCAGAAGTTTTAAAAGGTTTTTGTACTCAGCAGATCTCTGTGATTCAGAGCTGCCACTGTGACCCACAGTGCTAAGTTTTTAAAACGTGTGCTATTACTCAGATTTTCTAAAGGTGACCCGAAGTATGTCAAAAACATATTGAAAAAATAAGATTAATTAAAAGCCTACAGCAAATAGACATGAAGACTGAATCTGTCAGGAAAAAATAGTTATGTTTTAAAGCTGTTTCATTATTTTGAGGAAGGAATTGCATCAACCCTGTAGAGGTGGCAACCTCTAGAGCTGGCTTTCAATAACCTTTCATCACTGCCTTCCATGATAGATGCTAAGTACAATGTTTTAAGCTTGGCCAGGGTACGCAGTTCACAAAACTGTAATTTGACTGAAATGTTGTTTTGAATGAAGATTTCTTTTAAGATTCTGGACTTTACTAAACTAGTTTGAACCAGGGCAGTATGAACAGTAACACAGGCTATGGACTGCATTAATTTCCGCAAAGAAAACATGAACCATTTAAATGGGCAAAAAGCTATAATGTGATTGCTGGAATGTAACGCAGATATTATCAACTGAACATAAAGATAGATAGAGTACAAAAAGGCAAACAGGCGGCTTGACTAAGAAGACAATGCACAATTAAAAATTGTTAATGGATAATATTTTGATATCTGAAATAAATCACATTTTAGATGATGATAAAATGATGATGATAAAATTAGGAAAAGTCACAAAGTGATGAGCTAGCAACCCTGTCATGTCAACTCTTGTAGTATGGTTAAAAGGTTATTACTCAGACTGGAAAGCTGACCACTGTTGCTATGATGGTTAATAGTGATTTTGTTCTCAAATGCCATCTTGACTCATCGGGCTAACACCTCCTCTTTCAAGTCTTGAAGGACGTATTCTGAAGTGGATGTACATTCAAGCATGTTTTCAAGCATTCTGGATGCACTGATGTAAATTTACCAAGCCAGAAGAGCCAGAAGATTTATTATCACCGCAATGACAATTTCCTTTATGCTGTCTGACAGTGCTTTAGTGTACATGGCTAGAATATTAATTGATATACACCAGCTAAAACAAATAGTCATCCAATTTACTAGCAGAGATTTTTTTGCATAGCACTTCTGTTCTCTTAGTTCTCTTCACAAAAGAAATACTTATTTTAATTCCATAGTGCAGATTCTATCCCTGTCCACATCAAATAGACACTCAAGCTTGTTTTTGTGAAGACGACCAGGACTAAGATTGGGACCTAGGCTGTTTCTCTTTAATATCTCATCTAATTTCCTTAGCAGATAGTTACCTACTTACAATATGTAATGTCTTTTATTTTTTATTCCTTTTCTGTTACAAGAACCTGAAGTGTCCATTATTTTTATTACAATAATTTTAACTTACTAATTATTAAAATATTTCTAAAATACTATTATTACCTCTGGAATAGAATTGTCTATGTTATAAGTTAATTGTACTTATAAAATGTCCAAAAGTGAATTGCTCAGAGTAGGAAATCATGTCCAAATTTAATAAATAAAATATGAATCAGACAAAACACATAGAATTGGAGCTATGTAAAGCTACACCACTTGAAGATGTGGCATCTTTTTAACAAATTTGGCAATCATAGCACTAAGTGGAATTTAAATGAACAATAAAATCTTCAAAAAAAACACATTAAAATAGTAGAACAGATTTGATTACACATAAAAGGAGAAACAAGAAAAAAAAGACCCTCTCAGATTAACAGCATGAATGTGAAAGGAGAGGTCCATTCTCGGGGCTATCCCTATCCCAGAAAGGATTTAAAATATACATACACATAACCCTGCAAATGTTATATAGTATCAAGCTACAGAGTATTTAGGCTGAATGCTTTCTAAAAAGCGTCCGAGCTTTCCTCTTTTGATACGTGTTTAGTGCTATTTCTGTCACCATTTCTATATATGCTAAAAAGAGTATACTGAAGTAGACATATACACTTGTAGCAGACCGGGACAATGGCTAACGCATCTGGACAACATCTACACCACTTATTTCTCAGACATTCCCAGGAGCACATCTTCTGTTGAGTGTTGCCAGAAGCATGCTACTGGGGTCGGTTCTGCAGGCCCTCAGGGGAAGGCCAAGCAGCCCAGACGGGTCTGAGGATGCCTTTGAGACCACCACCCATCCTCCAAGCCCACCTGCACGCACAGCAAGGCATCATGCTCATCCCTGTGAAACCACGTGCCAGCTGTAGCTGAGGTCCCAGCCTTTATAGTACACCTGCCGTGCATACCCACCTCAAAATAACAGAAGATCGACTAGGTGCTATAGGGGAAGAAAGGCATGGAAAATTTAACTTCCCACTCTAACCAGAACAGCACCTCCACAGCTGTTGTCCTTACCTGGCATTATGGCTCTGGGATAAGAGATGCCGTACCCTGCCATCAGCTCAACATTTTGTCTGTTGGTATTACAAAGAGGATCAGGGCTGAAGTCTCATGGAGTTCTTGGTCTTAAACCATAAGCATACACTGTTGACATGGGCCCAAAACTGTTCCAGAAATCCTAAATTAATATTAAATTAGGGTTGCTATGCAGGCTAGTAGAAGCTAGTGAGAAATGAAAGGCACAAGAAAGAATTAACAGATCTCCTACAGACACACTTTTAACATTTTCTTTGATGATAATCCTAATCCCAGCTCCAAGGACATCTGTATATATCTGTCTGATTTTTGTGACTACGACTTTTTTTCAAGTTCCCTTCACCTGACACTCTACTCCATGAAAAACCTTCTAATCTCTGTTAGAACAGACCTACTGACCTCATCCTGCTACTACTGCAAATGTAATAACATTTATTTTCCCTTGCACCCCCTTCACTGAGCTTCTATAAAAAGTTTTATCTGGGGGAGATGTGACTATTAATCTATAATGTATTTAGAAAGTCAGTTAAGTCATTTTTAAAAATAAGAAAACAGTGAAGCTGAGGCATACTGAACTGTCATCTGAGGGTGTAACTGTGACGTAAGGTAGAAAACAATGTGTGGATTGTTTTTTTAGTAGAGCAATTTTTTAGTATTTTTCTATAGTATAGGAAACACTACTATTTGAAATACACTGAATCATACTTTTAAAACAATTTAAAATTTATCAAAAAGGACAAATTTATCAGAAGTGAAAGGCTTGGCTCAACATTAATGGGATCAGTACCAGACCTATCCTGTTATACCTGACTGTTCAGGCAATGAATATACACATCCAAATTCATTTGGGTATGTAAAACTGACACAAACAGGAGATTTGTTAAACCATCTCCTTAAAAAATCACTATCCATAAAACTTTGTATGTTTAATAGAATTTAATATCTTTTAATATGATTTTATATTTCAGCATACAATTGCACATATAGATTTAATGCGACATCTTTTTCATATACTGCAGACTTCTATTAACCTTTCAACAAATACAATTTAAATTACACTAACGAAATAACAGGATGACAAGGGTGATAAATTTTTAATGCCTGCATGTCAAGAGGGCCCTATTTTGAAAACAACATGTAACTGTAAAAAAAGGAGTTTTATAGACAGAAATAAAGCGATTTTTCATTTTCACTTAATTTGGCTCTAAGGAAAATAACACACAACTGATAGCTTTATATAAAACCTATTCACCAGTCAATTAGTTTTCATGCTGAAAGATAAAGGAACCATCATAAAAGACCAAAGTCATGGAGCAGCCACTTTTTGTTCATCTCGAACAGGCACAAAAGCAAATGCAACTAAAAATAAGAGTTTCAATTACTATAAAAGACATTTTAATTTTAGAATTGAACCTGCATTATCATTGCCTACCCCTCTGACAATCAGCAGAGCTCCTGTGGTAGCAGAATTGGTAAGGGCTGGAGGTTGTGCATCATGCTTGTTTAACATGCTATCAGCTCTCTTGGTTTGCTGTCAGGTTTTGTCCTTAGGAAAATGCAACCTCCCCAGTCCTCTGCCCAAACATGACACGAGGGAAAGAAGAGGCAGGTGCCTGAAGCATCGAAAACAAATCTTTCCATCATTCCTGGGTCTGGTCAATAGGAATCATTCCAACAGGCTTGTCCTAATTTTAAGGTTATCAAGTACCTGCAAATCTTGAACTTGAGAGGAATTCATTCTCTGCCTCAATCTACTACTTATTTAATAACACTTTCTTTTTTAGCTAGTCTTCATAGAGCAACAAACCTTCACAGCACCATACACTGTTCATTTTTAAGGAATGTCTAATGCCCAGAGACCCAAAAGGTATCAGGATATTTCCATCATGGAACATTACGCAGTTACACAAGATTCAAACTGGGAGTCACTCACAGCCAGAGTAGGTAAGCACTGAAACAGCTTGCCCGGAGAGGCTGTGGAGGCTCCATTCTCACCAATATTCAAAACTTAAGCGAACAAAGACCAGTAACTAGTTTTTCACACATAACTACACCTTTTTCTTACCTCTTTTCTGATTTTCAGCCAGACCTTAAAGTGCAACAGCTTGTGTAAATTACAATTTAAAAATGCATAGGAAAGATTGGACTCAGCTCATCCTTGCTCTCCACAGTACTGATGCCTGTACTTGCAAAAGTTGTTTCAGAAAGCATTTACAGTCATTAAAGAGAACTGTAAAGATGTAATTCACTTGACCTATCTAGATGCCTGCAGTAGATTGAAATAAATTGTGCTTATTTCTCGTACCGACTACAAAGGAAAGTTAGGTGATTATCTCAGATGTAGACTTATACCTGACATCTAAAGCAAGGAGAGATGAATATCATGCTAAGATCGTGTGTATAAAGTTGTAGTCCAAACAGTGGTTTTTCAGCTGCCAGCTGGGCTTGGAACTGACTGTGTATGCGAGGTGCCTTTCTGTCTGACCTGAAAGCTCTTGAGATGCCTGTGGTATCTTGAAGATCACACACTCAGCAACTAAGCAAACCATCCAACTAGGCAAAGTGGCACCTAAATCCTCAAGATGCTGAGTACTCATGGAACAATATTTTTGTTGTGCAGTTCTTATTTTACAGAAATGTGGTTTATAGGAGCTTAGTGGTGAGACAAGGAAGTTTTATCTTTGATGGAAGTGTTTATTTTTCCTCCATAGTTTAGCTGGAAAAGTTATCATCTGCATTTTCCCCCTCCTCCTGCCCCTCGCCCCAAGACTTATTTGGAACAATGCCGGAAAATATTTGGCTCACTAGAGAGCTGTGTAGAATGGGACTGCTGATATGAGCATGTCAAACTAGATAGGAGGTTTGAAAGTTCCTCACATTATTACATGTAGAATCCAACTATAAACCACTGATAAATCCACATTTTGCAATAGAGGCCCATCTTTAGTTTAGATACTTCATTTGAGTCCCAAGCACCAGTACTATGTTAGCTCAAAAATACTATGCCCCCTACATTCTCTTTTACAGCTACATAACCCTGGAGACCTTGGAAGCACCAGTTCTTGGTTGCTGCTCTTCAGTGAAGTTCTGAGGGAGGTCTTCCTGCCCCCAAAGTGTTCTGTACTCCCAGGGCTTCTGTAGAGCCAGGGACATTTCATGGACCTTCCCAAGCTTCAGGACAGTACAAAAGGTGTCTGGGAGCTAGGGAAGAAAAACAACATTTTTGGACACAACTTTTCCCTAAAATTACCTTTCAAAATTCCTCCTGAAGTTCTGATTTAGAGTAAAAACTATAAATGAGAAAAAAAAAGTTTTTAGCTTGCCCATTAAGGAAACCACTCCCAGAATGCTTCTTCTGTTGTCAGAATGGCATGAATAAGGATTCATCACCCTTGTCCATATTTTTGTAATATTTTGATTTGGTGTTTATCATTATAACAAACCTGTTAGGAAGGGCCAAGATAGCATACCAACACATAAAAAAAGAAGTACTAGTGTCCTCATAAAGCAATGAAATATAGTGCAATGATCTCTAAGCCAGAGCTGGTATGGCTACATAGGACAAAGCCAACTATACAGAGATATTAGTTGATCTTCCTGGCATACATACATAATCCTTCTGATTCCAAAGACAATTCAACTGCCTTGGCTCCAGTGACTCTGGCTCTCTCAATAGTGTGGCATATCATTAGGATATCATGTTCACAAGATAGATCTAATTGAGCTACCTCAAATAACTCTGTCAACGAAAGAATAAACTTCAAAAATTGTCTCAGGATGGTGCCATTTTATCTTCAGTGCCCTAGTTACTTAAGCTAGCTAGAATAAAGTTAGATCAGGCATATCATTATTTATTACAATCATATTACCTGACTGATGTTTAACTATATGCTCAAATACAGAGAAAGTTCATCTTCAGAACAAGCATGTTAAACTAACAGTATCTTTACTACAAATTCTTTTACATAGTTGAATTAATAATAATGAAAATCTTATCTGTAATTCCCATTCTATAATGCCAGTTAAAAATTCTTATATCTGTATGCATATTGTAGCCAATATTCACAGTATTCCTCAACATAGCAAATGTCCATTCACTTCTAGAGAAATTTGTCATGCAAAAGGAATAAAAGGTCAAGTACTACAAACTTTCATAAGTCATTTTCCTAAAGCACTCGTATCATTTTTGTTTTATTTTGGGTACTAACATACTTAAAAGGATTCGAAATTAACTGTATGCCAGAATATAAAGTTATACATCTGAGAAGTGTCATTGTGAGTCCCTTTCTGATAATCTCTAACTGTTATGTTAACTCTTACTATGAAGAGATAAGCATTTGTTGAAGCAAACCAAGTGGGCTTATTCCCATCCCAAGGAGGGACAAATCCACCTCTGCATATCACATAGTAATTTTCTGTACAGGAAATCATTATCTCGCTGCAGCAGAAACAGCCTTCATTTCCTTAGCTCAGCAATTCTTATTGCACGTGCTGAGTCAGATACAGTGCAGAGGTTTGGGGCTTTTAAAAATACCATCCTTCCCTTTGTATACTTTTAAAATGCAATGTATCATAAAACACTGAATCTTTCATTTAAGCATTGTCTTTGAAATTCATTTTGATTACAGGGACTGAAGGAGTTTTCTCAAACACAGAGAATCAAGGTCTACCAAAGTTGTGAAAACCTTATTATTTTCTTTTTTGAAAAATAACAGTTTTTTAGTGATAGATGGTATAAAGTGAAGCAATAGTGGCCAGAGGAAAAGCTTGATTTGAAAGGAATGGGCATTTTAGGAGGAAGCTATACTCTATGCCTGGGTAATTTATCTTGCCCCTTTCCCTCAGTTAGGATTTTATGGCACTGAGTAGTAGGGGGGAAAAGTGCTGAGTAATAAGAAATAGTTTGAAATATATTTTCATGTTATGCTGTGTGTGACATAGTCTCTCCTCAAATCATATTTAGAATTCATAAGCATGTATATTATAGTTAATGCCTATTTTATTTGCAGAAGGAATTTTTTTTTAATTCCTGCCATTTTTAATTATGTTCTGCTTAGTAACATAGTTTTAGAAGCTAGATTACAGTAAAACAGAGGGAAGTTATTATTTAAAAAGTGCAATAAAGTAACTCTGGGAAAACTTTCCTTTGCCTGAGGAAGAATTATTGAACTTTCTGGCAGGAGAAATGCTGGCTCCACCGCCACTGGCTTAGCAGGCATCTAACACCTTGGTAGAAACTATTCTCACATTTCTCCTAGGGCATAAAGACTGTGATTTAGAGACACAGTAGAGTTGGGGTTGCAACCCCCCTGCTCAGGACACGTCCAGTCAGGATCTGGCTGCCTCCAAAGATGGAAGCTCTGTGTGCAATCTGGACAAGCTGCTCCGGTGTTTGGCCACCCTCACAGTAACAACGTGCTTTCTTATGTCCAGACAGAATTGCCTGTGTTTGAATTTGCACCCCCTGCCTCTCATCCTGCCATTGGGCAATAAACCCAGCACTCACCAAATCCCCATGACTGTTAGTAGGATAGGACATTTTACTCTTTTACCCCCTCTTCAAAAGCAATGTGGTAAAATGCTCATGTGTGAGTTGAATGCAGGATTAAAGCGCTACCAATCGTGACTCAAGCCCTTCATCCTGACATGTGAAAAGGCTAAGCAGATTGCACATAATATCTGAGAATTCAAACTTCCTTTTTTATCTCCTCAGCTAATTGCTGGCAAGTCTTTCTTAGGCGCCTTAAAAGGCAGAAGAGTTCAAGCACATTCAAATATGCATAAACCCTTGAAGAAACACTGCAAACGTGTTTCGCTTACAAGCACTTTCATGCCTTTGCTCTGGGAAAGGCCAGGGCAGAATGTGTTCCCGAGGGCTCACACAGGAGGACAGTGAAATTAGGAGGCGCTCCTGGCCAGGACTCGGAGCCCTCCGTGCTCTGCTCTCTCTGTATGTGGGACCGCACCGCGCCATCCCGCTGCGTTCGCACTCTGACTCAGTGTCTCCTGAGCTCGAGCACTTGCTCGAGCCACATCCAAATGATGTGCGGACATAAAACAGTCGAGGGCGCTCTGGGGACTTGGGAGCATGTGAAATGATCCTCTCGGCACAACAGCTCTCGGGCCCCGGGGCGTGACCTACTGCCTGCAAACAGAGGTTGAAAGGCTTGAGAGGGAAGGGTGGAAATTTCCTGGGTTAAGCACTACCACGTGGGAGAAGACAGCATGGGAACTTCAGCAGAGGGCTCACAGCCTCCAACAGCTCAGAGCGAATTCCAGAGCAGAAACTAAGTTTCCCGAAACCTCGGGAAGGTACTGCCACAACAGAAGACCATAATAAAGCGTTGCCAGTATCTTCAGTGACACTATCCTTGCATCTCTGTGTACTAAAAAGGTAGGAGAAATAGCACTTCCAGACAAATAAGTACCCAGAGGAGCAAGAAAGCCACTGATAATCCATTAATGAACGTTTTTTTTCCTTGCAGTGTTTTGGAATCTCTTCATTCTCTCCAAACACCAAAAGAATAAATGTGAAATTAAAGGTTCATTAACATGACCAGTTAATTTTGGCTTTTATTCTTCATTTCACAATTTTAACCTATCAACATTCAGAATTAGGTTGAGGGTGTTTCACTTTTTAATGGAATGGAAAAATATGAGGAAGAACTCATTCTGATCAGACGTAACCATTATTTCTAATATGAAATATATCAACTTTTCAGCTAATTATGCTATGGGAATTATCATGATTCTTGCTATTGAAATTAAGAAATCATTTGATAACTCATCTTTTCCCAGGTTATTGAGGTTCCAGAACATTTGTTTCTCTTAATTAGGCTATTTAAGTACAAGATAAGATTTGCTAGCTGAATACAAAAATCCTTTTGGTGCTAAAAAAATTAATTGTACTTTAATTATTATTTTAACTTTCCAACAGTCTTAGGGTCTGAAGACACACATACCAATTACACGCCAATTATTCCCTTCATGTGATGTGCCTCAAGGAGACTTTATTTTAACCATTATCTTCTCTCATCCTATTGCCATAGCTAAAATTCTGTTCTAGTTAATAGTGGGGTTTCAGTAAATATTTTCTTAATCTATGAACTCTTGATCGTGTGGTTACTTTCTCCATGTCTAAATTTTATTGTAGATAAAGCCAAGGATTGTGACACCCAAACCAAATGAGGTCAGACCAAATTCTTCAGTCCCAGCATGAAGCATGAACTGAAATTTCTGATCAGAGCCCATCTTTGACCAGGGAGCTTTTTAAGCTCTGCCATACCAGACAGCACATGGAGGGCTGAGCCCTCTCATAGCCAGACAGAAGCTTTGGTTATCAGCAGTGAAGAGTCATTGCAAAGTCAAAGGCAAATGGCCTGGGGCTTGGGAAGTATAATCTTTAGGGCAGACAAAAACTAAATTAGACAAAGGAGGAGTCAGATCCTTCTGAAGGATAAATTGCATCTTAGCTTTTAAGAGCCTTTTGTCATTATCAAGTAAGGGTTTGCATACGTAGAGCACAACTAAATTAGTAAAAGTTTCTTGAATTAAATAGATCTACAATTCTGTCATATGACACATTTTTTCTCAGAATCTCTCAAACTACATTGTTATACTGACAATGGTAAAAAAAAAAAGTGATCATTAATCAAAACCAATCAGTTCTCTACATTTATCTGAGAAGAGAGAGATGAACAGCTTTGCTAAAAATATGCAGTAAAATTAATTTATGTCTGAATATGAGTAGCACAACAATAAAATTTCGGATGCTTTTATGATCCAGCAAGACCTTCAGAAACTCGCCACACAGCATTGTAATGACTTACTGCATAACAGTTATCTATCTCCTGCTGGTCATTCTATTCAACAGTGGCCTAGAATTATCCTTTCTTAATTATTTTTCTCAAAGTTATTTCCATTTCTGCACTTGGTAGTGATCAGAAATTTCTACTTTCATTTATTTACTATTTTATCTAAGGTCTATGTTTCTTTCCCAAAATTCAATATGATTCCAGATGACTGAATTAATCTAATGATTTTTCTGTAAATTTGGATTGCAGGGAAATGTTCCCCTATGTGCCATGTTTATTATTCAAATAAATATACTTCAGGACTGTGTTGCCATCTTCAGTGACACTATCCTTGCATGTCTGTGTACTAAAAAGGTAGGAGAAATGGCACTTCCAGACAAATAAGTACCCAGAGGTGCTTCTGTTTAGGACCGTGTTTCTGACTCTTTTTTTTTGTCCCGAATGCCCTAGTCAGTGCCTTGCCAAAGTGACCACTGGAAAAAAAAATAGTAATATCAGTGTTCCTGAAATTAAGGAAAAAGAATTGTGAAAATGGCAGGGGCAGGAAGGGTTCCAAGGTACTTGTAATGGGGTACAAAAGGGCAGAAAGTCTTCCGTATTTTCTCAGATGGGGAAAGTTAACATCTGAAAACATGATCTCTTGCTATATGCCGTGTTACACAGGAAGAAACAATGGAAAGTCACAAGAGTTAGGAATGATTTGCAGAGCTGGTATCTTCAGGTGTAATAAAACTCTGCAAGAGTTTTATGACTTTAGAGGTAGCTGTAACTATAGCAAGAAGGCATAGATACAGATTATACAAATACATATATATATATATACATATATATATATACATAAACACACACACAAGGGTAAATTATTACTCTCCCTTTAGCTACTAAGCTCAGCAATTCAGGGAAAGAATTCACAGCTGCAGACCGGGCAGCTTCCATTCATTTAGGTGTACACTGGTATATACTGTGGCTACTATATGACAACAGAGGAGTCACACCAATTCCCAAAGAATGCTCCAGTCTGAGAAAATGTCCTGATATAAGACTAATTAAGTCAACTTTAGTGCATATTCTTGTCAAACTACTAAGTTTGACTTAGGGGATTCTTCATATTATGCCAAAGTTTCCACTTTGCAGAGTAAGAAAGATTTACTTTTATGACTTGTGGGATGACATTCTGAACCTCAAATTTCCAGGACTGCCCCTAAATAGCCTGCTTTATTTAGATCTGCAAAAGGGATGTCGGTTGCTATCTTGAGATGTATCAGAAGAGGTAAAGGTAAACACGAAAAGAAAGCTGCTATTTATGTTAGAGGACAATGCATATTGCTGTCCCACAGCGAGACAAAATGCACCTCCATGCCATGTTAAATTGTGTTAAATCACATAGAGATTGACCATGTAGTTATTGCACAGCAAGTCTTTCCAGTGAGTTTTCCACCGAGTTTTAAATGGGTTTCCTCATGCTAACAGTAATTGATAAATGTAATCATGTATTCCAGACTTAGTCCCTCTTATCAGTGCTATCTATGTTGAGACAGGAAAAAGTATCAATTGCAGTTAAAACCTTTCAGTTTTTTCAAACCTCTTTTGGCAGCTAATATCAAAGACCTTTAGAGTGAATTTATACTGGATGTATTCTCCCATTGTAGTGCTGCTTACATGGATTGATCTCATAAAGGTGTTTGCATCTACTCTAGGAGGGCAGGAAGCTCCCTATGACACTTCCTTTCCTGAGCACTGCTTACTGTGCACTCTGAATTCAGATTTATCAAAATATGCTTATAACACTAGAATCTCTTTAGATATGGATTTAAGACAGAATCTACTACTCTAACTCATCTGTTGCAGACTTCGAAAATTTTAAAGCACTCTTCCTGCCATGATCCAAAATTAATTTATTGCAAAGGAGATTTATTTTTTATTTTCTCACTTCATGTTTGTTACACACCTTATTATACAAGATTGAGATACAAGAAAATTAAGATTCTCAGAATGCAAAGGACAAAGCTCAGATCCATACAAAACCAACTTTATATGAGGTTCCCATTGCTATGTGACATAAAAGCTGTTCTAAAGAAATCTATTCTGCTTTACAGAAGTCGTCAAAGAAATATTAGACATTAGGGGTTTAATTTACATAGTCCAGTTGGATGTCATCCTTCTATTTAAAAAATAAAAATGAATCAGTATAACCAAAGAGAAGAATATATTTGGCAGGAAAATGTACTTTTGCTCTTCTAAAATATTTTGATTTAAATTAAAACTTTTAGTATCAGCAAAAATAACAGTAAGGCTTCAAATTCAAATTATTTCTTAACCACAGTCAGTCACTGTACTCTTTACGCTCTCTTGGCTCATGAGCCTTGTGAGATGTAGTTAAACCATTTTAAGTTTAAAAAGTATAAGGCCAAATAGTAGATAATATTTTAGCATAGCAACATAAAACTATGTGTTACAAGTTGGGATCAACACTAACCTACATATGTACAATATGCAGGTCTCTGTTTACCCCAGTGACGATTAATATTGTTATACTCCTGGTATTTTTCACGTTTTCAGGGCTTGATTCTCACATGCTTTATATTGACATAGTTCTGTTGCTTTCACTGAAGACACACTACCTTACACCAGATGAGTTACAACAGTAACAAAACTAAATTTATGAGCAATGATAAAGTACTCAGTTACCTTCTTCATCATACAACTTCCTGTACTTCAGTCAGGACATGCATCAATTCGGAAACTTTGACACTCTAGAAGCCAAAGAATGCTGTCCTCATTTCTTGTTAAAAAATGATCTTTTGTGGATAAACAATGTTCAAGATCAAAAAGTAATCTCAACAAATGCTTCAAGACATGCTTGAAAGCTTTGCAATTATATTTACATCTCATGGATGTAGTGACTTCTAAAATTAAAAGGCAAAAATCCAAATTATTCATTAAGGTAAGCACTTAATGAAACACTAAGCACAGAGGAGACAAAGAGAATTAGAGAATATGAAATATTTCTAGGGGAGAAATATCTTTAGAGAGAGAGAGAAAGAAAAGCAGGAGTACATGAAATGCCATGCACAAGCGCCAGACTGATTTTCAAGGGTAAAAAGCACAGTGAGCAGATGCTCCATTGAGGACCGAAGACGTTATGTTCTCTCATCACAGCATGCCAATGGCCTCTTCTTGAACACGACACAACTTTCCCAGAGGAGCAAGCACAAGACTCAGATTTCACTAGAAGCAAGGATTTTTCATGGAGACATCCAACACGTAAAAGTAACATTGGACAAAGGCAGAAAAGATCCAGAGCTGAACAAAAAGTACAAGTACTCTGGAGCAGAGAAGTAAAAGCAGTGTAAGGAAATAGAGACTGGACTGGAAAACCAAGAAATGGAGCTTCGTGATGCAGGAATGAAAGTGGGACAGGGAGCCAGGGCTTTTAGAAAGGTAGTCTTGGTGGGCCTGCTTGGAAATGCATCGGGAGAGCATAAGGAAAGACACATATGTGTGCCATTTAAAGGGAAGAAGCAAGCTGTTGTCAGGATTTTATTTACTGCAGTTATGCTATGAGTAGAATACATGCAGAACTCAGGGACAAGGCTCAGTTCCATGATTTTTGTAAA
This sequence comes from Tinamus guttatus, assembly GCF_059628265.1. Classification (NCBI taxonomy): domain Eukaryota; kingdom Metazoa; phylum Chordata; class Aves; order Tinamiformes; family Tinamidae; genus Tinamus; species Tinamus guttatus. Next base: position 1,332,762 of record NW_028288603.1, on the reverse strand, counting down.
GCTTTTCCAATCTTAGCTATCTTTTAATGCTACTATAGATGATTTTGTTGTAGATGCTGAATTTTGTTGTAATTCATGGTCCAAGTTCAGTTAAATTAATAGTCCAAAATACCACAGATTTTTTAAAAAATGGGACATTCAAAAGGATTTTTGTATTTGCTTGTCCGTAACACAACCAGTTTTATTAACTTTTGTACAAACAGAAATGTTGGAAACCCTGATTCAGAACACAGCAGCGTGCAAGCTCCTTGGTGCTTCAGAAAGAAAATCTCTATGCCTTTCCCTGCAGGGACACCAGTTAAACTGTAACATGGTCAGATTTGCTCTGTCTTGAACTCCGCCATAACTAAGAGTCTTTTCAGAGGATTTGCAGGAAGAAAAGTAGGAGCAGAAAAGCATAAAGGTTCAGAAGTCCCAGAAGCAGTATAGCAGCCTTTCAATAGAAGAAGACAGAAATGGAGAAAATATTCGGCAGAGACCAGAAAGGATAAACAGAAAATTACACAAAGCTATAAAACAAAGAAGAAAAGAGTACTGTCGTGAGAGAAGAAATGTCTTGAAAAGAGAACCTGTCACAGTAGCTGTGCTTGACTCCCAAGAGAGGCCTCTTTGCAATTACTTGATGAGCTACTTTTCAGCAAGGCTCTGTGGCTTCTTCCCCTGCAGAGAACAAGGTGGCAAAAGTTGAAAAGGAGACAGGCATCAAGGCACTTCTAAGTATGTACAGAATCTCATTTTAAACCCATAGCGAATGTAAGCTGTTGTAAGTTGTTCTAAGTTTCTCTGGAGCTGGGCAGTAGAGGGGAGAAGGCAAGCTGGGAATGCCTGCTGTGTCTTTGGCAAAATGAAGGTGTGAGGTCTGATGTAGGCAGCACACAGGTCATCTTGATCTTGCCTTAGTCCATGCCACTTGCCAAGCAGGCAGTGTGTTCCTCCTGTTTCAAATACAGGTCTGGTACTTCATTCTCCTCTCTTTTTAAAAAAGAAGGTCAAAGGACTTTCCTCCCTTTCTCACATTTTTGTTGTATAATCTATAGTCTAAGTTTTATTTTTTTTGGTCTTTTGCAATCCCTCCCTTCCTTTTTTACAGCTAACAGTCTTTTTGCATTACATATTTCCAGTTGTCAGCACAGCTACAGATCTCAGTAGTCCTTGATTACAACTACATAAGTACCACATAAAACGGGGTTGTTTTCCATATTCCACTCTACACTAAAATTTGACCTAGTAGCAGTAAAAAAACAAAACAACAACAAAAACCCACATTTGAATAATAGGTTTATATAGAACCAGATTTATCTGTGTTAACTGGCTTAACAGTTCAAACCTGTACCTCCTACATCATTGTAAGTATGTGTTTGTCATGAGAACCCCTTATATTTCTTGGTTATTAAATAAATCTGCAAGTGCTGGGAGGCTGAGATGAAATTTTATATATGCTATTGCCTTACATCTGAAGTTAGTTTGAAATAATTGCGCTTATTTGTTTTCTTTTTTTTTTTTTTTTCTAGAGAGCAAACATTTCCTGCGGGGGTAGAGTAAAAAATGCAAATTTGTTATTTGCTGTATCCACAACAAAGGACATCTTCTTGATGCCATGTCAGATTATTGAGGGAGATAAGGGACTGTATATCCATGATTTTTTTTTCTTTTCTTTTTTTAATCAATTAGCTTAATAAAGGACTACCTACAAAACTTGATTTTTCTTAAGCAACCAAAGTCATATTAAGCTACAAAAAGAGTTGAAATATATTATTCATATAAATAATTTCATCTTTAAAATTCTTGATTTTTCTTTATACTGGGTAGGTCTTTAGCTCACGATCTTTGGTGACTGTGGGTTCTGCAGCCGGGCAGAGGCTGCTGTGATTCCTTGTTGAGGAGTGCCGCCCTGTGGCTCCTGAGGCTCACAGTTCCTACCAGTAACAAACACACTGAAGGCGACTGGCTTTATTCTGGGGCAGGTTTTATAGTAAATATATTCTGAATTAAAAAAAAACAAATTGGAAATTTATTAACAGCTTTGTAAACATACCTAGTCTAACACACCTAGGAGCAAGAAATAGAAAATAAATCTATTTTATTTTTCCAGACTGAAAAATCTGACTTATATAGTTCTTGACACGGAAGCTATACCTCACTTTGGGTCAGAGGGCCCTTTTCTCCACATATTTTTACTTCTATTACACTTTTACAAATATAGCACAGGAATAAGAATCTTTCATCAAACAGTTTCTTGCATTTCTAAACTGATCTTTTTTTTCAGCAATGATATGTATTTCCCATTGATTCAGGTACTCTTTAAAGATAGAGAAGTATTTCAAGCCCAAATTCATGATCCAGTTGAGATCAATGTGACTTTATTTATCTTTTTTTTTCCCCAAGTAAATTATTATTTTTAGTCAGAAGCTGACTCTTCTCTCAAACAGAAACCACCTTTGTAGCCAACATGATGAAAGAGTTGCAAGCAAAATTGGATTATTATTCATCGCTCTTTTCAGTTATTTTGTGATACTAGAAAATAATTTCCAACAGAAAGCTCAGTTTTGAGAGAAGCTATGATTCATTAAGACCTGGGTCACCAAAAGCCGACACAGAGTGTTTTGAGACACAAACTTTATGAAAATAAAAGAAAGTACAGAATAGGCTTTCTATCTTCAAGTTGAAATGATGACAGGTCACCAGGCCTTTTTCCTGTTCCTTCTGCTTGGAAACATAAAAAGGAAGAAGATCATGAGAAAGGTGTAAAGGAAGCTGTGTGAGGGATAGCAGGAGGTGTAAGTGGGTTTTGTTTTCAGATTCTTTCTCAGAGATATTTTTTCAAATACATATCTTAAACTTCCCCGGTCTTTGTATGACAGTGGGATGATCTGAAGGAAAAAGACAAGTCTTTTCAGTCATAAATATTCGACTCTTTTTGACTAGTTTATAGAACTTCTTATTTTGTAACTGGTAATGAATGGCTAGGGAGCACACAGTTTCAAAAGCCAAAAGAGTTTGTGTTCATATCCAAAGCAATTTTGCTAGAATAAAATGAATGGAACTGAAGAAATACCTTCATCTACTTCAGTGTCAGGTGTATTTAAATATAGAACATTTTTCGATTTAGAGTAAATTTTTTTTTGATGCTTCATTTCAGTTTTTGTCTACTGAATATCTACACTGTGGATTTTTGGAATAGTATGAAAAGTAACCATGGCAAAATAAATGCCTTAGGAGGCAAATATGCTGAGACAGATAAAATTATGATGTAGAAAATACAGAAGATTGTTTGCTTAAGAACTGTAGGTAAATGTTTGCACATCTGTGAAGTGTGAAAACACTTTAAAATCAAGTTGCTGAAAATATGGAAATTCAGCTCAGAACACATCCAGTTTTCCTTTGAACAAAGAAAGTCTACTTTCTCTCCTATCTTTTTACTCTGTTTTGGACATGAATACAAACGATCATAACAATAATAAAGAGCTACAAATCTTCTATTCAGATGATACCTCTTTTACATGGCATAAATTAAGAGCTGACTGCTTTGGAGAACTCGCGTAACCATATCGGCTGATAAGTCTAGAGTTACCCAACTAAGCAATTTGAACATTTTAATAGAAAAGATCCCTCCTCTGACATTTTAGAAAGAAAGAACTACCAGATGCTTTCTGGAAGAAAAGAAAATCCTAAGAGATCTGTATTCCAAATGAGAAACTGGGGGAAGAGAAAAAGGGCAAAGGATCCTAGTGCATGTAAGATATTGAATATTCTAAATCAGTGAGAAAAAACAAGGCAAGGGATAATTGCACATGTTAGATTTAGGCCTAAACTACTGTTTACTCACCATTGAGCTCCTCAGCCTGCAGATGTCACCACCTCTAATACTCCTTCTCAGAAGAGATGCTGCATTTCGTTTCCTCCAAAATGGGGATGCCAGAGTCAGCTGTGATTAGGGGTGAACACTTTCAACTCTCCACAGCTGTGTCTTGACCACAATTTGAAAAACACTGGTCTAAAACATTTTGCTCGAGGGTAAACTAGACTGTCTACAAGGCTGCAGTTCTAGGAAAAGATTAAGCAATGGAATGTTTGCGTAGGATCAGCATTTGACCTGGAGTGCCTCATTCAGCTGAGCTCTGAAATTGCATTTCTATGAAGCCCTTACAGTCAGAGTCTGTGCTCATGCAGTGGCTAGAATGCACTTTGAAGTAAAAGTTAAGAGCACAGAAGTCCAGTGTGGCCAATGACTATCCATCAGAGGAACTTCTGGGGGGAGCTGTGGCATTAGCAATGACCTGGGTAGCAACTAAGGTTTGCACACTAGATGACTGTAATTTTTTTCTTCCTCTACTTCTTCAATGTAGGAAAAAAAAAAAGAACTAAGAAATAGCAGAAATAAGACTGGGTTTGTGTTTAGGAGAAGTAATCTATTGTGGGAAAGACGAATTGGAGAAACGAGCTTTGCAGATGAGCTCTGCTTTAGCAGAGTGCACACACACATGCGGTGTCCTGCCTGCTGCTACACCCCAGAACATGTGCTCCAGCAGACTGCATCTGACACAGGAATAGGAATGAGGTCAGGACAGGTTGAGGTGAACCCAAATTTAAAAGACTTCTGATACACATACTGGATTCCTCTTTTTTTTTTTTTTTAATGAACAGAAGAACCAAGCACTGACACTAAGCTTTACTTTCCGTTCTGCCCCACAACCTATGCTAGATCCCTTCTTTTATATCACGTAACCCCTGCTAATTGTCAAAGCAAGTAATGCAGTAAAGCACATTAGATATAAAACCATCTGTATTCTCTTAAGAAGCAAAAAAGAGAGGATAGGCACCCCTATTTTTCTCAGAACTACTAAGATATTCACCTGCAAATACTTTTTTTCTTACTCTTCTCATCAGTACTTTAAGGATGAAAAGAGAAGAATCTTCTAATTAAGAATATAAGTAAAATCTCATTTTACAAGTGAAACAGTTTGAATAATTTTCATACAAGCCTCAAAATTTGAGGGTGAGTCTGTGACAAGACCTTTAGATGTTTTCACACTTAACTTGTCATCCTTAGCTTTTGCTGAATTCAGCAGGAACAACTGACTCAGACACAAACTGAACCTCTTGTAGAAGTTAACTGCTTCATCTAAAAATAGCAGAAGTAATCTGTACTTCAACAATATCTTTATTCTAAATTGCTGAAGAAGCATTTTGGGTGCTATTTAAAACCTCTTTTTCTTGCCTCTCATAAATGAGAATTTCCATAGTACAAGACAGTTATTTTGGGGTTATGGCAATGAATAACTTATATAAGAAAAGATAGGGCCTTATTTAGATAAATACTTAACTTCTAATTCATTTTATTGAAAGGAATTTATCACTTTAGTCTTTTACTATTTTAAAAACACCTACTGATAATTCAATAAAAAAGCAGAAGGCTATTTCCTAACTCACAATGGGATTCAGCCCTTGAAGACATAGGTTACATTCAGAACAGTGATAGATGGATGACACGACAAGGACAGAAGCCCGACCAGCAGAAAAAAGTTTCTATTCTCTGTGGGATTGCATGCAAATAATGAGGTTCTTTTTTCTTTTTTTTTTTTTTTTGCTCTGCTGATAAGGAATAGTTTCTCTTGCAAATATATGCAGACATCTCTAAACAGAAGCTATTCACTTTGACATCATGTTTTTTTCTTCGTGATAGAATATTTTTATCTCTCTTGATTTCAACCTTATAATTTTGGAAACTTATTCAACAAGAAACTAATAACTTTAATAGATTACTTTTTGATGATGCTTAATTATTTGTCGTAATATAAGTAGATATCAAGTTACATTTCTTTGAAGCATCCAAGACCAAGTAACTGCACAACAAAAAATCCAGACAGTTATATCTCCTACTAGCTTTAAATTTGAGAGACTTTGTAAACTAAATTTTCCTCTGTTCTGCTCTCGCTTATCCAGCCTTTCTGGATAAATGGAAAAAACACATTTTTTCTTTCTACAAGTGGAAAAAATGGGTAGCTTAATTATATCAGATTTGAAAAAACAACACATTTTAAAATTTTAAAAGTTCTGAAGTATTTAATTCGCAAATTCAGTTGCATTCCTTTACCCCTATATTAAGTAATGAGTAGCTTCAGGTTTTATCAGGTTTACATAGAAACTCAGTTAAAAAAAAAAAAATCCTATTTCCAAACCAAAAGACATATCCGAATATAGAGTTGTACTCCTTGAACTAAATATTGTTCTGAGCAAGCTCTCTAACTTAATGCTGTCTTTCAATTTCTGCTTTTGAGTCAGGTCCAGGTTTGGTTAGACAATAAGGTTAATTTCTTTTAAAACCGCATCTCACTTTGTCAAACAATATTTTTAAGACCGGACCTTGTACTGAACCACTACCAGCTAAGCAGTATCCTAGTGGATCAAGAGGAAACCTTTCCATCCCAATTCTTCCAAAATGTTGCTGTGCATGGTTCAAAAGATGTTATGGATCTTTTCTGTTTTTAGTAAATAAATAGGGAACTTTGAGAGTGACATCAAACCCTGGGACTGTCAGGTTCCACTCAGATAAAGACTGTGAATTTCAAAAACTGACATGTGGTGTTGCCTCCTTTTGTTGGCCTTCTCAGTGATACTAGCTTTTATTTTTTATCTGCAAGTGCAAACTTGGGAGAGGTTGATGAAACCTCATTCATTAATCTCAGATTAAGGCTATAATTACACTGAAATCAGCAGGAGTTCCTCTGGATTTTTTTGAACTGATTTATGCATTACTACAAAACACTACTAAATCAACCCTCTATGTTTTCATTAGAATTGACCCTAGGGAATTACAGCAGAGCTGGTAAGAAATTATCCTTTTCAATTTAATGAAAAACGACCTCTATTTTTTTTTTGGTTTCTTTTATATGCTCCTACTTTCAAGGAACAGTGTAAAAAGGTAAAAAAAAAAAAAAAAAAAACTACAATCTTTCCAAAATACAATTAGATATGAAGCTTATCAACCACTACTGTTTTTTCTATTTTTCTTTCTGACATCTGGAAGACATTTCAAACAAAAAGCTGAAGGCTGTATTATATATTTGTTCTTTAAGTTTTCAACAATCCAAAGTGATTTGCATTTTGGAATATTATCCTCTGAAATTGTGAAAGAAAGATGATAATATTATCCTGGAGGCACCTCCATCTTTCATCTTTCCCATCTGAAATTCTCCCAGTTTGGTTCTGTTTCTCTGAAGTTATGTTTTAAGTTATGATTTATGAAACATCTTAAAGATATTCCTAGAGATCAACCTGTAACACATTTCTGAAAACCTCTTTTCCTGTATGGAGATAAAATGGGATTTAACTAATCTCAGCATATTACTGGTCATATACTTGAAAGATTCATCAAATTGAGTGAAAGTAAGAGCCAATATTTCTTATAAGCCTAACACCAAATGGCTTATTCATGGGTCTCTTTTCATTACCAAGACAGTGGACAAAGTAGTGGTGCTGACTTATGAGATGCCTAAATGCAATTTAAGAGATATTGTGCTGCTACGGGAAATAACATAGATTAAGCAGTGTAGGAGGAATACTTGTAATAGATTGTTCTTTTTGCTGTTGCAGCTACTGGTCCTGGCACTCACTCTTCTTCAGTTCAGCTGTTTTATAGTAATTTAATAGCATACTCAACACCAACAAGGAAGTTGCAATGTATACATGGACCCAGGCTAAGGGGGATGACTTTAGTGAGATATTTGCTTTAAACTTTGTGCAGAAATGGACTGTACAACCAAAATTAGACTGAAAAAGTTTTCTGGGGAGGGGTGTTGAGAGAATTTGGAATTTGGAAAACCCTGGGCCAAAACTACCCCGATATCTGGCCACAAAAAGAATGCCATTCCTCAGTACAGCATATGACATGGCCCTAAACTCAACATAAACTCAATAATCCTGAGGTTTCTTTTATTTATAATATTTGGCCCTATCTCCCTTCTTCCCTGACAGACTTTTCTCACTCAGCTGCATCAATCCCTTTCTGACATGAAATTCTATTAAAGAATTAAAGTTTTTCAAATCTATATTTCTGAATAGAATAGGATATTTTCAGTACTAATCAATCATCCAAGTGTCAGCTATACCAGATGCAATGTTGTTCTTTAGAAACAACTAAAAATATCACTAAACAGTTGTGACATTTTAGTCACAACTAAAAATGTCAGCCACAACTGGTGCAAGACCTGGCATTCAGATAGCTGAGATTCAGCACACCTCAGCTTGCTCCTACTGCTCTGCTTGTAGGAAATGATGGAAAACTACAAATAGAACTAAATTTCCCTGAATCTCTGCTTCTTACTGGGTAATTTCACAGTAACGACAAAGTCAGCAACTGTCACATTTATTTAGAGTTCACTATTTCTCAGATGATTGGATAAAGGAATTTGGTTAAAATTATTTCTAAGTAAAATGCTATTGAAGCTGTCAGTTGTTTGTCCCCATTTTCTTCCTTCAGAGGAATTTATGTGGCATTTCTCTCTTGAAGAATACCAATTCCAACCTAGGTTTGAAGGTTTCTAAATTCATCTTATTACATAAGCATCCACACAGAGGCATTTGCTGGCCCTGAAATCAAGCAGCATAGCACAGTTCATAGCCCTATGGCTGAGCTCTCTTCTCCACTCCCCCAAAAGGGGGCCACATTCATACTGCCTGTTGGGAACTGCCAGGTCTGTACTGGTCCCAGAACTATCCCAGGCTTCATTTGTGAGAATCCTAGTTCACACAGTCATACAGTAAATTAATCCATGTTGATCTGTTACCTTGTACCCATGAAAATTTAAGCACAGAAAAAGCAACCCAGCACACCAGAGCACAGAGAGCACAGCTGCCAGGAAAAAGCACAGTGGTCACTTGAAGGTCCTTCCTCCATCTGAAGTAGCTGCAAGAAGATGAAGCCATCCTTGAGGAAGTGACTCAGAAAACCCAGTGACTTGATCCTGAGGGAGAAACAGGGAGCAAACAGTCTAAGTCTCTGTCAGGGAGCACCAATGCTTGGCTGCTTCCAAAGTCAACTCGAGGCCTAACTCTAACTCGAAGGTAGCGAATGTTATCGTTCTTCAAATATTTCATCAGTGAGTGTATCATTGTGTGTAGATCACTAATTCCTACTTCTCTTTTGTATGTGTTAGCCAGTAAGTAATTGTCTTATAATTTTATGCTATATATCTTGCTTACAAAATCTTTTTGCATACAGCTAAAGGTATTTGAACAGGATGACCCAAAGAACTAAATGTCGTACAAGGATTTGAACACAAAATACAAATCTCCAGAATAAATGGACTGCAACCATTAAGGCTGCAAGAAAGATTATATTTCAACGAGCTCAAAAGATTTATACGAGATAAATCAACAGATGTGGATAATGGAGAAATGTTAGATGCTTACCATATAGTTTGTCAGGAACTGTAAGACTGGAACAGTACGTATACAAACAGTAAAAACATCATCGCTCAGGAGAGATCTGGTAACTGCAGAAGCAAGGAGAAGTGCATTTCCAAATAGTTTGCAGAGCCTTAAAATTTGCATACCTTTCCTTTTCTTCAGTAAAAAAGAAACAGCCAGACTTCCTAGCTTTCTAAGTTTTATCCCTTAGCCTTTTTTATACATCTTATACAGAAGACTATATCCTTAATTGCAGCCTGGTCCATGTCAACTGTTTCTACGTTTCACATATCTGGTAACTGCCATCAAGTTTCTCAGCATCTTGCAAGGTTGCTAAGCCTACCTTTTACTTTTTCCTTGTAAGTTTGCCTTTACAGCATGCTGATCACTTTTGTTTTTCTGGAAATTCCTCATTTTTATTGTTTATTTCTAATAATGTAGTAATTAGCATTAAGCAGAATGTTCCAAGCACTACCAAGAAGCAGGCTCTTAAAAAAAAGAGGGAGAATTTTTTCCAAATGTACATATTTTGACTACAGAACTCCTCATTGCTGGATACTTGAAACATCAGTAGTATTAAATAGTTCACCCAATGACTAGACTGTAAGAAAGGTTCAGAAGAACCATCAACTCATATGATGTGCCTGCTCCCAACGTCCTACTGCTCAAGAAAGTCTCTAAACAGCAAATTACCAAATGCTCGGAGGCTAGACAACATAAGAGATGAAATGCACCGCTCTGCATTTTGTTTGTACTTGCAGTATTTCCTTCATATTGCTAGGATGGGTGAGCTGTTTGTCTCATTTCATAGAATCATAGAATCATAGAATCATAGAATGCTTAGGGTTGGAAGGGACCTCTAGAGATCATCTAGTCCAACCCCCCTGCATACGCAGGGACACCTAGAGCACGTGGCACAGGACTGCGTCCAAGCGGGTTTTGAAGATCTCCAGAGAAGGAGACTCCACAACCTCTCTGGGCAGCCTGTGCCAGTGCTCTGTCACCCTCACTGTTAAGAAATTTTTCCTTAAGTTCCTATGGAATTTTTGATGTTTCAGTTTCCGGCCATTTCCTCTAGTCCTATCAGTGGCCACCACTGAAAAGAGACCATCCCCGTCCTCTGCACTCCCTCCCTTGAGGTATTTATAGACACTGATTAGATCCCCTCTCAGCCTTCTCTTCTCCAGGCTGAACAGGCCCAGCTCCCTCAGCCTCTCCTCATAGGGCAGATGTTCCAGGCCCCTGATCATCCTTGTAGCCCTGCGCTGGACTCTCTCCAGCAGCTCCACATCCCTCTTGTACTGTGGAGCCCAGAACTGGACACAATACTCCAGATGCGGACACAATACTCCAGATGCGGGATTCTATGATTCTATGATTCTATGTACTTGCAGTATTTCCTTCATATTGCTAGGATGGATGAGCTGTTTGTCTCATTTGATACAAACATTTTTATAGTCTCCTATAGGAAGTTATCTAGTTGTTTCACTTTGTGAATACAATGACCACAAAATTGTCCCAACTCTTCTGACGGATACAACGTCTTTGCCAAACCTTAAGGCAAACCAGTAACTTGCATCCACACAACCTCATTAACAAGGAATTTTGCCTCTGTTCCACAGTAGTTCTGCCTCTGTCACCCCAATGCTGAACCTCATAATCCAAAGCCTCACTTTACAAAGCCTCACATGTGAAGTAATTGTGGTTATAAGCATCAGGAAATGCTTGGAAATAGAGAAAAAAATCTGAAAACTCATGTCTCTGACTATTAATTGATGTTTCTCAATTTCACTTCCTCCTAGGTTCTTCTTTTTTTCAGATGATGCTTCAAGACTCTTCTTAAAAAATATAGTATTTTTCACATGCTCAACTTAAAATCACTGGTATTTCTTCTGAAGTTTCCACTCCTCGTAGGTTCCTTTGTGGTATATCTCTTTTTTTTTAAACACCTCACAACTCCTTTTAGGCTTAGCATAACCTGCTTGTATTGCCTTTGTTCACTTTTCTAGACACTAATGGAGTCATTAAAGGAGGTCATATTTTTTGCTAATATCTGATTTTGCACAGATTGACTGTGCGCAGAAGTTAGCATGCTGTAAACTGTGAATTAACATCATGGTAATTATCTGCGGCCTTTTCTAAGTGAGTGCTGTTAATGCCAATAACAGATACATTGCTGATTTGTAAGTCAGGATTTGGTGTTATTCTGAACTAACCTAAACTATCCTTCCTAGTTACACGATGCTTCAATTTCTGCAGTTTATCTTTTTTTTCAAGATATTTTCAAATCTAACTTAAGCTCTCTGACAGAGGCTTTCCAGTAATTTGTCTCTCTCTTTGCACTTGCATATACTTAGAAGGAGAAAAAGTGGTTTGCAGAAGGGTCAAAAGAAACAAGAGAGAATTATAGGATTATTTCTGGACAAAATCTGAACTTACAGCATACAGCTACCTGGATGTCTGAAACACAATGGAGGGAAGAAGGGGTTAGGACCTCAGAGGTGGTGGCGAAGCTCAGCGCAAGCCTGCACTTCTGTGGCATTTGTGAGTCCGCTTGAAATGCCAGACAGTCAACATTTTAGGTAGGATTAACCCATTATTAATGCGTTTCAAGCCTAATTGCTGAGAAAAAAAAAAAAAAAAGAGAGCCTAAATACAAAGCAACTCACTCTACTTTCAAACTGATAAAGGTCTCTGCAAAAATAATAAAAACAATCTGTGAGATGAGTAAGATGGTTGGAGACAAGATAACAGAAGTTACAGAAAATAGAGAAGAAAAAATAAACAATATGGAAGACTCTGATACAGGGGATTTGTGACTATCTTTCAGCTATTAAGTCATTAGATTTCTCAAAAAAATGTGTAGCATAAGGGAATACTTACACACATAGCAGAGAAAGTAACTGGGATAGTTGATTCATCAACCTGAGGACAGAGTTTGAGTTATAATAGGGCTCTGAATGCGAGCTCTGATGTAGTTATCCTCCATGTACCACAGAGAGCTTCCTTGCAGACCTATCAACGCAACGAGCCCTGCAAGCACAGCTTTCAGTGCCAGACCTGCACAGCTGGGTGAAATGCTTCAAAGTTTGAAACACACACTATGAGCACTTGTTGACATTTTGAAAATTTTCCTTGACAATTTGAAAGTTACTGAAGAAAAACAGTAAAGCATTGCATTAAACACTTATGATTTCTTCTGAATAGCTTTACAAATCGGGTCATATAGAAAAGTAAAAGCAGATCTTTGGAATTATTCCTGAGTGGAAAGAGGATGCTGTGAGACCCTTCCAAGTTGACTCTATCATTCTTACTTGTTTTGCAAGCAGAGAGTTTTTAGCCTAAGATACGCATAAGGTATTTTTTAGATATTCCTATTAGTAAAAGCATCTTTAAATAAATTGTTTTTAATATAGCAGCTATTGAAAAGCATTTGTATTATTTTCATGTGACCCCAGTTCACAGACATCTTTCTCAGCAAGTGTGGGATTGTGATTGGGTCTTTAAAAAGAGAATTGCCTCATCATACAGGAAAGCAATGCTTCTAGCCTAGGCAAGTGACACTCATACATTTCATCACCTCTTTAAGTCTCAAGATTGTTCCTTTTACTAAAATTAAATCATCCTGTGGTTTAAGGCTTGGGGGAATTCTGAACAAAGAAAATGTACATTGTGCCCACAACTACTAAGAAAATATGATCCAAATTTACAAATATTTTCCATTGGCCTGAACCTAAAAACTGTGTAGAGTGCAGAAAAAGTAGAGATCAAGATTTACCAACATGCTTCTCTTGTCAAGCAATGAGCACCCTTCTGAATCAAGCAGACAAGCATCCCATGCTGTTACATGAACTGAGGTTTGAGAGCAGATTTGTGTCTCAAATTAAATTAAAGGTTCAGTAATGAAAACTTCGGAGATTTTACACTAGGAAAGGTCATGACACACACAATGCACACTTCCACAAGGCAGCAGCTTAGAACCTTTCACCTACAAATACACTTCAACAGGAAGCGCAGAGGACTTTTTACCAAGCTTTGTATAGCAATATCGCATCAGCAACTTGAAGTATATCAAAGAACTGCCTAAATCACTTTTTTTTCAGATAATGGAAAAGCTGTCAAGCTTATGGCATAATTTGGATACCAGCAATAACTCAATTTTTGCCACTTTAAAGATTGCTTTTTCATTTGAGAAGAAGGGGTAAGATATTAGCAGTGGATGCATACAAAACCACAGCAAGCTTGTAAAAAACTACTCTTAAAACCAAATATAAAGTCTTCCGTGGGGGTGGTTCACCACTTCCTCTGGCTGCCCATGCAGGAACTTATTTAGCAGAGAAGATAAAAGCAAGAGCTATGTGCAGAGTAATTAGACACTAGAGATGACTCTGAATCAGGATTTCTTAACATTGCGTATTAGAGTTTGACATAATCTGTTGTTTGTGAAACATAAATAAAATGCCCCACATTTATCCTTTTTAGTCACAGTTTATTAATTTTTCTTTTGTATAATTTGTTTTTATGATGTGTAGCAACATTAATGTGAGACTTGCACAGATTTAAGCAGAAAGATAATATTTGTACAGAAGATCACTCAAAAAGGAATTAGAAGAAAAAAAGGATGCTCCTATAAAACTTTATCTTATGGGCATCAACAATGATGATTTAAAACAATGTGCTTGGTAAATATTTGTCCCACACTCTAACAAACTTAACAAAACTTAAAATTCTAAATACTAATAATTTTAGTCCCTTTACATATCACTGCATTTTCTCTTCACGCTGGAAGTACAATTGAGCACAACAGCTGAAAAGACTTTTAAGTGGGGCTCCTTTTCAGGCAAAACCCAAAACATAAGAGTTATCTTGAAGGCAGCACATGCTTGTGGAGCTTTCAGTCTAGACACTCAACCAAAAAACACCAATTTTATAGTTTTTCTTAAAACTACATATTCAACTCCTACCAGAGACCATATCAAAAAAAAAGCAAAAAACTGAATAAACATTGTTAATGTTTAACATTATGAGATAGGAAAGACTGAAGAAATCCTTGTATATATCCCTGTATAAAATCCTTGTATAAAGGTCTGAATCCTTGTATAAAGGTCTGAATCCTTTTATAGAATCAAATCAAAGGCGCCAGTTGAGCAAAGAGCTTGTCTCGAAGCCTTGAAAATCGCTTCACTAACTTCATTGAAGATGAAGGTAGAGCTCAGTGTCTAATGGTAAAGATGGGATTAAGTTTATATGGATCTGGAAAAACAAGTCCCAAGCAGTTAAAGAGAGCAAATTACTGGCTGATTCCAGTAGGCTGTTTTCCTGCTGCAAAACTGGGATATTGCAGAGTTTGAACCAGTCATTAACCTGCTGCAATCCAGACTGATCTGTATGCTCTACAGAAAGAGATGAGAATAGTGAACATTGTCCTTGCTAAATTTGGATGACTGGTAAAAGAGTCTGGGTGAATTAATAACCATACACTATTTGTCACGTAGAAGCTCACACAGAGAAGGAAATTCATCATTTCGTAGCCATACTGCACAGATGGCTCAGCCTATTGTATTAAATGCAATGATCGCTTCACAGGGAAGTGACAGAAAAGAAATGGGAAGCTTTTCTAAAACTGGTTGAAGATGTATTGAAGAGATCTCTTACTACTACTACTATTACAAAAAAAAAATCCAAGTCTTACTGTTATTATTTTGGAACAATTCATCATTTATATATAAATGAAAAGAAGAAAAAAAAAATCAAGAAAATGTTGCTCAGCGTATAACATTCATTTTGCTTGGCACTAATCAGAATGGCTCACTGCACGTCCAATTGTATTTTAATAGAAATTGGAAACATATATAACAGGATATTTAATTTATAACACCAGTGGAAGTCAGTGTCAGTCACAAGTGTAACAGGAGTTTCAAAGGGAGATCCTATGAGATCTCATTCTGAACTTTATAATTTCAGCAACCATCACTCCAATCATGAGTCAGCATGATAATCATAGTAATTAGTTAATCTAGTCATTCAGTTAAATTTTTGCCTCTTTGTTTCTGTCACTATCCTGTCTCCAAACACAAATTAAAGATGTGATTTGACTTACCAGGCAGAAAGCGCAAAAAGCTTCCAAAACGTAGCTAGGAGTATGCCCTCTTTGGCATATACATTGTGTGCTTGTAAACTCCAGAGAGGCTGAAGGTCGAATTTTCCCTTTTTATCAGAGAAACAGTGCAGTGTCCAGGATGTATCTTTAGGATTTGCACCAGGGATAGGGTTCTTCAGCATGTGTCCTACAGAAGGAAATTAAACAAGTCATTCAAAACAGTGAACGTACTGGTCAAAATCTGTAATGACCTTAATCTGTAATGTGTCTGCCTGTCCCTGATTCATACAGATTCACAGAATCACAGGTCTTTGTCTGTGACCATAGCTTTCTCCAACAATAACTCAACTCCCTATGTTGAGTTATATATATTTGCCATATAGTATGGACAATATCTGTAGTGAGATGCAGGTATCTATGTTCTCCTACAAGACTAATGACTGACACACAAGCTTCACACCAGTGTTTTAGGGTAAAGGGGTTTCTCAAAGGATACCAGCAAAGGTAAAGAACTTTTCTGTGAGGTGAAAGCAACTTTGGTTTAGGACAGAAATTGAGTGAGAGCATTGCTTCGCGTAATCTCCAAGTTCACATTTTGAAAATACACTTTTAAATGCTTCAAAATGTTTTTCCATACAGGAATTTCCTAAATGATTTTTTTTTTCTCTAAAATAAATTATACAGGCTCATGGATATGGAGTTTTGGTTAATAATGTATATTTTCTAATCCCTCATATGAAATGGCTGGCCATTAAGACTTACAAACTATTTTTAATTAAAGATTATAATTTGCTATTCTGTGACCTGCTGCTGCCTTCATGTATACCCTAAAGAAATTTGGATACCCATTCTCTGAGGGGAAAAAAAGAAGCTGTTATTTCAAGCACATTTCCAATGACCACATTCTGTAGATAAACACTGAAGCACACACCAAGCCTCCACTACCATCACCCTAGCAAATGATGTGACCACACCAAAATGGCTAGCTATGAACCAGAACCACATGACACTTGACAGTTTCCAAATCTTATTCACTATTTGGATGCAAATGTAGTCATGCTAATTCCTTATGTCAACCCAAGATCATCTCCTTCCTCAAAAGGAAGCATGGGAATTGCTACCGCCATCTGATGTCTGTACTCCAGGCGTCCTTCTCCTAAAGTACCATGTGTGCAGGAAGAACAAGGCGGTAGGTGGTAGAAGGCATCGTGTGTTCTTCCAAAGCTGAACACTGTGAACACAGAAATTCCCAAAGCCACCTCCAACAGTCTGCTCTGAGCCAGAAATATGGCAATATGCCTGCCCAGTCTATGCAGCACTTGATGGAGTTAATTTTAGTTTAGTCAGCAACTTGAACTTCTACCCTCAAGACCACACAGGAGGTTACTCTGCAATCATTTCGACCCTTAGGGTCACTGGAAGGCAGGAGATGGCTATAGGCTAGTTTCAAAATTGCTCCGCTCTACGTGGTAGAGAGGTTAAGCCCAGTTTATCTAGTATGGTCCAAGAAACACAATATAAGCAATCTTAGCACGTGCTATCTACCAAGGTGGATGCATAGAGGACAGATCTGCTGACAACAAAAAAAATATCATTGCTGGATGCAAACTGGTGCATTAAGATGTGGATCACTACAGACATCTCAAGAACAGAGGCAAAAATCTTTAAAAATTAAGCATGACAGTGAACTGCCATCTTTCTGTGCTTTTAGTATCACCAGACAAGCTCATATATACAACTTTCAAGTTTGGGCTTTTCCCCTGAAAATGAGCTTCTACACACAGTACCATGCTGTTGTAAGGATTCTGTTCAATGTATAAACAAATGTTCATGTACCTGAAAGCTTTAGTGCCAATTTGTTGAGCTGCAATTTTTAGCAATATAAGTACATGCTACAGACTGAGAAAGGTTTCAAAAACAGCATCAGGGAGAACAGAGGAATGCATTTCAAAGCTGTGTAAAGAACATAAAATGTTCACACCCAGTTTTGAAAAATTAAGCAAATGTGTGCGCAGCTCCTGCAGATTGCTTTGATAAATCAGTACATGAGAGTACTTTTATCATGTGTTTGTCATAATCTAGATTATGGCTGTGTTTACATAACTGAAAATAAGTGCTACCTCACATAAGTCCTACCTCACAGCTGAAGTATAATACTCAATCTAACATCATAAATCATGTTATTTCTACTTTTTCCATAAAGATATAGACAAAATACATTGTATTTTTGTATTGTGTCAGGGAATTCCAGCCAGAATTATCTGTACTGACTTTAGATTTCACTTGTAGATTGGATAGAATGAGCTCTTTCTGCTCACATATTTAAGAATGAACACTCCCACCCCCACCCTCACCCCCACAAAAAAAGTATTTCTGAATGACTGCAATTTGTTGTAGCAGCAAGAAGTGAGGTTATGAATATTTACATATATATGAGAATGTATATAACTTGAAAATTCCATTTTATTTGCAATTTCCTTGTGTAGTACACAGGTACATGATTAGGGCTACAACATAGATGTACAAAGCTGCAATGAGCTATCTTAGATGATAGCTTGGCCAGTCACCAGAGTAAATAAAGAGCAGCTAAAACCTCCCTTCTCTGAAAGGCTTTAGTGAAATCAAGTCACTACATCTTAGTGTCACTCAAATGCAGAGTGAAAAAAGCAAAAAAAGTGAAGAGTATACATATATATATATATATATGCATATTTTTTCTGAGACTTTCAAACAGGTTTCAGAAATAACAAAAATTTAGAATATTCAACCACTTCAGAAAAGGGAATTCATAGGTAGCTTTAGATCTGAAAAATGGAAAAAAAATGAGTTTGTATTATGCATGAATTTGGGTCCACTCTTAACTACGTGTACTCCCCAAGTGACACAGGAGGTTATATTAACTATTCAGGCTGTGCTAATCCACCTCTTTCTTATGACCTTCATCTTGCATCAAGAACTAAACTCAAGTTTAAAATATCTTTCTATAAAATAAAATTATATTTACTAAGAAGAGCACGTGATGTGCCCAAGTGGAAGGCCGGAAAAGAATTTTTCTTAAGAGTTTTCTAGATGATTTTACAGATTTAGAAGGGGTCTCCTAGACACATTTCCATGTTTTTACCAAACTGAAATAAACATTTGAGTAACTTTATGTTTATATGCATATTATATCTTTAATTATTATTACTAAAATATTATTTAAAATGGAAAAGAAATTTACCTTTGATGGGTGTTAGACACGTGCGAGTCTGAGAATCTGGGCTGGAATGGGGAATTTGCAGGTAGTCATTTGTCTGAGCTGCATTACACTATGGTAATTTAGTCAGATTATCCTACATCAGTATTTCCTTTCTATGTTTTGAAAATATTTTCAAAATGAATTCTTATATATACCTGGATTTTTCCCATTAACATTCCACGAGCTTATTTTTACTCAAACATTTGTACTGATGGGCAAAGAAAATTAAATTTAGAAACAGATTCTTTCAGAATATTCTTATGGGATCCAGCTAACATTGTTGGTATATGAAATATGAAATGCCACACATAATGGGTTTAAAATGAATTTCAGGTAAGCGCCCTGTTTTATATTTTTTTTTCTCCTCTTTCTTCCTGTTCTTCATTCTACACCTCTTTGAATCCCATCTTACACCTTTCAGGCACAGTGCTCAGATGTGCTCACCTTCTGCTGTCTAGCCATGTGCCACCCCTGGTAATTCACATCAGTTTCTCATAGGCATCCTATTTAGTATCACAGCTTTTACTTTCGTGTCCACTGCACAAAGTCTTCCTTCCAAACCACCCTCGCAGTCAGCTCCCAGGCAGATGGAGACCTCACACAAGCTGTTTGATAAGATGCAGCTTCTATACTTGAACTTCTTGCCATCATATAACTACTAGCCCAAATTAACTTCAACATATATGACACTAATAAATCCAAAGCACAGGTGTTTCAACAAAAGCAGTGAGTGCTTAAGATTTTCAGTTACAAATTGTCCCTAGGTCAGCAATTGAGTCATTGTTATAACTTCCTCCAACTCTGCTTTCTACCACATGCTGTTCTTGTGCAAGATACAAATTTGATTATAGTATAAATTCTGAGTTAACCTTATACTGATTTAAATAGACTTTAAACTAAACTTTCTCCCTCTATGCTCTCCATTTCCAAAGTGCTTGGGATGTCTCTCTATTTAAAGCCATAACAGAATAACACATTGTTTCACACTCACCACAAATCTATCTAGTACAAAGAGGTTATCTCTTTTCAAATCAAGGAACTTGCTTTATCATTTATTTGTCTTATGTATCCACTCAAACCATATTAAGAAAACATCTTCATGTTGAAAGTATAGATTTACAATCATCTTCCACAAAGAATTATTGGCAGCACTTCCCCCAGACAAACAGATACTTTCCCAATTGAAATGTTTTGATTATTACCAAAAACAATGAAATTTTGAAAGTTCACAGGAGAGTATAGGCATGTCCATAAAAAACATACTGTACAAATGGGAGTGCTACAGTGAAAATTTTTTGAGAGTGCACCTGCATCTTTCAGCATTTTACTTTGTCTGTTGAGAATAACCCCATGTTAGTTGCAAGAACTCATTTTGTACTCATGGCTGTTTGATAGCCAAAGCAATGTTTTCAGTAGCATCCCTTAGAGGACAAGTGTCATATAAGTGAAATCATTCTCTCAGTCAGATTTTACCTGCAGTTAATAAACATTTGAAGCCAAAGCCTCAGAGAAAATTCTCTCCGAAATATCAAGGAAAGCAAAGAATGCCTAAAGAAAAAGCACTTAATCTGATAAATACCTGCTAAATAAAATTTAATCTCAACAGTGAAGACAATGCCCAAAAGGTGAGCCACAATCTGGGTTTGTAGGATTTTTTTTCCTAGCTGATTATGGCAGATCCTTCCAATGATACATGCCTTTGAAACAGAAAATATAGTATGATAAATCTGTGACTTGTTTTGGAATAGCTGCACTCAAGCAGAGACTCTAAATGTCAAAATGCTCTTAACTACCCATCTTTGAAAACCAGCGTGGAACTGTAAATCAGTGTCAGGGTATTGTGTCTACTCACCATCTTTTCCATGGGGCTTTGATAAACACATGGTGCTTTGATAAACACTGTGGAAAAATGAAGACTTGTTGTACAGCTGAAAGAAAATAAAGAATACATAGCAATATGGATGTCCATTACATTCCAAGTCAAATCTTCGTATATTTGCTTAGAAGACAGGACCTGAATAAATCAAATGTGTGAAGCAGTGAGAGTTGTGGCTTTCAGTAAACTCTAGAAGCATTGCTATGTTGAGGTCAATGCATGTTGTCTGCCATAGAAACAGTTAATGAAAACTGCTATGAAAACACAGGTTATAACCTAAACCAACTACCTCACGATCCTTATCCAGGCAAAGCTCTTAAAAATGCAGAGTCTGTTTGACAAGTGGGTAAGTAAACTGATTTTACAAAGTTAATAAAACCCTAAAGAGAGGAGGAAAAAAGAAGTGTTTTATTTTATCAATCCCTTAAAAAGAGCTAGTCTAGAAAATCTTCCTGCAAGTCAGAAGAGCTATAAATTTATTAGGCTGCTTTCTGTATCATTCAGACTGAGGGAGCAAACAATGTGTATATGTTTCTACATGCAAGGAACTAAGATCATGCACTTAGTAAGTATAGAATAAAAAGAAGACATTACAAACCTGCAGTGCAGAAGACACTGAATATGAGAGAGAAAAACTACCGATATTATCAAAAGGCAACCTAAGATTGTATGTCATTCTTCAAGTAAATAGAAAGAGAAATACTTTTATTTTTAGAAGATGAAACAAATCTGAAGAAAATGCAGTGTGTTCCTATGGGCATGCTGACTCCCACTCTTTTTTTTTGTTGTTGTTGCTTGTTTATCTTTAAAATAGACTTATTTTTGCAGTCTTTACTGAAACAGAGGAGTGAAGGATGACCTGATTTACATATATTACTACATTTTCTTCTAAATGTAAACAGCTGACTGCATTGCACCCAGACAGATCCTTGGTGACTAACACAGGCAGACACACAAGTTGATTCACTCTCGCCCACAGGAATATTTTCTCATTTGCTAGAGTGTGACATTCGAATGTTCAAGCAAGCTCACAAGCCCCAAAACACAGTCTCAAAGACAAATGCTCTTATGAAATGAGGTTTTCAGCAACCTTATGTAGGGAGTACTAGTACCTGACACTGGCAATCAAGGTGTTATGCCTTTCTCACTAACATCTGAAAGCACGAGCCAAAACCCACTGAAGCCAACAAAAAACCCTTCAGTAATTTCAACAAGGTCTCCACCAGGTTCTGAATGGCTACAACTACGTGCGGAGATAACTTATATTGTCTCAACAAAAATTTCATTTACACGTTGTGTCAAAAGCAGATTTAAGTCCAGCTACTCAGCATGCATTTTACATGAAAACATGCACCTGAAAGCAATATCTGAAAGCCAGATCATTAAAGGGAAGACAAATTTCATACTGATGCCATTTTCACCACACCAGTTCGATCCTTAAGTTTCACTTAGACTTGTATTGTACTGTTGTTCAGTGCTCTGCATTTTGTTGCAGCTATAAAATTCTAACACAAATTTTGTTCTAAAAATGATGCTTTCTCTCACGTCTTTGTGCCAACAGATAGACCAGTGCCTCTGGAAGAAAAGAAATAAAGTTCAGATTAGATCAAAGGACAGATTTTATTTTAAACTTCCATTCCACATAGTACTTGGGGAACAAGTTAGAACACATCTGTCAGCACACCAATGAAAGCCAATACCAATATGTAGCTCTTCCATCTGAAAATCTGATTTTGACCAGTGTGGTGAGCTTGAATGCATCACAAACAGCTATGAACTCTTATGAGAGCCTGCAGAGCTGCTTCAAATTACATATGAATTCCAATGTTTCACCATTAGGTACAGACCCAAAACATTACCAATACACTGTGTCAGTATGAGGAAAATAAGTATTTCTTTGTATTACTGAGAAGTAGCCTACTTCCCTTAGAGAAAAAAA
This sequence comes from Tinamus guttatus, assembly GCF_059628265.1. NCBI lineage: Eukaryota > Metazoa > Chordata > Aves > Tinamiformes > Tinamidae > Tinamus > Tinamus guttatus. The sequence continues at coordinate 1,310,201 of NW_028288603.1, read as the reverse complement.
AAATCTGTACAGAAAAAAAAATCTGTACAGAATCCCTTATGAACTTATGAAGCCTCATAAGAACTCTGATGTTTTGAAGTTATTTCATTCTCAGGCACTTTCGAGGATTTCACTCCTTTAACAAGAACTCTGTCTGCTTTGGAGACCCTCCCAGGAGAAGGATACAGGCTTGGTAATCACTGTAGCCATATTCAGGTATCAGGCAACTCCTTTTGCTAGAGCAGTAGCCTCTCCACTGAGAGCAGCTCAACACAGACCTGCCTCCTCCTACCTTCAGCAACGCTTCCTGTATTTGCCGCAAGGTGTTGGGTTGTTCCCCAGATGTGTGGGTGGCAAGTAAGCCTGCTACTTGCCACCCTCCCACACGGCCAGACTTTATTGCTGGAGGAAGTGGAGTAGCAGGTGTTTCTGAGAAGGCCACCTCCCAGCTTGAGCAGCACGGCTTGCTTATCTGCATAAATAATCCAAATACAAACTCCTGGGATGTTGCTAGAAAATGAAAAAGATGCTGTGATTCCTGAATGTTTAAAGAGGATACAAACTAGGAAAGCGATGGTAAAGTAGTATTTGTTGCTGGTGGTCCTGGTATCCTGTGCATTATAAAGGAAAGAGTACAGAAAGCCACACACTCCATTTAACTTACCCAAGGGTGACTTTATTCTGTCTGTAGGTCTGAACCAAAATATTTACAAGACTGCTTGTTGGAGCTGTATATGTCTCTCACTGACTGTAAACAGAGTCCACACAACTGTGATAGAGTGGATACCTGTGATAAACAACTAGAGAAGATAAATCCTATATGTACATATATGTTTGTATATATATTATATTGATATTTTATGTAATATAGACATAAACATATGGATATATAAACACACATATATAAAAATATATTTATATATAATTGAGCTCAATGACATCTGATAGGCCTGAAGATAGAATTTCTTCAGGTAAATCTTTAGTTTTAATCTAGGAATCTAAGTTTTAGCAGTTTTCACCAACGCAGTTCTCCCTATGATAGGACTTGTGTTTCAGATTCTTGTAGGTATACGTCACATTCCGCTTAGCAACCTGCTCAACTTCTAACTTTCCATATGACTGTACACGACTGATTTCAGATACTCCCAACAGAATAATCATCTTTGTCCTTGCCCATTTTCAAAGACTTCACTGGGAGGCCAGATATGACAACAGACTCTGTAGATTAATGGAATATTCACTGAAAATGCAGTATTAATTTCTATGATTTTTCCCATTCATTATATCATTATCACTCATGGGGATTTCCTGTGAATAACTGATTTTAAGGATAAATAAACTTCCTAGATGAGTTCCCTACAACCTAACTATCTTTCTTACAAATTCAAAAAGATAATTTTTGGAAAAATGGGTTGTCTTAGATCAATCAAGAAAAAAAAATCAAAATTTTTGGAAGAAAATACCTGAATAATGAAGCAGTATGTGCAGGATGTCACTCCCCTGTTTATGAGGATGAAGTAGTTCTTCTAGACCATTCATGATTGCTTCTCTTTAGAACAGATATCATCCTTTTATAATTCCCAAGTGAGTAAAAGCTGGTGGAAGGTGTCATGTGAAGCAGTGCTGTGTGACTCCTGCTTTTAAGTCACTATTTAATTCATAGCTTTGCTATTACTCATGACTCCCTGCATCTCATCAAAGCAATTCTTTTCATAAATAATAGAAAAGTCTTTGTCCTTAAAATATTTTATTCTTATGCAGCAAAGTTTTCATGTTTGACATTTAGTTTATGTCCTTTATGCAGCTACTTCTCTTTATGTATTTTAAGTCACTGAAGTCTAGGCATACAGTGCATGATGAAAAGTTCAAAATTATATCATCCGTTTAGATTGATACTGCAAGAAGACATGGAAAATTATTTACTTCAGAATGGCTGCAGTAAATTTCTTGTAAACTACTTGTGGTCAGTGTCCAGATTTTGTTCATCCTGTATACTGCATCAGAAGACCCACTCTTCTCACATGCCTTACCTAATTTCTTTGACTATTTGCTCTTTGAAGCATTGTGCATATACAGGTAATGCAGAAAGGCAGACAGTAATATACATAGGTGAAAAATAATAAAGAATTGTTACAAAGTGTAAAAGAAGCACCAATGGCATAGCAAAACAGCATGATGGGTACTGCAGTTGCTATATCCATGTGGGAGAACAGAAGATACCTGCATACCAAGTAATTCATCAAAAGGGTGTTGAATCACCTTCAGTCACAAAAGTATTATTATTTTTCAGCCTTCCATTGTGAGAGAACTGAGGTTAATCTACATTGCACAAGGTATTGTACAAGCACAGAAGAAGGGTGGTCCCACCCTCTCAGTCCAAATAATCCATACATGGGAGGAGAATCAGAGGCCTAAATTGTTCAGAGTCTCAATAGGATGAAGTAACTGAGTGAAGATCACAGAGCAGATAAGCAAGAACACACTTAGGTCTCCTGGCTACAGAGTTAACAACCTTTCATTTACCACCTGACTCCATTCGACTTCAAACAACAGCGCTGCATTGTACTCTTTTACATTGACTGCTGCATATAGGAGATGACACAAAGAAAGGCGACAAAGCAGCATGCCTTTCGGCACAAGGCATTGCAGATGCTGCAACAGGAAAAGTTGTGAAAAAGCAAGCAAGCAAACAATACACAGGGCATCAGCTCCAATGACACAGGGGTAAAGCTTCCTGGTCCTTTTGCTAGTGCAATCTCTTCAAAGCAAATGGTATCTTCAAGTATAGGGCTGTCCTGATTTCATCCTTCTCCAGCCAATATTCTCAGTGATAAGCACACATTCCTCTCAGATCTACCATAATCCTTACATATAAACATATAAACACTGGGCATTTTTAAGCCATGAATCTAATGATCTGTGACAGGGTTAATTTATGATCTTGAATTTTAGGCATACATGGGAATGCACACATTTTTCCCCCACATAGGTGCATTTTTTTCCCTCTATCATCTCATCCTGACTGGCTTTTCCAAAAACTAAAAATGAAAATAAAGCAAGCAATATTAATAAGAACAGAAATGCATACTAAACAATATATTCTATCAGCCTTTCTACCTTGCATGAGATCCCTTTAGCTCTCAGAGGAACACTGCTGTATCTGAATACACTACTGATGCAAAATACCATGTCTGAAAAAAAGAGAATAATAAAAGCCCCAGCTACTGTCCTTTCCTCACACAGCCTGAGGACATATCCAATTGTTTTATTCTTTTCACCTGTTCTTTGGTTGGAGAAAAGAAATCTTATTTGCTGTGTTAATACCACTTTGGGGACTCTGAGCACACACTCTAAACACATGAGCAATAGCCCAGGCGATGTTAATGATTACTTATGTCATGCATTATAAAAGCTTGAAGGTATGAGTTAGGAGAATACGTTAAATCTGAACTAAAGTGATCTCATATTAGATAGTAAATAGCTGGAAGGAGTCACATGCAATTTCAGATGGTTCTCCAAATCTGACTTGATTGGCGATATAATTTATACCACATACACTGAGGCATAAATATTTCACAGGCAGAATACTCATGAACTACAGTCTGTTCTTTGACAATACTTCATTTCTCTAGTTTTTGAATGAACACAGTAAAATGTTCTACAGGAGACAGAGACACCGTCACTGAGGTACTAAAGAATTAAGGGGGTTCCAAGCTAGGCTATGTGATGCTACAGAAAGATCAGCTTCATTTCTCTACTCACAACACTACCCAACTGTAACTGACTACAGGCAAGACACTTGGTCACATTCAGATATTCCACAAGCCCACATTTTCTATAAAATTCCAACATATCTGCTTAAGTGTCCCGTCAGTTGGTAAAATATAGAGCTAGACACTAAGTACTGAAAAGTTAGTGAGATTATTAAATACAGTTGTCTGTCATTGCAGTGACTAGATCTGCATGCCTAGTTATGATCAACAGAAAGATCTAGAAAGGAAAACATATAGTTGAAGGAAAATATTAACTTACAGTCAGACAGAGAGCTCTTAACTGAAAAAATAGTAACTTTTTTGATTATTTATTACAAAAGAAAGGGTAAATAATAGCTCTGAAGATATGTGGCAGGAAAAATTACTTTCTTTGTTTTTCTTTTTGCTTTTTTTAAGTTCCAAAAAGCTAATTCAATCAAGATATAGCCTTATGTATCTCGATTACATACACCTTAAGCCATCCCTTGTCAGCTGTAACAAAAACATCTCTGATCAACAATTAATTCAAAAAAAAAAAGAAAAAGCAAAACAAAAATCAAGATAAAAGCAGGTACATATTAATCATATCATAAACCCTGACCTGACAACAGCAAGAATAGGAACAATTAATCAAAATTAAGGAAAAAATGACTACCCAGGAATTATTTGTTTATGCATATCAGGTATATTTAGTCTTGGTAAGGAAGCAGATTTATAAAGAAGGCTAAGTAAGGATGCTTTAATATATATTGATATAAAATTTCAGACTTCATACTGCATTAATCTCATTTTTGCATTTAATGAAATGTAAAAACAATGTTCCTCTAGATGCGAACAAAAGTGCGGTCCGTTAGCTTCAGGGAGTTATCCCAGAGCTGAATTTTACCCAGCATAATTAAATTCTATGTAAGCTATTGTTTATCTTCTTCATGAATGCCATGCATAGAGTTTCAAACATGCTTTCATTATGCAGCAGCTGTATCAGTTCTTTGTCCAAGCCTTTATGGCTTCTTTTGGTCTACTGTTTCTCTGTTTCAGACTTGGAAGTAGAAACATAAATAAGGAAGAAATGAATTCAGTGTTCATAAATGAGTTTCACTCACAAAAAAGCTGCTTTATTCAATTCTGTGGACTGTTCCTCAAATCAGCTCTGGTGGACACATACGTCTCTGAAAACTGCTTCCAATCAATCCTCTACTAAAAAGTAGAGGTATCATCTCATTGCTAAGTAGTTTAATGATCCAAGCAGTTTATACTTGCAAGAAAATAGCAGAAAGATTAACAATTGAGTAAACTGCACAATCTTAAAAAAAAAAAAAAAAAAAGGCAGTAGGAAATACTTGGTCCTTCCATGTGACAGTTCTGCAGATCATGAAGTATGTAAGAGCACACAGGCACACAGACTATGACATTAACTCCTTGTGTTCTGATACAGTAATATATCTGAAATATAAAAATCAGGATTGAGATCAGTGCATATACCCGATGCACTTGATCAGACTTCCTATGTATGGAAATCTCATATCTCATTTGTTTCATAAAGAAACAGACTTATTATTTCAGTTTTGAATTGGGTCTTTATTTCAGGAGTGTTAAGATCAGTACTTCAAAAACTGAATGCTGCTTTTCTACACCTTTCTTCATTTAAATTCAATTATCAAAGAGTAGGTGCATAAAAGGTTTTTTTAAAGGGCAAAAAACAACAGCAAAGTTACAAGATTACAGTACAGGTCTTCCTGAATAAAGAGTCTGAATTTGAAAAACCACAAAATGTGGAGGATTCTTTTTTCAATTGAAAAACTGTAACAATTCTTGTTCTGGACCTTGACTCTGTTTTTAGGCTCAGCAACAGAATATTGGTCCCAAACCTGTAATATGAGTGAGAGCTCTTTGGATTTATAACTCAATGACAGCTGATTGTCTGTTTTTGCTTCTTTTACTTTTGTAGGCTATCACAATTTATAGCCTATGTACCCCTTTTTCTTTCAATTTTACCTATATATATGTATATATAAAATATAGGTAAACGAACATAGTAAATATATGTATATAAACTCTGAAAAGGGAGTAATAATCAAAAGAAAGCAACTAAGTATCTAAGATGGACAAGAAGGTGAAACCTTGTACTAGTTTAAATGAAAGAAAGATCAGATGCAGAGGAGCTGATGTAGGTAAAATAATAATAATAATAAAAGTTTTATAAGCTTTTCTAGAAGAGGAAATGGTATTCCTGGAACTAAGGTTGGAGGGAAAATTATAGAGGGCGATGGCAGTCTACATTACTTGCTTATTTAATTATATTGGGTCTCTCTAAAAAGGGACAGCTGAAACACTACAAACTAAAAGAGACGGGAAAAAGCGGACACTGAAAGAAATAGAAAAAATGATCCTTCCTGTCATTACTCAACAAGTTTTTTGGCTTTCTTATTCATGATTACTTTATTATTGCCATAGACAATAGATTCCTCATTGTCAACTTATTATACAGAAAGCATCAAGATCATCATTGCTCTAACTCCTATAAGTCAGATAACAAAATTGAATGAAATGAAAAAAGTCTACACCTCATAAAATATGACACTTTGCTTCAAAAATTTATCTTTTTTTCCTCTAAAGATGGTGAAAACATGAATGTGAAACAAAGAGACTAATACAGATAACTCACATGGTAAGCAAGCCACAGAAAGAGGAACATGATGGAAAGCACATTCTGATATAGACCCCTAATGACTCAGATATTCTGAATTGCCTTTCAACAGGAAGTGGTTATTTCTGTATAGGGGAAAGCATATCAATTGCCACATGATGCTTCTTCACTATATTTACACACAGGGTTTTACTCATCACGTAGCGTCGTCAAAAATGCACCAAGTACCTTCATTTTCTCAAATTTGCCATCATAGGTGTAAGAGAACAGAACCCCTACATTCATTTCAGACTGTCAGGATCTATTTTTCATGTTTTTCTTTCAGTAAAGGGACTTGCTAGAGCACTTAGGACAAAAGACAGAACTGCCTAAGGATCAGAATGGAAGTGACATCTACAGCACGAACAGACAAACTGTCCTACTCAACCTAGAGTTAAGACACACTGCTAACTAGTTTGGGTGTCCTGTGCTTAGTGTCTTTATTAACCCTTTGCAGTTGCATTAAACACGAACTGGACATAACTGAGAATGTGAAGTTTTTCTTCATTGATGCATTTATCTTGTTGCTTCCCTCCCAAATCTTCCCAACTCTAACCTTGAACCTAACCTTAGTTCTCCAGAAAATAGGTATACATTCCTTTTCTTACCAGGCATTAGCACTTAAAAGTAAAGATGAAAAAGTTCTAACTTCAGAGGAAGTGTTAGGTTCCAAAACAGATCAACAGTTTTTACTCTAAATAAATACAGAGTTATTTAAATAGAGTAAGATCAATAGAAATGGATCAGAATTTACCGTCTTTGGTGAGGCATCCAAAATCTTGTGGTTTTCAGGGTTACAAAGGTCCTAGAGTTCATAGTGCATAGCTTACATATGGACCAAAGACTTGTCTTTCATTCTCCAAAACTGCATATAAGAAAGTCATGCATTCAATCCCCATAATTTATAGATAAATGACACTCTGGAAAAAAAGACCATAAAAAACTAATGAGTTATTACATGACTTAGACATTGTTTTAACCTCAAAGTCAAATGTAAAAGATGATGTTTGTTACTGCTCCTGTGAGACTGCATTTTTCTGTACTGACTTCTCACAAGAACAGGATTAATCCAACACTTGTACACTCAAGTCACATGAATGCATGTGATAAAGGAATCTAACAGTGAATATGCTAATATTGCACATTTTTGTTCACTTCTGTAGATTGGATTTTTAAACATTTGGATTTTTAACATTTTAAAAAGTGATGTACTACCATTGATGGCTGCATATTGCACATGAAAAATCCAGCACAAGAACAATAAGGTAGTTAAACTAAAGTGCTCAAGAGCAGAAAACGGTGGAATTAATTTTCCTGGTCCAATTTTTTTTTTTTAAAAATATGCATACATATTGCGAGGCAAATTTTAACACAAATGACATCATACAGATCCCCTCTCCCACCCAAGTCTTGACTTACTTCCATGAATAGAATAGACAGCACTGACTATAAGCAGGTGTTGATAATATTTCCTCCCCAATATTTTCTACATTTCTTACTATATGGTTTGCCATTTATACTCTGTAGCAATGCCTGTTACTCATATCCTTGGGAGATTTTGAATGCTACTAGTGCTGTAATAACTCAGTACTTCCCACACAGTAACTGATTCTTACAGCTATGCCATTTGACAAGAAAAGGTATTCTTTCCATTTTACTTAAGGGAAGCTGAGGTATTCAGAGGGAGGTTGCAACTTTCCATACATACTACATCTCCAGTTTGAAATGTCTACACCTGTACATATATGTAGGTTTTTTTACAGGTTAAACTGTACTGCTGACTTCATTTGCATTTGGAAGCATTCGACACTTTTGCAAATCAAGCCTAGGTCCTATTTTGCACGTTACAACATAATATATGCAGTTGGGAGGTAGGCATCTGAGTTCCAACGCTACTGTATGACAAAGACAGAGACAGAAACCTTCTTTAGGAAAGCTTTCAACTGTCTTTTCTATGGAATTTTCCCTGTTTTTTTCTTTTTCTTGCTTCATTCACTACACCTTTCTCAGCACTGCAACATATGGAACAGGATGTTACACATACCAAACCGTGTCACTACAGCGTGGTTCACTCCCAGAGTACTGTCTAGCCTGCATGTTACTAGACAGGCAAACAATTCTTTTTTTCATTCCTAATAACATACTTTCTATTGCAATCTCTTTCTCATTATGCCTGACCACATTACAAAGCCTTAGAATACACAGGAACGAAGGTGTATGCACCTTCAATGCATTCTAGAGTTTTTGTTGTTACTATAATAAGACTTACTATAATTGCTGCAAGTTAGCCTTAAAAGAAAGATCTTGAATTTTCCAACTTCTCACCTTGCTAATGGAAAAATACTTACTTATTAGAAAAAGCAATGCTTGAAAATTAACAGCACTAGCGACCTTCTATTCCAGGAGATTTGGCCTTTCCTCTAGCAGCATGGCTGATGAAACTAGGGAAGAATTAACTGTCACAATATTTGATGCAGGATGATGAAGAAGTATGCTCTGGGGAAACTGAAGGCTAAACGATGACTGTATCAGGAGGCTTGAAGCGGCAAAGAACACCTGCCTTGAATTGCATGTGCATGCTGACTCCTGTATGACATCTGAAAAATAAAAGGGAAAATTCTGCAGAGCTGAGAAAATGATTTATACAGCTCTTAGCCTACCAAAAGTAGGTCTGAAGATCTACTCTGAAAAATGAGCATGATGCTCATTTCATATACGTGTAGAGTTTCACCATGATACATATTGAAACATTCACTTTCTATGAAATACAATACAATAATTTGCATCCTCCACAGAATCCCTTCTAATTTTTATTTTATTTTTTAAGCCTGGCCATGAAGTCCTTTCTACTCTGCTTCCCACATGCTTTAAAACTGTGCTGTGGAACCCCCCAGCCTCAAAGAGATTATCATTATCAGGTGACTGCCTGATTGCTTGCAATATAGGACACAACTGATTGCAGTTGTGCTGCTCTTTTATTTAACTTAGTACAACACAAGTCTTTCATAGGTCATCAGAGGCCATATTTGAATAAAAAATAATCAGTATATGGCATAAAATTATAATTAGTTTTCCTTTTGAGGGCTTAACTCACCCCTTACAGAATTGCTAACACAGAAGTATTTTATACCTTGTCATGCAATGATACAGTGGAAGAAAAGATGTATTTCTCCATTAAGATTAAGGGAGATATAGCAACAAAATATATTGAAAGGGGGGATTAAGAGGATTATATTTCCCTTCACCGTTTTTCTCTTGCTACTGGCACTGAACAAGGCGATACTGCATTTTATGACACAAGTGAGGAACCCCTCCTTCCATCCTTCCAGGACTGTCCTTACAGACAGATCATAATGCACAAACCATGTGCATTACTATCACTCAACAGAATGATGATGTAGAGGTAAGCAGGTCCTACAGCTTTAAGAGAATGCTTTTTTCATCTAAAACATATAATTTCATGCACCTTAGGGCAGCCTTAAAGTTCGTAGTACCACTATTGCTTTTTTTCAATGAATTTTAGCACCTTAGGAATAAATAATATTGATAACTTGTCAGTGTCCCCATGTGATGTGTCACCAATACAAAGTTTTCATACTGCTGCATTTTATTAGCATGCTGAAGAAACACAGATGGAGTTCCTGTTAATAAAAACAGCTTTTCTAAATCTTACCTTAATACAAATGCAATCAATAAAAACACTGCTATGCTAAGGTGATCTTTGTGTAGCTACGGTTTCTAAGAAAATGAGATCTATATGATCATGCTGTGTGTGTGTGTGTGTAAATGCACGTCTCCGAAAACCTTTGAAGCTGTTGGCCAAATATTGATCCAATCTTTATCAGGGGTTGAAAATAATTAATTTCCCTTAAGTTTTAGGAAAATAGCACAATAATCCAACTAAGACCTTGTTTCTCTGCTGCATAGGTACTGTCCTCAAGCAAGTCATATTTTCTTTACATGATGGCTAGGATTTGTTACCCTTTCTTCTTAGACACTGAAGAGAACTAGAATCTTATCTTAGGTGAGAAAGTATGACACAGGCCTGAAGTAATGTGTTTGCCAGCCATGCTGATATCAGAGGTGTCAGATAAAGACAAAACGTGGCCAACACCCTGTATTCAGACAGGAAGCTCATGTCAAGCATTGGTGATGACCATGGTCTTTTTTGCCTAGAGGTCACACCAATAAGTTGACTGGCTGCTTAGGCTGGAAGGGTGAGAAAGCAGAACAGCAAGGCAAATGCAGAATTGCTAGAAAATTTGAAACATGTCTGCAACCAAACTCATGTTTTGCAAATTACATACAATTTATTCTTCATTCCCACACGAATAAATTCTCCACAGGAATTTCTAGTTACAGCAATGTAAGTTAAACTTCAGTTCTGGTCTGGAACATTACCATGTGTGCTGGTGTAAGCCTATCATATACCTAAGCTCATAACTTTTCAAATTAGCATTTGCTTTAACTTGAGGCATGAAATTGCTATGCAAGACAACTAAGAGCAGGAGGTGACAGTGCGAAGTGATGTGACCATGTACAACCACCCTACTGAGAAGCAAAAACTCAGAAGCATGCATGCTGAGAAGCACCCTTTGACAGAGAGAAGGGACAACAGTATTTTCTTGTGCATACCTGGCATGACCTAATCGCTCATCAGCAATATGCACTTTAAATGCAGCAGCAGCAGGCTCAATAGCCTACAGCAGATATGCACCAGTGAAGACCCATCCTCGTGGCCACCTCCAACTCCAATAGAAAGTGATGTTTGTGTCTTGTCTGAAACTCGCCAACCTGACTTCATTCAATTCAGAATGGTGGACTACCATACTGCATGAATTTAGTCACAAGCCAGGTTCTTTTGCCCCTAGAGAGGAAACAGCTTCTGATTTACTGCAGGACTGTTTAAAATAGGCTAGAGCTTGTCTCACAAGCCCCATAGGAAAACCTCCACTTTCGAACTTTCAGTATCAGATACCGAACATCCATCGAGAGCTTCATTGACTCTCCTTTAACCACCAAATGCAGAGTTAGCTTTAGCTCATAACGCTCTTTCAGATGCAATATCCTTTTCTCAGAAAATAATGTCTCTCAAAATACCAGCTGGACTGTGTCTAGATCATCAGTTTCCTCTTTTTCTTATGTTACTATTAAAATGCCTTTGGAAGGGTTACATAAAGAGGCACATTTCCTCATGTAGCCTTTACACTGTCTTGATGGAGGGACAGTGGAAGTGCTTATTCCCTGCGCATGAGAAGCCTCCCCCTCCACTATGGGAACCACACTCCTGCCAATTTTCCTAAATTTGCAGAGCCACAAGACTACTATAATCATCTAATCTGAGTGCTGTGCGACATGTGCCACTAACTAACTTAATTTCCAGTTGATTGACAGCATGCAGACTTAATAGAAATGTTTAACGAGAATCCATTTTCCTCTTCACTCACTGTTAGCCACCCAGGAAGATTTGATCCTTGCTGTACAAATTTGTTCTAACTTGGTACACTAGAACTTCTCAGTAACTGGAATAAAAGGGTTTTAGTACTTCACTTCCCCGATTTTCTATGTGCTATGCTACTACTAACTAGACTCTTCTCCTGTAACAAATTCTATGCAGTTTCTGCTGTTCCTGCTGTTTGCTGCTGTTCTGCTGTTCGAATGGAATTTTTTCCAGAATAGAGACTGTAGTATTGTACATTCCTGTTATACATTCTGTGATGAAAATATTTTTCTTAATAGTTGCACATTTGACAATTAAACATATGTATACACACATATTTCAAAATCCATGTGTAATCACAGATTATAAGGAATTTAATATCACTGCAAATTACACTACATTAACAAAAGTTGCAAAGATATTAGTGGGAGCAACAAATAAACTATATACCAGTATGTCTTGGCAAAATCTTGAGTTAAATACAAATCATGCCTAGAAGTTATAATTTAAATGTCAAGTATAATTAACTTTTTTTATAACCAAGTGCTAGCTGCTGCTAAAACAACTGTCTGCATTTAGCAGGTGCCATAGATCAGATGCTATTTGAATATCCCATCTCCCCACTCACAAAGAATGTTGTGTTGAAGCAGATATAGCAGACGTCTGCCCCTTTTAAAGTAATTAGGTTCAGCAGTGATTTCACTACCACCATTAGCTCTTCAGGTATAATGCATTTAAACTCAAAGAGTATAGTGGGGTGACAGATAATGATCTCTTATTTAATACCTCTTAGCATTTGATCCACATTTGGTTAAAACTCAGCACAGTAACTGCTGTGTCATTATATTTCTTTTACTCTGGAAGGAGTTATTCCACACAGTACAGCTATGATGAACTCTTTAGCTTATGACTGTGGAACAGATTTCAAAGTCAGTCAGAGAAATGTAACTGGCTTAAAGGTATTTCTTTCATAGCAAAATACTATCTTAAGGAGGAAATAGAATAATAACTGAAACAGTATTAAGTAGAAAATTTGAGCAGTATGTTCCAAGTAACAAGTTATAAAAGGTCATAAAAGGTATGAGTCTGGGCAAATACATAGCATAGGCCATAGAATTTCACCCAGTAACTCCACGGTTAGATTAACACATTGTGTCTTAATTCTGTAAGAAAAAATAGCTAAAAATGGGGTTTATCACACTGGATTTTAATACCTTTTATCATCTTTCTAATTTAAAACATTTATTAAATTAAAAAAATTAACCTAGGTTGGAGGATACACAGGAACTACTTCGTGGTTAGAAGAACAGGACATAAAAGCTCCCAGTGTAATGCTTGAAGGAACTTGTTTCATGGGAGTATATACATACTCATATGGAAATAGGAATCTTCACAAACTGAACAGATACTTCAGACGTGTAAATAGGACCTTATACACAGTTACCAATTTTGCAAATACACTGTATACACCTAACATGCAAATATTGGTCTCTTACCTTCCGTGTATGCATATGTTTTTTTGACACTGAGTAGTCATCTTCAAAAACTCCTGGAAAGCTCTACACAGATTTGATGACCGTAAGAATAGACTCTGCTACACTATGTGCAAATTCATGACTGTATTTCCTTTCTGGGTTTTTCATCTTCAGTGACACTGTTGATGAAGACTTTCACTGAAAAATGTCAGATGAAGGAGCTGATTAGTGTATTTTGGTAACTCAAAACTTAAGTGAAATTCCAAAATTAAAAAATAAATAATTTCCATTGCTATTGTTTTATCAGCTCTCATAAAAAAGCATTCTTTAAAAAGACCAATACATAGAGTTTTGTTAATTATCTCACAGCTGTACCTAGAAATAGATACTCTGTTTAGTTTTTACAGTCCAATTGTTCTATGAAGCTCTAATATAAATTTCTACAAGTAATGCAGAATATGAGCATGCTAAATAATATTCATATTAGAGTTATTTTGATGATTTTTAGAGGACAGATATATAATTTAATTTATGTGGACACCCGTTGGCTATGACAGAAATAAATACCAGATTTATTTGGGAAGGTCATAATAAATTACTGCAACTAATACCTACCAAGTAAGAAATCAGGTTATTGAACTGAATGTAAATGATACATACCTATAATCTCAAAAAATGTTTGTTTAACAGTGTCACGGTAGCATGAAAAATTGCCCCAGTGAAGAAATGAAGACAGTGTTCCAAGCAAAGGCTAGATCACGCTGCACAGATTACGCACCGGGTCTTGGAGAAAGTTTAGTAGGTGGTGTGAGCATATTCACATTTTCCTGTTTGTTCATTTTTATCAGACATTTCTCTTTTCTCCAGTTTCCACAAAAGCATCTCTACAAAGATCCAAAGGATTCCTAAACAGCTGCAAAAACACAAAGATGTTCGTCTCTGTGTAAATTTTTGCCTATAAACAAAGCCAGAGACATACAGCATAAACTTAAGGCCATTCATTAATGAGAACATTTGTGGAAGTGGCCTGTAATTTACTAAGACAAGAAAATTATTGCATGTGAAATGCTGCCAAGTTCACAAAGGAAAACATGCTTGTCCTTCATATATCTTTTTTGTTTGTTTTTTTAACACAGAAAATGGACACAGAATAAATTCAAAATCAGCTTATGAAAAAGTCTTTTTTAATGTTTAAAAATAATACAACTCCTCAAAAGGTCTATAGAGTCTCTCAATAAATATAGACTGAGGAGAGCCATCTCCTCAGCCATCTATAATGGCTTTATGGGAACATTCCAAGAAATAAATTGTAAGTATACACATGCATAGATAGACTGGTCTCTCTCATATTTAAATACATGTAATAATATAGAATGGAAATTAAAGAGCTGTGAATTAAGACATTACATTCTCTAGACCAGTTGATAAATTTTTAGATTTGCCAGTAAATTAACACATTATACTGACATCTTCAAGTTAGTTGTGACCCAAGACCATATAAGAGAATGCAGCACAACACAGTGCTTGGAGGAAAAATCAGCACAGGTTTTGTGCACTGTAGCTGTATTTGACAATACAACATCTGAACTAGTAAGTTGGATCACTCAATGGTATTGCTTTTATCCATATATTTTGACCAATACAAGGTGACAAGTATCAAGGAGTAATAAACTGCAGCACAGTCCTTTGCACCTCCCCAGTTCTAAATCCCGCATATAGTTCTAAATACTAAATACAGCTCTAAAGAACCAGTTAAGTTTTCATTATCTCTGTCTGTTTTTAAAACACCTACTGCAGGAAGTTCACGTGAAGTGCTAGAACATCAATTTAAACACAGTGGTAAAATGCTGTTTCATGACTCTCAGTGAATACGTATTTCTCAGACATACGTAGTAATTATAGCAAAGTATAGCACAGGAAAATCTAATGCAATCTGATACACATCTTCATTGCATATAACAATTGTACATTGTACACCACTTCTGTACTCTCTTAGGCTCTCTTTCGGGTATTAGCCTTTACAGATACACTTGCACAGCTCTTAGGATTCAGGGGGAAAAAAAATGTTGTCTGCTTTGTTGCCATAGCTGTATTTCTAGAAGGTTTGAAAGAACAAAAAGTCAGACAAAGACTTACTAGGCAAAGAGCAGCAGCAAGGAAAGCTGCTACTTCTGCTAGCCAGGGACAACATGTGGGCGTGAGACTATGCTACACCTCCAAACAGACTGCTGCCGAATGTTGCTCTTGCTTACCATAGATATTTCTGGAAAAATTAATTTCCTGGTATGCTATATTTTATACCATCCAGTATGAACATGCATTCCAAGGAATATCACATGTTTACACAGACATGACAAAAAAAAACATTCCACGTCTCAGGAGAAAGAAAATGGCCTAAAATTAGAAATGTAACAACTGAAAAATACAGTACCCAGTATTTAAAAAATTCAGTGGTAACATGGAAATAATTAAGCGAAAAAACATATACATCCACACAGGTATATTGCACACAGGTATACTGCAAGTAAAATATTGCCGTTTGTTTAAACTGGAAATTTCTTTGTAACATTTAATTATGTATCACAGAAATTTTATTCTTCCCAAAGCCAATCCTCAGGAAAACTGCAGCACAAACAGATTACAGCAAATCTGCTCAGGTATACAAATAAGGAAAGGGAAAAGAAAAATCACCGATGCCCAAGACTGAGATAGACTGGATAAAAGTTAGGTCACACTCAGATCAGTGAATAACAAGATTTGTTGGGAAGGAAAAATTTTGAGCCTCAGTGTTCTAACGAACGTAAGGTTTCAGACTCGAAGAAATGTTGTGCCAAGGCTCCCATCAAATTGTAACATCAATTTGTTCCCAAGAGAAAAAAAAAAAGACTTGCTATGTGTACAGATGGCTTGAAAAAATAGGTTACTATTTCTATGACATCAAAAATTATATTTTTATTTGGGTTTAATTCACCTGAACTCCAGTTTGCATTTAAACACTCATTTGAGAGGACATTTGAGACTATAGGTGAAAAATATAGTAGTGACCAAGGGTTATGGCAGAATTTGGAGTTTGACAGAAATCATCTCTCATGTGACAATGATATATTTCAAAACTAATAATAATCTGCAAGTCATTTAACAAAAATATCACTTGAAAACTGTGTTTGAGCTTGCAAAATGGAGGAATTTAAAAACAGGATCACCATTAACCATTCAGTCAGAGATGCAACACAAAACATTCTGTGCAAAAAGTTCCTAATATGTACCACGAAAACAGAAGAATCAACAGCACAGACCTAAAATTAAATCTGCAGACAGCTATTATGGCTCTTCAGTGATAATCTTATGATAGCTGTTCTGGAGAAAAAGTCAGATTTATCTGATAAGAAAGAAAAGCATGAGGGATGTAAAGAGTTTAAGTTACAGGAAATTAAAAAAAAAAATCCTTATTCAAGTTCTTGTCCTGATTCTGCTCTCCTTTCCACCTTCCCAACACGTTCAGCCTCTAATAAATGTTACAGCAACTACCTAGGTAGGAAGAATTAGCACTGACTCTGTAAATGCATATAAATTATATAACTGCAAGAGTACAAGGAAAAGAGCTTGAATAGTTGGAGCACTCTGGGTCCCATATTATGGTGAAACTATTTTCTTGTCAACCCATCTTGCAACAGAAAAACAGGAAATTCCTTTGTCGCTATTTATTTCTGAAAGTGGGTAACACTTCTGAAAAGGTGGAAATAATCTGTGCTCAGGTAGAGGACAGAAGCAGAATGTTTCTGAAATGAGAAGTTTATATTCATGATGCAAGTAACATCTTTATAAATAACGTGACCGAAATACTGGGTTGTTCACTTCATGTGGTTTTTCATACTAATAAGCATTAATGCTAAATAGTTTCAAAATGTTGTAAAAACAAGCAAACAAAAAAAAGTGAATGAATCCCATGACACATCTGTGAAATAGCTAGTTCTTACTTTACTGATGGAGAAAATGTAACCTTGGACAAATTGCTGGCCTAAAGCCCTGCAAATCAGGAACAAATCCAGCCTGAAAACTCATGAGTCCTTAATCATGTATTCAGTCCCTTGGAACATGTCGCTATTCTTGTGGTACCTCCCATATTAGTCCCAAGTGCACGTGTAGCGTACACACAGCCTATATAAACCAGGCTGTCTGGCAGCATAGTTCAAAAGAGGTCCCCCATGCCACTGGAATTCACCCACATTACATTGCAGGATGAGGATTTGGGTCCCACAGTCTTTGCAGTCAGAACTACATCCATCAAGGCCTTGGAGCACCTGCCACTGTTAATAAAGCGACAGTAATCTATGGCTGCATCTACCCTGTTAACGTGCCCACAAACATCCTGGGGCTTTGAAGACAACTGGCACAGAGTAACATGCAGCTCTGCAAGGAAACTCTTTTGGGCTCCAAAACCGGGCAGCTTCATGCAAACCGCCACACGAGAAAGGGCCCTGCAGGGCCTCCCACTGCAGAACATCCCTGAGAATCATCTGGTCGAACGTTTGTAGGCGCGGGAGGAAAAGGTCCTGAGGACTGGACTGTATGAGATTTATCTGTGTAGACAATCTGCTTTATTTACTAGCACAGACATAAATGGTACAAATCCTCCATGGGCCATACCACATAAACAATAGACCAAAAGAATAAATGAACAGAATGCTTTAAGGGAGCATTGATTACTGTGCAACAACATATTTTTATCATATGTACAGACAGACTGGGCCTTTCTATAGATGGGTCAAAGCAACAAAAGTGTGTTTAAATTAGAATAATGGGAAATTTGAAAGTTATCTGTGCTGTGATATTAGTCCAAGGTAAGGGATATGAGACCTAATAGGCAGCAGGGAAAAAATCCTGTACGTGTTAATTCACAGATCAGCCATCCTGCAAATTATCTCTAAGGCATACGGAAATATATTTTTCAGATAATCTGGCAACATACTCAGCAGCTGTAAGTGGAGATAAAGGAGTAATCAGTATCATTTATAGCAGGGTTTTCAGAAAAAAAAAAGTATTTGTAAACACATAAGAATTACTAACAAAGCATAGGCTCACATGCTCATTCACCTGAATATATTAATGTAAAGCTTGTGTAATGGAAACCAACCTGTAGGCCATACCAGAGGAAACAGAGGTCTGTGAATAGGAAACACAGGTGTGCTTGTGGTGCCTGCAATGCCAAGGGAGCTGGGACACACAGCTTTGCCTGCAAAGTGAAAAGAAACCTTGGGTCAGTGAGAGAGAGGCAACAATTTAGCTGATCTTACAAGAAACTAGCTCTCTGTAGGAATCCTTGTTGAATTTAAACCTTCTTTCCCTAAAATAAGTCTCAGGAAGGGCAGCTGCAGTTTCTTTACCCTCTTTTCCTGCGAATTCTTAGCACAGCTGTCCTTCTAGCCCCCACATACCCACACACATGCTATTGCCCTTCAAAACATGCAGAAAAAGACGGCCTCATAAAGGGAAGCTTGTAAATATTTACACTGTATTCCTGTATTTAGGAATATCACTTCTTCAAAAGTAACAAGATCTAAAATTGCTAAAGTGCTGAAGTTATTTTATTTAAAAATCTGTGAGGGAAACAGCGGTAAATATAAGCCCACAGAGGCAGCTACAAAATTATTGGAAACTACATATATAATACTGAACCATGGTAAGCTAGAAATCAAAGTTGTTTCAGACTGCCACTGAAGCTGCAATTTCTTAAAGAGAAAAACAGCAGGGTCTAAATGTGTTATAATCCTGTAAACTGAGGACTAGAGCCAGTCTCTTGCTTTTCATTGACACTGGCACAAATCCAGCATAATTCCAATGACATTAGTGGTGCAACTAAAAGCACATTTTGCTTTTAGAAAGCAAGATATGAAATTTCATTTCAGCAGATAAAAAGATGTTGGCTGGAGAGCTGTGAAAGTGGGAGTATTGGTTTTGTTTTAGTGGCCTCAGGAGAAATTCACTTAATACTTTTGGGTAATGCAAAGCTTTGAAAACCTGAATGTTTAGATGCCTTCTGAGAACTCTTGAGAGGCATGCAAGTGTCAACGTGCTACTATTTGTCAGCTCTTTTAATACTGAAAAAAATCAAAAGATACCTACATGTTATTCTGCCTGGTAATATGTTTGTCACACAATGGAGGCACTTACATATGTAAGAATCGTGACAAGAGGATCACAGAGCTATGGCATATGATGGGAACCTAATGCATTCAAGTAAAACCACTGGAGTTTAACCCATAATTAAATAAATATATTAATAAAGCCAGTTATTAATGACCAAGATAGGCTTGGGTGTGAGAGTTTGTGGGCTGTGGTAATAAAAAAAAAAAAAAAAAAACCTTCAGGAAAGTGTACACTAAGTATGTTTTCATAGCTATGAAAGTGCAACTCTTACAAGAGTACCTTGCAGACTGTAGTACACATTTTGTACTCCTATTGCTGGAATATCAGGTACTTGCAAATTTTTTGCAGTAATTTGCAAGACTTGTTCCCTTAAAAAGGGAAACAGAAAGCGGCTTTTCTCTAACAAGACCAAACGCCTCTCCCCGGCGAGCTCCGGGAACACGCTGGACCCCACGGGCCGCAGCCCGAGCCGCGGGGGCCAAGCGCGGCGCAAACGCCCACCCGGCGCCAACGGCCGTTTCCTCGCCCTGACCCCGCCCCTCCCGTAACGGCCGGTCGCCCGTGCCCGCCGCTCCCGCTAGGCTCCCGCCGAGAGCGGGTCGGGCTCCCCTGCACGCCTGGCACCTGCCGGTGGCGCCTCCTTGGCCCCGTTCCCGCGGCAGGCAGCGCGGACCGAAATAGAGTCCTTCTTAATTTCCCCCCTTTTCTCCCTTTTTTTTTTTTTTTTTTTTTTTGTAGTTTGTTCAGCGCCGGGACGCCCCGCGCCGTTCCACAGAGCTGCGCGGGCGGGAACTCGCCCGCCGCCTCATGCGCGGGCCTCACTGCGGGGAGGAAAGGCGGCGAGGGGATGTCCGGGGCTCGACGCCGGCGGAGCCACCTTCCCCGCAGCTCCCCCGGGGCGGGCGGACCACGGGGCCGCGTAGGCGCCGCCGCTCGCCGCTCCGGAGGGGGCTGGGCCGCCGCGCCCTCACGAGGGGGCGGGCGCGCGCACGCGCGGTGCCCCGCGGAGCCGCCGGCCCCGCCCGCTCCTTTCTCTCGCCGCTCGCTCCCTCCCCCGCCCAGGCGCGTCCCCGCCGCCGCCGTGCGCGCGGGGCGGGCGGAGCGCGCGGGAGCCGCTCCCGTCGCGGCCGCGGGGCTGAGGCAGCCGCGGCGCGGCCCGGCCCGGCCGAGCTGCCCCGAGCGCGCGGCCGCCGCCCAGCCGGGTATTGTTCGCGGCCGGCGCGTCTCGGCCGGCGGCGTTTCCCCGCGTCGCGGCTCCGCTGCCGCCGGCCGGGGCGGGGCGGGGGGGTTGCGGCCCCTTTGTCGCCTCCTCCCCGGCGTGCGGCGGCCGCGGGGGGGCAGCGGGGGGCGAGACTCACCATGATGGCGGCCGAGGCTGCGGGAGAGGAGAGCGGCTCGGCCGGCGCCGCGGCGGGCGCGGAGCCGGGGCAGTGCCCCGCGCTGAGCCGCACGCCGGGGACGGCGCCGCAGGGCTCCCTGCCGGCGGGCGCGGGCAGCCCGGGCGCCGGCCCCGCGGGCGGCCCGGCTTTGTGCTCGCCGCTGGGGCTGCTGGCGCTCGGCTCGGGGCCTGTCCCCGCCGCGTGCGGCGTCCCGGGCGCGGAGGTGCCGCGGGGGCCGCCGCCCGAGCCCGGCCCCGCCGCCTTCCCGCCGCTGCCGCCGCCGCCGCCGCCCCCGCCCCTCTTGGTCGGTGCGCTGGGCACCGTGGACGAGGGCGACTCGCTGGACGGACCCGAGTACGAGGAGGAGGAGGTGGCCATTCCGCTCAACGCGCCCCCCACCAACCAGTGAGTAGCGCCCGCGCCGGCAGCGCTCCCGGGCGGCCCGAGCGCCGCCGCAGCGCCGCGCGGGGCTGCCCGTGCGGGGGCACCGGCGGCCTGGCCGCTTCCTGCGCGCGCCGCGGCGGGAGCGGCACTGGCGCCCGCCTCCAGCCGGAGCCTGGAGCAAGAGCCGAAAACCCCCGAATTCGTGGTTTGGCCGAGTTGTCTCTGGCAGCTCCCACCTCTAGCGACACTGCGAGCTGCCGGAAAGACAGCGGTTATCCTAGCTGCGGTTACGCTACCTGGTGGGGAGGCTGCCGTGCGCTCTGGTCGCGCAAGCGGCTTTCTCGGAGCAGGGTAACGAGCACTTCACTTCTAAAAGCTGAACGAGCTAAAGGGTTGTGCTTTTTTTTAAGTGAATATAACTATACGTTAATGTACTATTAGAGAGGCTACTTTTTGTCAATGGTACCTAATTTTTCCTCAACTGGCTTTGAAGAAAGTTGTTTTTATTAGGCTGTGTTTGGAGAGGAGAGATATCTGAAAGAAAAAAAAAATCAATATGCTCTTAAACTTACCTTTCTACAGGTTAATCAGCATTCCTCCAGTGCTGGTAATATGAAGAAGAGTGCTGAATGAGAGGCAGAACAGTTCTGTGCTCATATTTTATGAAATATAAGATCAGATAATCACATATAGAGCTCACTTAATTAGTGAGTGCTCTAAACACAGCCTTTGTATTTAGTAGCAAACTTACTGTAGGAAGTCTGCAAATTTATGTAAAGCAGTTGCAACTGTTCTCATGCAAGACAGAAAATATCCCTCAAGCAGGTACCTTATTCTCTCCAAAATGAAGTGGCTTCAAAGGCTTAAATTGCTTATGTTGATATTCACAAATATATTATTACTGTAGTTATATTATGCATAGTGGAAAACCTAGGATTTCAAGATAGAGGATTGTAGATGTATCCAAGGTATAAGGTCAGAAGGTTACCTGAAAACCCATCTGAATTTGGGCTCATTTTTATATGTTCTTATATGTGAAATAATAACTGACATTTGAGTTACTTCCAGTGATTCCAGAGCCGCTGCAGTTACTTGGAGGACGTAAACTGTAATATTAATGCTGTCACCTTGGCAAACTTTCTAATAATCATTTTCTCTTCTAGTTTCTAGACATTTTGTGGAATTTCGTAAAGATTGAGACCTTGTTTTGTGAAAAGAGAATTTGAATAGTCTTGAACTTCTGTGTTTTCCTGAGGAGCAAGAGATGTAATTAGGCAGTTTAGACAAAGAATGAGGAGGGAAGTAGAAATGCATGAAGGTCTGGTTACTTCTTCGATACTGCTTATCAAATGAGTGAGAGAATACTGCCCTTGTGCTTTTTCTGTCTGAAAGGTTAGACTGTCTTTTTTTTTTTTTTTGTTAGAATTGATTGTGATGTTTCACCAAGGGTAAGTTATTTCTTTTTCCCCAAAAAATATTTTTAGAAAGTGGGGTGCTAATTTGGGATAATTGTTTATGAAGAGTTACCTATTTGATATTTAATAGACTTTACTCCTTATAGAAATCTAAGCAGATTTTTCTATCTAAATGTTGTGTTGTAAATAATGGGCCCTGATGTTTTTTAATTGTTTTAGTGGAAAGTATAAACTTTCTGACAAGTAGTGCATCCTCAGGGTAAGAGTTCCAAGGCCCTGATTTTATATAAAAAAAAATCCAAGAAATAAACTTTGCTAGAAGAAATTTATAGGTTAAGGTTAAGAAATTTACACCTCTGTCTACTTGGAAGTTTTTTTTTCCTTTACTAATTTTATCCTTTTTTGTAACTCTTCTACAGAAATGGTAGGCTGACAGATTAAAAATAATTGGAAGGCCTTTTCCTCTATGTGTCTATTTTATACAAAATCAGATTTTGCTCTTCTCAGTTAAGTCGTTTAAATTGGCCATATGTTCATAGTAAATTGTATCCTCTCAATCCTGCTGTTTTATTTTGGAAATGTCCTTTCTCTGTAGTCATACCATCTGCTTTTATGGCAGTGAGCTGTTGATTTATTACCAAAACAAAGAGTAATATCATCCATCATCTTAAAATTATAAGGAAAAGTCCAATACCAGTCTTTAGGAACACTTATTAAATAAGTAATTTAAACATAGAGTAAATTTCTCTGGTTGAATGTGATTACAAAACTGCTCTTCCATTTGTTTAAATATGACTGGGAGCTCCACCCTTTCCCACTTCCTCCTAATTCATTCAGTTTTTATAGGAAGCACACATGGTGTGCCTGATGGATGGTTATGTGATTTTGACAAATGGTTGTTTCTTTGTCTTGTTTAGCATATCTTACTATAAGCATAAAGAAATGGTAGAGATCTTTGCTCCTGGCTGTGCTTTATGTGACAAAGACAAAAATGAAAAGACATTATTTCTTATAAAAATGTAACTACTTGCTAGAACTTCCCTTGGACAAAGTTCGTATTTCGGGGCTTACTAGATTGGTGGTTGCCAATTCCAAAACTATTGATAAAAGATGCTGCTAGCCTTTCCTAGTTCATACTCTAGCCTGAAATTTGGCCTGTGCACATAAAATGAAATGTAGCTTTCTATAGAAACTTAGGTACAGCTTTAGCTTCCTAACTTACATTTTGCAAATGCTTAAAAAAAAAAAAAAAAAACCTGAGTGAATTCCTTTGTTGCAACTTGTAGGCAATAAATTCTCATAGACTGAACTTTTTATATAGATATGTTTTTAGATACCATATAGCTGGTGTAGTAATTTTCCCAGTAAACCTAACCTGAAGAGATGGGAAGTGAAGCAGATGCAAGTTCTGCACTTCCCATCAGGATGCTGTAAATATAGTTTGTTCAGAGTCAGGATGTGTTGGTCTTCATTAGCAACCACCTAATATACTTAATTTCCTCTTCTCTTTTCCAAGTATCTAAAGAAAGCAATGTCTTCTCTTTGTATGTTTTCTTTAATAATTAAGGAATGGGAAGAGATTGTCAGAATCTAACAGATTCCTTTTAGTCAAAAAATAAAAATCCCAGAATATGATTGATTTCTATCTTCCCTGTTCTATTGTGAAGCTAATTTAAGGCTTGTCTCTTGTGAGTTGCCTTTTCTTGTTTCTCAGGAGTAAGCAGCGTGTTTATGATGTAGTTTAATGTTGTGTGGGAGGCATAGGATGTTAGGGAATAGTGGGCAATTCTGTGTTCCTTTGGGTCTTTTTTTTTTTCTTTATTCTTTTTTCCTGCTCTTTCTGCCTCACCTACAAAGCTCACTGATAAAGGCTAATAACAGTCCAAAATGGTATTATGGAAATATATTCAAAATTAGTGAATGAATGCTACCTAATTTCATAGTAAACCAGTGATAGGTGGAATAGAATAGGTATTTGCATATTTAACTAAGAATTTTAAGTTGACAAAACTGTTGCACATCTTTGTTTTCCATTAAAATAGCAGGAGCTGTTCAGTACATTTCAGTGAAATTCACATTTTCATATGGAGCTTTTTAAGCAGTGATTATCAATTTGAAATGCTAATCCATCCAAATTGAAAACTATCAACCTTACAGAATGAAGTAGGTTGTCAAAATACTGTCTTTTTAAAACAAAATATTACCCAAAGCAGATGTATTCGTACTGCCACTCATGGTGTCTGCCAAGGCAATATATTAGTAAGAAAAAAAGCTGAAGATGGAAAGCAATATAAAGAAATATTAAAGTGGCTTGATGGGTGCATTTTCTCTCTGAATGCCACGTGAAGTTCTTGTTCCTTGAGATAAGTTTGTTGGTGGTAGCAAGGCTGGAATTTTACCGCAGTTGTTTCTTTTGGAAGCTAAGGTGGAAAGGATTTTATTCTGAAAGTAGATCTTTTTTTTTTTTTTTTTTTTTTTAACGATAACTGGCAAAGCCTACACTCGGAACCCAATTTGTGTTGCTGTGTGTGTTGCACTGAGTACTGAGGATTGCTGTATTTTGCTGTATTAGACAAAATAGATAAAAACAAAATGTGATGTGACAGGATTCTTGGTGTGAGATCCTCTTCTGTTTGGCAGTTAACGTGGTTAGTAGGTAAGTTTTTCAGATAATGAGTTTCTTTGATGGTGGCTTGTTACTAAAGTGTAGAGGGAAAATGAAGGGAAGCATCTTATTTTTACAAGTTGATGGATAGTGAATTGGTTTATGTAGATTTTATGATTTGGATACTTGGAAATAGTTGTTTATAAATCTTTAGTTCTTAGGTTAGGAGAAGCGGGACAAAATTGTTTGTAATCCTGTATGGGAAGTGAAGGAGTAAGTAGACTTAACATGCTAGGTACATACATTAATGGAAATTCCAGATGAAGAAAAAAAGAAAAGCACAACAGCATTTGCTAGTGGGAAAAATTTAGAAAGGAGTTTACTATATGCAGTCCGTATTTCTAATTAAGAGCCTGTTGACCTGCTTGCCCTGTATGTTGTGTCCAGAACTCCTGTCTGTGCCTTGGCCACTCCGTCCAGCGGCCTGTTGTGCTGAGAAGTGCAGTGTCGTGCTGTAGGTGTTCACCTTGCTTGGTGCCTGCCATGCAGGGAAGAACACTGATTTTTCCCTTTCAGTAGCATAGAAGTCCCCCGCATAGGAACCCATCTATTTGTTCAGCCAAGTATTCTTACAATTCCTGCAGTCGTTTTCCACTTCCATGCATTTTTTCTTTCTTCTTTAAAATATGTCTTGATTCTTCTCTCACTGGCAGATGCAGTAGGATGAAGGAGAAGGTGTCTTGTCTTAACATTACTGGCTACTGGCTGTTAAGTGGCCAGAAGCATCACAGCAGAGCAGAATTCTGCGTTTTTCTGTGATCCTCTAGTGTATGCTCAGCACCAGTAAAAAATTTTCAGTGCTTGTCAGCTACCATCTACTGTTTTATACTGTTTTATTTACTGACAATCTTAACAAATCTGTCTTATTTTTATGCAAAACATCTGTTCTATAACCCTGGAATAAAAGGAGGCTTCTGTTCTTGCGTGTGTCTGTCTATAACTAGTTTTGTATATTTATAAATATATTGTTTATAGCTGAGGGCTTTTATTAGGGAACCTATTTACTGAAACTTGTCACTTGAATTGTCTGGAATCATGTCAGAGGCAGTAGCTGATTGCAAAGGCTATAAAACAAAGAGGCTTTTAAATTTGCCTTTTTCTTTCTAAGGTGGCTAACAGTGCTATGTATACATTACAAAATGATGAAATATCTATTTTTTTTTGGATTTACCGTAGAATTATTTTTTTGGATTATTTTTTTTGGATTTACCGTAGAATTATTAAGTACACAAATCAGTGTTTCTAAATAAGCTTATAAGCTGCATCAGCATTAAGGGAAGGAGTATCTGGGTTTCCAAGACACTTGCTGTACACAGTTCTGGAAGACAAAGAGTAGTTTTCATGGTGATCTGGTTTTAAGTAAGTCATTCTCATCTTGATTTTAAAATTTCAATGTTTTCAGCAGCTTCTGGAGACTCTTTTCACATAGAAATCTTTTGGTTAGGGGTTCTTTCTTTATGAAGAGTTTCCCTAGGTCAAAGTAGCTTTGTTAACATTGAGATCTTTTAGGTGTATGTAATTGTGTTTAAAGTAATTGAGGATGCAACCGCGTGGGAATACTTTATCTTAGTTTGCTGTTAAGGAATCCTGTCATTGGCTCCCAGAGTAGGTATGTGATTTTCTCTTTTTACTAGCTACTTACAGTTGCTCAGGCATCTGATAATAAATTTGCTGTTGCACAGTACATTTCTTTATTTTCTGGAGTAGTTTGTAGAAACCATGAGGTTAATAATGCATCTAGTTTTAGGCAACATTTGATAGCCCAGGAGTTTATGGTGATTCTGTGTAGACTTGTGTAAGCAGCTTTTCTAAAAAGCTTGGTTGCTAGTTTTGTGGGGTTTTTCTTATGCTTTAAGTACACCTGTTTTCTGTAATTTATATAAATGCTCACCCTCTGAAGTACACACACAGAAATATATTCTGTCCGTGGTTTACTCCTTAGTATTTGTAAGGTTATTTTATAGATAAGTTCCTTGTATAAAAAAATGGTGTAATTTAAAACGAACAGTATATCAATTCTTTTTCTGTCTCTGTATCTGTTATTAAACAGCATTGGAGACTTGCAAGATACAAAGTTGATTATGAGGATAGTTTCCAGTGCTAAGGAACTGATTGCATTGTCTTGGTCAAACCATAGCCAAATCCAAATTTCCACACTTTTTTCTACCTCTCGTGTGTTTTTTTTTAAGCATTTGCAGGATTTTTTGTTGTTGTTTTCCCCCTTTGGCAATCAAAGGGAAGCTCAAGAAATGTCTGTTACAGGTTTTGTTTGTAACTCTCTGCTTCCAGATGGATAATCATCTCATTCTGTATTCAAGTCTAGATACAATTTGAACATGCAGATATACACACACATTAACAGAATCGTTAGGTTGCAAACTTTTTAAAACAAGCATTATGTGTTGGATGATTTTGCAGGTTTCTTTTCCATCACGTGTGAATTTAGTGCATATAATGTGTAATACATCATATTCTATAGGCGATCTTTTTCCTCTTTCCCTCATTGATTCTGTAGTCTGTGGGAAGCATGGGACATCTATCCATTTAGGCATTATCTCTGTCTTTTAGTATTTGCAGCTGTAATCTCCCAAGGTTTCTCCTTCGAGCCATTGTTCTTGACTAGTGAGAAGCGCTTTCAAGAGTGAGGCACTCTGGCATGGAAGGTGAATTGAGAGTGGAGTGCAGGATTAAAACGTTAGTTTGGGCTCTAACCCAGACTGACTGGGAAGTGAAAATGGAGATGAAATGAGGTTCAGTACCAGAGAGGCAGTGGCTTCGTATTTCAAACTGCAGTCCCTTGAGTGAGCGTGTTGCTTCTGATGTACAAAGCTGCTCTGGCAGGTAGAACAGGAAAAGGATGAGGAGAAAGTCTAGGAAAGCTGGACATAGGAGAGGATGAGGTGTAAAGAAGAAGGAAGTTAAGGAATCACTGATACTTCTAATGAAATCAACGGTAGACAAGGAAAATAATAACATTTTAGAAATTCCTTAACTATTGCCAAAGAAAACCTGCTGCTTTGCACAACAGTATTAACATTGTTTCCTTAGGAGCATTACTCCTTGTTTAAACAGATAAAGGCATATCTTTGACCCGAGGGCACAAGAATGAAACATATGAGACTGGAATGCTTGCCGAAAACTTTAATGAGTTCCAGAATGCATTTCTTAAGTAAGAAAATGTGAACTGCTTTGAGAGCTATTTCTCAGCCTATATAGTCCAATGTCTTAAAGAATGAGGAGATAATCATCAATTTTCCTTTTTAGTTTTATTGTAAATGTATATCAGACAGAATTGGAAGTTTTTGAGTCACTAAGTTTTGTATTACTGTTGGCACATGTCTACCTCTGTTTGAAAGCTTAATATGCTATTTGTCCTTAATGCTGTTGAAATTTTTAGAATATTCTTAAAATATATTTATGTATATTACCTTTGGAATGTACAGTAATCTTACCTTTCCATCCTTGTTTATTTTTTTTATTCAGATTTTTTTCTTGGTTGTTCAAGTCCACAGTTGGTGTATGTTCTGCTGGGAGTGTTTCAATGGCTGCTTTTGGTAGTGTGTGAAACTCTACCAGTTAATGGTTTGGCACAGCCAGTATACCAAGGATGCCTATACGAGTGACTTTCCATATTAGTTGGCTCATTACTTGTCTGTTCTTCACACTGTTTCTAATGTGTCCGAATTAGCTAAATGAGAAAAGCAGACTTATTCTTTGTTAGGCTTGCCTTTACTTTGTACATCCACTTGATGTTTAGGGACCCTACAAATATAAAATAAAATTGAAGGAGAGTATGAAACTCTTTTAATTTCATGCGTACCACACATGACACTTACTTGGCCTTTTTGGTCTCTCTTTAGTTCTGAATTAGTCTGAGCTCTCCTGCTTCCTTATCCTATACATGCATGCAGTGTGAAAGTTGGAGTTATGCTTGCAGAGCCTTTTCTGGCAGGAGTTTTTGTGATGTGGAGAACTGCGAATACCTGGTCAACAACTGATAACTAGGGAATGGTGACCAACAAGATGGAGGAAGGCCATGAATTTGTTGGAGCCTGAACTCAACTTTAAATTAATTTTACAAATCGTGTGCATAAGGGGTGTAATGCAGACTACACAGTATCTTCATTCATCTAATGAAGATGGGGGACATGGGGTTAAAAAGCATAATTTGGATAAGACCTGGTGAAAACTAAGAATGCGGTTAACATTTTATGCTGAGAGAAACTGGAAAGGCTAAAACGGAACTTGAGTGAATATGAGCCTCAAGTCTTACTGTTTATCAGAAAGGAAAATCTTGAAACTGTGGGTGTTAACAGAATAGAAGAAATGAAGATGCAGGATTTTTTTTTTCTCCTCTGCCTTCATGAAGCTGTATTTGAGATTCATGTGTTGTAATTTCAAAAGTTTTCCTACTTTAAGGTAATCTCATCTTTGCCCCTTTTTGCTTCTGATGGGAGTGGAGCTGGCATAACCTCCAGAAATAGTGCTGAGAGTCCATACTGTATCAAAGGTGTGCAAGGGGTGATGGTGCATAGGGCGCTCTGACCATGTGTCCTGGTGCTTTATGTTCCTGTCTTGAGTTTCACTGAAGCAACCGGAAATACCCAAGGAGAGAGCTCTGAGTGAAATCCATATGACATTTGATGGAGATGTGCATATATATACATATATATGTGGGTGTGTGTGTATATATATGTATATATATACACACTTTTAAGTGCACTGTATTTTTTTTTTCTAGAGGAAATAGGGGGGTCTGCAAACTGTTTTGAACATTTCTAAGTTGCTGGCAAATGTTTTAGTTCCCCTTCATTGCTTCTTCTTTCATTCTCTCCGTGACCTACTGTATTCCTAAGTAAAAATTGCAGCGTACTGTAAAAACAAAATGTTTTAATGGAACAATGAATCTTAATAATACTCTTCTGATGTGCGAAAAGGAAATATGTAAATAAAAACTTAAGTGAACGGCATGACATGACAGAGTGACTGTTGCCTCCTTCCAGATGATAAATCCAGTCTCTGCTACCTCTTTGAGAACAGCCTGTGTGTCTCATGAACGGCCTGGTGCTCCCAGCTTGGGGCCGAGAGGCTTGTAATTGCACCGTGAGCTTGCTGAAGGCCTGCAGAGTAATCATATTCCTGCACACAGTAGAAAGTCTGGCTGGGCCTACACAGGCTGTTGGGACTGCTGTATGTATCAGAGAATTGCTTAGGATGTTGTAGTTTTGTCTGCATTCTGCTTGTTTACTGTAATTAAAGTTGGGATTCGTAGGGTGGGAGTTTTGAATATGCTGCCTTTGAGTTAAGCTGACAGATGGAAGTATTTTCTTGCAGAGCATCAGTTTGGCTCATGCAGCATGAAAGTCTGTTCATATTCTCTTAGAATTAAAAAAATGCAATATGGGCTACTGATTAGTTACAGCAAAGGTTAAACAGCTGGTTATGAAAACAGCTACCTGAATTATGATTGTAATTAGTAAGACTTTATAGTTGGATCACTTTTATTGAAAGAGTACTTACATTTCCTCTTTCAGTGCATCTGATAATGGCTGTTGTAACAGCAGGGCGTTAGCTTTGTGTTCACAGTATTTTGTTATGCTTGCTCAAAACATTTGGAAATAGGGGATTATTGCCACTTAAATTTGCATAGTTAATGTTGGAAATACAAAATTTTTCCAAGATAGATTATGCAAGGAAACAGGTAGCTAACTAGAAATGGAAGGGATTTGGGGATATGGGAGGGATGTATTTTGACAGTGGTGAAGGTTATAAACACAAGTGAGTAGTGTATCACTCTAATTTGAATGCATAACGTTCATAAGAGTCATAGAGAGAGGCAACTTTATATTTACATATATATTATATATATTATTTATGCATATAAACAGTCAGGCAGGTTTTTTATTTGATATCTTCCTGCGGAATCCTTAGTTCTTTTCAAGAGACTAAGGCTGTAATCCTACTGCAGGTAGAACTGCATTTTACATCTGTTCAGAAACCGAATGCAGGTCAAGAAGTCTTGTTAAGCACCATTGCTAAGTGAGTGCATTAAAAGTAGAGCTGTTTAGTCTGCCCAAGAGTAAGGTTGTTGATCAATAGAATTCTAAATATGGAGCCTTCTGAGAGCAGGGAAGGTAGTTTGTTGTCATGTAATTTTTGTCATAATTTTTGCAGAAATGCCTGACTTAAACCTTCATTGAGATACCTGGTTGAAGGTTAGTCAGAACATGTAGAATTTACTCTCTCTCAAAATTAGCTTGGCCTTTAGTCTTCGCTTGTTATTATTTTGATAGGGAAAGTATAGTGAGTAGGGGTAGTTCTGCAGACTGCTCTGTAGTTCTTTGGATAGCGTGGAGTATTGGATGAATTTTTTTCATAACTGGTAATTCTCTACTGTTGGTCCTAAAGTTCTTCAGTAATAAGAATTTGTGCTCATAATATTACTTGGTATTAAAAAATAAAATTATTTCACAGCCAAAGAAACCACTTTTGTTGAAGAACTACTTTTTGTATTTTTAGAATAGTATTTTTAGAAGAGTGGATAATGCTGATTCTTAATTGATCTCTCGATATCTTTAAATCAGACTGAGAGCTGCAAGTTTGTAAAATATTCTTTACTCTTTACAATTAAACTACTTGAAGGTAATGATGGAGATTAGCACAGCGCATCAATATATGAATTACTGAATTTATTCAATATATATTATATTGAAGACAGGTGATAGCTGGATAGTACAGAAGATGTGCAGTTTTAAAATTGACCCTTTTAGTGCTGTTCTGCTGTATATTGCTTGTATAAAGTAAGTCTGTCTAGTGATGTAACTATTCTGTGGAAAAACGCAGTTATTTCCCGAAAAGCGTTTTGCTTACTGTAATGATATCTTAAAAGGCTCGTGCTTCAGCGTGTATCCTGTTTTCTAAAGATGTGTGCTATCTGCAGAGGCTTCCTGCAGAGGATATCACTTGGGCTGTATCTGCTCCCAATGCTGAATACTGACTCTGTCTGCTCTACTGTCATTCAAATCTTAATTTCTTATCAGCTGATAGTTAAATTCAATTATTTTTGTAGCAAGTGGAGTAGAATACCCTATGCATTACTTTAATATATAGAAAGCTGTGAGATGCAATATATTTTCTGATACTATTTGAAAGAGGTACTCATTGATACTGATTTTAATCGGCCTTATAAGCTAAATGTACATTTTTATTTGAGAAAACTTTTTTTTTGTGAAATAAGATAACAGATGTATAAATATACACCTGCTTATACTTTACCTGGTAGTAAATATCTTCTCCTATGCTTGATGTAAAACCGTTTACTGGGAGAAAATAAATATAGCCTGTTCAGCATTAGAGGAACTAATCTGCCATATGTGGGGTATACTTGTTGCTGACAGGCAGGAAGTTTTGATTAGAAAAACTTAAACTTCTCTTAAACTTGAGCACTTAAGTGTGTGGCATAATGCAGAATGTTTTTATAAGAAATACTGTTCCATTACAGAACAGCCAAGGTTTTAGCGTTTGCAAGTAATCCTGCCTTTTTGTTTTCCTGGTGTACTTTTTTTTCAGTTATTTGCGTGCTTATTAGCACTCCCCTCTTCCTGATTTTGAAAGCAGGCCTTTTGATTTGACATTGCAACCTAGTGCGTGGCTCAGTGCAGTTATGAATATTTTTCTCAAGTGGGTGATAATCGGAACAACTAAAAGCTTGGTGATAATATTGTTTAAAATAGGCTTTGTGGAATGCTGGTTTCGAAGAATTTCTTGCTCAGGGAGGTTGCTGTGGCCCAGGGCGAACTGACAGGATTGAGAATGTGTGTTCAGTATAGCAAATAGCCCTGTCGTTTGGACACTTACTTCAAACTAATTCTGGATGTAAACCATACCATCTATTCCAGAGCAGGGTATTTCCTCCTTGCCTCAGAACAGGCAGAGTCTCAAATTTATGTTGTTTTTCATAGGACTTTCTTGACAAGGGTAATATTTTTGGAGAACGTTTCAACTAGAGGTTTCTGGCAGCAAAACTGTATTTTGGAGTGTGATGAGACATTTCCAATGCTGCTTTCAAGTCTGAAGTACTATCCAGTTGTCCAGACAAAGCAGCCCTTTTATTGATTTAAGTTGTTTAGATCAGGATGAAGAGGAGAAGCAGAAGAAAGCTATGCCAGCAAGAGGTACTGCTCAGCTGTTGTAAACAATATGGATATAGATGCTGCTTCGACTGGTGTATGTGGTGTATATCTGTTTAAGTCTCATCTGATTTTCATTGTGATAGAAGCTTTCAAAACAAACTTTCACTTCCATTTCATAGAAAAAGAAATGATTTCTGGCATGATTTTTATCATCAGCCCAGTTGTTCTGTTTTTGAACTGTATTTTTTTTTTATAAAAAAAAAAAAAGCTTTCTTGGTTCTATCAATCTAAAGGAGTACTTTCTCTTCTGACGTGTATTTGACTCCTAGAAGACACACATTGGTTAGTGGTCTGACATAGTCTGTGGCTTCTGTAGACCAGAACAGTGGCTATGGGAAAGACGGTATTTTCTGGAGTATGGGAATTTAAGGTTTCATCCTCGTGTAAACATAGTAGATGGGTGCAGTGATAATAATTCCAGCATGCAGCTCTGGAGCATGCTGTGGCTTTATGAACGACAAATCTGTTTTCCCTTTTAACAGGTGGCGAGAACAACAGCTGGCTTTGTATTTCTGTTACTCCCTCCACTGCTGTGTGGCTGTTTTCTTTTTCTTTGCTTTAATTTTCCTTTTTTTTTTTTTTTCTTCTTCTTCTTTAAACCTAGTATTTGGCACTTTGGAGTAGAAAGAAATCTGAATAATCTGACTTCCTTGTCAGTAAAGGAAAACTGAGTTAAGGGTGAGAAATGGTTGAATGATAAGAGCTTAACCTTTCAGATTAAAGCAGTCTTTGTCATATTTTGCAGTCAGTGATTTGCTATGCATCTGTGCTTGGGTTTAATTGATAGGCTATGCCTTGTGTTTGAGAAAGTCCAGCCACAAAACAGCCTATATGGTGGCTGCTGTCATCTTGATTAGATGCAGGCTTTCTAGCACACTATCTGTGTTTGTCCGTTCTGAAACACGTTGTTACAATTCACTCCACAATGGCTGCTTTAGGAAATCCAGTCTGAACTGAAGACTAAATAGGCTTAAAACAGTCTTTGAGATAGATCAGTCACCTCCGGTGGGGTTAAATAAGTGGATTGGGGAGGAGAGAAAAGCTTACAATTTAGATCCTTTCCCCTTTGGGATGGCTCAGAGGGCTTTCCAGTGCCAGTCATGTGGGGAATTGGGCTATCTGAAAAGCTATGCACTCCTATGAGTAATGTTCTTTTGAAATAAGTAGCTTGAGAGGGGTTGCATGTGGAAATATGTGAAAATTTTGTTTGAAATGTTTTGGATAAGTTTTAAGCAAAAGCTTTCATTACTTTCACAGGTTGTTCACCTCCAGTTTTATGTATATGTACTTTCAGATGGTATCATGGAAAGCTTGACAGAACAATTGCAGAAGAACGACTTCGGCAAGCAGGAAAACCTGGTAGTTACCTCATTCGAGAGAGTGATCGGAGACCAGGCTCATTTGTGCTTTCTTTCCTTAGTAAAGCAAATGTCAATCATTTTAGGTGAGAATTAAATGTTTTCTTTTAAATGTGATAATCTCTTTATGGTTTTAGAGCCCAGTATATTATAGAAAACAATCATTGTAATCGAGTATTTCTGAATGTTTTTTGTTCATGTATGATATAGGTCTTGGGTTTAATTGTTTTTAAAACATGCTACTTAAAAACAGAGGTTGTTTTGAGTGTTTTCCTCAGTCACTGCAGCCCATGGGGCATACTTGAATGGCACAGTTGTAACAAACCCGGGTGCTCTCCTTTACTTTGAGAAAGAAACATCAAGGAGAAACAAAGAGTTTATGTATTTAATAATCCAAGGGTTTTCTGGAACAGCTTTTGGTATGTGTTAGGATTAGTTGCTCTAAATACGAATAGCTGTTTATCCAAAACTGTAGCTAGGATTACTTTAGCATTAGCAACTTATGTATATCAATAAATTCCTTTATTGCCTTTAGCATAAGTAAAGTGTGTTGCAGGAAGAGCTTGAATGTTAGTCAGCAAGTAATGTGCTTCAGTGTAATGTCAATCTCCACAAAACAGGGAGGCCAGGGCCTCTGCAGCAGCAGAAAAAACCCTGTGTCAGCTATCTAGATAGTGAGAAACTAATGCAAATCCATCAAGTTTGGAAAGGGAAATTAACCAGAATACCAGTGCATGTACCAGGTGCCCTAAAATGGTTCAATTTGCATTACAAATGTGGGGAGTTCTTGAATGCATGTGTCACTTAATGAGCTGCAGCTCAGAGGCCCAGGTTCTGCTTGCGAGCTTGTCATTCTTGGTGCAGACAAAACAGTGCAGAGGAAGTTTGCTCGTGTTGGCAGCATGCTGTGTTTGAGCTGACAGTCACTGCTCAGCTGTGCTGATTCTGTTTGGGAACTGGTTACTGTGTAGCAGGCAGTAGCAGAAAATTAAACAGTGCCAATACTTGCTTTTAACTGTCGTACTTCACAGTCTGATTTTAACTGTAACTTCTGCTTGTGAGCGGCAGCAGGAGTTTGAATATTGGTTTTGCGACCATAATATGTTTTTTATCTCAGATAGGATGTAGTCTGTAATAATTTCCTGTTCTCAGAGGAAAGGAGTCTTTATTGATTCCCCTCCCCCCCCTAATATTAAAGAATCTTTCATTCTTAGATCCACAGAGTGCATGCAGAGGTAACTGTATGCAAAGGAAATTAGTTATTTATTGATACAGTTCTTTAGAGGTGACATGCTTATGATTTATTAAAAGGCAGAACCAAGGGTTTTTGTTTGTTATTAGAAAGATAATTCAAGAACACTGACAACCTCAAGAGTGGCAGTCTTAAAATTATTTAAAGTGATTATAGGATGGATGATTGTATCCTACAGGGTGGAAGTGCCACTTCCACCAAAACTTGATCTTTAACAATTGCAGGCTTCCAGAGATGGGTGAAACTTCCTTTGCTAAACAATCTTCCTGATGCTTTGTTTCCTAAAAGTGGTATTTTTCAGATTAAACTTCCTTTACCATAGTTTGTGCAATTAAAATCAAATCATTTTAGATGAAAGTTTCTAATTTTGTTAAAGGTACATGTTCTGCATTAAAAATTCAATGTTATCCTTTCTTAAAAAAAAAAAAAAAAAAAAAAAAGGAAAAAGAAAAACCAGCAAAATCTTTTCTTCTGTCAAGCTATTTTTTTTTCCTCTCCTCCTTAATCAGGATTATTGCCATGTGCGGAGACTATTACATAGGTGGGCGTCGTTTTGCTTCGCTCTCAGACCTAATTGGTTACTACAGCCATGTGTCTTGTTTGCTCAAGGGGGAAAAATTACTCTTTCCAGTAGCACCTCCAGAGGCAAGTAAAAAATAAAGTGTTTATATGTTATTGATCTTGTGCTCGATGTTCAGTTTTCTATAAAGAAAACATTGTAGAAAAATACATTCTAGTTTTTAGAGTTGTCTCAGTGTAAGGAATGTGTAAGGGCATTCTTACTGGTACAAAGTAATGATTAGAAATGCTTTTTGATGAAAGTATGTGATTAGAAAGCTAGATATGAGGTATTGCAGGTATCTCCAGAGTGTAGTACTTAAATTGTGATAACAAAATGTGCAATTCTTGGCTACTGAAGAGCACCATTATAATGCAGTTAGCTTTATAGTTTTACACTGACTTACAGTATTTCAAAATAATAAAATATTTTTGTTTTCTGCTATTTTATATATCACATTTTAAAACATGAATTCTGGAAATAACCCAAGTTTCTGAAAGCTGGGCTTCTTTCACGTGGTCATCCTTAGGACAATGTTAGTAGTTATAAACAAAACAAAAAGAACCCTACAAGTTATGTCCTGTTTCTGCCTAAACAAAATCCATAATCTGAATAGAGATATGAATGTTAAACAATGTTAAATGTTAATCTGAAAGTTAAACTTGTATGCACTTCTTTAAATAAAGCTTTCGTGAGGGTTGTTTAATTTGTAATTTATTTTAAGATAATAACATAGATTATCTAGCGTGCTATAAGGCTAGAAACAAAATGAGAGTTTTCTTAGCCAACTGTACGGATTTTGTATTTTTAGCTCTTACAACTTAAGAATCTAAACATTTCAAACCAGCAAGGAGTATGAATGGCTACTGCTAGACACTTGCTTGAAAATGACGTAATTCGGGGGAATTCTGCTGTAAAAAGGAGAAATTAACATCTTTGTTCTCTTATCTTAAATTGCAGCCTGTGGAGGACAGAAGGAGAGTTCGAGCAATTCTACCTTACACCAAAGTGCCAGAAACTGATGAAATAAGGTATGTTTTTAATAGTAAGTAGAAGCAGTTGTGAAATTATCAAAGTATTTATAAATAGTAATGATTTGAGTACATATTCACTATGCAAATATTTTTCATATATTTTTTAACTTCATCTTAGAGGTAGCTCTTGTGAGGTTAAAACATATGTATGTGTGTGTGTATATATATATTTTATTTTTTGTTTTCTGGAAGATACGGGAACTACACTTTTATTCTGGGTATACTGATTGTAGTTTAAAATAACTTTATATTTTGTATAGCCTTGGATTTTTTTCTCAAAGAACATGAGTTTGTGTACCAAAGTATTCTGTGTGGTTTAAAAAAATAATAATATTTAGCGGGAGTGTGTTTGGAATAAAAGGATGAAGGCTTTTCCCAACTACAGAAGTAACTAACAATGGATAAATTAATTGTTCAAGTCAAACCAATCCAGACGACTCAGAAGAGAATATGATTTTTGAGTATCTGATAAATCTAGCAATAGTAGAAGAGAAAAGGCACACCAGAAATCTCTCATTTTCTAGCACTGATTTTGTTGCCTGAGCTTAAAAGTCTGGTGACTTTTTTTCTGAAATTCTTTTCTCTGTCCTTAAAATAAAGCAAGAATGATTCTTTCTTTCCCTCTCTGCTCCCTTTGCCTCTTTTCACTAGATTCTCTATTGAACAAATGATAGTCTTAGATTTGTAACCTCTAGTAATCTTTCTTTAATCACTTAAAAAGTGAATAAATTGCTAGGCTATGTGTCTCTATTTTTTTTTATCATCAAACTTTACATGTTGATTGTACTTCTAACTTAAACCTCACTGTAACTTCTCTTCAGTTTCCTTAAAGGAGACATGTTTATTGTCCACAATGAGTTGGAAGATGGCTGGATGTGGGTTACAAACCTACGGACAGATGAACAAGGTCTGATTGTAGAAGACCTGGTAGAAGAAGTGGTAAGTAATTCCATATTCAAAGCTGTTTGAGAGATTAAATTTTGGATGAGGGTAGGGATTTGTTAAGAATAACGTTGAAATAAACAAAACCCAACAACATTTAGTTGCCTGATTTCAAGTTACATGCTTTTTTGTGTGTTGTTTGCTTTGTGTGGGTAAGTGTGCTTTTTTGTTATTATTTTATTTTATTTTTGTTAATTGGAGCTGCCAGTTTTAAAGTATTAAAACTAACCTTCAAGCCTAATTCAGTATTGGAAATAAACAGTATCAAACACTTATTCATAGGTTGTCGAGACAAGTTCATGTACAGGTAAATGATACTATGAATTTACTAGGCATACTTACCATAAATTCAACTGTCTTTCTAATGAAGACAGTTCCATAGTTCCTGCTAGTCCATAATATTTGCCAAGAATAGAGGGCCAAAGTCTATCTTAAAAACTGTGTGGAAAGTTAATATAAATTGTTTATGCTAAGTGAGGAAGCTAACCAGGTGACCTGAAGATAGTGTAATTACTTCAGGGAAAATCATTTAGTGGACTTCAAAAAAAAAGGTTTTTGTAAAGCTCGGGTGTTGCTTTGGAGTCCCTATGGTTTTCATGCATGGCATGTACATTTTGTTAATAGTAGAGTTGGTTTAGCCTGTTTTGCTGAGATCTATATCAGGATGTGAATGGCTAAATTGTGATGCATTTCAGTGTGAGAGAATGTCCTGTAGACTTTTACATCAGCAGTGGAAGTCAGACTTAGAAAAAAGTCTGACTTTTTTGAAATTAAAAAGTTGTTGCCTGTGAAGAAGGATTTAAAGCATAAGAGAATCAAAAATCCTTTGAAATAACATTTTGGTTGAGTTTCCACTTGATGAATAAATTCAAAACCCTTTTTGAGTTCAAACATTTCTCAAACTTATTAATGTTATTTATTTCTGTAGAAGGTTTTAACCTGTAAAATTTATTTTCTAATCTCAGTTGTACTGTTTTCATGTACTTAATATGTAAATTTTCTTATTAGGGAAGAGAAGAAGATCCACATGAAGGCAAAATGTAAGGACTTTTGTTTTGTTATTAAAAGCAAGTTGCAAGATAACTTTGTAAACCAGCTTACCTGACCCTTTTTTTTTTTTTTTTTGGCTTAAGACTTTTCTGTATTGACTGCTGATAGTACATAGATAACTAACACAAGACATTCATGCCAGTTATGACTAAAAGTGCATGTGTTTGGCAGTGGTGATATCTTAGATCAGTTCCACTCAAAAGATGCACAGTGGAGCTGCTCTTTTTATGAAGTAGCCTGTAAGAGGTGCTTGGAGCCTAGGCACTCTTGGTCCTCTGGTGGTCCACAGATCTCCATGCTGCTGAGAGGACTGTAGAGGAGGTAGGTGGGAATTCCTTCAAATATTCCCATACCAGAAGTTGTCCTCTAAAGACAGTATGGTGTGGTAGAGCAATTTTTGATGCACAAAGAGGCTTCTCCCACCTGCCTCCTAAAAACAGGAGTGAAGTGTACGCGGTATTTCCGCTTTTTATTTAAAAGGCGGAATGAAGTCTTAAGGTGTAGCATATGATATACTGGAAATAAATGGAATAGCTGTACATTGCTGAGCTGCTCTGGTCATAAGCAGCACCCTGAGACTGGACTGACTGCTAAAATTTTATTAGGACAGTGTCCTTGACTTCTGCAGCGACCTGCAGAAGATACAAGGTGTGAGATTAAAACATCATTCACTAGTCTAACAAAGCACGGGTTAACTTCTTCAGCTTCTAGCAAAGTTCAGTTTTAGTTATTCTGTACACTATTTAACCTTTATACTCATCTCCTTGTTAGGGTTTGTTAGGTCTTAGCATTTCATATGCCTAACACTGCTATATGAGATCGACCTCAAGTAAGGTCTATCAGATTATCTATTGTTTAAACAATATCTTATTATCTCTAAATACACTTAGGTTTGAACATCATCAAAATTAGTTTATCTGTTAAAGTTTGTTTTTCATTTCATTGTAAAACATTCTGTTTTACATTTCATTGTAAAACAGAATCACACAGTGATTAGTTGTTCAGTCTATTCAGTTCATGTTCAGTTAGATGTCTTTGTAAAAAGGTTAATTCTTAGGTGCCAGAGACTTCGATGTCACCACAATCAAAAAAAGAGAGCCAATAGTCTTGCTTTCTAATTTTTTTCTTCATCTTTGTTAAGATGGTTCCATGGGAAGATCTCCAAACAAGAGGCTTACAATTTGCTGATGACAGGTACTTGTATTTCAGATGGAAATACTATGGTAGTGAACCACGCACAAAGTAGTGGCACAAAGTAATGCTATGAATATCAAACTGTGGCAAAAATTGGGTTTGTGAATGAACATAAGAATTTCTAATTCTGAACTGAGTTGTAGTTTCTACTACAGGAAAATGCTAGCCCGGAAAAATCTTTTAAGGCTATCAAAATTGAATATTTTTAGTCTTGAGTGGAGTTCGTTTCATCTTTTAATTAGTTAAATGTTATTTGACTTTATATATAATAATTTCTTAATTGTCTTCATCAAGATGTTGAGTAGAAGAACTGAAAATACTGTTCCCTCCTTAGGGAGGAGAATGTATCTAAATGACATGTCCCTGGCCCTCCAACTCTGCCCTTGTCTCTTTGCCCACCTCCAGCATAAATGGGAAAATCAAGATTGTTAAATTGTACCTTAAATACAGGGACAAAAATCTTTTATTTTTTGAAGATATTTTGTCAGACGCTTAACTGTCTTTTGTAAAGAGATGGAAAAATTTTGGGCAGACTATCAGCTACAGCTGAACCATTTTGCATCAACTTGTGCAGTTTTGTAGCACTTCTCATCTGCGTAGAGAGGAGCAGGCTCAGTGTTTGAGCTTCCCTCCCAGACTTTGTCTCTTTAAGTGTACAATTCATGCTGATTTATGTAGAATGGGATTTGTTAAGAGCTTTTAAAGGACACCATAAAATAAGCAGGGGTGAGTAACAGTACATTATGATGTCTTTTCAGTTGGCCAAGTATGCAGTTTTCTTGTGAGGCCTTCAGATAATACACCGGGTGATTATTCACTTTATTTTCGGACTAGTGAAAATATTCAGCGTTTTAAAATATGTCCAACATCAAACAACCAGTTTATGATGGGAGGCAGATATTATAATAGGTAAGTTTCAGTGGTTAAAGGAATTGTGTAAAGAATTTACAGTCTAACTTGTTCCTGGTAATTATTTGTTGGTGTGGTTGTAAGACTTTGGTATCTTTTCAATAGTACGCTAAGAATTTTATCTAACTTGCCTAGTGGTTGCTTATAATTAAGCAAGTTCTAAAGGCCTTCAGAAGCCTGTGTGCAACTTGTTTGTTTCAAAGTATTTTTTTCAGCCAAGCTCTTTCAGCTGGTTTATTCACTCTGTAAATTGGATCATGGCATGTAATCAAGAATGCTGTGTTGCCTTGGAAGCTACTGTTCATCATGAAGTTTCCTGCAGAATGAAAAGGGAAAATAACCTACTATTATCTGAAACATTTAGTAGGGTTGTCAAAATATAAATAATAAAAACAGGTATTTACAAGAATGGGAAAAATGATCATTGTTACTGAAAAATCATTTTAAAATGTGAATGAGGCTTTAGTCAGAACTGTAGATCATTTACAGTGAGGAAGCTTGATGGTTCGTTTTGCTGTTGGCATTAAAAATTCGGTAATGGGTACAAAAAGAAAAGGAAATGACAAGTCATGCATTTCCCCTTTTATGGGAGAGGCTATTGGTGCATTCTCATCTTTAATGATCCTCTTTTTAGTGTGTCACAGATTTGAGACTTCTTAATAATGAAAACTCATCTCTCTCTCTTAATGGAGGCCATCGTGGATCACAGAAAATCAGAAAATTTCCGGATTTGTTCATGTAGAACCATGTCGTGTCTTCATCCCAGTAGATAATTTCTCTCACTTCCAGCTTGGCTTCTGGGTAGTTAGAGATGCAGGAGCCCTTGTGCCTGAGAATGTACCAAGGTCTCCTAGCTAAGTTCAGTGGATGGTCATACATCTTCAAGTGGGTGATGGTGTGAGCCTAGGCAATTAGAACCTTATGTATCTAGGCCTATCCCTGCACATGCTGTTCCAGTGCCTTTTGCTTGAATCAGTCTGGCCTCCAGGCATCCTCACTGAAAATCAAACTAGCTGCAGTGTCACCCTTTCAGGAAGGTAATGCTGCTTTGGCCATTCTCTAGTTCCTGACGTTAGGAGGATGATAGGTTAAAACCACCCCTCTCAGATGGTGTCAAACTGACTAGCAGATCTATTGGAAGTCTTCCTCCCAAATGGTTGGATGGTGTACCTTCAGAAAGTTACTGTGCCCAGTTAGCTATTGCTTACATAAACTCTTTTTTTCTGAATGCTGAAGTTTTTAAATGCTATCCTTGAAGTGTGTTTATGAAAGTACGTTTATCCCAAGATTTTTTTATATGAATGGAAAGCAAGATTATATAGTTAAGCACTATGAAATGCTTAGTTATGAAATGCTTACTGTGGATTTTGAATATTTTGGCACTTAATTTGCAAT
Source organism: Tinamus guttatus (assembly GCF_059628265.1). Classification (NCBI taxonomy): domain Eukaryota; kingdom Metazoa; phylum Chordata; class Aves; order Tinamiformes; family Tinamidae; genus Tinamus; species Tinamus guttatus. The sequence continues at coordinate 1,266,994 of NW_028288603.1, read as the reverse complement.
GATTTGGTAAGAGCTTATAAATGCCGTAACAGCAGGTAAATAACAGCATTTTGTGATATCTTAAGTTGGACAGATGTGCAGCTGTCTTGTGAATCCTATTTTTATATAAATATAACGTATGTACCCACACACACACCACATACATGCAGAATACGCCTGGTTTATTATTCTCTTTCAACGTAGTGAAAGAGAATCTATTTAGTTTTGAAAGATTTCTGGTTGTATACATTTGTTTCAGGGAATTTACTCCTAGGTTCAAATTCTGTTTAAGGTAACATTTACTGGATCAAGCTGATAAAGTTCTTGTTAATTCAAATATTAGTTTCTTGTGTACTCTGGAAGAAGAAAGTTTTTGACTATATGACAACTAATGTGGATTATTGAATGGAACAATGGAAAGTGGCTAAAAAAAATCAAGTGGGGTGTTGCATCCAGAACAGAGACAAAGGAAGTATGAATTTGTGCAAGATATTAGAATGATTTACAAGTATTGTCTGTATTTGTTTATAGCTTATCTAAAAATGTAGAATTTCTCTTCATGCTGAAAAACTTCAGAATGAGGGAATGCTATTGCTCATTTAAATGCATCTGACAGTCTCCATTATCAGAACTCTGAACTGCTTTATAATAGGCTGTTTCAATAAATGTTTTCAAGGTATCACCTTTAGTATTGGTTACTAAGACCTATTAGAACAGTTCTTTTTTCAGTTATCCCTTGTAGTAGTTTTTTTAAGCATTATTCTCTTGCAACTCTAGTATCGTAATTGGTGTAAAAATACTTAAAACAAGTCTGCTCTTTGATTGCAAAATTTTGATTATGGTTCTACTTGTAATAAACTACAGATCAAGATGTTCCATAGCTGAAGAGTAGTAAGGAAGCTTAAAATGGAACATGCTGGTGCCATTTCTCAGAACGTTGCATATCCCGGCATGACACTTAAGAGTTCCATAACCTCTGTCAGCAGCAGCTTGTCCCTGCCGGTCGCCCAAAAGCAGGCCCAAGGTGCCCTGGGGCGCTGTGGAGAGGAGGTGCCTGGCTACATTTCAAGAATGTAGTGATGCAGGGGAATCCTGTGAAGCCTCGGGAAGACTGCTGCATCTGCTAGTCTTTCCCCTTCGCGTGTTCTCCCACCAAATAGCTCACAACTTCTCTTGATCAATACAGCGAGGAGGCTGTACTTGCAATCCGTCATACAAGGATCAACTTTTATTATTTCAGTTCTGCAAAATAGTCAATCTGTAATTTTCTGGCTGTCCACAGGAAGGTCTTGGTGTATAGTGTACAGATGGAGGAGTTTGATTCTGCAGTGAAATAGGGTTTTCCCACAGGCTCCCCTAAATCATGTAGTTCATGTGAACTTCACTTATTCCTTGGAGAACATAGAAATGTGTCTACTGAAGTAATTATTGCATTATAATGGATGAGAAAAATGGCATAGTCATTTCTTGGTAAATTTACTAACTGCATCTCATGAAAACTCAATAGAAAACCTGCAATTACCTATTGTGGTTACCCCTGGTTATACTGTCCTGAGCGTGCCTGATCTCTAATCTTAAAAACTTAGAAGGGTCTTTGGATGGGAGTATTGGATGGGAGAGTCAGGAATGCCTGGGCAGGGTGCTCTGGGCTTTCGGCAAGTGGCCAGGAAGGTTCAGAGACTGGAGCGTTTCTCACGCATGCAGAGACTGGGAGTACTGGGCGTCTTCAGCATGGAGAAGAGCAGGAGCAGGCAGGATATTATCACTCTGTGTAAGTGTCAGAAGGGAGGAAGCAAGGGTGATGCTAGGTGGTACCTAGTGCCTTTGATGGGCACAAATTGAAATACAGGAAATTAGATTTTTAAAATAAGAAAACCTGTGCTATAAGGGTGATTTTACCCTGGAATAGCTTGTACAAAATCTCCATCCTTCAAAACTTGACTCAATTATCCATTCCGTTATTCCATGAATAACGCCTGCACATATGTGCGCGTGTGTGTATATATTGTAGTGTTAGATAACATATATTTTTTAATTCTGATTTTTAAAACTACAGTAGGAAAAGCATACTGAGTAAAGTATATTTATTCAGCCCCTTTCTCCTCTCTGCGTCATTCCCAAATCCAGCCTGCATGAATACTCCAGATTCCTGTATCATTCAGTTCCATGAAGGAGGGGGTTGATTCCACTCTTATTTTTGTTGTTTTCAATCTGGTGATTCCATGTGAAAGAAGATGAAATTTAAAAAAAAAAAAAAAAAAGAGAGAAAATTTAACCCAACATCTCATATAGTGAACAAGGTTTCAAGTTACCTTAATTTAAAAACATGGATTTGATAGATCCATGTTTTGATAGGCTGAACAACAACCTGGGTCTTAACATGTTAGTTCTTTTCTTTAACAGTATCTAGAGTGTTGTCAATCAGTTCTGCATTTTGGACCATTTAAATCACCCACTCAGATTTAAAGGTTTGATACAGCTCATGGTGATGTGGTACTTTTAAAAGTATCTACATAGCCTAGACCTAGGCAGCCTAATGAGCCCTATGCTGAATTAACTTTAATGTGGTATTGAGATTCATCTTTATTTCTGCAAATCAAACCAAACTTAACTTTTCCTTTTTTTTTTTTTGTTTGTTTGTTTGTTTTAATTCGTACTTGTATATACCTTCCTGGATGCATTTGGTGTAAGTTGAATTCTCTTGTTGTTGTTGCCGTTACTGTCAGACACTAAAAATGGTTATGATTCTTCTTTTCCTTTGTGGTCATTCTAATCTCGTGTGTACATTTTAGATGTTCAGGCAACTTTTATTACTTGTAAATTCCCTTTCTCTAGTGTATTTTTCTGAAAATACTGTATTCCTTTGTGTTTGCAATGTCTGGTTTGTTCAGCCATTTGGGTTGCTTCAGTGGTAAAGCAATTACTCTGATGATTTGAGGAGAGCTTACTTTGGAGAGAAGAGGTCTAATGAAACAAACCCTAGAATCATAGCTTGCTTGTCAGCTCATTTTATGAAGCTGGAAGAAATTAGACAATTGCTTTTTATGTTGGATGACTCCTCCTGATACTTATGTATAACTAAGAGAGGGGAGGAAACGCTGACAAACAAGATATTCTTGAACTGAGGAACTTAAAAAATCACATAAATCTGCCTTATTATTGACTGTCCCCATAAGAAGCTGTTGGCTATAGCTGTTCAACACACAAAATACAGTGACAGAATCAATATATTTTGCAGTGTGATGAGTTTTAGATTCTCGTGCAGAAAATACCTTGTAATATTGTGTCTCAATAAATATTGAAATAAATGATCTGATTTTAGTCATAGTGAAGGAGAAGTTCAAGTCATTTTACAATCTTAAATTTTTTTGTGGAATCATTGATTTATTAAGCATACACTATTTCATAACTATAGGTGAAATAGCTGGAATTGATAAGATTGATAAGATCTAACAAAGATAGCTTTCTATTGCTTTACTTGTCTTCATTATCATACAATATTCATGTATTTTTTCCTGTGATGGATACAATTGTGTTGAATGGGCCAAAGGTTTATTTACCTGTCTTGTTGATCGTATTTGCACATACAGCTAACAGTATTTTTGGAACAAGCAACTATATCTAGTATTTTTTTTCTGCTTAATTACTTCTTTATTTTCAGGTCGATATTGTATATGTGATTCATTTAAGTTGATGTTCATGTTGCTGTTCTTTATTAAAATGTAACTTTAAGTAACTGCAAAAATAAGTTGGAGCAGCTCAAAGATATGTTGAATTTTAGTTTTCATCTACCACTGCTTCTCTGCTGATCCTTTAAAATGCAATTTCTATCAGATTTTGGTAATTAGAATGCAATCTTCCTTGTAGAGGAGTGCCATTGATAGAGGATTTCTTTTAACATGATAACTCAGTGATTTTGAAGTATAATCTGCATAATCTGTGTCACATACCATTTCCTACTGCTTGTACTCCTAAAAAAACATTACTTTGCACAGTGAAGTGTCTCACATTCCCCTTCCCTGGTTTCACTAGGGCTTAGCAATTTTCAGCTTGGTTGGAGAGCTGGGAATGTGTATGTCTTACTTGAATGAGGAAAATGCCATGTCCTCATCTAGCATTTTAAACAACTAATTAAAATATTCTGCAGAGTTTAGAATGAACGTTATGAGTACAATTTTGTAAATGTTCTTGACCTCAGTGTATTAGTAAGTTCTGATGGTTACGAGTAACATTATGAAATTTGATAAGTGCTTTTCGCCACGAATCTGTGAGGAAGCTGTGTTATTGCATGGAAAAGAAAATTTATTGCTAATGAAAAAAATAGTCCATCTGAACTTCTTCTTCTGTTTTTTTTTCCTTTTCTTTCTTTCTTTCTTTTTTTACCCTTTTCTTTCTTGTTCTTTCCATTTTTCTCTTTCCTTTAACAGTATTGCTGACATCATTGAACACTATAGAAAAGAACAGATTGTTGAAGGGTATTACCTTAAAGATCCCGTTCCAATGCAGGTAAGACTATTTTTGAAGATACTGACCAGACTGTCATCAGATGTTTTTACAGTGTAGGAACTGGGTGACAACAGAGATGAGTTACAGTTCAGATTTGGTGTTTTTTTCAGTGTGTGTGTGTGTGTGTGTGTGTGTGTGTGTGCATCTCGTTTTATCCTCACACACATTCACTCATGAAGAGCCAGCTCGCAGTAGGTGCGAGACGTTGGTGAGCTCTGTCTGTGCTGTAACGTGTGGTGGCTCTGCCCAGTGCCTCAGTGTCTCGCCCCTGACTGCACCATCCTCTGCCCTAATTCCAGGTCATGTTAGGCCAGCCTTATCCATTTTTTTTTTCCTTTTTTCTTTTTTCTTTTTTCATTCTCACGGCTGTGAGCAGTATTACGCTTGCTGAAGGAAACCTCTATGCACAGAAAAGCCTCTGGGATGATCAGCAGGGCTAGGGTTGGCAGACGTGGTCCGGAGTTGCTCCGGAACATAGGTTGGTCTGAAGAGACCACCAGCAATAAGGCAGCTGCATCGCCTGTCTATTCCATGAGCTTTTAGCTTGTTCTAAATTGCATCTGTCCTTTCCCTCTCCATTCCGAAGATTTCCCGTGCAATGGTTAAAAACTCGGGTTTGATTTCCAGCCTAAGTACTCATTGTCAACTCATACTCTTTGTTACAATTGGAAAGAGGGCTTTCCTTCAGGTGCACTAATACAAGAACCCTTGTATTCTCTGTGAGCACACTAAGCTGAGCATACCAAGGTGTTGTGGTTTTGTTTTCCATTTTTCCTTTCATAATGTGGGTGTATTTGTGCTGCTGCCACTAATTCCAGTTCAAGTTCATGTTTCTTGAATGTGATGGATCAGAACAGCTGGTGTCCCATGTTATTAGTAATTCCATTTCTGTGGGAAATACTTGCCAGATGTATTCTGGAAAATCATCTGTGTTATTACCATAGCCACATTATACGAATAACTTAGTCATTCTGTGAATGACTCAGCCATTCAAGTTTCTCATCCCTGGCTTTGCACTGGTAAGTGTCAGCAGGTGCAATGTTTGTGCTGGTAGATGTAAATCCTACTGTTCAGCTCTTTCCTGTGTTGCCAAATGGCCTGTGTGTCATCAGTGCTTCCCAGTTGTTTGGTGCTCTGCGGTTGAGAGGAAAAGTGAATTCCAAGACTAATTGTGGAAAAACTTCACTGGTACCTTCCTCGTCATCCATAGTTCTTCTTGATCGTGACAATCATAATCTTCATTTTGGCTTTTTGCATATCCACTTACAGTTTCTGTATTACTAATTTTCCATGCCATGATATGTTCTTATGTGTGACTTGACTGCATCAAATTCTCTTAAGTTCCTTATATTCTTGACTTTTCCTTTGTTTAAAAAAATAATAGTTGGATTGCATTTTACCTTCCTTCCAGATACTGTCACATCTTGTGTTACTGGAGGAAAAAAATAGGTTTGGGGTATTATCAGGGTCAGTGTAATGGGTTTACTGTTTCTCATTTAATTATCTTTAATGTCAGTGCGCCCATTTACCCTCACTCCATACATTACGGTGTCTAATTTGAAATATATTTTTAAAGTTGTTGTCACTGGTTTTGGTGTGTTGTATGCTGTTCCTGTCATATTAGATTATGAATAACATCAGTGTTCTTTTTTGTTTTGTTTTGTTTTCATATTGCTTCTGGTTTGGGTGCTGTAATTTCCATTACCAAAGTGTTTTTCATCTTGTCTGTGTCATAGTGGGGAAAGGGAATAGGGGAGGGAAGCAAAACAGAATATTTTGTATGGAGCCTGTGCATATATCACTCCATCTCAGTACTCTTCTCCCTGCTTGACAATTTTGCTTTTTCATGTTTTCTTATTGCTAAAGATCTTTTGCTGATCAGCATACTCAGTAAGGTCAAACTTGACTTGACTTTTGGCCGTTCTTAATTAATATTTATGCTTTCAAATCTTGGCTTTCTGTGTGAGTTTATCTATTTTGCTTTTCCTGTTTCTGCATTCCCTTGCTATCTCCTGTTAGAATGCTTCTCATTTGAACAAATGAGTTCTGATGTGATCAGTGAGGGCTTGTGCAGCCGTGTTTGTGAACTGATCTTCTTGTTACTCCAGAGTTAACTATAATTAGTGAGTCCCAAAAGCTTTAGCGGGAGACTATTAGGAACTAGGTGATCGCTAAAGATTTGTATAAAACTTAGTAAAATAACTATGAAACATTCTTTTTTTTAATGATAAAAGACACAGACGCTACTTTGTAAAGATTGGTCTGTATTTAAAACTTTTTTTTCCTTCTCATATGATGATTCGATCTAATCATTACACAAGAAATCATTTATATTACATTTGGTATTAAAAAATATATTGTTTTTCTAAAATACATGAAAGAACAGTAGTGGAGAGTGGTAGTTTCAATAAAATGATTTTGGTTGCAGCTTGGTTGTGTGCAATTGTTTCACAGCAATTTCTGACCTTAAAAGATGTTGATTTCTTCCTTGTTTACCAGCATCAAGAACAAATGTTTAATGATACAGTGGATGGAAGAGAAATCTACAATACAATTCGTCGCAAAACAAAGGATGCTTTTTATAAAAATATTGTCAAAAAAGGTTATCTTCTAAAGAAAAGTGAGTTCTATTTAGTACTTCGACATGTTTCACCAAAGTTCTGTAGTGGGCTTAATATGGTGTTGCCATTAGAAAGGACAAAATTGATGTTAAAATTGAAAGGTTAGGGAAAGCTTAAAAAGAAAAAAGGTGTGAAATCTTCTTTTCCTTCAAGTATGTTAGCAGAAAGACATAATGCATAAAACCACACACAATGCAAAATTGCTGATTGTCAGTTCTTCTGAAAAAAAAAAAAAATCGGAGAGCAGCCCAAAAACAAAAGTGACATTCAGATTCATTAAATTGAGTGTATTTTCAAGAAAGTCACACTTAATATGGAACACAATTCAATTTTAGCTGATAGATTTTGTTAGAGATCTAGAATAAAATGAATCAGTGCATTCATTGGTGATCAGAGCTTGTTTAATTTTGTTATTCCAAGCTAGCCAAATAAATAATTTAAAATGTATGTAATGGACTGCAAGATACAGAGCCAAAACCTTCAAAAATGCAGTCAATGTAACATAAATGTATTAAAAACTGACTGCTTGACAGATCTCCATGTATCTCTCCCTTAAGAATTATTATTGAGCAAGTTTTTGGATTTCTGAGGAAGCTAGTTCACTTGTTTTTGTTGCATTGATTTTTAATCACCTGTAATGGGCATAGGGGAAACTGTAGTAAGTATTTTCAGATGACTACGACCATAGTTAAGAGGATAGGTTACAGATAGTGGTCCGAATAGCAAATAAAACTGAGAAAGAAGAGTTAGCAGTTTTGTAAATATAGCCAAGTGTAAAAGAGACTTTCAAAGGAAAAAAAAAAAGCTTCTGAATAGATCAAGAGTCTCTCCTGTTGGGAGTGCCAATTCCAAGAGATGATGGGCAGGGATGTGACCGAGTAAGGAATGGGCTGAGAATGAACTTCAGGTCTTTTGTTTGCAGCAGTAACGACATGTTTTAAATGTACAAACAGGAGCCCTGAGCGCGTTACCTACATATAGAACAGAAATTCAGTAAAATCACCGTGCCATTTCCGAGAGCAAGTATTCTAACGGCGTGTTAAAATTGTCTTTTCAAAACAGTACTAATGAATGTGTATTGAGGGCTACGGTGGATTAGTAATCATAATTTAAAATTAAGCCTGAGTATTTTTCTAAGAGATATTGTGGTTTAAGTGTGAATTAGTTATGGAGAGTTTCATGTCTGTTTTAATTCGGAGGGCCTTATGACTTAGTCAATAGCTAAATCCACATTTTACATATAATATGTCTTCCAGCAAAGCTTGAAGTTAAATCCCCAGCAAATAAAATTCCGCTTTTCACATTTTTGTCTGAATGTCTGAATTCTTGGATGTAGGTGGATTTGGGACATGATTCTGATCCAAGATTGCATTTATTGTATTCCCATTTGTATTCTTCAGTTGTACCGTTTTTAAGATATTTTGGTACAATTAGTTGTGTACTGGTGAGCTGATAGGAGTTTGGGAATAGTTTTCACATGTCAAGAGTCCATTTTTTAAGGGATGGATCACTTGGTTTCCAAAAATGTAGTGGTGCTGTATCGGCACTTTTCCCATGGATGTGAACTGAACGGACCAGGCAGATAGTATGCATTTGCTAAATCCTGTTGGAATCTGTGAAAATGTTATAAAACTGTCTGAAGCTGTGAAAAGGGTCTAGTTTTAGCTACTTATTGTGTGGAATGGAGTGCATATACTAATATTATCACTTGGGTCTATTTAACTGTGAACTATTGTTTATCATTTAACAAAAACCTTGCTGCCACCTTTCTTCACTTAGACTCCATGCATTTTGAAAAAAAACATTATTGTAACTTTTTACTTACTTTTCTACAGGTAAAGGAAAGAGGTGGAAAAACTTATACTTTATATTAGAGGGAAATGATGCCCAACTTATTTATTTTGAAAGTGAAAAACGAGCCACAAAACCCAAAGGATTAATAGACCTTAGTGTGTGTTCCGTATATGGAGTACACGACAGCTTGTTTGGCAGGTAGGATGGTGACTTTTAATTTTCAGCACTCTAACTGCATATAAGGCTGTAGAAGTCACATACATGTGTTGATTAGTACGTGATCCTGTACCTATCTCACTAGTTAAGAGAGCTGATAAATAGATTCAGATGTCTTATGTTAACACAGCTTCCTTGAGTCCTAAAAGACAAAGAACAACTTCAGAATGCAGATTAGTTGCTTGGGAGCTAGTGCTGGACACACTGTGCATCTTTAAAGTGTGTGTGGGAACAGTCCATGTTAGCCGCTCTTTTACGTACGGGACGATTTGCTTTGCCCTAACTGCAAGTCAGTGATACGTGCATCTTCGGTACAGGCTGTTCAAGAAGCTTAAGGTTTCTAGAACATGCTAGTTATATTAAAGTACAGCATGGTTTTTATTGCATAAAATGAAATTGCATAATTTTTCAAACCAAAATACACTTTTGAAACACCTGACAATTTTTCCTGTTTCTGTGTATGGTTACACTTTCTTACAGTCAAATAGCAGCTGTATAGATTTGAACTTTGTTTTGTCAGAGATAAACACGTGAAGATATTTGTCAATATTTGTCAATATTTTTTTTTATCCTTATTTTAAAGGCCAAACTGTTTTCAAATAGTAGTTCAGCACTTTAGTGAAGAGCATTACATCTTCTACTTTGCAGGAGAAACTCCAGAACAAGCACAGGTGAGAGTTTTTGTTGGTAGATGTAACTTTAAAAGTAACTTTTTTTTTTTTTTGTCTTGTAACACTTAATGTTGCTATTTCTCTGTAACAGGAAGCAAGTGTATCACAAAGAAATCCTGGCTGTGTTTACATTAGCAAGTATTACCATGCAGTAGTAACAGATTTGTAAAGAAAGCAGCTGGTGCTGAGAAACCAGCACTTAGCTCCAGGCACCTTAGAGTTATACTTTGAACAAGATCTAGTCTGGTCATGCACACTGAAGTTCTATTAGCCTTCCTAAATATATCTGAAGAGCCTTTTTAGAGTAATTTAATCCCCCCAAATTATTTGTACTCCAAGGCTTTTCTGTAATGCAAACTGGAGCATGGTGAGTGCAAGTGGTTGTAAGTTTTGTTTTAGGAGCATATTACTGGTGTGAATTAAAATGTTCATATACATATGTCCAGAGATCAAAGCATACCAAGCAGCTGGCTTTTAAAATTATTGTTCTGTGTATAAAGCATTATTGTCTTTGGCCTTGATCTTGCACAGCAGGCAGGGTTTTCTGTATCGTTCAGTTTTAGCTGTTCTTATGTTTGATTAAGAATTACAGCATTGGGGGTTGATTTTTTTCTAAGTCTGTGGCGACTAGGAGAGCATATGTTGGATGTGAGTGTAGGGAGTCATCAAGTTGCACCAGCAGTCCGCGTTCTGATATGCGCCCATCGCATCAGAAATTAAGCTTTGTATTTGGTTTTCTTTAAAACAAACAATTGTATACTGCTATTCAAATGATCATGTGTAAAATTAATGTACTCTTCAAGTTGCATATACAGGGACACACAAATTTTCTTGTAAAACTGCTAAAAATTTACAAAAGTCACTGAAATGACATCAGAACAGTGCAGTGGCACTTGTCATGCAAAGATTGCCGTACTGTCTTTGAGAAGCAAATATACAGTATTCTAGTCAATATAAATATCTACTCTCATGAATGAACGCTTCGGTTATTTTCTTACATGTGCAATGTCTTGTGTTTTAAAATGGAGGAAAAAAGAAGTCTAATATATAGAATATCCTGTCTTGTTTCCTGAATAAGCCTCGGCTTTGAGGTCTGTCCAAAGCATTTCTGAACATAGCAATGTGAAGTGTAGCCTCATGCTAATATCTCTGTGCCTGCTAGAGGTATTATTACTGCTCATTAAACTGCTCGTCAGAGAGCTTTCCAGTTCTTCCGCTTGCAGAAGGATTTGAAAGCTCAGGCCTCACTCTAAGCAGTTTACTTGAGACTAGCTGCACTTTAGGCTGTGTCTGTGCTAATGGCAGAGGGTAATGTAAAGGATGAGGTTGAAATGGGTTTTCTAAACAATGTTAGTCAGTTGACCTTTGAGAGCAGCGAGCAGAATATTGCTGTGCAGACTTCGCCAAAAATGGCTTTTGTAGGCTCTAAGAGCAATAGTAGGCTTGAGGGTAGGGCGAGGACGTGAGGCCACTGTGTATCATGCATCTTTCACAGTTAAAGGCTCACACCAAGCTCCTTTGTCCCCAGCTGTTTTGCAGCTGGTCATGCTAGTTGGCAATGCCGCTCAGCAGCCTGTCTGGAGGAAAACCATGGGCAAAAACCTACGCTCAAGTCTCATGTTAGGCAGCATGTTCATGTGCCTGTTCAAAAGGAAATCTATGCACTCTATGCATTTGTAGGCAGACAGAATGGGGGTGCTGGGATACACTTTTCAATGTTTCACTGTTCAGTGTTAAAGCTATGTGGGTTTTGTTTGTTTGTTTGAAGTATATGCAGTAAAATCTGAGGGCAATGCAGAAATGCTGGAGAGAATGATTGCAACACATTTTTAATTTACTTTCTCTGAAGTGACCAAGGTTGTTTGGTCGTGTGCGTGTGTGGGGAGGGGGCGGGGAGGAGGGTTGGATTTTTGTTTTTTTTCTTTTCATTTTGTATACCATATGTAATTTAATGCAATGTTAGCAGACTGGAAAATTGGCAAAGGTCACACTGTATACTATTATTAATGCTTGATATTTTTGAAAGAGAAAATCCTTCATATTTGCAAATCCTTTACTTGGTTTTACCAAGTGAAGATATGAGTTTTGCTTTAATATGCAGATCTGCATACTTTTGAATTGCATAAAACTTTATGCCTTTTTTTTTTTTTTCCCCTCAAAGAAGCTCTGTTGAACTTGTTTTGATGCTGTTCTGTGTCCTTCTCTCTTAGGACTGGATGAAAGCTCTGCAGATGTTCTGCAGTTTAAGAAAAACCAGTCCAGGGACATCAAATAAGCGTCTACGTCAGGTGAAGCTGTATAGATATTGTGCATTTGGGGGCAGAGGGGAAGAGTGTTTTGTCTCCCTGTTGCAAAATGATACTGATAAGTCTGAGTTTCGCTTTCAACACTGAATCCTGCATATACTTTTTTTCTTTTTTTTTTTTGAGTAATGCAGAACCCTTGTTAAACCAACTGAAAAAAACTGTTCTTTGCGATTGCGGGTATTTGCGAGGTGTTTTTGACCACTTTCGAGTAAAAAAAAAAAAAAAAAGTTGTTAGTATTTGTACTGTCTTATTTCTTCTATTTCATCACATATGGGAAACTTTTTGGCAGACTTACATTACATGGAACAAGGATACAAGTAGAGCTATTTATTTTCAGTGTCAAGTGCACGTTGAACCATGCGTGTGTCTTAATTTATTTTAGGCTCCCAAGAGTAGTGTTGTGGCCAGAAGAGCTACTTAGAGGTAGAGAACATAGTCATAAATGGCAGTCTTTTATGATTAGAGAATAACAGGAAAGTGCTTAAAGAATTCCTGGTATCTTTGAATGCTAGGAGCATTGAAAATGACTGTTTTAATTAAACAAAATAATAATATGTGATGTTCTTCAGGAACTGCAGAATAATTCTGTGGTCAGAATATACTGAAGATTAAAAATGTTAAAGTTTTAATGCTTCTGAAGAACCAAATTTTGGTATGAAAATAGGTAAAAGTGTATAAAGACCAAAAAGAAACACTTCCATTTCTATATTTTCAGGGAGACTTGGCTTAAATTTAAGAGCAGAAAGCAGTGATCATAGCAACCTATGATCAATTAATTTGTTTGTCTGTTCTGCACATTACAGTGGGAGGGAAAAAAGGTGAATCAGCATTTAGCAAAGAGTGGTTTTATGGCATAAGCTGTCTTCTAGGGGAAGTTAAGGAAACCTTACTGTGAATTTTCATGTAAAGATGTATAAAGGGTTTCTTGAGCCTTTGTAACTTATGGCCCTGCGTGTTTGAATTTAAACAGAATATTGACTTGATTAAGTATATTTCCTGTGCTTTACTGTCTCATTTCATTTTAGCTGGTACTAATAGTAGATAGATATCTGTTCGATTGAATAATGTGTCATTTATAAATTTGTACAGTATTAGACCATTTAAAACATTTATTTTTACAGTAAAAGATTTCAGAGAATTTACTCTTCATTTTCTGGAAACTTTGAATTGCCAAGTGCTGTGATTTTTAGAATCCGTAGTATAGATGAATGTTTTTCTTTTCAGTGCCAAAACACATTGTAGTGTGTTGATTTTATAAAATGTGATAGGGAAGTACCAAGTATTCCATTGGGTTTAGAGCAATTCATGGGTCTTAAATAAGATGTGACTTTTATAACTCAAGGTTCATAATTCTAACTTGTCTGTGATGTGGACATCTGAGTCTGATGACTGACTTCAGTGGAATTTTCTGTGCATTTCCTAATATCTCATGAATATTGTAAAGGATAAAAATAAGATGTAATTAGAAACATACTAGAGATTTGTTTTCAATAGTTTTATTTGAATTGCTCTTAATTTGCCTTGTTTACTCAAGATTACCCTTGTTGCTGTTTTTTGTGTTAGGAAATTATAGTTTGTATTTGGTATTTTTATATTAACATTAAGCTTCTACAAGGGGAAAAATACTTTCTTGGATTTTTTTTGTTTGTTTTACTCTTCAGCAAAAAGAAATAAATCTTGTGTATTTTCTTTAGGTCAGCAGTCTTATTTTGCATGTTGAAGAAGCGCATACGCTCCCTGTAAAACATTTTACTAATCCGTATTGTAACATCTACCTGAACAGTGTCCAGGTAGCAAAAACACATATCAGGGAAGGGCAGAACCCTGTTTGGTCAGAAGAATTTGTCTTTGAGTAAGTCTTAATCTTCTTGAATTACTGAATTTCACTTGAAAGTTGGATTGCACTTAAATATCTTAAGTATGTAGTATATATTGCATATTCTTTTAAAAAGTACTGCGTATGTGGCTATACAGTTGGCTGCCTTCTGGCCACAAGTGCTTGGGCAGAATGTTCTGTAGGCACGTAAGTGTCTCTGTTTGGCTGATATTGAGAATTCAGAATTGGAGTAACTTGAAAATATCCTTAAATGCCAGCCCAATAAAGTATTAACTGAGGCTTTCTGTCTTTTCTCCTAGTGATCTTTCATCTGATATTAATAGATTTGAGATAAGTCTAAGTAACAAAACAAAGAAAAGTAAAGATCCAGATATATGTAAGTATGTTTCTGTACAAATATATATATATTGCAACAATGGATACTTTGTGCAATTGTCATTCTTTTAAAAAACAGTCACAAGAGAGTTAAGTGTACTACTTTCATACCATTGTATTAGTATGTTTTGGATGTCTGTTTCTGAGTCTGCATTAGTATTTTTACAGTGAGAACCTGCATAATTTAAGAGTAACCAAATGCACAGTAATCCTTACCCAGTACAGCTTTCTTAGCTCTACTCTGTAATAGCTGTTGTGTTATACTATGGCTACGCTCAAGATGAAGAAAAGTAGGAAGAAAGAGGGACTGTTCTGTAAAATGCAAAATTTTACTAGGTTAACTTCTTTCATTAGTTTTAAACCTGACTGTGTTGGGATTTCTTTTGTCTTTTTCATTTTTGTTGCTGCCCTTCTTGTTGAAAGGTGGGGAGGAAAGTGGTACTTTGACTATTTAAACACACATACACAACAAAGTTTGAGAAAACCTTGTCAGTCCCGGGAGCAAATCTTTTCCACTGATATGTTCTTGTTTTGTTTTTTTGCTGTTTTATCTCTGTACATTCCTTACATAGCTGATTTTACATCAGAAAGGATCTTGCTTCTTTCAGCTTTTACAGCTTCTTCAGTTGCGCTTTTGTTTCTATTCCAGGAAATTAATATCAAGGTGATAGATAATACAACAATAGCAAAGTATAAAGCCATCGGCTTTTTAGAAGAGAAAGGACTTGGTTTGATGAACTCAAATTCTAAGCTTTTAGAAATCAGTTTTTCTTTTTTGTGTTTTAGTTCTCTTCCCACAGAATGTGTTTTTATGCTTTTTGTTTTATTCAGGGTACTTTGTTCCCAGTGGCATTTGTTCTGCGACGACTTCAGCCCCTTAACCCGCCCCCCCCTTTTGCCTGCAGTTCAGGCCCTCCTAAGATTTGTTAGGAGGACTTTTCCAGTGTGTTCAGACTTGTCTGTTCCAAAGCCAATCATAGTAGTTGCCTATTGCTCTTGTTTTCAGTTTGCACGTGTGGTATTACTTGTCTGTTATGTTGTTATGTTTGCCTCAGTGGTAAATTGTTGTTTATTTATTTTTCAGAAAAGAGATTTGTAGAGAAACCTTGAGCAAAGTAAAATTGCTGTGTATATTGAATGATCTTGCAGAACATAATTCATTTTTAAAACTCTTGCCCCTTCCTGTCACGACAGTGTTTTCTGTATTTTTCTGCAGCAGGAGAAAGATCTATCTGTTCTGATAGACCAAACAACTCTACAGTTGTAATTGTGATCTTATTCTCATACTTCTAGCGCTTTGAGCTAGAAAATTCTTTTTCTAGGCCAGAGCTCTGGGGAAGTAGCCTTAAACAGCTTCTCCAAAAGCAAAAGAATCAGTTTTTAAACATTCTCCTTTTCAGCCATAGTTTTCCCATGTAGCTCTCTCTGAAGTGGGTTATGTCAGCTTTCCTGCTGTGTAAAGCAGACTGATCTGGTACCGGTTTCACAGCTTGTTTCTCTCATCGTCATGCACAAAAGTAAATACGAAAATGGTATGAGCTTGAAGGCTAACTTTTTACAAGTCTTTGACTTTGAAGTTTACCTATTAAGTATTCATTCTGCAATTATTTTGGTTTTTTTAGATATTCAGAAATAATGATGCTAAACAACATAACATCTATTTCATTCTTTTTGTTTTACTAACAAATTTTTATGTATCCATTTATTTAAATGTATGTGGCTTAAAAATAAAGTCCTAGAAGATGACAAATGTATTAGTAGACTTCTGTCACTAGAAACTCTATGTTGAGTTTTTATCCATGTTGGAGCCAGTCAGTGTCTTGCAGTTCCATGAGGAGTTTCTCGTCTGGTTTCACAGCAGGGTAGTTGCTTGTTTTCAAATTCTCTCATGCAGAAAACCAAAATACTTAGAGGCAAGCAAGTCCATAGAGCAAAATGTTAGCCTATGCTTCTCTCAAGAAAACGCTGTTGCTGTGCTGCCTCTTTATCAGCAGTGCTGGAAGATAAGCCTCCTGTGGCAGGCTTAAGACTTAGGTTCTTCCCTCGCCTATCCTCTCGCAAACATGTGCTCAGCATGTTTGGGGCCAGGTAGGGAGCAGTCTCAGACAAGTGCGGATGTGGACAGTTGTTAGCAATCCAGACTGGAGCCTGTGAGGCCCCAATGGTCGTGACAAATGTGATGCTGCTGCCAAGGGCAGAGGGCAGGTGCTGCAGGCCCTGCTGTGAGGAGCAGCCCCGGAGCAGCGAGGTGTCAGCTCTCCTTGGATGGGTTGCGCTAGCCTCTCCGAGAGCTGTGTGCAGGGAGGGCAGGCTTCCGTGTGCCTGTCTGCTGACCAATTTCTGCATTTCTTTTCATTGAACTGGGCTTTTATTCTGAATCAGTAATGCTAGATATTTTGGAGGGGGTAGTGGGTGGTTAAATTGATTTTCACCATAAATTTGGGGTCGTTTCCACTCTGAGGAAAACACAAGTTTGAACCAATTTTCAGTTTGATTCCCAGGTCAGAATTATTAACCATCAAAATAAAAACTTTGTCATCCCTACATGTGTGCCTTGCATATGCAAGTGAGGCAAGAAAGAAATGCTTTGAGTTAGGGGGGCTTGAGAGCTTTGTGCTGGGAAAGTGATTTGCTTATCTGTCCAGAAGTGATAGTCCGATCCACACTTGTGACAAGATAGCAGGGGCTGATGAACTGCTTCAGTTCATTTTTGACTGAGTGACCGAGACAAACCTTATAACAAATGTTCAGCTCCAAAGAATATGAAATGTCCACCTGGAAGGTCTTAAGTATGCATTATAAACGTGGTAGTGTTCGGTTCCGTAGCCTGGTTAGGCACTTGATGCCCCAACAGATACTCCAAAATTAATGCAGTAGCAAGTCCGCTAGAGCAGGTGTTAATTCCTGCAAGGCAATGTTATACAGGCTTTGCAGAAAGGTGGGGTAAAAATGAGTTTGTTTATGTACTGTGAATGACTTATATTTTAATGAACAGGCGAAGGTCCAGGCGGTCTGAAACGCTACGAGTGAAACGCGGAGTGGGTTCTGTGCTCCTTTTTAGGCAGTTCTGGGTATTTTATAGGTTGAATGTTCTCTGCAAGTGTCAGGGCCCTTCATGTGTGGAAGAGCCTGGTGAGGAGAGGGGGCTTGCTGGGAAGGGTCAGTGAGGAGCTGGCAGCTGCTCACTCCTCAGCTCTTAGACGAGACTCTCCATGGTGGCTGTAGGGGTGAGTTTGGGGAACCTGAAGATGCCAACACCATTAAAAGGTGAATTAATGATTTTGCTGCTCTTGAGCTGATTTTCATTAGCTAAGCAGACAGCTCACTGTCCATCACTGAGAGGTTGTAGAGTCTTCATGTTTGGAGATATTCAAAAGTCTTCTGGACATAGTCCTGTGCCACATGCTCTAGGTGTCCCTGCTGGAGCTGGGTTGGACTAGGTGATCTCTAGAGGTCCCTTCCAACCTCAACTATCCTGTGTTTTTTGTGATATTAGGAGGTTTCAAAGAGTTATGTTAACATCCGTGTGCTGTTTTCAAATGTATATGTACACTTTATTTACAAAATATTTCCTATTTAAGATTGGCTTTATAGGAGTCTGTTAAACCATTGAAGTAATTATCTTTTCATATACTAACAGCATAAATCCTAGGGGGAGAAGAGTTGTTTGTTTTATTAATATTCTTACTGAAACAAGTGACATGCAAAAAATAAAATGCTTCTATTCAATACTAGCCCTGCTTTGCTGGAAATAACTTTGGTGAACAATGCTTTCTATTTTTCCTTAAGTGTTTATGCGATGCCAGTTGAGTCGATTACAGAGAGGACATGCAACAGATGAGTGGTTTCAGCTCAGTTCCCATGTACCATTAAAGGGTATCGAGCCAGGATCTTTGCGTGTTCGAGCACGTTATTCTATGGAGAGGATCATGCCAGAAGAGGAGTACAGTGAGTTTAAAGAGGTATCGAGTTGTTGAACTTTCCTTAGTTTATCTGTCAGAATAATTCATTTTATCTGCTTGAGACAGACTTCAGCAGCTCTGGTTGAGCTCTTAAAGCACTGCCTGTAGTGCCTATATGGATGTCACAGTTGTATGATAGCAGTTTTTTCCACAGCTACGACACAGTAAAAGTTTCTGAACATGATAAAGTTCTGTTTTTCTTTCAGCTTGTACTCCAAAAAGAGCTACATGTAGTCCATGCCTTATCACATGTTTGTGGACAGGACAGAACACTGTTGGCAGGCATTTTATTGAAGATTTTTCTTCATGAAAAACTTGAGTCATTGTTGCTACGAACACTAAATGACAGGGAAATAAGCATGGAAGGTACTGGACTAATTATTCTAACCTTAAATTCAGTTTACTGAAACTGGGGGAGAGGAGGGTGTGCATCCCCTAGTGTTCTTTTTTTTTAAAAAAAAATCTCTTCTGTCCCCTCAGTTACACATATATGAAATTGTAAGCACAGCATTTTTTTTACTCTGCCTTTCCTTATTTTCTTTTCCTAACTTTTGCTTTTACCTTCTTTTTCAGACGAAGCTACTACCTTGTTTCGTGCCACCACTTTAGCCAGTACGCTTATGGAGCAGTATATGAAAGCCACAGCGACACGTTTTGTTCACCATGCACTGAAAGACTCTATATTGAAGATAATGGAGAGCAAGCAGTCCTGTGAGGTGATAATTTGATAATTTAAACCATGCTTTTAAATATTTTGACTTGTTGAAACAGTGGGGTTTTTGTTTTTTATACTGATGATGGTTATGTTTCATGTTTACTTTAAATACTAGCTCTAGAGGCATTTGATAATCTTTCAGACCTGAACTTTATTTATTTGAGAAATACATGAACTAGACTCCTTAGGGTATTTTTCTTCTAAATGTTGACTTGCACAATACAGTAGCGCTTTTCATGGTAGCTTTTAAAATGTTTTTAACTTGCACTTAAAATTGTGTATTTATTCTTTAGCAATTCAGTGCTGTTCTGTAGCATGTACTGAATGGCCTAACCTAAATAGCTTTGGTAAACCCGGGATGTAATAATAGAAATCACTGTCTGAAGTTGATTTTAATTTATAGCTCCATGATGGTATTAATTGCTCGTTATTGATTCTGTCTTCTTTCCTGAACCAACCCTCTTTAACTTCTGTATTTCACTCCAACTTAATTGCAGAAAGAATGGGAATCCTTAGAAGACTGGATTTAAAGATATGAAAAGGTTACGTAGATGGACAGTGTTAAATGTCTGTGCTACTAAAAGCTATGCATAGTATACTAAAATATAAACACTGCTTGTTCACGTTAGTTTCCTGGCTGGCCATTGAAGCAGATGTTTAAATTCTCTACAAGTCCGTGACTTGTACAGCAGCAGAGTATTCATTTAGCTTGAAATAGTGTCCAGGGTGTCGTGTTTTCCAGTAACTGATAAAATAATTTAGAAGAAACTTTTCTGCTTCTTTTTTTTTCCCTCCCTTTTGGCTTTAGTTAAATCCCTCCAAGTTGGAAAAAAATGAAGATGTAAACACTAATTTGGCCCATCTACTCAGTATACTTTCAGAACTGGTAGAGAAAATATTCATGGCTGCAGAGATACTGCCTCCGTAAGTATGCACTCTTCTGTTTGGGTTTGTATGTGAAAATTCCCATTACACCTTCATGATGGTAATATTGGTTCATCTTTCACTAATTAAATTGTCCTAAATTCTTCAGGGTTGTTATATGAACAGAGGGAAAAATACATATATGCGCATGCACACACACACACATATATGACGTTGTTGTTTGTGGAGGTCTTTTGGGGTTGTTTGTTTGTTTGTTTTTGATCCTGCAAAGTTTAATGGAAAGCCTGACTAGCTATAATTTTTACAGAACGTTGAGGTATATTTATGGGTGCTTGCAGAAGTCTGTTCAAAACAAGTGGCCTGCCAACACCACCATGAGAACCAGAGTTGTTAGGTAAGTTACTTGTCACTTTATGCTGAAAATAATCTTTTAATGTGTTATTAAGACATAATTCAACTTGTTTTTTTCAGTGCCAAATTTTCACAGTACTAGGATAGTTTACAGCAATATAAAAGTTATTTATGATACTGACACATGATATCCCAATTAAGGTTTGAGAGCTTGCTAGATTATGGTTAGAGACTTGCCAGAATAGGATGGTGTACTACAGAGGCCAGCACAGCTTTACTTAGCAGTTTTAACGTCAAACTTATTTGTATTTTTTTATTAAGTTTTACGAGCCAATCTACAATGCCTTGCTATTTCATGTTTGGAAAGAAAGGCTTCAGTCAGTGACAGATAAATTTTGTGATATTTGTAGAGAACAGTGACTTCTGAAGGTCTTGTTCCTGTCATTTTCCCTCTCTCCGACTTCTGGCCTATGCTGAAACATGCAAAAGCATCCCCAGCGATGCTGAAATGCTGCAGAGCTGCTTTGTAACGGCTGCAGGCCACCGAGCCTGGCTTCTCAGGGCTGTCGCTGAGTCCTCGAGCTCCTCACTCACCAATCTGAATGCACAAAGTTTTTCCTTCACACCATCTTTTTTCAGTGTAGGTGGAATGAAAATCTTAGACATAAGGCGAGACCTTGGCCTAGTTTTTGGAAATGATACTGGTGGATTAAGGGTATCACAGCCACATCTTTCTTGCCCTTCCTTTAACTTTTCTGTAGGCCTGACTTCTTGGTAAGCAAGTGTAGCATTTGGCACTGATGCGATTTGCTAGAGTTAATCTCCCATTGGAATGGAGTCTTCCAGACAACTTGTCTTTGGCTCTGGTTAATCATTTTGACACCAGAAGTCTTGGCCTATGTCACTTAGCACCTCTTGCAGGCCCTTTGCCTTCAAATTTAGACTGCTATCACAAGAGATGATGGGGTAGCCTCTTGCAGGGGGCGGAACACAGAAGTGAGTACAACATCTCTCCCTGTTCTCCCCACCTTCAGAGAGCCCTCGGCTTGCTCTAGGTGGATACATTCAGACGTTTCTCTGGTTTCCAGTATTTACAGCATCCAGAATTTATGCTGGATGGTATAAACACTGGAACCTTCTCCTGCTCCTGTAACCTGCACAAGCAGATACTTGTGAGCTCTCCCAGAGTACAGTTCCGCGGTCTTCAGTGAATATGGTCTCACTGTGCTGTCTGCGGTCCATAATTAAATATTATCAACTAAGTGGGGAGTTTAAGTGTCTGAGTAGCTACCCTGATGTATCATTCAGAAGTGCTGCTGTTTCTGTCTCATTCTAAATCCCACACTTAAGCATTGGGTCCTTTTTAATTTAAACAGTATAATCAATGTAAGAAGCACCAAACCTCCCAGATTTGAGGTCCATGCAGATCCCAGTTGGCTAACTTCAAGTCATCCAAAACAAACTATTGTACGTACCATGGCTTCCAAACTACATTTTTATAGCTTTAAGTTAATTGCATAGAAAATATTTCTCACAGAGGGCCAGAACCATTGCCTCATCAGCCCAGAATTCATAGGTCCTGAGGAAATGAGAAGCTGTTACACCAGCGGGTTAGAATTGAGGTGTTTTGGTGTGTTAACTCCCCTGCTGCCCGAATGAGTTCCAAGTAGCGACGGGCAGTGCTGCTGCGTGTGGTGTAAGGCCCCAGCCTTCTGCTGCAGGTGCCAGGCCTTGCTCTCCTGCAGCGAGAAGACCTTCTGCTGGCACTATCCGGCACTCTGAACACACTGGGAGATGGTCAGATTGCTTCTGCGGTTCACATGTCGCTTCAGCATGTAGCAGCTGAATCGGTGGGTGCCAGAAATGAGGTGCATGTATTTTACATTAGCTGTTAACACAGATTTTTCACATGCTAACCAGAAGGTTGTTTTAGGCTGCTATCAGATGAGTTCCTAGATCTGCAGTCAAACAAAGCCCTTTTTCTGAGCTTTCTGGATTATCTAGGGGGCAGCAAATATGTTTCTAAGCACGGTATCTAATTCACGTATATTCCTTAGGCTAGCGTAGTGCCATCAGGTGTGGGTTTGCTCAAGCTGGAAAAAGGCTGTGTTGCCATTAAAGCAGAAGTTGGTGCCATTCTGGCTGGGCGCTCCTGCTTTCCCAGTGTCCCCTTGGGAGTGTAGGGGCTACGGGATGAATCACGTGCCCCAGCAGACACAGGAGCACTTGGGAGAGGTGGGAGACCAGGCGCTTCTCCTATCTGAAGCCAGGGTGGACTTGGCTGGCTCTGCAGTGCAAGCTGCTTTCCACGGGGGCTGCAGAGGTTCCCCTTAATCGGGGAATGCCTGATTTTCAAGTTTTACCTCAGTGGAAATCATAGGAAAACTTTCTGAATTAACAAACATTTTCAGATGGCAGGCTGGTTGTCTGTTATCTGTATAAAAAAGATTTCCACACTGACTTGAATTCTTAACTATTTACAAAATTTTGCGTTAATTCCATTTTCATTATTGAACAAAATGCACTTTTCTTCCCATTTCAGTGGTTTTGTTTTTCTTCGACTGATTTGTCCTGCTATCTTGAACCCAAGAATGTTTAACATCATCTCAGGTAACTGTATGCTTCAGAATGGATTCATAGTTTATACGATAATAGTAGTTAATTTACCTTAGCTTCTAATCTAGTAAAGTTATTCTGTGAACAGTGCCCAAAGTAACATTGTCCACATCACTTGATTGATTTTCTCCCTGTGGGAGCCAGAGGGTATCTCAAAGGTTAGATATAGTGTTTATCCCCACTGTCTTGTTTTAAAATCCAGAAAACAGGCTTGGTATTGAAATGATATAACACTGAACTCTTTAGTTAGTCTAGTCCTGTAGTGTAGTCTTAGCAGGTTGTTTAAAAACAAAAATAGAAAAACAAACACACGCAAAAAAAAAAACACACTTGTGGGCTTGCCTTCAGATCTTATTTCAAATAATTTCAAATACAATGCAATGCCGAAGTTTATAGCTGAAATTCAGTTTTATCTCTAGAAAATAAAAGATCTATATAACTGAAAATGTCTGCAGAGCCTGGAATATGTTTGTGGGCTGGCAGTCTCATGCCACTGAAGCCCTGGAGAATTCCTCTTGCCTTGCCAGAGTAAGAGCTTTTTATAGCATGCAGAAAGCCACCCTGTTCTTTGATGATTACTAAACAGAGTATGAATTAGGTAATAAAAGTAACGGGGAGCATTGCTGTTTGCAATATCAAGATCACTGAGGCTATGTAGCGTTTTCCCAAACAGTTGTTGGGTAAGATTTGGGTGTTGGCGTAAATCAGGGATCACATCTGACGTGGTTCGTGGGAGTTTCCTGCTGCAGTTTCTTGCTGCAAAGCTTTCGTGGTAAAGACATGGGTTATTCCATGGTAGTTGGCTTAAGTACATAAAAATATTTCAGGGTGTTTTTAAGTTACAGATGTAGTTATTTTGGGTCCTACACAAGCATGAACTATCCCATTTGTTAGTGTTCTTTTAGCATAAGACTGGATTGAAAGGATCTGGGGACTGAAATTCCTCATGGAGGAGGTAAAAAGGAAAGGCGTAAACTGCTGGTAGGAAAGCTAATAATAAAATAGTGGGCCATCCACTAGCTTTTAAAGGTTTGTGTATGTTGTATTTCTCTGAGAGGGGAAGCAGGAGGTTAAGGGCAAAGGTCCTCCCAACTTAGAGGGCACTTTTTCAATTTTATCAGTAAAATCCTGATTCAAAAATGGGAAGAACTTAAGGTGATTGTATGAGAAGCCCTTTAGGAAAAGCACTTATGGTGGGGAGAGGTGGCAGCCTGTTTCTAGACATCCTGCTTTCTGTGCTTCTTTCTAAGCCTAAGCTATATCAAACTGGAAGGCCAGTACCAACTGCAAAGCGCCTTTCCCTCCCCCTGTCTTTTTCCTGCATGCTTTGGGGAAGGCAAATTTAAAGAAAACATGATCTTGTATGGTGTTCAGTCTTCAGTATGTTATTTAGATAATGTGGGAGTTGGTTACTATTTGACTTGGGAACTAGATTGAGCCCACTGCATCTGTAGCTGTAAATGCAGCTACTACATAGGAATTTGCAGAAATCCCTTTTAAGCTTGTCAGTAAGTCCTGTTCTTAATTATTGCCTAGTAAATTTAAGAGTCTTTATAAAGTTCCCAGGGCTGCATAAAAATAGGGGTGTAGGAAGGGGTCTTTGCTTTGGGAACAAAGATTCCAACACGCATGCTTTCCATAAGGGGAGAAAACCCAAGTCAGCCAGGGTGTAAAGATGCATGTCCGTTTCCAGCAGCAGTGTGTCTGTCCTGTTGCCCCAACGGCTGTTCACAAATACCTTGTTTCAAAAGCAAGCCCTGTGTTCCAGTCTTAAACGATTTTTTTAACTACTTTTAGATCTGTCTTCCTAATCTGAAGCTTCAAATTCCTTGACTAGTAGTGTTTTACACAGTTCTGCTTTGAAGGGATGTAGGGTAGCATGTGCTAGATATTACGAGCACTGAGTTTCTGATTTATCGCCTCAGTTTAAGCTCCAGCCCTGCATAGAAAGCTAGATACTATTTTGCAATGGATTGCAGTGCTAGGGGAGGGCAGGAGGACAATAGACCAAATGATGCACATAGACAATGGACATTTTCATAGCATTTTTAGGAAGAATTGAAAGTTTATATGCTGAATATGGCAATTTTAACACTTTTCAGTGGCTTATAAGAAAAAAAGCTAGGTTTGACCATAATTAATAATATGCATATTTTTGTTTTAGGAATTAATTCCATACAAGTTTTACTTCAAGTGATATTTTCCTCATGGAGCTGTAACATGCAAAGTATTCAGTGATAAAACTGAACTGGAGAAGAGCTCAACTTTCACGTCACTGCTGGTAGTTTTACCTGCAGCAGCTGCTGACTCTGCTTTGTTTTTCCTCTCAGATTCTCCTTCCCCTACTGCTGCAAGAACATTGACGCTGGTCGCCAAGTCTGTGCAGAATTTAGCAAACCTGGTTGAATTTGGAGCCAAGGTGAGTATAATTTTACACACAGAGAACAGCACAGAAACCTGTTTCCAATGCATAGTTCATGTTGAACACAGGCATAAAATACAGGGCCATTTTACTTGCGCAAAGCCAAGTATGTGGCCCAAGTGTCCTCAGCCCAGATACCATTTTTTCCTGCAGTTACTTCTATCCTTTCCAGCTGAGGCTAAGCAGGGTTTTGAACTGAGCTACAACAGTAGCAAAAAGTGGCTGAACTGGAAAGAGGAGTCATAGTTATTTGAGTATGAATGATCTAGAGACTTGTATTAATGACTTGGTACAGCCCCTACAAATTTTTGAAGCTGATACCAGGAACAGAAAATGTCTGTTTAAAATAATTGATGAACTGATGACCAGGGGACCATGCTTTGATGTACAAGAGCATAGCTACATTGTTTGTTTAAAAACAAAAACTACAGTGGAAGCATATTGACCTTATTTTTCTGTCTGGGACTGAAAGGGTCGTGCTCCAATATTTTCTGTGTGGGAGTCAGAGAAGAGGGAAGGTAAAGGCAGGCAGGCAGCCATCTATCCATCCACCAAGAACATGAGCAATGATAGTAAAATGGCTGAATTTTCTTCAGAAATGTCCATATCTAGAAGACAACTGAGAATTGCTAGAGCAGGAGTCTGTGACTAGGAGGACTAAGTTCAAGCAGGCCCCAAGTAGATTATGGATTTTTTTTTTCCATTTGCATTTCCACTGATTATGTGATTATTTGAGGTAAGAGGGGAGAAGTATCCTTCAATAATACTGGCATCCCTCTACACAGATCCTTGAAATACATTCCATGCCCATTTTTAATATATACTATATGTAACAATTGGCTTGCAAGTTCAGACCAGTCAAATTGAAACCTACTGTAACTCCCAGATGTGTATAGAGTATTTAATTATGAAACATATGAACAATTGAAAACAATTTTTTTTATTTTTTGTTTTTTTTCTTCCTCCCTTTTAACCTCCTCTTGTTGTTCAACTTGCTCCTTACGGCAGCGGTTTCTGTTCTACACCCCCTCTATTTGAATTCATTTTCGTAGTTTGACATAAAGAACATTGTAAATCAGCTTGACAAGTTGTACTAGACAGCCTCGGCTTTCAATAAAATTTCTATTGTAGCGCTAAGAGAATGAGCCAACAACAACTGGTCTATGTTTGTTCCAAAGCTGCAATGTGGATGAACAATAAATCTGTTAGCTTAAGTGTAACAAAAGAAAGTGACTACAAAGGTAGTTGTGTGACACACAACTTAATGTAAGCATTAATGAAAGAACAAAGAGGGCACTTATGTCCTGATGTTGTCTTTGAAAGTGCTGCATTTTTTGATTGCAGTTACTTAAATATTTCAGAAATGTGTAACTTTATGCCTGTAGGCATATGTTAGCAAACAATTTGTGAATTGATCTGCAGTACAGAAAGTACAAGCTTCTTGACTGGTTGCATATTGGTCCTTAAAAATTTGCCTGAAAACATAAATTCATTGCAGAGAATGCACCTATTTTGCAATGTCACTTATCTCTGATTGCAGCATGTGCATTTCAGGTGTGACTTAAATTTGTATTGCTTTGTTCTAATAAATCCTTCTAAAAATTACTAGGAACCATATATGGAGGGTGTAAATCCGTTCATCAAGAGTAACAAACATCGCATGATCATGTTCCTAGATGAGCTTGGGGTAAGTGAATAAAAAATAATAAAAAAAATTATTGGAAGCTACATAGCAGAACAGCAAATGAAACTTCTGTACAGTTCTTAAGTAGCTCAAAAATGGTTGCATTTCCACACAATTCTGAACGCTTGTTACTGAGTACATTTCTTACGCTTGCACAGAAACTGCACATTGCTGGCGTGTCACACGTAGTTTAAAAGTATGAAATGGTCATTTAGATTTTGCTCATATGGTACTGCTGTGGACATTAATAGTTCAAATTCTTTATTTTCCCTACTGAATTTTGGCAAAAAAACCACCAATCTGTTCAAATATTTTTAAAACAGAAAATTGCATAGTTGATCCTTTGGCTTCCATCAGATGCCACCCTCTATATATCCAACTTGTAGTTTAAAAGTATATAGTAAGTGTAGTTATCTTTGAAAATGTTTTGTATCTGATAGCTATATCATACTCAAACTACTGTATTTAGGAGTTCATTGTACATATATTTTTTTAAAACTATGAATCTGTTGTAAACTTGGAGATGAAAGAAATATGGCTAGCTTCCTAAACTGAGTCTCTAACAGACCTAGAAGATATCTTGGAATATTTTGAGGAAATTTTGAATATTATGAATTATGAATATTTTAAGGCAGAGCATTCAGCTAGGCTGTCATATATCACCTTTTTTCTAGTTAAAATGGAAAACTCTGCATATTATGATGCGTGAATTTTTGGTTTTAAACATACAATTATACATGAAGATTCTGAAAAGTGCTGCATTTAGTCTACTGTTGGGTTAATCTACTAGTTTAACGACAACATTATTCTATGAGTGAAGAGAAGACTGAAGATAAACCTTTATTCAGAGTAGCTTTCTGGTCAGCTCAGGGAGAGCCAAGCAACATCAGACCTTTCAGCGGAAGATTTTTAGTAGGAGTAGATGCTGTTAAATCTTCAGTAATTACTTCATGAGAAACACATGCAACCGTAAAATATCTTCATAAGTGGATGCTTGTGAAGATGAGGAAATCCATAATTTGCATTAGGTCACATGAATAGAAGATTTAACTTTGAAGAATAACACTGCAATACTTGCTTGCAGTATCAGAACAAGTGGTCTCCAGAGTTGTAATTTTAATTTCCTTTATGGCCGGGTGCTCACCGCTAAGTCTGCTCTCATCGTTTCTGTTCAAGAATGTTCCCGAGCTCCCAGACACTACGGAGCACTCTAGAACTGACCTCTCTCGTGACCTAGCCGCCTTGCACGAGATGTGTGTGGCGCACTCGGATGAGCTTCGCACGCTCAGCAACGAGCGAGGGGTAATGCAGGTAAGCCACAAAAAAGCTCATGGTAGCTCTACACGTAAATAACAGTGCATACTTTTGAGTTTCTTTCTACAACAAAATGAAACAGGCTGTAAAGTTGTGGGTGTTTAAGTCTCCAGAGAAAGCTTTTAGTTTCTAAAGGAAGCCTAAACCAAAGAAATGGTTCTCTAGGTCACAAAGGTTAAGTGTTTTTGTTGTTGTTTTTTAATTAAGAATTAAATGCACTTGTCTTAGGCTTCTGTTGCTAAATGGTTTGTACTTTCTGATTCATCACACTTGTGAACAAACACATCAGACTTGTAGCAAACACTATAAGCATCTTGCTGCAATGATTAAACTTCTATACAACCTTTATGCAAACTTCCTTTTTAAGGGGGAAAAAATCAGATAACTTCATACATTGCTTTGCCAATACTTACTTATAGTCTGCTGTTTATGATTAACTTCAACTAGCCAGTATCCACTTAAAGCATCACTACATGTGTAGTAACCATCAAAAGGGTTCTTACAGCATTTCTGGGTTTGTGATTCTGTTTTTGTTTTACTGAATGACTCATTGACTAAGAAGTTTTGGTGTAGTTGTTAATTTTACCATTTCCAGACATCTTGTAAATCAGATTTCTTATCCTCATGTTCAAAGACCAGACTACTTGTATCTTGAGACTTCCAAAGTCTTTATGTAAACCTATGCAGACCATAAATCAGTGGGTTTTTTTTTTTAAATGTTTTTTTGCCTGACAACAGACCATATCATTTGAATACATATTTCAGGAGGAAACCTTTTTTCCCCTAACGGGAGGGTTACTGAAAATTTCTTTGTGACTTTTGAAAAAAAAATATGAAAATATATATTTTTTTAACTCCATTATTTTGTGAGAAGAAAGCTCAAGGAATTGGAAATGAAATTCCTTCATTACAGCAATTCAAATCTTATCCAATTTAGTAACTAAAATTTACTGCTTTAGTGACATATGAGGGAGAGAAAAATGAACCACAATCACGTTCCTAATTCTCTCAAATAGTGATCATCTAGACAAGGCAAAAAAGATGTCCAGACTTGCACAGCAGGATACTAGCAACATTCAGCACTAAATTTATGTGATGTTGATATACAAGGGCCATCCCTCCCCCCCCCCCCTTTTTTTTTTTTTTGAAGGCCTGTCCTTGGATAATATGTGTCAGTGGGATTAAAAATCCAGGTAGATCTGAAGTACATAAGTGATTTGAATGAAATGCAATATTCTCTCTTCGATACATTTGTTCTCCTCAGGGGTTTTCCTGAAGAAAATTATCTTGAAAGCTGTTTTTCTATTTTTATTCTCTCAGTAATAGCAATGCCTTAATGGTTTAGGGCCACCCTGATATTTCTAGACATAGCTCTGCTATGATGAAAAATGATTGGACTCCCAAAGTTGTTACAAATATACTTTCCTAGTCTGTGTATGATATGCGTATGTTCAGATACATCTGGCTGAGTTCAATATTTTCAGGAATAAAAAATAAAGAGTATTTTTTGAATGTCCAGAAAAGTGAACTAGACTATCATATTTTTTTATAGTCATAGGATTTTTTTTTTTTCATTTTCCTGGCCCCGTTCTCCTTGAAAACATGAAGAAAACTGAGAATAAAGATCTGTTTTTTTCACCTAGAAGAACTTGGTTTCATGTTGAAGCTTGCAGGTTAAGTGGACAAGATGTGTTGGTTCTCTTCAAAAACAGCCAAACAAAAAGATCTATGAGTGCAGAGACAAACTTCATCATGATGTTTTACAGTTGCCTTTCAGAATATTTCAGCAACTGGGGGATCAGAGCATTTCCTCTTTGTATTAGATTCATAATGTAAAAATATACGAAATATTGTAGAAAACATTTAAAAAATGTTTTCACCAGATGGCTAGGTCTGGTAAACTCATGTTGCAAGTGTTTCTGCAGCAGAGACTTGTTTTTTCTAATTGCTACTGTATGGCTGTACTAACTACTTTTCTTCCCTACAGCATGTTCTTAAGAAGCTGTTGGCTATTACAGAACTGCTTCAACAAAAACAAAATCAGTATTCAGTGTCCAATAACATCAGGTAGCAGCTCTCTACCTGAACTCTGCATGGATCCAGCACGCCCAACATGGCAACCCACACCAGTATCACTTTCTTCTTGCTCTTGCCAAAAATAGCACACCCTATCACGTTCCCAGTGATGTGTGAACTATGCAAAAAGAAAACAAAGATTCTGTTGGTGAATGATTGTACCAGCAGCTTTTTAAGCTATGTGTGCAGGACATTTGCACTTTTTTTCCACTTGGAACAAATTTTCACGACCTCTGAGCCTCGGTGTACAGTTCACCTTCTGCAAAGAAAATGCTGTGACTGTCTCTCGAACTTTGAAAATAATTTTCAGCACCTCCAATTGCCAAAGTTTTGTTGTCTTGTTGGAAAAGAATTATCAACTGACAAGGAAAGAAACTCACTGTTTTGACAGCTGCATATAACTGGATAACACTTCTTACTGTAATTTCTGACTGGTGTTACAACTATTACAACTTCGACTGTTTCAACCACTTTTAACTTGTATTTACAGTTTCCAGAGTTTGACGTTATGGTAGAAACAATCTTTGCTGTACACTTTTTATACCATGCTGTTTCTCTTGCTGGAATCATGTTGAAAGAGAATATCCAGAATGGGTCTTGACAGCTTTATTTTTAATGTGCCACTGATTCAGTCTGAATAATTCTTCCATCAAGGACTGTATATCCAGATAAATCACAATGCTTTTGTAAAATGTTTACAACAGTAAATAATTTGAATTCAGTAAATTTATTGATCATTGTATCAGACATGCATGCATTCATTAAACCATTTTATAAAATGTTCTGGTTGGTCTCTTGTGTAATGTAAGTCTACTATGAGTTTTATTTTTATAACTGAACTATCAGGTTTTTTTAAATAAATCAAGTTGCAGAGAGCCTGTTTATAGAAAGTGCTAACTTTGGCTGCTGTGGATTTTTTTTATGGTGTCTGCACCCATTATCTATTTTAAATGTTCATTATGTCACATTTACGGTTTTTAGGAATTCTCTGAGTACCCTCGTGCTTGTTTACACCATATTACAGATGAAAGTTACGAGTTTGATGCTAGTGGATAGCAGGATGTTAAGATTCTCTGACAGGACTAATGAGAAAGTACAGTATTAATTGTTTGTATTATATGAACACCCCTGTTATTCCCCTAAAACAACTGTAACATCTGACTGAGAGAACAGGGATGGGAAAGGGAAGATGGAGATGCAATGATGTTCCCATGAGTGTGCTGCTAGTGTAAGGCTCCTGGATCCCACTAGCAGTGGGATAGAATTTTTACAGGACTGGTCAAGATGACAAAAGTTTTGAAGAAAAATAATATAAGAAAGCCACAGCTGTGCTGAGCTTGAAGCCAGACTTGGTACTATAATTTCTCTTGACAAATCCTCTCCTATGTTGTTTGTCCCTGTAAAAATATTCCGTAATTCTGTATCTCCTGCCTGTGAGGAAAAGGACAAGAATGACTTTATGCAGTCACTTCTGCTCTAATGTGTATAGCCCTTATCTTTGAGTCTGTGCTGTAATGTTAGTATGTCCTTACTCTGGGCTGTTGCTGAGCTGCCTTGGATGTTTCAGGTGGGCAATAAAATTACTGAAGATGGGCATCCAGGAGTGCATCTTCTGCCATAGCCAAGAGTTCCCTAGTAAGAGAGCTCTTAGTCTGACTCTCTTAACTAAGACCTCTACCTTGTTGCAGGACTGCTATTACTGAGGTGCTTGGTAGATCCTCTTTAAAAACTACTGCTTGACTTTGTTCCTGTCAAACCTGTATTAAATTGCGTCTTAGAGGAAAGATGATAAACAACAAGACTGTTTCAGCACTTATAGGGGAAGAACCTCTTTTTCATTAGGGAATACAATTAGGTCAAACAACAGAAATATGTCAAACTCCCTTCATAACTTGTATGAACTGTTGCTGAATACTCTGCTTACGGCTTCCACTCAGCGTGTTATGCAAACTTCACTTGCTTAAAAAGGCAGGATGTAAAGGGGGTCTGAAGTAAAGATCTTTTCTTTTCTGACTACTTGGCCTATATGCAGAAGAATGAATTTGTTTGGTCAGTAAAACACTGTATTTATTTATTTTTTAACACTGTAGGTCTGGGTCAGTGTAGCTATTTACTTTCTTTAAAAAAAAAAAAACTTGCTGTAGTCCTTTTTGTATTTCAAGGACAAAATTGGGAAGGAGGCAGGTCTTCTAGTCAAAATCATTTAGGTATCCACACCTGACTTGTCTCCTGCTTTTATTTATCCACTTCACTGAGGTGTGGTTAAGTCTAGAAATACAGCACTACAGTAACTAGAGTCAAATCTTCATCTGTTCCAAAGCCAAAGCTCTTCCCTGAGTGACAAATGCCTTTAAGAAAACATTTCAGATGAGTGTTTGCTAAAGTAACTAGCTGCCTTTGCAGTAAAAAAAGTCATGTGCTTTATTGTAAAGCTTTATTGTAAAGACATTAAAACTGAGAGAACAAGCACCTCCCACACCCCCATGAGAAACCTGTGGTGGATGCTGAGAGTTCTGCTATGACCAGGTACTCCACAGCAGGGAGCCTGAGTAGGTCCTGGCAGTTGGAACAGAAGACCAGCTTACTTCAGCATTCATAGTGAATCTGCAACATCATCATCAGTCCATTCTTCCTAGCAGAAAAAAAGGAAAGTGCTGAGCAGTGTAGGTAGCTGTGGGCTACACATACATGCTACTGCTGCACACTGTCTAAATAACTACTACTGCACATGACAGTTCCTGAGTTAAAACTCTTCACAGGGGTATCTTTCAACCTCAGCTACTATTACGAACAAACATTTAAGTAGTAAAGTTGAACTATACTGCAAGACTGCTTTGTCATAATACTCGTATTTGCAGGAGGACTTTTGGAGGAAAGGTGGAGAGCAGGGCTTGTGTTGCATTACACACCTACTCTCTTAATGCTGCTAATGAGGAAGCAACATGGACAAGAGCAGCTCTAAGTGGACATGAAATCAATCTAGTGCATCCTGCACTAGGATGTGCTAGCACTCTAATCCTCTCAACTCTAATGAATGAGGTGAAATTCTTATTAAGCACAACAGGAGAATCTGAAAGGGAGCCTGACTTATGGCCCCATGGACAACAGTTGCTGAAGAACTTACAGGATGTTCCCTCCCACATCTGTCTGTGAGTACAGCATCTTTATGCTTTCCCTAGCTAGTTGTGGAACTCCAGTTAAGTTTTTCTTTCTGGAATCATAAGGGATATATACATATATATATATATATATATATATATATATATATATCCCCCTCATCTGCATTAGGTATTATGCTCAATACTAGGGGAAAGAAAAAGAAACAATTTAGCCAAGTAAATGTAGCAGAAGGAAGATTTTATTCTCAGCTAATAGTAGCTCATCCCAGAGCACAGGATTGAAATGGATCTAACTCATTAAAGGGGTCTAACTTCTTGCTCCTTCAACTCTGTCCCCGTGTTTTTCATAAAAATTAAAAAGCTCAACCCTGTGTTCCTTATGTCCAGGATTTAGCACCCCCTCGTTGAACAAGCAGGCTAGAACCTAAAAAGCCATTTAAGTTAGAGGTGACTAAGCACTTTGTTACCATTAAAGACATTTATTCCCACATGCTCTAAAAGCCATGGTCTCTGGCTTTTTATCAGCCCTTTTAAACAACTGTTTGCGGTTTAACTCATCCTTCTTCATTACTGAGGAGTACTGAATTACTGCATTCATGCACAGAATCCCAAGCACTCAGATTGAAGCCTTTACTAGGAGCCCTCTTTGCAGCTTAGTCATCTGGCCACTCAGGACTTTGTGGAGCCCTTCTAGCATATCAAGTTAATGAGCTCTCCATCTGTATGGTATTATGCTCTTTGTAGTATTAACATCAGCAGTAAACTGGTAGATCTAAACAGAACTGTTAAAAGTAAGTAGATTTGGCTTATTTTTTAGCAACTGATTGAAAGATTTCTCAGCAGCATCTAAATTAATACTAACTGAGGTTTAAAAAGTCACTATTTGTGTCCTTTTTGTCTTGGCAGTAATTAAGAGGATAAAAAAGCAGCATTTGTAAAGTAGACTTACCTCATCCATTTTAGATTTCTTTGTTACATATTCATCATCTTCATAGCCTTTCCTCTTCTTCCTAGATCCCAACCAGGAAAAAAAGTGATACATATAAGTATTTTTAGAGCTTGCTTTGGCCGTAGCATTTAAAATGGGTATATAAATCTAATTTGCCACATTTAAAGCTATTAAGGTTTAAATTAATATTTTGCTGGAAGCTTGCAGTTCTGAGTACTAAAGTGAAAAGGGCAGAACACTCTAAGAAAGCAGAAATCAGGCACATACTTACTTAAGATGAGCAGTCCACATAGATGCCTTAAGATGACATCAACCCTTTAAACAATTTTTCTCTCCATCAAGTGATTTTGAAGCCATCAATTGGTATTATGTATGATATCAGGAGGCCAACTGTTAAAAGCCATCCTGAACTCCAGACTGAAATATACTCCTGCTTGCTGTGCAAATCAGCACAAAGAATGTATTTATGCTCACAGCACTACTGGAAACAAAAGGATCAAGACTTTTAATCTAGCAGAAACTCACACAGCAACAATTTGAGCAAGCATCATCATTTAGGTGTTTTAATTTTCATTCACTTTTATGCAGGTAAGGGAAAAGTAAAGTTTCCAAAATAGTAAAAAAAAAAAGACTTAAGAGCTAAAGCATTGAGAAGGAAGTATTAAATATCTACTTACGGGTTTATATTAAGTGAAAGGTCCAAGCTGTGACATTTCTCCAATTTTTGTTTTAAAGCAGCAACCTCCTCAGGCCTTGGTAGTTCATATTTCTTTATGAGATTTTTCATGCCTATGGTGGCAACAACACAGCCTTAAGCTAATTAAACAATTTCTGTTCCACCCTGTGAATTACACAAGGCACTGTCAATCAGTCCTATGGCTACACTCATTGCTTATCCCTTATACTTAAGCTTGGGCCAGTACTTTACAGTTCCCTTTTTCTTTATAATGGTGAGCACAGTAAAAGACTTTGAACAGTTTCTACTAAAAAGACTTGACCAAAATCAGGACAACATAAAAGGAAAGCAAAGTGAGCCCAGTTTTCCCTCTGCTTCTTACTAATGGAAACAGGAAGACTGGATTGACTAGCAGGAAGGAAAGAATATCTTATGCTTACAAATCCAATTTATTTTTAAGTGTAGACACGGGTGACTAGCATGATATATTCACTACTAAAGTTAGCTTAGTTGATAGACTAAGTTCTTAATGCTCCCACTCTTCCATCTTATATGCACACATTCACTTGAGACATTATAGAACGGACTACTTCCTGAAAAATTCCTAATTCAGCCTTTTGTTTAATTAAGCTTAATAACCATAGAATGTAGAACAATCGCAATCCTTGCCAAGCAAACTTAAACCTCTTTCAAACGATTGTTATAGTCTATAAAATGCAAGCGAGAGCTAAACCCTAGAAAATCCCTTAGCTTTAATGATTTATTTTAGAAA
The DNA here is from genome assembly GCF_059628265.1 of Tinamus guttatus. Classification (NCBI taxonomy): domain Eukaryota; kingdom Metazoa; phylum Chordata; class Aves; order Tinamiformes; family Tinamidae; genus Tinamus; species Tinamus guttatus. The sequence continues at coordinate 1,231,147 of NW_028288603.1, read as the reverse complement.
AGGTACCCTCTGGCGGCAGAAGTAGTTACATGCAGGCTTTTGCCAGAAGCTATACTTGAAATCACAGTGAAAGGAAGTATTTCATTTTAAGACTTAAACAGTAGAAGTATCTAGTGCCCAAAACCCACTTTGCACTTTTGAATACAAGTTTTTCATAAGTTAATTGACTGCAGTTCATCAAGCCTTTTTTTGTTTTAACTTCATTTGCTTATGTCAAACCTAACTTTCAGCATTTGCTCTATTTGCTTCCTGCAGAGTGCTTCACTTTATTGCCTATGATTTACTTAAATTAATGCTATCTCTATTTAAAGAACATTTTTTTCTGCTCAAAGCTTTAGAGAAAAGAGTTTTTCTTTAGAGATACAGTTTATAGTTGATAGTTTATATAGTTTATAGTTTATTTTTCCAGTGTTTCCAATGTTTACTTACATTTCATGCCATCTAGTAGCTTGGTTAAGGATGTTCTGTTTTCTTTCAGCATAAGACTTTCTGATAAATAACTAAATAAAAACAAAAGATTAAGTCTGAAGTTCTTAAAACATGTCAGTTATTTTTGGCAGCTACTACTACTAATTAATAAAAAGCACAGGGTGAGCTACAACCAATGCAAGCGACAGTCTTCGCCAAGTTCCGTAGTCTTCCCTTTTTCTAGGGAAAGCATAGACTTATGGATAGACTACAAAGCTCCAAGATTCCAAGATCTTCCAGTGTGCATTACCTTAAACCTTATTTACTATACAGACATAAAGAGACTTACTACTTGCAGCTTCCAGTCTGAAGCAAAAGAAAATAATTTCTGTAAACTGACAGCTGCTCTTTTAGTATTGCTACTCTTGTAGTTTCAGTGCAACTGCAACATTAGTTCCCATCACACCTAGCAGCTTCCAAGCTTGCTTGGAATAACGAGTGACCAGACTAAGATTTAGTTTTTCATGAACATGCAAACAAAGTTCCCATGCTCCAATTCCTGTACTGTTTACAAATTACTTCAGGTTCTTTTCCTAAGCATGCTTTTCTGAATCACAGCATAAAAAGAACTATATGTTTAGGAATTAAATCAGCAACTTTAACATCTGGATAAGGACCTGAGTATTTTATGTTATTCTTAGAGGACAATGAACATAGGGCATTCCCCACCCCAACTTACTCTTTTAAAAAGCCACCAATTTAAAGTAGCACCTTTTAGTTAGCCCATTTTTATGGAAATCACATTGTTGGAGCAGCCAAATACAGTTCACTGTTTCTGCATACCTAGCTGTCAGCTAAAGAGAAATTCCCTTTGACTTTGAAGTTTTAAATGTCTCACTGTTTAAAAGGTGCTTTGTACCCTCACTTCCCACTCTTTGGCTTTTCTTCACTCACTTATCAAGATTAGTCTGAAAATCTTGTTCTAACTAGGACAAAGTCAATTAGAAGAAGCAAAAACAGAAAAAAAAAAGAAGTTCAGAAAGTTAACTATGCATCTCCTACTTTTGGAATCAAAAAACAAAAATAGCATGCTTCAGTTTTCATTAAAGAATGCACCAGATGTTCTAATAATCAGTAAACACATGCTTACGCTTAACTACTTAGGAATGCCTAAAACAAAATACATTGCTTGCAGCATATTGTTACAATGCAGGACGGAAGGAAACCATACCTATGAAAAAAAAATAAAGCCTACCTTTCCATATTAATTCCCACTCTTGAAGCACTAGATAATATAGAAGTCAGAGCTATTTGTGAGGGAGCAAAGAGCAGATACGCATCTGTCAGAGCTACTCGATTAAGAAAGTCATCAGCTGTTTTCCTCAAAACTTCAGGATTCTCCAGCATTGGATAACGAGTCTAAAAAAAGAAAGCCACACAAGTAAGTATTTATGAAATCAGGAAGCTGGTCCTGATTTTCACAAGTTCAAAACAAACAAATCAACAGTGCTGCATGAAGAAAAAAGCAGCACGTCATCTTATTCTGAAAGACAATCCAAAATGCTTAGAGGCCCTAACATAGGCAAGTGTCTGAAAGGAAATCTATTTATCTATCGTGTTAGGATCTAGATCTTTCCAAGCAATGAGACAAAAGTCTCTTCTAATACGATCCTAAAGGTGTTTGCATTGCATCAGCATGCATCAGCATATGACATACATAGCATATAAAACAGTATTACCTTCAAATCAATTAAAAATCCTTCAAATGGTCTGTACGGATTGTGGACAATAAGATGGAAGTTCAGCTGTTGAATTAGTAGTAGTTCATATTCCAGTATCTGCTCAAGAGTTTTTTCCTGTCCAAGAGGGCTTTCTCGAAGGTTACCAACAAACTGTGCACTGGACACATTAAATTCATCTACTTTACATGCCAAAAATGCACATGTAAGCCTTGAGAAGAGAGGAAGGAAAAAAAAAAAAAAGAACTAGTATCTGTCAGCATCCAATTCATTATCAAAAACTCATTCAGAAAATGTGAATCTTCAGAACACTGTGTTTAGAACACCGTAAGCATCTCCAACTGGAAAGTGACTATTTTCTGTCTTTACCTGTATTTAAGTTCTTTAACTTCTTTTCGATTTTTTCCATCTTTTACAAGTATATACATTATGCTTCTTATTGTTCTACTGAATACAGTAACTCAAGATGTATTGATAACTCACATTATTATCCGAGGATGATACTCCATCACTGAGTTATTGAGGTAAAAGCGCTTGAAATACATACAAGCTGTTCCCTAAATCAAAAAAAAAAAAAAAGGAGGAAGGAGAGAAGTAAGTACGGAAACAAAACTAGACTTAAAAAAAGAATGTAAACAGAACAAATAATTATAAGTATACAGTAAAGACAAACCAAACGCTAGGGCTACAAGTAGAAGCACATGCTGCCATGTTAGTAAGTATCTCACAGTCTAATATTATTCCTATAAGGATCTTACAAAATGGTAGTTTGGTTAATTTATATTCCAGATGGCAGATTCAAATCCAAAGCCAGGCTCTTTCCTCCAGCTACATTTCCAATTTGATTTGAACATCATGAGCATGTTACCAGGTATTCAACAACATTATCGCGCCGAAAACAGACAAAGAAGCAAAACCAATTTTTGAAGTACTGCTATACTTGGCGGGGGGCGGAAGGAATTAACACTCAAAGGACGTTTTTACTTTCAGAAACAAGCAAGCAGCAAATGCAGGTGCAAGAGACACTGAGGGACAACACTTGTAGCTTTGTTAGTCATCACCCTGAAGACACTGCTCACTATAAGCACATCAAATCACACTGGAGAAGCAGTAATGCCCCAGACAATCTCTTCTTGGCAGAAGGGCCAGCCGTGTCACTAACGGAAGCTTGCTTCTCAAAACGCAAAGCCCAAACACGTCTCCTTACCACCACAGACCGAGGCATGGAAGGCTTAAAGACAGCACAGAAATCCAGTAGCCTTTTTTCGTAGTACTTGCATATCGCCAGCTCCTCATGCGGCTCCAGAAGGAAGGTGTCTGCCTGCTGAGCCTTTGGGGAACAAAACCGCACTTGAGGCTGGCGCCGCCCGACGCCTCGGCGCCCTACCCGCCCCCCGCGTCCCTTCAGCCCCTCACCTTTCCGCCCGCCGTCGCCTTGCCGCGGAACTTGCGGTTCGCCTCGGCCCGGCAGCGCGACAGCTCCTCCTCACTGCGGAAGGTCCAGTGCCGCCGCTGCGTGCTACTGTGGTACATGACGGCGGCGGCCCCGCCGCCCAGAAACGGCACCGGCAACGACTGCGCAACGGCACCCGCGCACGCGCCCCGCACGCCGTGACGCGCCGTGACGTGACGTGACGTGACGTGACGCGCCGCGCCGCGCCCACTACAGCTCCCAGCGCGCCCCGCGCGCCCTGCCACCCCAGCATGCGCCGCGCCGCACCGCCCCTGCGGCGCGCCCCTCCCGGCAGGCTGCGCGGCCGCGGCGCGCGGGGCGTGTCGGGAGCTGTAGTTGCAGGTGGCGGCTGCGTGGGCGCCCGCGGCCGTTAAGTGCAGCGACAGTTAGCGCCACGACTGTTAGCCGTCGTCAGCTCGAGGGCTTTGAAAACCCCTCTGTGAAATCAAATAGCTCGATGAAAACCATGAGAAAACCATTCTTGTTCTGGCAGTAACCGCAAGAAGTTTAATTAGAGATGCTTGGTCTGGGTTTTTTGCTCCCAGCAGAAGTCCGGTGGTGGGTGTCAAAGCAGCCCTTTACTGCGGGTGCCCAGGCTCACCTGGCAATCCCTGGAGGGAAGTTGGTTGCCGGTTGTGTTCAGCACTGTGTGTGCAGTAGTGAAGGGGGATCTGGAGGGCTGGATGCTGTGAACATTGCTTGGGTGGCCAGGAGCCCCATACTGTGTGGCATATCCCCTCTGATGGCCACGAATCTGTAAAGCATAGCTGAGGGGACCTTATGCTTCCCCAAGCTTTCACACTTGCAGCCAGGAGCTGAAACTAACTATGTGTGGTGACAACAGTTTTTCTCACTGCAGTACAAAGATCAAGGTGTCTAACACAAAGTGATTTATCCTGAGCCTGGGCAGAGCACGGAGCTCAGCTCGATGTCGGATGTGAATCACTGAAAGGCCAGCGTTGCAGGCTGAATCCCTCAGAGGAGCCTGCACTTCTAGAGAGTTGAAAGAAGGATTGCTCTAAGCTCATGCTGCTTGTGTGCCGTGTGGGGCCAGTGACCTGGTGTGCTCAAAAGCAACTGGCGAATTGGTTATGGCTCCCACCCTTGAACTCCTGGCAGTGCTAAACTGGAACTTGCTTGAGCAAGTGGGAATTGCACCTGCAATCATCTGATCCAGTCAGGGAACTAACTAAGGGCCTATATAGGGGTCCAGATAGAGAGAACAATGGCATTTTCTGTATTTTTTACAATAAAATCAGACAGTTGTGGGCTCCAGGAACTTGAAAGCTTTGTCATAACCTTGATAATGTAAGCTGAATATAATAAACATTCTAAAATCATTGGCAGAATTGGTGTAGGGGACAAGAAAGATGTTAATTATCATTCAGAATACAACTGTCACTAACACAGGCTTGTCCCAAATGCACCGTGTGACCCACAGACAACTGGATGCTGCAAGGATGCCTACATTTGATCCAGCTAACCTTGCAAGCTGAAGCCTAGAGCTCTGTTTGAGCATGTGTACAGGTAGGCAGAAGATTCTCAACTTCATTGTATCTGGTAGTAAAAAATTGCCCTTTCAGAATCAAGACTATATTGACTAGTACTTTCTGTGTATACCTATATGTGTTCCAAAAACGTAAAGATTTGAGAGTGTAGTCAGCTATGGAAAATATCTAAAATACTAATTATTACCAAAATATAAAATACTAATTATTACCAAAATATAGACTTTTTTTCAATTTTCTTTTTTTGGCAGCAAAGTTACAGAAAAAAAAAAAAGAACTAAGTCAAAAGAACGTAAGAGAAACTAGAAAGTATTACAAGAGAGTAGGAATAATATGTATACTGAAATGGACAGAGGTATGATGAGGGAAAAAATGGCTTATGATGTGAAGCAAATGTTCATTTTTTTCTCCACAGTTTAATATATATCTTTAAATGTAGTAGGAGAAAAGAGGAAACATGGGGTAAAATAGAGGAAGGAACAAAATACATGAAGAAAGGCTACAGCTAGATCAGATGCAGACAATTCTCCATACTGACAGCACTGCTTTTATTTGCAGAACATCACAAAATAATCTTTTTTGGGTCCTTTGGAGTAAAGCTCTAGCTTTTATAAGGATCTGGCACAGAATGAGTGCATCATTGATTATCTTACCTTGTTGGAAACCCCAGAAATCAAAAAAACTTTTTTTTTTCCCCTCTTGTGAACAATCATGTAGGAAAATGGCTTGTTGCCCTGCATGGTAGCTCAGTGTGATGTGGGGTGCTTGAGGCCCTAGCATACTGATATTACAGAAGTTTTATCTCATAATGCAATAACACAGTCTTTATAGTTTTTGTTACAGTAATGCGTAACTATAAAACACAACTTTCTGCTTTTCTAAGCTTCTTAAAAGTGCCGTGAAGTGTGCTGACATTGAAAAGAAAGTCGCTTGCTCCCAATGCACATTACTGTTTAGTTTTTGTCTCTGGGAAACTATAAAACCATGTAATTTATCAACATCAAATAATAATACAGTTAGTATAAAAAAAAAGAAAGTAAGAAATCACTTAGGTTATACCAAATGAAATCAATCTTCGGGAGTTTTCACAGAAATATGTGAGAATAAATGTTCCTCTACCGATTCTTCTAGTCTCTGCTCCTATGTAATGTCAGGATTGATTTCAATATTGTTAAATCATATCCCATAACTTGATGTATAGTCTCCATGAATATGATGGTGATTTAACAACTTGTCTTTCTTGGTTGCTGGTCCCATTGCTTCTCTAGTCTCTCCAGTGTTTTACATATTTGTACTGTTGCTGCTTACGTTTTTGATAATTACTCAGTTTCCTTTAAATAACCAGACTAATGACATTGATATCTAGCTACTATTCAAAGTGTTTTTTTCAAGACAGAGCGTGCTTAGTTTTCAAAACTTTCTTTCAGTAATCTTGCTTTGTAAACTTTTTGCCACTTTGACTTCCATTTTCATTATTGTTTAAAAGACCAAGTTTAAAAATGACAAGGATCCTGACACTTGTGCTGTTCCTGCTGAAGATAGGATGCTCCAGAGCTGCAGATCAGAAATTAAAATTTCAGGTCTTGAAAATATCATATAAGGATAGTGATAACTTTGGCAAGAAAAGAAAAATGATGAACCTTTTCAGAGTAACAGCAATCTCAGTTTCTCTTTCAGTTTAATCCCTAACAGCCTACAGGTTCATACTTACTCCCTTTAGGTTCTTCAGCAGTTTCTTGCTCTCTAAAGTAATAATGACATAGCCAATTACGTTATGAAAACAGCATTTCATAGCTTGTCTGCTTTGGCAACCCAATTCCAAGTATTCCTGCACATGTATGTGAAATGAGTGAGATAATTAGATGTTTCTGGTTAAACACATGCAGGTGCTTGTAGGATCAGTACCTAAAATGCTTTCTGATGTTCTGAAATGTGGGGAATGCTTTTCCTAAGCTATGTAAGAAATGTTTTTAACGTCTGCATAGTCAAAATCTGTCACTCCTTTATATTTAAACAGTTGAACTTCAATGTGAAGTCTGTAGCTAAAACCAGATGCAGTTTGATTTTCAAAGATTATAGATAACCAGATAGTAAAGATACCAAATGAAGTACACTTCTGTTTGTGCATCTAATGATAATGGAGACAGGCAAATTTAGATGACCCAATTGAAAATGTGATCATAAAATACTAAGCCAAGCTCCCATGCAAGTCTGTTACAAAGCTACATGCAGAACCAAGAGTTCCCAATATCCAGAGTGCTTTAACTATAGCACTCTTCACATCAGCAGCATTTTGAATTATTGTCCCTTAATTCAAACAGTTAACAAAAAGTACAAATGATGCAGTGTGATTGTGTTTTATGCAAGTGACAAAATCTAAGAATTACATGGGTTACACAAGAATGTGTATATTACAGTAGGGACAAAGTGGTATTTTACATAAATGAGAAAGATACTACAGCAACTGGAAGTTGTTTCGGGAACTTAAATCTAAAGCTCAAAAATACAGCAACTTAATTGTAAAATTCAGATCTGCTTGTAGGGCAAAGTGTCCGTACGCAAGAGAATTAGAAATACAGCGTTATTCTTCATAACTAGCTGTGTAAATTATTATCAGTTGCTCTATCAAATCAAATGTAAATGTTTGCAGACTATAAATATGTTTTCTTCTGGTGTTAAGTAACACACGTGCTGGTACATTTGTTCAAAACTGAACAAGCAGTGAAATAACAGAGCAAAACTTGGGAAGTAATAAATGCAATCCAGGTGCCTAGGCTTTTGAAAATGCACTCAGCAGTTACTCAGAAAAATTACCTGAAGATATAAATAGCATCCACTATCATGGGCTAAAGCTATTTTGGCTCAGAAATTAAGAATCATTTGCTAAACGTGAGCAAGAATATGTGATAGTAAATGGAGCGTAACTAACTTGCTTGTGTCAGAGACTGCCACAGAGAAATTCCTCCCATGTATTATCTGTACAGTGCTGAGTGCTCTTAAGGATAAAGCTTCACCCATATCCACTTACTGGAAGATAAGAGTTCCCTTGAGAAAAGTGTGTGATGGGTGGTGACAGATTTGAAGTTTGCATGGAGAGAGAAATATGGTTTGATGATAGATGGAGCTCAGAGATGTGGTTGCCACCTGCTGAATAAAATATGTTCTCATCATAGGGTGCAGTGTGGACCCCATACAGTGCTTTCCTCTGTGATGGACAATCTTTATTATTATTTTTGGCTCCTAACTCCACAGACCTTTAGCCCTTCAAAGCAAAAGCAGATTGAGTTCAGTCACTCACAAATACTGTTGTTGCCATAGTTATGTTCACAACTGTGAAATGTGGCAGTTTGAAAGCAGTAGTGGTGGTGGTGAGGGGGAAGGAGATACCAAATCGGTATCAGATTCATGAACAGTCCGTGGACCATAGGTCCGATCGCCCTCCTAGGAGCAAATCGAGTTCCCAAACAGTGTAATCACCTGTAAGCTCGACTCTGGCAGTATCAGATTCATAAACAGACTGTCAACTGTAGGTCCAATTGCCTCCCCCCAAACAAGTAGTAAAGATCACAAACAGTATGATTTATTCAAATACAACATTTACAAAGCAGGTTTCGGATGTCAGTGCAGGAAATTCTCTACTAGAGTGTGGGGTTTTAGCTAGCTTTGATATACAAATGTGCAATCATCACTCACCCCAGAAGATGGGAGAGGGCTCTCAGTCTCGAGTCTCCTCAGGTGGCATTCCAGGAAAGGGAGATCAGCCTGTCGATGACCCAGGAATTATGATGAACTCTTCCCCCCGAGTTTTCCTCTTGAGTTCACCTTTTATACTTTTTCTTTACATTCAGGTGGAGCTTCAGTGACTAGAGTCATACTTAATATTGTTATTGATTAGTGAAAAAGTTTCTCGCTTTCCTTTAAAGGTAGTGTCAATCGGATATCTAGAGCGCATGCCCAGTGAGGAATGGTCGTACCTGGAAGACAGGTAGCTTTTGGGATGGAGGTGTGGTTTTGACATTACAATGAGAAAACATCAAGCAAAGTCCATCCAAAAGGAGTGATTTGCCACCCTTGCTGGCTCAGCACCAGACATGTTATCCTGTATCTCCCATTAGACAGCCACTGTGCGGCTTAGCAGCAGCCCAGCACAGGGAGCGCAACAGAGTTTGGCTGCGGTGCCTTCACCCCGCTCCATCCTCCGTTACTCCCTTTTGCAGCTGCGAGGAGGGCAGGTTGTGCTGCCCAGGGAGCCGTGGAGGAGCTGAGTCCCTGCGTACCAACCATCCTGGAAGTGGCAACTGTGTTATCACCCCAAGCAAGCCTCTGTAATGCCAAAACTTCTGTTAGGCCCTAGTTTTCCTCTCAGTTCCTACTTTAAAACAATTCTTACACAGCGACGGGAGCTTTTTGTTTTATAATGTGTAAGAAAAAAGTAAAATTGTTTCTGCCTAATGGAGAATGAAGAACTAGGATAAGGAGAATGAGTGTTTTCCTTCTTTCTTTATAGAATGTTTGAAAGAGGAGAAGGGTTTTCAGTATCTTTGCTTAAAAATTACTTTCTCTGTTAGAATCATTATAAAATGCTTAATGCCATGATAAAAGCTGTAACTTCAGTCTAAACAATTAGTCAGAATTATGTTCCTGTCATGGTTGTCATGAAGGGCAAATTATGGTTTCTAACATATGATCTGGTAGACTGGAAATTAGAAATCAGGGCCTCTGCTGCTGACTCGCCATCTGACATGGGACATGTGATTTGTCTTCACGTTTCCCGTATTTCAGTTGAGGTTGATGCTAATTAACCCCCTTTTTTTTAACAACTACAAATGAAAATGCTATACAATGGCCTCTGAATGTTAAAGAATTATGTTGATACTATAAAGGAGATACAAACCATACTTATTGTAGTGGGTTATTATACGTTTTATTATAGTACACACTGCAGTGTTTTCACTAGCATAAATCAAAGATGGAAAAATGCAGAAAAATTAGTGTCACTTATGTTCTAAAGCTGTAGAGGAGCTCAGAGGAGCAGCATTTCCCCAAATAACAAAGGGAAATTTATTCAGGATTGTGTGAATGGTGAAGAAACAGAGGTTACCTGTGATATAATGCTAAAAATATTTTCCTGCATTTTAAAAATAGTCTATTTAAATTTTTGTAAGTTCAAAGAGTCTGGGTTTTGGGAAGTTAGTGCCAAGGAAATTTGCTTTCAGGTGCCTACAGTTTTAAACTGTTGTCTTTGAGTGTATTTTTCTCCTCTCAGGTTCTTTATATGTGCCTAACATTTTTGAGTCCAGGGAGCTAATGCTCTTTCCATTCAAATCAGTGACCCAATTCATAATGATTTTAGAGAGAGAGAATTAAGTTTTCCCATAATTCACTTGAGAATTGGGCTAACTAATTTCCTATTAAGCCTAAATGCAGACACCAACTCTTATTACATAGCCAAGCAGGACGGTAATATATTGAAAGGAAGAAGGAGTTAAAGTTGTTGATGTTCTCGGAAAGGGTTAGAAGGCTGAGAGGGAGAAGTCTGAGAAAAAATTATTACCGCATCTCATATTAAAGTGATTTTAATATTTGCTATATTTGATGTTACTGAGAAATTGTCAGTAGTCCTAAATTTAATGCTTGAAATACTATGTTTCAGTCCTCACTCTATTGAATATATGAATATAGTATCATTGTGACTTCTACTTGATCTTGTTTTATTTCATTATTAATTGTCCTAAAACTGAAATACTAGATAGACTTAGATTCTTACCTCTTTTGCTTATGCTAAGCAGTACTTTATTTTTGGACCAGTATGTCACATTATTTTGGAGAAAGAGCACTATTCTGTATTAGTGTAGCAAAATATGCTGGTCATTCAAAGCAGTATAGTAATATATATGAACGTAGCTATAATTCATTTACATTGCATATGCAATATAAGGACATAAACATTAGAATTCTGGGCTGAAATACAAGCTTTAGAAAAGACAAAAGGGACCAGAAAAAACATTGTGAAATATCTGACCTGTGCAATTTTTATCTCTCAGAGAAAGTCTTTTGCATATGATCTCAAAGAAATCAGAAATTAAGTGAGCCAAAATTAAGTACGCTAAGGCAGACATCTTTGTCTATTTTTAAATTAAGGGCATCACAATCATTCCCTAGATTAATTCATTTTTGAATTCCTTCTGGGTAGCCAGAATTGCATACTCCTTTTGATACAGTGCAGAATATCTGTTGAAATCAGTAAAAGATTTGCCTAAAGACCAAGGGCCAAGCACAGCTTTTTTTCCAGTAAAGTAGTTGTTATTTTTGCCATTCTTCGCTGATATGTCATTCATTGAGAAAACATTCCTGCTGCTTGTTTCTTGTTTTGCCTTCTCAATTTCTCTCTTCCATTTCCTTACTTTGACTTGAAACTTCTTGGTATTTCTGTTTTCATTTCTTCTCAACTCCATTCCTCCTGCTGACTTCACTCTCAACATACCATCTGATACAGATATAGTAAATTATTGATGCCGGTGCTGCAAAGTCATCACTGGACTTATGAACTGCTGGTATCCTGAAATTAGATGAGTCTGAGGATTTGTACCACCGAGCCACACTGTTGTTGCATGTTTGCTAAGATTTCCTTGCAACCGAATGTTTTTGAAATTTACTTCAAAAATGAGAGTTTAGAAACTGCAGTATAAGGAAATAGTCTGAAGGCTGCATAAATACATGCAATAGTCCTACTTCCAGCCTAGAGCTTTGTGTAGGACATTTCTGATTTAGGTTTTTTGAACACTTTATTTAAGGTTTATGGCTAGCAAAAATAGTGTGCTGTTCAGTCATTCTGTGTGTTTAGTTAGCACAGACACATACTACTTATGTAAATAAATCTGAGCTACAACATGAGACTGAGTTCCTGATCTCAGTTTAACCAGTTTATAGAGTTCAGAGCTGAGACTTTAATACATTTTAATAAAAGAGGAAAAGATTGTTGAAAAGATAAGTTTTGATGTGAAATCGCCCAAAGTTTATGAGCATTTGCCAGGAAAGTTCTTTCTTAGGTCTTATTTCAAAGTGTTATGTAATTGCACAAGGCTTTAAGACATTTCTTGAAAGGAAGAGAACAGATTCGCTGCTTTTACCAAAGATGAATTTTGTTGATGTTGTGGGTACACCCTGCAGAGATCCATAAACTCTCTTTCCCATAAGGAATAAATAAATAAACTTAGAATTACTTTATGTGGCTATGTGCTTTTTGTCATGGCATGCTAAGAACATTGTATATATCAGAGCACCAGGGATATGAAAGGTTGCAGTGCCAGTTTTATCCTTGCCCTGTTCTTTGCCATGCTGTGATGTTGTCTCCCTAAGGGCCAATGATAAAGGAAAGGGAGATAGACAGGCTACACATCCGGCTTACAGAGCAGCAGTTACTCTGACCATGCTGACCATGGTCAGACAGACAGAACTACTGTGATGATCAGCTAGGTTATTACCCTTTGCTGTAAATGCCAGATAAAGGAACTTGACGCTTCACATCTGATTCTGCATTTGTAGTGCCTGCTGGAGTTGGAGCAAACTGGAAGAGTTGGAAGCGCTTGAAATTGGCAAAGGGCCTTAGACCTTCATATATTAATGAAAGTGCTCAGAAAGGTTCTCTTTTTTTCTAGTACAGAGTCACAACCTTCATTATTCGATGGGGACAAACTGGACCAAGAGGCAAGTTTGAGCATTCATTATCTCTCCCAGAGCTTGTGATAGAGATATATCCAGTAGCAGTTTTAAATTTATTATGAATGACAGTGATGCTTTGTATCATCAAATAAATGAAATAAAATGATGTGGAGATCTGTTTCCAAAGCTAACAATGGACAAAGCGTTTCCAAAGCTAACAATGGACAAAGCTGGCAGAATCAAAACTTCTCTGGTATATGCAACAGTCAAATTAGTCTATCATCTGCTTTATGGTATTTACTCATTTTACAACTACAGCCATAATTTCCCCTAGTATCTTAGGGATAGTCTGTTTGCCTATTTGGCTTGCTTCCGTATGCTTCCTTCTCTTGCATCTCCCATGTTAAAAGACAGTCATTTTTGCAAGAGATTCTTTTGAATCTTTCAAATTCTCTTTTGAAAAGAGATTACATTTCTTTCCACATCAACCTTCCATTGAAAATACAGCCAGTTGTCTTGTTTTTTTTTTTCCTCTGAAGATGAAGAAAGAGGAATATGTAATAAAGAAAATTTGTAAAATTCTGGTCAAGAAATGAAGATATTTCTTAACTCCTAGGAGCTCATGATCTTTCAATTACAAGAGACCAAATCTTTCCTTCTTTTCTCCACCTTGACTGTAAGCGTATTTTGAGGTACAGGGATATTGTCCCTGTTTAGCTTGTTCCTAGTACCTGAAGAATGAATACTTTTCAAAGCAGTGCCATGTGACAATGCCACGTGCCTTCTTCAACATCATGGTCTACAATGTTCCAAAAGTAGTTCTTCGTTGGACTTCATTAATATTCTGAAGTAGCTCTTCACTGAACGCTCAGTGCTCTATAGGTGGATTTAAGAGCCTTTCTTCCATGTATCTGATTTGTTGAATTAAATGGACAAGAAAACATTTTATTCTTTCATGTCTGTCAGATATGCTAAAATCAAGGAAGTGGATCCCGATTAAGCTAAATTGCCTGAGCCAGATTAAGTGCAAGAAATAATTACAAAGGAATCTGATGGAAGTTGGCAAATGATTTTATAGTTTCTTTGCAAAGATATAAAGAAAGCAAGTAGAGAATATGAAAAAGAAAGTGTTTTAAAATGGTCAGGCAAAAGAAATGAAGTGCAATGTAGGGCTTTGTATCAGTCTGTTCTATGTCTAGTACTCTTCAATATCATGGCCTGAATGATTGAATGATGTGGTATGAGTAAAAATGTTACATTTGCATTAAACAGCAGTGTGGGAAGGTCTACAAGTACATAGGAAAACAGCATTAGGTTTAAGGTTTTTTTGAGAAAATTGTCTGAAAGTACAGAATGCAGTTATGCAAGCTTATCTGCACAAATATAAGATGAGAAACATATGAATAGGTAGCTATTCCTTGTAAAAAAAAAAAAAGAATGTGAACTATTCTAGACTGTTGCTTGTGTTGTGTAAATTGTGAGTATTATCCTTCTGTTCTGCCTACCACATGTAGGGTGGGAACAGTGCCATCTTCCCAGTTTTAGGCACTTATAGAATAATGTGCTCAATTTAAATGTCCAAATAAAACAAGAAAGATTAATCTGATAGATTTACAGAGATTGGAGTTGTCTAGAGTAAAGAAGATAAAAGAAATCCGAGGAGGAAAATCTGCTATAGACAGCAAGCTGTATATGTGTTTTTGAAGGACAGGAGAAGGTGCATTGTTCTGCAACTGTAGAAAGGAAACTGAGGATTAGGGTTTAGGATTGCTGAAGAAGAGCTTCCAGCACTAGAGCCTCTGTCCCAAATGCCACAGATTGAGCTGATTTACTTTGGACAGTGAGGAAGGTTAGGTGAATTCTTAAAATTTTCTCCAGCACTATAGTTTTGTGGTCATACTTGTTGCCATATAACTGAGATCATAGGTTAGTGTCTTGTGTGCATGGTAGAAAGAAAATATTCTATTAAGCTTAGAGGTTAAAAATATTTTTTGTGTATTTTGCATCAGAGCATGCGGTATATGAATGCAGCATTCTTGATATTTTGTAGTAATTTTTGCAAGTTATGAAATGAGATGTGTTCCATTATTAGAATATGCTTTACATTTCATTTATAGGTATAACATTCTTTTCTCCTCATGATGGCAATGACAGTCATTTGATTCTATTTAGTGTATGGGGCTCTGGGTTTCCTGGGATGCTTAATGAAGATTAAAACCAAAACACATATTTAAACATAATTCATATTTGGTTTATGTCAGACCATAATTCAAGGTTTGTGATTTTCTTCTGTGATAACCCAGAATTCTAAACTTATTCTGAAATGAAAAAAATAGCAAAATGATAATGGCACTTGATTCCAAAGCTCACAACAGACATATCATGTTTATCATATTGAAGTTACCCTAAAACCTCTAAGAATGCTGATCCATTCTTTCTAAAAACTAGTAATGCAAGTATTGTTTCGTGTCATTATGGCCAGAACCAGTCCTCATTTGTTTACAAGATAAAAGAAAAATCCTGTTGCTGCATCAAGCAGTACAAACAGCAAAAATAATAGAAGTATTTACAGTGACACTGTAGTGTTAATGCTACTGGTGTGAACCACTGTGGTACTAGTGCAGAGGGAAAATGATGATGACAGATAACTTGCATCTGTTGAAGATCTTTTTGTTCTTACAGTGATGTGGAGAGAACTTTATCATTCACAAGATCATCATTTTTCAGTCTGCTACTGCATATATTACTCTCAATAAATCTACTGAGTTTATTCTTGTGACATATTATTCTTAATGTAATAAATACTTCTGAAAAGTGAGGAGTATCGTCAAATCCAAAAAGAAAATATTTGGAGCTAAGTTTATACTTGGAGGAATCCTTTTGAACCCGTAATTCCATGAATGTCTTTGGATGTTGTCTTAAAGATTCATCTTCTGAAATACTTTTTGCTTTATTAGGTACTGAGTTTCAGTTAAACCAGCTGTGAGTTACATGGGCAATCCAGATTAAAATCCAGTTTCTCAGTGCAAGTATCTGGACCATTTAAGTTTATTCTACCTGGAAATTTGGGGCATAAGGCAGGGAACCAAACAGCTTCTGTTGACTCTCCTGGCAACTTTAAGCACACAGCAAATACCAATCTCCAAATCACTCCTCTGAAAGTTCCTTTCTTTTTAAGAAAAAAAGACACTGCTATTTTGAGGTGTATGCAGGGATATATTTCGCAGTTTATCTTTCTTTCCATCACATAATGAATTAAATTATTGAAGCAGAGAAACTGATTTTTCTTCACCCGCACCTTCCCAATTTAAAGCTGTAAATTCAAGAAGGTGACAAAAATGCGTTCAAGGCTGTAAAATGTGGACCAGTCTTTTAGCAGTGCAAACCAATTAAGCTGGATTAGTTTAGTTCCTTGATATTTTCTCAGTAAGCATCATATAGAAAGAGAAATATAGATAAAGAGAAGCAAACAGAGAGTCAGGAACCCTGAGCAGTCCATCCTAATTTTTAATGCTGCTTAGCCATTGCACATGTGTAAAATAGATTTTTGGAGAGCAGAACAACATCGGTGTCTTGTTACCAAGGATAGCTATAAAATGCCACAAAAATACTTTCCGAGTGCTGGGAGCATCTTCTTTGTCCATAACTGTCATCTGCTGTTCATAACATGCCATTAGGAAGTTATTTTATTAGCTGAAGAACTATACAGTTTGTGTGTACGGCATCCTGAGAGCACCCAATCACAAATCTAAATGTGGCCTGGCAGGCAGTTTCTTTGCTGTTACAGAGGTTACAGAAATAAGACTTCTGTTCCTCTGCATTACAGATTCTATGAAATATCACTGTAGAGACTACCTAAAATATCTGAATAATTGCCACCTTTTATTACCCATATATGTCTGTGTTCTGATTCTTAAAATCTTAAGATTCTTAAGATAGATCTTAAGATACTATATTAATTTTCCTCCCTTTTATAAACAAACTTATTTTTTTCTCACTTTGGGAGAGCAGGATTCAGTGCACCAAGACCCTAGGTGTTAACGAGGATAGGAGATAGTCTTTTTACTCTTACAAAAGCAGAAAACTGAAGTTATGATGAATGCTCATGGGCAGTTTTTTTCTAGTGTACAGGGCCTGGTAGAAGGCAGTGATACAGCCTGTAATACCCCAGCCCTCCAGAATGATCAGCAAAAGGAGCTACTGTATTCCCAACTGGTGACGTATGACTTAATGTCATTGGCTTAGCACAAATAGCACAAATTCTGATTAACAGGTAAACTCATTAATCTGTACTTCCATTAAACAACATCTTTGCTTTCCTATTCTGTCTCTCAAGCTCATATAGTTTTACCTGCATGACATTCTGAACCTTTTCAGCCTCAATAGTGCAACATCGTCTAACTTACCTGCGAGGCTAGAAAGCCTCATTTTCGCAGGCAAAGCTTGTTCTCCAGGAGGTGTTTGGAAGATGGAGGCTGGAATTTCATTGTGGACCACATTCTCCAAAACCCTCTCCTTTTACTGTGTGACTCCAGTGACTGTGGAAGGATGTTAAATTGTTTTGATTGTTACACTGAATGACTTTGAATATTCTGCTTCACATTCTAACACTGTGTTCCTAGCAAATGTAGTGACAAGGTCACTAATGGAAATATTAGAAGGAAGTCCACTAATAAATTCCCATCTGTTTCACACCTTTTCATTACTAGACTATTGTCCATTAGCTGTCTTTGTATTCATCCTCCTCTTTTCCATTTTAAGCTTCCATTTGATACCATATCAAATGCTTTACAGGAAAAAGAAATGCCTCACTGGATTCCATATGCAAATGAAATCTACTGTAATTCCTTTGACCAGGAAATTAGTAATTAATTAAAGATGTTAGGTTAGTTCAGCACAATATATATCGATAATCTCATGTTGCATCATATCCTGTTTTCCACTTACCTTTCTACTTTAAATTTTGAAAAAGGAAATAAATAGAAATGCCTAGCATACTCTTACACTTCTTCCTAAGTATATGTGCTAGACTTTCTCTCCTTTTGTCATAAAGGCCTGTCCTGTGTCAGTAGGTTGATTCAGAAAAGAATACTGCTATTGAACCTGCAATTTATGTGCTAGTTTTCTGGGGAGAAGGACTCACATTTTGCACTGGGTACTGAAGGCTGCCCGGTAGAGTTCTCAGCCTCAAAGAGTTTGCACAGCTACATCACAGATCCTCCCACAGAGTTATAAGTATCTCACTTTGTCAAGCAGCTTTGTGTCTGCCTGTTCTTCTTTTCTGAAGGCCAACTCTTTATGGAAGGGCATAAAACTAGGGTGATGCAGCTGTACAAGGACAATATTGCAGCAAAGGAAATGCAGTAGGAAAACAGGGTTTTGTGTATCCGCAGTTCTACAGACTATTTGATAAAGTGTACATTTACTGTGGGGGCAAGAGAGCTGGGGGAGGAAGGAAAGGATAATTGGGTGGTATTCTCCTCTCAAATGCCACAGCCCCCACCATTTAGACTAAGGCTACTAAGGCATGTTGTATTGCAGGAAAAAAAAGTGGGTGGTACATAAAAGAAGATGGTACTTCAAACCACTGTACTCTGCAGTTTTTTCAAGTTGCATCCTTTCTGTCTTCAAAAATCGAATGCTTTTCCCACTTCAGTTTCTCATAGCGTGCAGGGAATATCAAGGAAACTAGAGGTAATAAATAAACCTAACTAGGAGAATTAAGACATAAAAAGAAAAAATGGATCAGAGCACTTTGATTCGTTTGTTTCCTTAGCATATAGAGGATAATGCTTTTCTGTTCTCAAAAACGCCGGGGGTTTTATGCAAACCTCCAGTGGCATAATTTCTGTCTCTCAAATTTGCAGCTGTTCCCCACAGCAGATGTCTTAGGCACTGTGAAGTGCTGGACACAGCGGATGCAGTGACCACTATGTAGGTATGTGCAGCATGATAGGGTCGGATTGGTCAGTGGTCTGGCTTTCTCAGTAACAATCATTGCCAAACATGTGGGAAAGAAAGAACAATCATGATATGAAAATGCTTTTGAAAGATACTAAGATAGTTCATGGTGCACAGCATAAATCCTACCCAAGGCTCCTGGGTGTAGGGTGGCAACATTAGGGTCTCTCCAGAGTCTAAGTCTGGCAGATGGGCACATGTATAGGTCTGGATCAACATGTACAAGTACCTGAGGAGTGAATGTAGGGAGGATGAGGCCAGGCTCTTTTCCCGTGGTGGCTGGTGACAGGACAAAGGGTAGTGAGTGCAGGTTAAAACATAATAAGTTTGATCTCCATATGAGGAAGAACTTCTTTACTATGAGGGTGACTGAGCCCTGGAACAGGCTGCCCAGAGAAGCAGTGAAGTCTTTGTGAAGTCTTCTTCTCTGGAGATCTTCCAGACCCACCTGGATGCCACCCTGTTATTCTGTTGTTATTCTGTCTGCCTATTTTGGACCCAAGATTTCATTCATGTGCTTTCTGCTGTTTGTCAGTCACTAATTATTTTACATTTCCTCCTTTACTGATTTCATCAGCAAAATAATCTGTTAAGGCTAATCTGAGTCACAAATGATGTCTAATTGTGGCCCTGTGGTACTGTATAAAGAATCATGCAGGCAGTACTGAAGCTGACTGGAGCACCTGAAGCAGACATAACCTCAGTTGTAGTTGGGACATTCTGGCACATGAAGAGTAATTCTTTTTGCTGTTGTTTTTTTCTGTATGGAAAACTGATCCATGCTACTCCTCAAATAGGGGTCTTCCCAATGCATCATCCATGACAATATGGGTTGCTTTAGGAAGGTCTAACAAGTAAACTACGTAATAGACAATTTTCCTATTTAATGCATTACCTGTGGTGAGACCTCAGAATAATACTAACAGAACCTGCTACTTTTCAATGTATTTTTCTTTGCCTATTGCTTAAAAATGAACGTTTGAAAAAGAGATTGTAGTGACCTATGTGCAGATTTACCAAATAGAATATTTTCCCAAATAGAATGAAAGCTTAGGAGGCAGTTTTGCTATACATACAGAGGTTAATACTAGAAGTTAGTGTAAAACTCCTTGTAACCTTGGAAATTCCACACGCATTTTATTCCTGTCACTTTATTGAATGTCCTACAACTACTCTCTATTGTACAGTCTGAGCAGGAACAAAAAAAAAAAAAAGCAGCAGCTAATAGTTTCTGCCTTTGAATAAAGATAAAGGTAGTGGTACTGTGTGTAGATAGGTGGCACTCATCACTCATGTCCTAGGAACTACTTTCAGTAAGTTGTGATCTTTCTCTTGTACTTTATTCAAGTTCTGACAAAACAAAGAAAGTGAAGAAATCAAGAATAAAATAGAATGCTTACCAATAAACACATTTCATTCACTATTCATGTTTCTTACCCCACCCTTTGCACTGATCTTTATCCCTCCTGCCCTTCTTCCCAGGCAGTTTCTTGTATAAAGAAGGCTTCAGTTTCTGTAAGGAATAGGCTGTTGAGAGTATACACTGAAGTTTTTCATCATTGTCGCACCCTGTCTTCTGAAAACTAATTTTCCTAAGGATTTCAAACAGAATCAATACCTCTTACTAAAAGGGTCTCTATGCCGCACAGGATGGACTAGCTATATATATATATGTCTGTTACTGGCACATGTAGAATGGTAGAGCAAGATCTCGTACTTCGTTATGGAGCCATGGCAGTGACACTGTAGGTAAGTCTGCTCCATGCTTTCCATTATGTGCTGGAGTCCTGCTGCTCTGCCGGTTGGGCAGGAAGAGAAGACCTGAAAGTAGTAGCAGGAACAGAAATAGTTTTCGAGCTGAATCATGGTTTGAATTGCTTTGATATTGGGCATGTTTTTTTTGTTGTTGTGATTGAGACAGTTGGACATGAAAATTTTGTTTGAATTTCAGAAGAGTCAGGAGGCAGATTTAAGTATAGCAGCAAAAATTTGCAAAACATCATTCATAGAGAGCTCTTCTCTCGTCAGAGTATTGACTACTGAAAATCAGTAAGAACTTTGCTAGGATCATGCCCTGAAAGTACATCTTTTAAGAGAAGTACATCTCCTTTTAAGAGAAGATTTTAGAAGAGGGAAAGAATTTGTTATCGTGTTTTTTGTTTGTTTGATGTTTTGTTTTGTGTGTGTGTGCCTGTGTGTGCAAGAGGTGGGCCAGGTTGGTTTGCTTATGTTTGCATGATTATACTTTGGTATTACCTTGGATTTCTTGTTTTGGCAAGAAGGACTGTTTTGGCTTCATTTTGTTTCTCCCTATTTGGCATCTCTTTGACACTTTCTTTTTCCAAATTCTACCTGTTTGCCCTAAAAACATGTTTTTTCACTTAAGCACAAGATGGCATATAAAATCAGTTGAAAATATGATATTTAGCTGTTTCACATTTCTTCTTATTTAAAAGCTTAAAAAATAATAAAAATGTTTTACTACATATTCCTCAGATTCTTCTAGTCCACTATTGGATATATTATGTTTTGCCTAATATGCCTTCTTTACACATTTAGCTAAAAGGCCTCTAGAAATGTATATGTAGTGCTCAGAGAGACTAGCAATTCCCATCTGCTTTGTTCACACAGTTTCCTGAAAGGAGGGCCCGCAGCTTTTTGTGTGGTTCAGAAGAAACTATTCTATATGCAAAAGTTGATTAATTTTGCATTCCTGTTCTCCAGTGTGAAAGGATCTTCTTGTCTTCCTTTCTCTAGATACATTCTGGAATTCCGATTTACATCAGGATTTATAACACACTGATGGTATAAGATGATCTTAAATTGCCAATAATTCATTCTCTTGGTTTTGCAAGAACATTTATAGTATTCAAGTGTAGATTTACTTGTGAAGGAAAAAATTAAGGTCTTACTTATTGTGACTGAAGATGGGCCATTGCTCACCCTTTCATGGTAGCAACACTCTTTTGCTGTTGTAAAGTGAAAATCAGGCACACTGTTGTCGAGCAGCTGGAGAAATGTAAATTGTTTGGCAGCTGTCTTAATTACAAGAGCAGAAAGAAAGCAGAAAAAAATGTAAAGGTAAAGGTCTGAAATAGTTTTTTTTTTTTCTTTTCCTGCTTTTAATCAAGTTATACCTTTGCAAAATCCAAAGATTTGTTTCTTTTATGATGGGAAGCTAGCTATAGTTTGAACTATGGGTTGCTGGTAAATTGGTTCCTGAGTTAGTTTGTTCTTAACTGTAATTTCATAAATTGTGTACTCCTTTTATTGTCCAGGAAAAGCACTTTATCTCTAAACTCATGGTGATCTTAGAAGTATTCTTTCTACCTTCAGCCATGACTTCAGAACTTTTGGTAGATGCACAGAGCAGTGAGATAAGGTTTTGTTAAAGATGGAATTGACTTTCTAAAATGGACTTGCTGCAGAAAACTGAGCTGGTACCAACCTGAAAATATTCCGACTACAGTGGTTTATCAAAGGTCAGCAGCAACATGCGAGGAGAGAGTTATATTACAAAATATGTTGGACTCTAAATTCACAAATATTCAGAAAAAAAATCACAAAAGCTATAAGCCTGAAACACTCCAAGTCAATTGATGACTTGTACTGTCTGTTGTCATATTATTAATCTGTATTTCTAAGTGATTGATACAAATGTTGATGTTAAGTGCTCTGATGGCTAAGCCTGCTACAAACGTTTTCTTTTGATACACTGAACTTGATTTTAGCCACACCTGAAACTTTTTTCAAGACTCTGATGGCATGGACAGAAGTAGTTAATTCAAGTCCCATCTTCTCCACTACCCCCTCAACTGAGTCCAACTGCAAAATGCCCTTTGGTTGTCAGAATTTCTTGCTGTTTCAGAATTTAACATGCACTGGTTGGATATGTTTTCCTCCATACCTCTACCAGTACATGCTTAGAAACACAGTGCCATCATTGTGCTTACAAACTGAAGACCAGCAAACCTTAAGCAGTGTCACAGACCCAGGAGAACACTTCTACATCTGTCTGTCTGCTGGGAAGTGCTATTGATGTGAGGGCTTCCAGAGCCATAGCAAGCACTGATAGGTCTAATAGGTCTAGCAGAGTATGCCAGATTCCTGGAACTCACTCCTCCCTTCCCACTCAAAATGATGAGAAGGTCAATTGTTGGCAGTATGAGGCTGCATGACAAGATCTTTATTTCTAGATACCATAGAACCGTAGAATCATTATTTATTTACTTATTTTAATCTGTACATATATCTGAAAACTAGTAATCATTTTTGATGAATCTTGTAACTTTCTCCAGTATCAAAATTACTCATTATTTTCCTCAGTGCCTCAGACCTGGTACTGACATTCTGGTCATGGGATTTATATATTATGTTTTTGACTCCACATTTGTGAAGAACATAAAATTGTGAAAATGCTATGACCCTAAAGATCAATAGTAATGATACAAAAATTACAAGTGCCTACACTTAGAAAAGATATGTCATGGTTTCTAATATCTTCTGATTTTGTTGCGGACTGATTCTTGAGTTTGGAATGATTGAAGCCAGGAATATTGGTATCATGAGGCAGTGTCCCCCCGGCCTTGTGATGCTGGTTAAAAGCCAGCAAACAAACAAAACACCCTTCCAAACCCATAAAGCAAGAAAGGATAAAGAGTTTTTTTTTTTTCTTGGATACAAATGATGCTGTCTGAACTGTGCTTATTACACTGATGCTATTTTTATTGTAGTTACTGTGTTCTACCCTAAAATTAAAACACGCTTATCCCAGCTGAAAGCACAGGCTTACTTTCTGTTTATTGGAAGGCAGGACTCTAGTCTTATCGGTCCTCCTTCCTCAATGTAGAGATATGTGTCTATTAACCCATTTCTAATATTTGGGAGATATTGTAGGAAATAATATTCTTAGAGAGCTGTGATAGATGCTGAAACATCTCTTTTCCATCTCTGTGTTCCTGAAAGGTCATCTTTTAAAATTGTTTTGTAATCCCATTTTTTTTCTATTGTAGGAGCGAAATTGGTGCTTAGTGCCAAAATAAAAAGTTACATTTCAAGTTTATATGTTATGGTAATCTAGGATCAAGTCCGCATTTCACACTTCTGGTTTATTTCCCTGAAAATTTCCTTAGAAATCACAGATAAGTTCTGCATCACACATTTATTTAATACTGTATGTTATGAGGTAAATATCATATCGTTGTGTTGGTGATACAGTACTTGCTGGTATAGTATCTAAGGACACTTGACCACCTTCCTAAAACAGGATTTGGAATGAATTGTATTATGTAGAGATGTATCAGCGGGTTTCGAACAGGAAAAATTACATACTCAAACATTTCTGTACTAATATATGAAAATAATTTGTTCCCAGTGTTTTTATGTAGGCAGAGGTTGTTATTGTGTTGATGAATGGTGTTTAAATAACAACAAAATAAGCTGCATATGCATATTGTTTACACAAGGTATCAAGTCCCTAAAGACTTTTATCCTTTCATGACACAGTTTCTCACTGCACAAAAACTTGGCAGTCTGATGGAAAATAAAGAATCTAAGAAAGTATTGTCTTGTGATCTTGGAGTTCTTAGTCCTAATCCCATTAAAGAAAACCAAATATTTTTAGAATTTTACAGTGAATGCATAACAGTTGCAACACTGCCTTTGATCTATAAGTGGCAGTATTTATTTGTTGGAGCTGGTAGAATTTGTAGCATGAATGTCTGATGTTTGTGAAATCGTATGTGTCACATTGGTTCATTTCCTGCTATGCTGTATGTAAATCAGCTGCAGCTTCATGCCAGCAAGAAGCACAATTTGCAGAATAATTGCTGGCATTTTGCAGTGATTTTTGCAATAGAGCTTAGTTAATATACATATTAGAAAGAAGTTTTTATAAATGTAAAGCCCTCAAATATAATCATGCTGATGATTTTTGATATTTTGATTTTTCCACGTTTAGAAATGCATATCTGCCAGCTTATTATTCACTCAGTCAATGGTTGTGTAGCAAGTGAAATACAATATTATAATTCCATTGCACATGTGTTTTCACCTACGTTCTCCAGTCTCAGATAAAATACAGTAGCCAGATCTAAGCCTGCAAATCCTACAGGAAAGGTTTGGAATATGAACTCCAGTTCATTCCTCAGTCTCTGTCCCACTGAATGCTTACTGACCACAGCTTTTGCTCAAGTTATAAAGCAAGATTCATTCTTAATATGGGTTCCATCTATATAAAGAAAACCTTAACTCTGATGTGTTTCTCTGTTTCTCATTCACATAAGCTGATGGAAGTGCCGTGAGGCTCAGATCATAATCTGAATAGGCACAATTTACCATCTGCCAAGCACTCTTCTATTTCCTAGCCCAAGAATTTTGTCCACATACTCCACTCTCACCATAATCAGACTTCTATACAGGCAGCCTTAGAAACTCAGCAATTGTTCAGCAGGGAAGCATGGGTCAAAAAAGGGGTCTGATGGGTGGGTCAAAAAAGTCTGATGCTTTGAAAACAGGGGTGCAAGATTGTGGGTATGTTACATGCCCAAATATATGCACATTGCATTACTCCCTAGTAAGCATGTAAGTCACATTATTGGAAAATCATCTAACCCCTTATAACACAGGTAATCTTTGTGTTCTGAAAATAACCCATACATGTTGTGTTGTACCAATAACTGCTCTTATATATCTGCTTCTGAGGCATAATATTCACCATGAGCTGAAAGAAAACTAGTGCATGTAAAGTATTTCTCTACTTAATGTCATTAATTTAAATGCTTCTACTTTAAAGTCAACTATTTCAGCCTTCCGGAAGTTGAGTGCTGGGTACTAGTGAGATCTTTCTGAAAGGATACAACTTACCTTCCTAACTTGGCAGCTTATGATACTTTTGAAGTATGCCATTCAGAACCAGAAAAGGTGTTGTGTTTGGAGAACAAGACCCGCCCATTTTGAACCATGGTAAAGACAAAACATTTGCCGCCCAAGGGATTATTCTAAGAAACTTACCACAGATATGTCCACCCACAAAGTTGCCTTGATCTGGGACTACTAAAGAACCATGCTGAAAGACTCTAGACATCAGTCTGGAATTCAAGCCTCCTAAGGTTTACATGGATATTTTTTTCTCAAAGAAATCCATGTGCATTTTATTCAAACCAAAACCTTCAGCATATTGCTTTTCCTTAATTCAGCCACAGCACAGAGTTAAATACCTAGGCTACTTCCTGAAATTCTGTAATGTAGATAGATCTCTCAATATCATAGTTAATAGTCTCTCACTCTGTCTTTTCACAGTCTCAGTATTATTAGAAAAATGTTGCTGCAGGAAATATTAGGCACCACTATAGGGGGAAAAAAAAAAAAAACTCTTAACTTGATTCTTACCATGACAGTGTATCCTACTCCATCCCAAATCTGAAAAATGCAGTTGGTGGCTCAGATTATGAGCTTATACTTACTGCAAAGTCTGTAACCAACTGCTCTGCACCGCTATGTCAAGGACTACAAGTGCTTTATCACCAAGCTGAGTAAGGACCTGTATGTATTAAATTGGTGGTGCCTCAGGTTGCCAGACTTCTTTGGTATAACATGTTCGTCAAAGGCACAAGTCCTTCCACACAGGCTTGAATGCAGAAGATCCTTCTCTGGAAATGTCTTTCAGGTGTATCCTGCTTGTCTTTGGCTTAACAACATAAACTAATTGCAGTGCTCTGTCCTCCGACTTCATCACATTGAACACTTCCCACCACAGCACTGAGAGATGAGAATTGACACAGTAATATGGGTCCTAGGCTCCTAGCCCTGCGAAATTTTCAACATTCACAACAACATCACTGGGATACAGCAACGCCAGCCCTGCCTACACATTTCATCATAGGCATCTGCAAGCGATCTCTGTACTACACATGTGAAGACATCGTGACAGAGAGCTGCATGGTGACAGAGAGCTACTATGGCCCCATAGTATTCTGACAGAAAGATACTTGATATCTGAAGGCAGTTACTCAGTCAAGATTTCTTGTCAGTACAAGATTATGGGTCTAGCTGTCTTCCATGGTGTTTTCTGCATCCTAAAAAATAGCTCAAGTTTCTAGTATATATTCATGTTATAATTCTGATGCTACCTGTTAAAAAATCAGTACTCTGGATTTTCTCTGATTTTGCCTTGGTTACCTGAGAGATTATTCAGAATGCTCGTGGTCTTAAAGAAACATGGGTTATATGAGGTGCAAATTTAAACCTGAAATATTCCAAAAGGTGCTGGTTTCCTTTAATGTATTACAGATATTTTTCAGTACTGCACAGCAAAACAATTTTCTGCTCAAACTAAATATGTAATTATGCATCCATTTCCATGCAATCAGTTATGCTCTGACCTAAGGTCAAGTAGCAGTTTTTATTTAAAGAATGAAAGGAAAAATAATTTCATATAATGTAACATGCATGTAATATGCATTATATTCACTGATATTATATAACATGTATACTGTCTGAAATATATTTTCAAAATCCAGTAACATGATTTAAACACATTAGAAGGAAGTCACTAAATTTTGTATGCAAATCTGTGAATCCAAAAAACAATACATATATCTGTGCTATGTATCGTACTTAACTGCAGAGGGCTGCAGAGTCGACCATGAGGTAGAAAGCTCTTTTAAATAAATACTCCTCCTCCTCCTCCTCCTCCTCCTTGTCTTGTCACTCATAATGCCTGATCAAATTAGCATTTTAACCCTTACCTGTATTTGTATAATGAATATGATCTCCCCATTGCTTCCTTTCCAAAGGTGGTATGTATGCTGTGAAGAAGACACTTTGCCCTAGAAATGTTGGTTTTGTTGGAAGGAGGTGTTTTTCCTCTCCTTTGCAAGCTTCTTGCTCTTTCCTTATTTTAGTAAGTTTTCAAGTGACTATTCCAGCAAATCTCTGTCCATACTTCTGTGTGTGTGACTTCCCCAACAACACTGCTACCAAATCCCCTCAGTTTCCTTTTGAAGTGACAAAACCACTTGCGTATTTTGTTTTATATTTGTAAACTTGTTCCAATGTCAATATTGAAAAACATGTCTATCCTAGAAGCCAGAAAGTATACTGGATTTCCATGCGGGATATAACACGTGATGCACTCATTTTTAAATAGGAAATGTAAAAGGGGCATATATATCAACTGCTAAGGTACAGTTTAAGAAAGGTATTTTTAACATCACCGTTTTACCTCTTATTCTGCTTTAGTATACACTTCCGCTGTCGGTAATTTACATAAACATACATAGTCTATGAATAATGCATAAGACTTATTTTAAATGCAGGGCTTCCAGCCCCCACAGTGCAGTAGTGTACACAACAATTTGATTGGCTCTGCTCTGTTTTCATTACTGGCAATTTCTTGGAACACAAAAGAGGTTGAAAAGGCTGACAGGAATGGACAATATTTATTTTGTGAGAAATATTTGTAGCCTTTTCAAGGCAATTGTATTGCAAAGTTTGCCTGTGATTGTTGTTCCTCATTTTTTTTCCCTGGGAAGAATGCATTAAAAGGTCCATGATTGCTCTTTTGTAGATTCAGTCAGATCTGGGATTTTTTTTAAAGGATACTGCTGGATTTGTTCCCTATTTGCATAAACGTGAGCACAAGCCATAAATAAGTAAAGAACCATCCAATTTCTTAAGGTCTCTCAATTAAACATAAAGTAACAAGGCGATGCCAAGGAGCAGCTAAAGAAGAAATGAAGTGTCTTGACATAAAGAAATTAAGATAGAAAGTTTTTAGTATTTTAGATTTTTTTTTTTCAGGAGGATTAAATGGCTTCTGAAATGTATACACATCTTTGTATCTGGATCAGACCAGTGCTGTTGCAGCATCTATATTATCCTTACCATACATTTTTGTATGTATTTTTAATAGAGACCAGAGACAATGTGTTACTTAAACAAGGCACACAAAGGTTTTTGTTTTATCTTAGCAGAGTCTTAGTTGTGTCCTTTTGTTTATGCAGAAAGGAAATCAATTCTTCCTCTTCCTCTCCCCCGCAAAGAACTGTCATATGAAAAAGATGTGGTCCTACAAATTGATGCTCCTCATGATTATGGTTTGACCAGCAATTTTCCAACTTCTTCAAGCATGTTAATGAAGATAAAATGTATTCTTTTTGTAAAACAAAATGAAGGTCAGGAGGCCAGCCTGATCGTATACCTTTAATCAGCCTTCAGTCGCATCCAAATTTGCAAACAAGTAGAGGTTTGTTTTAGGGAATTTTGTGTCTGTAAGTGACTTGACAAAACTTTTCTGATCTCTTTCAACCTAATGGGGAAGTATCTGAGGTTAATGTAGCAAACGCTTTCACCAAGTGTTTAACTGGCTCTGCAGATGATTAGGTCATGTGCAAGTACTCACTGTTAGCCATGATTAGTATTTTTAATAGCTGAGGATACTGTTATTTCACTATCTGCTTCTTACGTTAATCATTTTGTAAATGACTTGTTTTTAGCTGGGTACAGGACATTGCATCTAAGCAACCAAAACCCAGTGTTAAAATGCTGCCTTTTTATTTTCCTCTCTTTTAAGGAGGATACCTGAATTTCGTCCATCGGTTGTAATTTAAGACAAATGTATTTTAAGGCAATGTCAAGCTTTTTGAAGTAAGTTACCTGGGCAAAACTTTTTTTTCCCTTTTTTTTTTTTTTAAACATACCAATACAAATAAGCAAGTAAAGAAATAAACAAACACAACTGCTGAGGAATAAATAACGTATATAGGGGAAAGGCAAAATTCAGAGCCTGGTCTTTCCGCATTTCTTTTCCTTATCCTTGGAAAGCAAAGTGCCACCCCTGGCTGGTTTCTACCTGCACAGTGGTGCTAAGCTCCATGCACACTGAGAGGTGGTAGGAAGTATGCAATCTCTGAGGTCTTCAGATCTGACAGACTGGCAGGAGCTCAGGGTACATTAATGTTTTTTACATGTGGTCTTGTATTTTGCTATTTTGAAAACAAGTTCCAAAAGGCTGCTAATAATCAGCTGAATATTTAAAAGGAAGGGCTTCTTTTAATTTCTGCGCACAATCCCCAGTGCAGGTTTGATTCTGTGATACCATCAGTTCTGTCTAAACACATACGTAAATGTCCATAAAAACTATTTACCCAGCTGCTAAAATGTAAAACACTTTTCATGTTGCTAATCACCACAGAACAGAAGCTCTTCTCCAGAGCCATGCAAAAGTCTGCAATGCAATTCGGAGCCAGTAAAGCTGCTGGGTTGCATGGTTCATTATAAACTAAAAAGTCAGATCATTTTTCTCAAAGAGTCACAAACTCAGGCCTCCTTTTTAGTGAACCTAAGGCTAAATCAGCTTTTGATGAGATTCTTTTTGGGATTAAACTCGGTGGCAAGATAGAAAGATAAGTTTCTCCTCTTTTAGTGCAAGGATCAAGCAAAAGCAATTCATGTGCATTGACAATGAACAATAATTCTAAACAAAAAGGCAGAAAGAAGAAAACCTGTTTTGGTTCACTCAGCTCTGATCTTCCCACAACTACTGTAAATTTAATACAGTGGAATCCTAATCAAGATGCCCTGGCAGATGGCCCTTTGTCTCCATTAAGAAGAATACTTGATTAACTGAAGACGTTCCTTGAATAATAATTTTCTTCACGAAGATTCAGTGCCTGTCAAATGACTGAGAGCATCTCAAGCCAGTTCCTCCATGGGTGCAAGTCAGAGCAGCTCTGCTGAAACCAGCCCAGGCTTCTGAACCTGGGGCCGCGGTCCACAAAGCTGGAAAGCAGCATCCCTGCATACAAACATAACTCACTATAAGACCTGGCCCTCAAAGATACTTGGGCATCTGGATGCTATTCAAGCTCCGAACACCACCTGAATTCAGTGGGGCTGATCCGGTTATCAGGATAACAGGGAGGCTCCTGTCACAGGAACTTGTGAAGTGCAGCAGATGTGAAACGAGCAGCTAAGATGGGGGTGTGAATGTTGCACATACTGTGCTCTGAAGAAGACTGAGCAGGGGGCAAAAACTTGCACCTAGAAAGCAAAGAAAAGGCCTTGGTGAAGTATGGAGAAACAAAAACTCATAAATGCCACTATGTCACTAGCATGCCCCCAGATGTTGTCTTTATTTAATATATTTAATAATTTGATTTAAACATATTCCTCTGACATTTAAAAAAATGATACAATACTAATAAGTCATAAAAGCAAGCTATTTTTCCTTTAAAAACAGGTCATCTTGGAATTGTTCAGCAAATGGTAAATGCAAACCAGTTTCTTGTCATAGTGACTTAAGAGGGGCTCAGCTTCTTACTTCTGAGGGGAAGGAACTCTTGTGTAGGTCCTAACATTGTCTTCATAACATATACTTTATCTTTGCTACTGATCAGTCATGCCTCGGCTCCATCCTGTCGAGATATACGTCGATCACCAAACAAAAAATGAAAACAACCCATTTGAATGTTGAATACCTACAACTATTTTTTCTCTTATAATATAATTATGAGGATTCTTTTTCTTGTAGTCCTTTCCTTTCTAAGCAGACTATTCAGTGTGTCATTTCAGCAGCTGTGCAATTATTGCCATTGTTGGCATATTGCACTGGTGTCAAAGTGTTTTCGCACCATTAGCACAAGAGTTGGGGGTGGGTATGCAGGATGGGGAGCTGGAGCAGAGCTGAATGCTGAGCAGCTCTCCACTGTATTGTGCCAGGATTCGCGGCTGGGAATTGGGTCAGAACCAGTTCCCGTGTAGAGGAACTGCTTGCCTGCAAGCTTCCTGAGGACAGACAAACTCGTTCTGTTGCAAAACCTCCCTTGCAGAAAGGCCTTCTCATGCGAAGACTGGATTTCCTCCCACACAGAAAAACCCTATTATCAGTAACACAGAAAGAAAGTAAAAACAAACCATAAAAGTCAAATTCTAGCCCTAAATCAGATTCTGCCATGAATGTCAGGGAAAGGTGTGAAAAACTCCTTGAAGTCCTCAGTAAATGTTGCCAACAATTCAATGTTGAAGGTATGTTGCCCAGAGGGGCTATTGTGGGGATCAGATTTTACACTGTATAAGTTAGCTGCTTTGCATGGACAGCTGAAGGAAATAGCTCATTCAGGAAACAGAGTTAAAAACTACATTCAAAACTTACATCTAGTCTAACACTGACTCTGCACCCACATTGCAGTGATGTTCATTTCTGAGTTTTCCTTCTCTCTGTTTTAATTATTATAATTACTACAATTTGTTCTACAACTTTTTAGATGCCTTTGGAGTATGATATGCAATGTCAGCATGAGCAGGGTATTTAAACTGTTTGGTTGTTGTCGTGAGCCTTGTCTGATGCATGGAGGAAAAAGGATAAAATCAAGGTACCATTTTTTCAACTATAAGCAACTACGGACTGATGCCATGGAAAACCTCTGCTTTAGAGCAACACGAGAATTTGTGTCAGGTGGTCAGTTCTGTTCACACAAGAGAAACTCCATTACTTACTGTGAGCAGCAGAAAGGTTACTTAACTCAGCTGGGGAGCGTTAGCTTCCTTTCTCTGCTTTGAAAAAATTGCTTTGCCACTTAGGTCAGCATCATGATGTAAATCTTAATGAAAGATTCTGAGATGTCTGAGTAAATCAAGCTGTTTGGCCACTCTGATGCTCTCTTAATCTATCTCTGCACCTTTTTCTCCTCTTTTTTATTTTTGAGGTAAGTTGTAGGAGAAGAGCATAGCTTAGTTATACAGCACTAGCTACTACAGTCATCTTAGTTTTTTCTCTCTCTTGGGACTCGGGAGAACTGGCATCTTGATTATTATTATCTTTATCAGATTCCTTTCTGTACTGGAAGTGAAGCAAAACTTTCATATTTGGAAATGATTCCTATCTCTTCATATTTTAGTTGTCTAGGGCTGAGTCCTTAAGTCCTTTTGCGCTCCTTAGTCAGTCAAAACTCTCACTGAAAGCATGTGTCCGATTAGGAGATTTGCCTGATCTGCAGGGATGATATCACAGTACTTTTCAACATTGAGTCTGTTATCCATATCTTTCTGTGCCATAAGAAAGATGTATTTCTGTCCTTCTTGAGGAAGAACTTTATATATTATGGTATGCTTGAGTAGCGGATAAGTTTTTTAGCTCTTTTTTTTTCCCCCCATATTGCTAAGAGCCAGACTTTTAGCTGCTATGAATCTGCTTGGTGAAATGGACTTTAAAATCTTGTTTTACTTCTGATGATGATATGACTTCAGATTTATTCAAGAGCTACATACTATTCTGCTGTTTGACTTACACATTTACCCGAAAAGAGGTGACATCCCCTTTCCCCCCTTTTAGGACCGACCTCTCTGCTCTCTACTCTCTTGCTAACCAAAATCAAAGGGGATACAGAGTTATGTCTGCATACAAGAGAAACTGTTCTTATGTTTTTATGCATTCAACATCCAATTAAAATTCCCAAATTCAATTAACCCCCTGTTCCATCAGCTTTCTGAGGTCCCGATTTTTTTTCTTTCCTTCCATAGAAAAGAGTTAATTTTGTAGCATCTTAGGAGGTTGTTCAGTAGATATAAACAGAAAAAATCTGGCATTCCTAGGGATATTTTCTTGGGCATGTCCAAGAAGCGATCATTTGGATTTACATTCGCTCTTAGAGCTCATTTTTTTGAATTGGCATTCAGAGCTCTGAAATAAATCCAGAATTTGGGAGATTCAAGGTGTAGAGATCCCAAATTTAGAAGACTGGCCTGTCTTCCAGTATCCACAACAGGCAAATGTAAATTTGTGACTTTAAATATTTGAGGATTATTTATTTCATTTGGGATGTCTAAATATTGGCTACCACCTGTACATGGTGCTCAGCTATCCACATGGCAACAGCTGTATGTATGTTCCAATGGGTGTAGGGATTTCATTATGCTTGTTCTCAGGCCCTAGGGAGGGCAGGGTGTGAATAGTGCCCACCCTCTCTAGTGCTTTCAGACATTAAAGAGCCAAGCAGGAGGCAGAAGCAGTATGTTCATAACGCCAAGCCCAGAGCTGGGGATGGAACAGGCGGAATCAGTGTTGGAGTCCCCTGAGTATGTGGGGTTTTGTAGGGTTGCCAGAAGCTGGAGGGTAGAGAGCTGACAGGAGGGTTTGGGAAGGGGCTTTGCTTCCTGTTAGAAGGCTAATGTATTAGAAAGAAGTGAACAAATTGATCTCAGGGATCCGGACAAAGACGGTGTCTCTGCCTATAGTTATTTGATGGTCATATATTTCTGAAGTGGTGCATTAGGCCTGTTTTTGCATGCTTCTGCAGTGGGCTTGTGCCAATCTTTGGGCTGCATCCCAGGAGAAAGCTTATGTCCATGTTGCTCTTCATGTGTCTGGGATGGGGTTTTTGGAGCCACCACCATGGATTTCGTCTGTCCTTGTGCCAATGTCATGTGATTACAAGCATGTCCTGCGAAGGATCATGACCTTGTCAGTGTTAATTTGAAAATCATGCAATGCAGCAAAACAAAGCTGCAAATGTATTGTGCACTAGCTTAGTCATGTTAATTTAAGTTAAAATATGGAGGTAAATGTGGCAACGAGGCCACAGCAGTAGAGCATCAATGCAAGGATTAATTCCCAATTCCCAAGATTTTACGTTGCAGCTACACTGGCTGAAGCCCACGTTGCCCCATTTTCGTGACGACCCTAATCCGCAGTAGCATGCCTGGATCTGCTAGCATCAGCTCTGCTTTGTTGCATAAACATGTGCTTTATCTGGACACGATTTCCCATAAAAAGAAGATGATCGTAAGGGAGTTCCTTTTGGTTTTAAAATCTATTCATCTCTTGAATAGCCCTGCCTTATAAGCATGCATGCTTTCTCTACTTGTCCAGAAGCCGTGGCTGAGAAGCTTGGCGTAATCCTCGCCATTCCCATGCTTGCTGTTGTTTTGACACATCTGATGCAATTATTCACATTCTGTTTCTGCATAGCTTAGAGCATACTTGCACAATGCTGCGTGTGAATGTATGTCCTTTATGTCCTCCTGGTAAGGCCCTGCCTACTGTGACCAGTGCTGCTTCTATTCATATGATAAACAGAAAGCTGCAGCCACTTCACATTATTATTTAGCCTATTAGTTTTCAGGTGGTGCCCTTGTTGGCTGAGACTACTGTGGGGAAAAGGAGCACAAAAGCAATTGCAGATTTTACATTTTTTTTAAAAAAAATAGCTAATCTACAGGAAAGGTAAAGAATTTTAAGTAAAGTTTTACAGTTGCTCTGGGCCACTGGAAATCTCAGCAGATAAATCTGACAGTTCAGAGTCACCAGCCAGAGATTAGCAAAGAGCATGAAGTGGGATTAAGATGTGGAAGGCTTGTCACCTGCTGTGTTGCTGCAGGTCATGTCCAGTGTAACTCCAGAATTTGGGCTTATAAACAAACTACCTCCAATCCTGTTAAAAAGTGTGAGACTCCTCAGGAGCACCAAGGTGATCCTGCTTCCTCAGGCAGTGGCACAATTAGAAAGAAGCTCTTCAAAAGGTCAGGATTGTCTGCTTAATGAATCACTAATTTGTTTTCTGTTTGCACATTCGTAAGAAACTGCTGATGTTTTCAGGCTCCCTCTTTTCCTTAGCAAAAGTGAAATTTGTTGATTATGAAGGCCTTTAATAGCACCATCCAAGCAGAAAGCTCAAAGATTATATTTTAAATCAAGACTCTGTGTTGGTCTGTACTGTCCTTTCCAATATTTGTATCTTATTTTGCAGCTCTTTGTACAAGCATAGGAAGAGGAATGTATTTTCTTTACATTTTATCTTTTTGAAACAGGTGTCCTGGACATCCAAGATGCTCCTCCTGTTCACCATGCACAACCAAGGAGTTGTCCCTTCACTGGCACTTGTCCTTCTACAGCCAACTCTATTTTTTAATTCAAAGCCATTACTTCCCCTTAAATCTCAACAGCCAGTTAGTAAATTTAGTCCTGATTTTTTCAGTTATAGGAAAGCTATTTCCTTTCCTCCTCCACACTAGCAATGTCTTTTTTACTTGTCTTTTTTTTCTGCATCCACCTCTCCAGTGCATTTCCATGTAAACCAAGTGGACTATGACTTGGGCTGGAGAAGCACACATTCCTCCCACCATTCCACTTCTAGCCCAAGCCCCGGGCTTCGGTTCAGGCAGCTCCATGTCCCGAGCTTACATAGTGAGCCAGCGAATGCAGCTGTTCCTATTTTCCCTGTCACGTGTGAAATGCAGCAGCGCTACCAATGCGCCGGGCTGCACGGTGAGCGCTGGGTACAGGGGCGCCTGCTTTGCCACCGGCACTGCGGGAGCCGCCTGCCAGCCCACCCGTCCTCTAATGCATTTCCATCTAAATGTATTGCCATCCCCTTGCACAATAGGCATGAAAAGATTATTAGAGTTTTTCTAGGCTTCAGAGTTCATGATTTAACATTATAGGGATAAAACCACCAGTCCAGGAGCTAGGCTACATTTCACTATGCTTACTAAAATCTTCTTTCGGTCCTTATTATTGTACTTTTGCTACCTTGCGTTATTTATCTGCTTCAGATCTTGTTGCTATTATCCTATCACTGGGTGCTCCCATGCTGTTAACAGTCCAGGGGAGTTAGTGTTGCCAAATGTTTCAAAAGATATAATGGTTTTCTATTAGGAAGGTTGCAGTTAAATAAATTATCTGTTGAAAGGGGGAAAGGGATAATCCTTTCAGAGCAATTCTTTAAGAATATTAACATATTTGTTTTGTAACTTCTGGGCATCAAGTTCATCTTTGGAATTTTTTATTCCAAAGCTAAGGTTTGCCTTTGGAAGTTTGGCCGGGGTCGACATGCCACATTGCAAACATCAGTTCAGTGCGTAAAATAGTATCATGAATGTGCTCTGCAGTTTTCTGTCAAAAATTGGGTGGGATTGAAAAAAATCTGTATGTCAAAATGGAAGGAAAATGTAAGTGTTTGAATGAAGATGATGGAGAAAACAGACACAAATCTGCAAAGGTACAGATTTCCAGAATCACACTGAGGTTTTAGCTAGAAAGACTCATTTTCACAGTTGGGACAGAGTAAATATGTGCACGCAGGTGGCTTCTGTGACTCATTTGGCAGATGGTAACATATGAAGTCACCAAAACTCACATTTTATCCTATATTTTGAGCATTAATTTTGTGCATAAATACTGACTCACAGTTGTACATGTGCTATCAGCCTGACTTCTTAGGAAAATGATACATGTAGACAGACACTACCTGTCTGTTAATTACCACCAAATATTTTTTAAACTTTCTGGCCATTCTTGAGAGATGGCCATGGGGCTCAGAGATATTAATTTCTTATGAATATTGGCTAAATTGGCGCCTGGTAGCAGAAAGGGACCCAGATTCAGCCATCACAAGAGTAAAGGCAGGGGGAACTTGGCTCTCCTGCTGCAGTTGGCAGTAGCCAGAAAATGGAAGGTAGGGTGGAAAAAGGGAGCCCAAATTAGTCCCCCCACTGAGGCCAAGGCAGTTGTAAATCAGATCCATGTCCTTCCGAAGAGGCAGGAGCCAGCTGCTCAACCAGCATGCACAAGCTGGCAGATCCATCAGCATACACACAGTCATGGCATATGCTACCAACCATGTCAAATAAGGGACAGCAAAGGGAGCTGGATAAGCAGTAGGAAAAGATTAGGGAACACAGGGCGCTCCTCTGCCTTTTTAGTTCATTTTAAGTTCAGGAAACTTAAAATGAAACATGTTAAGTTCATTTAGTTCATTTTTAGTTCAGGAAAACTGTCTTTTTTAGTTCATTCTCTATACCGGGGCAACCCGTTTTCCTCACTGTCACTGGGTGTCTGGGCTGGAGAAGCTAGTGGGCAGTGTAAGAACAGGTATGCAAAGGAAGAGATGCTTTCCAGCAGGCAGCCCCAGTGCACTTGTCACTGCTTCTCCTTCTAGTGGCTAGTTGTCAATAGCATGATTAAATTAAAGCAGACCAAAATCATACACACGGGGAGTGCTTTTTCCGGTGGGATTTAGAGTTGTCAGTCTGGAAAAAAAAATAGGCCAGCAGCAAGTGATGGCTCTGGAAGACCCTGTGAGTTTGTTATAGGGTATGGCTAAATCTGCGCCTCAAAATTCATTATTAACTTTAATCAGACTTACCCAGTCTAATGACTTTGTGACCTTTAAAAAAAGGTCAGGCTTGTTTGCCAGGTAGATTTTCTGCATTTGAAACATATGTAATTATCATAAGAATTATAAAGAGTGTATATCTTCCTCAAATTCGGTGGAAGATTGTTCTATCAGCGATAATAGTTGAGGACAGTAATTCCTGTGATTTTGTGCATGTGCTTTAGTTTGATAGCCCTATTTTGGAAAATGTGAAGTAAAGGTACATTTTTTTAATGATTCCTTTTGTGAGTTGATTTAGAATAAACAACGTGGTTGGATGTTTCATTTCCCTTCTCTGTGGTAAGAACACAAAACATTCACCAAGCCTTAGGTCTCTGATCAATCTGAGCCTGCATTTCAAACAAGGTACTTAAGACTGAGGTTTTCTTGTTGTCTTGTATATAATAAGAGACCAGCAGGAAATGCCCACATTATTTAATTCAGTGCATTTAGTATTTCAAGTGCCCAGTTCTTTGCTTTCAGATAGAATCAACCTCTACTTTATGCCATGTTTCTCTCAGCCATGGCACTTCTTTGAGCTTCTTGCACTTCTGCAGTACTGCTTTTAGTGGGATGGGGAGAGAGAGGAACTTCCGACAGCGTTGCAGGTGAGAGCGCGCTCAGCGTGCTTGTGGCATCAGTTGCGATCACATTACACACTTGTGTGAAAGGTGCTCCTTGTCAGAGGTGAAAAGGGAGGGGAGATGGAGCGATGCTCACGCTGGTGGCTGTTGCTTCCTGGGAGAACCCACGCCATGCACCGCATTGCAGCTTGCGGGGCCATGGCCATGAAAATAACAGCGCAGGAACAGCGGGGTGAGACCAGGGGACAGCAGCTGCCCCAGGCTCTGGGAATGCTGCCCCGGCAGTGTGGGCTGCAGGGCACTGAGCCGCAGGAGCAGGAGAGAGGGCGGCAGAGCTGCGCTGGGAAAGCCCTGCGCTAAGGCACCCGTGCGGCGCCCGGATCCATCACCTTTGCAGTCCTCCCTCCCTGTCACTTACCTTGCAACTCCTTGCCAAGGACAATGCTTTGCACATGCACCTGCTGAAGACCCTCCTATGCTTTCATGTCACACGCCCAGTTTGTTAGGGTCATTTTCAATTCTAAGCCCACCTCCAATCAACTAGCAGTCCCTTTCAGTTAGCTGTTGTCTGGAGATTTATTAGCCATACCGTGTATTCTGTCAACCAAGTCCCTAATGAAAATTAAAAATCAAATACTACCAGACCTGGCACAGAAACTTGCAGGATCTCACAGGTTTCATCTTCCCAGTTTGACAGGAATACGTTGATAGCTATTCACTGAGTGCAGCTTTTTCAACCATTCTGTACCCACCATATGCTTAGCTATGCTGCACGTTCTTATTTGCTTGTGAGAACATGAATAGTTATTGTGCTAGTTATAGAGTAAGAGGGAAAGAATTTTGTACTCAGATTGATAAAATGCAACATGAAAAAAACACTTACATCCGTTGTGCATAAAATGCCCTTTTTTGGTAACAGTTTCTCAGAATCAGATTCATTCAATAAAAAAGCATTAAGACGCACATTGAGCGCAACTGAATTGTAGCTCTTGCATTGATATTTAACTTATTTACCTCATAATTGGAGTGGGCAAAGAGCACACATCTGATTAGTAATGGCAGTGCAACCAGTGCCTGGTAACTCATTATGCTCCCATAGCTCATTTTTGGTCCTTTGTGTGCCTATATTCAGTCATGTGGTTTTCACATCATGCATCATTTTCCCCACATTTGGACTGGATTTGCGTCTGTATTATTCCACTCATCATGTAGGAATTACTGCTCTTCTATATCCATCAAACTGAAACTTAGGCTCCTAGCTTGTGATAACAGCAAGGAAGCAACAGAACTTCTCGCACTTCAACTGTCCCTACTCTGTGAGATCTGTTATTATGGGATGAATATAAAGAAAGAAGAATCAGATAAATGTAGTAAGGCCTGGAGGGTTTAAAGAAGACAGAAGTTTAGGATTTAAAGAAATGCAGTAAGCTTGGAGGGCAGTTCTGAGATTCTTCTGTGCCTTTTCGTAGGATGCGTAAGTCTTAGTGTAGCTGAACACGGGGCTGAGGGTTTTGCCCCACTGTCTCACAGCGAGTAGTTTAACTGTAGTCTGTTCCTTGGAGAAGGTGAATAAGCATCATCCATTCTTCCAAAGTGTACATCCAGGCATAGGCATAGCCATGTGTATATACATACATATATACCACAAAGCAGCAAAGCCATTCATGACCAAAAGGAAAGAGCCTGGTTCTTTGTCAGAGTGTTTTTCCCATGCATTTAGAGAGCAGAAGATCTACCTCGGAGTCCCAACAAATGGTCTTTCTTGCAAAATCTTACAGGACTCTTCTTTAAAAGTATCATGACTTCAAGGGGGCACAGTTTCATTTTTTTCCCAAGTATGCCCTATCCAATTCCTGTAAAATTGAAAACTATCGTCCTATGGAAATCATAGACTTGCTATTTTACATTAAAAATGATTTCGAAACTCAAAACATTAAACTGATCCAAAAAGATTAAAATGATTATGTTCCTTCCTAACTAGTGTAGCCAGTTAAAGGGTAGTCAGTGGGAAGATATTTAAAGACACATAAATTACCATGTACTTAAATAAATTCAGCAGTTTACAGTCATCTCTGCTATATCTCTATGGAGTCACTGCAGGTTTTAAACTTTAAAAAATACTCCTAAGTCTTTTTAAAGTTGTTTGATAGTAAAATTCAAATATCAAACACCGTTACTGTGCATATGTTATGTATATGATATGTTCCTATGAAATATTATTAATATTTTTTCTCCAGTTTTCAATAATTGTGGTTAAATTGCAAAGGAAAGTACATTTGGATTAGGTAGTAGGGAAAAACAAATGGCTTTATATGAACCCTGGCGAGGACCTCTAGGGTTTGCGATTTTGGCAATGCAGTGCAGGACGGGGCTGAGGCAACATCAGGGATCCCTACAGGACAAAAGTTTCCTGCCTCAGGAATTTGGTGATTCTTAAACCTTTGATACATTTCCTCTTGCCTTGTCAACATCACTGTGATTTCCAGTCAGTTTAAAAAGATCTTTGGGTTGTTCTCCACCCTTATTCCATGAGTTTCCAAGACCATTGGATCCTTTTACAGGTTTTATCTTTAATATAGAGATAAGACCTATAGAAAACGTCACTGTAAAACTAATCTAAGCAAAAAGATATAACACTAAATCAACATCAACAAAGTTCTTACAAAAAAATTCCAGGCGTTTTACATTTCAGATATAGTCACACACTAACAAACCATTGAAATGGCAGCTAAGGATGATTCTGCTCTAATTAGTACTTCAAATTCAGCTCTTTCAAGGTTTGTCTTGGAGTTGGAGAAGGCATCTCAAAATACTTGAGAGAAAGAACAGTTTGTACTATAAACTGAACCTGGAAATAACATTTTGGATACAAATACCCGGTTGCTCCTGGAAGTAATCACAGTTATTCAAAGCACTCAAATCAATTGCATTGTAATAGTGGGAGCTGAAGGTAAATAAACCTCCATTAAAATTAAGGTTAAAATATTTAGCACTGATTAATCAATGAAACAGCTTCTGTAGGGATGAGGTGGGTTTTCTGTCAGTGGGAAAAATGAAAATATGACTGGTTATATTTCTAAAATATATACTATCTTTCTACCAGAAATTATGGGTCAATTAATGGGTGAGTTCGTGTGGCCTGTGTTATGCAGAAGGTCAGACTTGATGATCCCAATAGACCTGTCTAGGCTTAAGTCATACGCATCTATTAACATCGAGTTGGGGACGTAGTATGAAATGAAACCATGCAGACATTGCTCTACTTGAAATGACGGAGATTTAAAGGAAGCTGATAGCACAAAATAGATACTGTTTGGCAGCACCAGCTTGCATTAAATTTCAAAGTAATAGTGTTTTACCGGCATTTCTGTTGAATTAACTGTATAATATAGTGAAAAAGCTGCCTTTCTTCTCACTACCTAGCTAACAGAGCCAACTCATAGCATTTTTAGTTACTTAAACTTAATAACTGGATAATAACACCATATTTTCAACATATTGTTTCAATACCATATTTTATTTTTCTCTTGCATACACATGCATAGGTATGCCCACTAAATGAATTTGGTTTGGTTAGAAAACCTTCATTACAAAAGTCCAATCTTTTTAAATCTCTTTTAACTTTTCTCTTTTGTAGTGGGGCAATAGTTTATTATAGGATAGGTACAAAAACATAAGTAGGTAGATCAGTATCACTGGCAGACTTTGGGAGTCAGCAGTTGTGAAGGCCGATGAACATGGGAATAATAAGGCTTGCACTACAGGAAACACATCGATCTGTCAATTCAGGAATGTGCAGCAGGGCTCTTCAGGACAGCTTAGCATCGCAGAGGTGGCTGGGTGAATTCTGCATGGTATATTTGTGAGTTTTGTTTGCATTCAGCTCTGTACGTGTTGCTTATGGGCATGCACATTAGATTTAGAAACCTGTAAAACAAGTAACTAAAATGTAATTTTTTATCTCATGTGGAAAATGTTTTCCATATTAATGGCAATGTTTTCCATATAAGTACAGATCAGATTTTAAATTCTAAAACATGTCTGCGCTTACAGTGTTCTTCTGGCACACAGACTTCTCTTGCCAGCATAGGAGAGTCAGTGAATCAGGTTTTGTGCATGAAAAGCAATCCGCTTTTCCAAATGGACTGCTTGGCCACCTCCCTTCCCCCATCCCAACCAGCTGCCTCAAGTGGGGCTCTCTGGAGTATCCCATAGCAGAACCTGCTGGGAAGGAGGAGCGATCACAGGGACGAAGCTGTCCCTCCCTGCCACTTCTCATGCCTGACTCAGCAGGACGTGCGGCTGCAAACCTGGCTGTAATGGCCCGGCGTGGCGAGCTGGTTCGACCAGCAAGAATGATTCCCAAGGCCACAGAGGCTCTGTGTGTAATGTGACCTATTTGTGTTATCGTTTTTGGAGTCAAAGCAAAACTGAGATTCTTACTTATACACCTCTAAAAGAAATTGCAAATTTCTCCTAGATTTTAAGTAGGATTTAAAACTCCAGTTAAGCTAATTCGCTTGGTAATCTTAACTTTGTCCATAAACTATGACAGATGGGTCTGGGTTCTGCTTACACCACTTCTATGTATTTTAAATTACACAGCTAATTCTAACAAAAAAATACCTAGCTTGCAGACAGCATTTCAAAAAAAAAAAAAAAAAAAAAAAAAGGCCCTTGACAAAGATGACCATAATTTTACTTTTTGGGGAATGTAGAAAATGGAGGCATCGAAAACGATTTGTTCAAGGTAATCTGAAAGGCCAATGGCAGGACAAAGGCCCCCACTTCATTATCTGCTGGGTAGCTCTGCCTGCCCTTTGGAAAGTTTTAGGATTATCTCAACAGAGGGAAAAAGGCTTTCAAAAACATTATTGGCTTAAAATGGCTGTTACAACTCTCAATTCCCACTTGACTTAGATGACATTCTGTCCAGGACTGGGAAGGTGAAACCTATCAAATAAAATGGCACATTTTCTTCTTGGCTGCTACATGAAGCCCATAAACAGAGCTGACCAGAAAACAGGATATGAGTTCAATCAGGGACCTGCAGTCCCATAAGCCAAATAAATAGTCCTAAACTACCAAGGCAAGTCTTTCTCTCTTCCTCCCTCGCTAAGTTTTGGAC
Organism: Tinamus guttatus; assembly: GCF_059628265.1. Taxonomy (NCBI): domain Eukaryota; kingdom Metazoa; phylum Chordata; class Aves; order Tinamiformes; family Tinamidae; genus Tinamus; species Tinamus guttatus. Next base: position 1,187,553 of record NW_028288603.1, on the reverse strand, counting down.
TTCAAAACACTTCTGAATGAAATTTACTGCAAATCATGAGTTTCAATGGAACTTTTTTTCAGGAAGAAAGTTTTCCTTTTTTCATAGAAACACAGAATCACAGAATAGTTAAGGTTGGAAGGGACCTCTAGAGATCATCTAGTCCAAGCCCCCTGCTCCAGCAGGGACACCTAGAACACGTGGCACAGGGTGGCATCCAGGAGGGTTTGGAAGATGTCCAGAGCAGGACAGGCTGCTCTCTGGGCAGCCTGTTCCAGGGCTCTGTCACCCTCACAGTAAAGAAGTTCTTCCTCACATGGAGGTGGAACTTCCTGTGTTTCAACTTACACCCGTTACCCTTCACTGGCCATCACAGAGAAGAGCCTGGCCCCAGACTCTGTTTCATTTCTTACTTGATTTTAATTTATGAATATGCCCTGACCCCAAAAGATCACATTTTCAGAAAAATCTTGGTAAAAACAGAGGAGTATGTCAAAAGAACTTGCTGTCAGTGAGGGACCAAAGTTTACAACCGCATTTTCAAGACACCAGCACATTTTAAGGTCTGCTGAAAATCTGAGTCGTGCCTATTACTGTGGCACCTGAGCGCTGGGTACTGAGCTGTTCGGAAAATCTGGCACTTATTTATGAGATTTTTTAAAAGTTGGCACTCAATTGTAATGTGCTTAATTCTTTTGGATATACAGGTCCACCTGTGCATCGCTGAGGGGGCTGTGTTACGAAGGCTGTCTGCAGCAGACTGAATTGCATGAACATAGGGAATGGTTTCTTTTCAGGGAACATTGTTAACAAAACCTGCACATGCAGGTGTCGTGAGAGAAGGATGATTTAGAAAGGGCGAGTGCCCAACCTCCTTTCCCCTTCCTTTGCAAATCTGCATTGCCAGGACATTTCTCTTCCCTTTATTGCCAGAAGAAAGGCTAGTAGCAGTCCCCCTGTTTCAGGTCAGTGATTGACACTGTGTTGAAAAATACCTGCCTATTGGAGATCACTTTTAGCAACCTGAGGAGAAGTTTTGAAGAATGTGAATTTTTACTACCTTAAATCTAGCTATATTGGTTTGTAAATGCCCCTAAAGTTGAAAAAGAATTGGGCAGTGTTTGCCACTGAGAAATTCCAGTGCCTAAGGAATCTCTCTAAGTACCGCACTGAAAGTTTGCTCCAACCTTGGCTGGTAAATTATAACCTGACAAAGCTACATGAACCAGCTTTTTGGAGCTTAAAAACGTTAGCTGTGCCACAACGAATGGAGCATCACATTTCATGTGTTTTTATTTTTTGTTCTTTATGGATCTTCTGTATTACCGCTGTTGGTTTCCTGATGGCACTCTAGAATTTTAATAGTCCCAATTTCAGGCACAATTTGTTTTGTGCTGAAGTGTCAGTCCTATTTTAATGGGGCTAAAACCGTGCAACTAGTCAGGTGCAAAACAGCTGAGGGGAAAATTTCAAGTACGGAGACTGCTGTGACAGACGATCATTTAGGGGGGCATTTTCACAGCCAGGTATTTCTGTTTCAAATTTTCGAAAAACACAATAAACATAATTGTGAAATATGGCTGGAGTAACCAACACTTTTCTTTCTCATCGACATGAATAGATGCTTGTTGGCCACTCTGGTGGAGGATGAATGAATATGTGAACTGTGTAATTACATTCTGTGGCATTTATTTCTTTTAGCCACATTTTGCCAACTTCTTCAGATCCTGCACAGCTGCATCTTGGGGTGAATTCATTATGGATGATGGCATTATCAACCAGCTTTATTCTAATTATACATTATGAGCGCAAGTGATTAGGACAGCTTCTGTACAAAATATCTTCTTGGTCTTATTTAGAGAAAGGATTAAAAATAAAGAGAAACGTAGCAATCCTTGTCTGAGGGTTTCAGTCCCCTTTAAATAGATAAATATCTCTAATTTTCCATTCACATTGCTAGGCATGGGGCACACTCAGCACTTTCAGAGTTAGATACTCCTGGCAGCATTTTCAGAATTACTAGTCTCAGATTAGCTGTACGAAAACATATCTCAGGAAAGCTCAGACTTAGAAAATAGTGAAGAAGAGTGGAGAAGAAAAAAAAAAAAAAAAAAAGCAGACTTAAAAGAGGTGAGAGGTTTGGAGCTGAAGAACCCTGAATCACTAGGCATGCCTGAAAATCTTGCTGCTAGTCTTCCCAAATAGCAGTGTTTACCACTAGTAAGGAGCACCCATGGAAAGGGATGGAGGGATAGATTTTGCAGTGTTCAAAGCCTGACAGATGGAATGAAGGAGAGGCTGCAATAACCTCTCCTTTTAGTGCCCCCCTGGTGAAGAAGCAGAGGGGTTAGCTCCTCTTAGCCGGGAGGCACGGCAGCAGTGGCACAGAGCTCCTGAACTTACCATGCTGCAAATCCTTCTTTCTGCCCAATTTCTCATAGAAAAGATGAAGCAGAAGATGACTTGAATACTAAACTGGGAATTTTGCTTATCAACATGCTTAGGCTTATTCCAAACTTTAAAACACACAGCCCCATTGACCTCTGTGTCCTGCATTTATAATGTATGTTTGGACTATGCAGACCTCTTGTAGATCAGAAAGAGAAGAGAGATAGTAGAGAGCGCATGCACTAAGATCCCTTAAAACATCTTACTCAAAAGCAGAACTTTCCATAATAATCCACGTGTTTAGTAAAGAGATTAATTGAAAATGGTAGGTTCTCAGTGTAATAGTGTGCCTGAACCTTAATGTCCCAATTTAAACCATATATTCTTTCCGACAGAAAGCAATTCTCTTTCACTCAGAGTTGAAGACGCTGCTGACCACTAATAAATAAAAGTAATGATAATCTTATGTGTTTCTACTACTGGTTAAAAAAAAAAAAAAGAAAGAAAGAAAAGAAAGAAAAAGTAGAGAAAATTCAGTTCCTATCAAATTATTGAAAATATCAAATTGGCTTCAAGCTGAGTCTCAAGCCAAGAATTCAGATGGGTAAAAAAGCAGCATTAAATTTGTGCAACACTGAAGCCATATAAAAGCAGGTGGGAAGATTATTTGCAGTCTCTCAAACTGGGACCTGCTACTGCAAAGCATCTGGGGCTCTCTTCTTATTTCTCTTACGATAATATAAATTCGAAGTAACTCCACCGAATCCCCTGGCATCCCTGCAGAATTAGAGTGAGGAGAGGCCAGAGTCTGCTCTCAATAACTTTTTTTTTACCAATATTTTCAAGTCTGTATTAGTTACTCGTTCTCTGCACACTCTCTCAAGGCTAACCTTGCAAGTCTAGGGCAGACTTGTTGAAGTTACTGCTTGTGAGGTGGATTGAGAGCGGCTGGCAAAGAGATAGCAATGCATGTGTTGCCTCTTGTTTGGGATTCTGGTTGCTGAGTTTTCTGGTTGTGGTTGTTTCAGTAAACTTTGTTGAGCGGTGTCCTCTGAGACACCCCTGCAGACTTCATTTTCATTTAAGCAGTAACACAGTTGTACATATGTCACTGCCTTTCAGGCAGCTTCCCAGATAGCTCCAGGAGGGTGTTGTTGGACTGTTTACATTCTTTACAAAGTCAAACTACTTCAATGAACTTTCCTTGTGTTCCTTGTCTTTTGGCCAGCGAACATGACAAAAATTTGTAGCAACCTCTTGCTGACATGCAGCGCCTTTTATAGCGGCCCAGAACCGTGGCAAGACACCGTCTCTTTCTTCCTGCTGCCCACTACCTTTGTAGTGGTGCTGGGGCTCATCCAGGAGCAGACTAGCCTGCTCTCCCTGCAGGCTCCTGGCCTTCAGGACTGGCCTTGACCCCACACCCAGCAAGCTGGGGCTGTGTTTTCCCACCCCAACATCTGCTGTGTGGCTTATGGCCTTCGGTAGAAATATGCTTAGGCAAAGACTCAAGATGGGACTTTAGAGGCTATAATATAGTGCAACAAGCATCGATTGCAGCCTGCGCTGCCCCCCATCTTTCTGTTGTCTGTGCTTCTGGGGAAGCTCATTTATGGTTTTTGGAAGCGCACTACCTGAACATCATTTATTTGTCGTTTCACCATTAAGACTGATCAAATAAAGGTACCCACCTTAATTCTTTCATTTAAAGAAAGAAAGAAACAAAACAAATAAACAGAAAACCTCTCCCCCGACTCTTAAATATATGGATTTATCAGCACACCTTACAAAATCTCTGTTTGAAACGTTATTTATCCCCTTCTAATTCCTGTCAGAGTGACTTAAGTCAGAACCACTACTTTCAAATCTCCCTTTGCAGATTTCTTGGACTCTACAGCCTCCGAGGCTTTTTCTCAGTTATGATTCAAGTCCTACCAAAACCTGTTTTTTCTTGTACCTGTATCTCACATCCCTGTGACATCAGTATAGCTGGATGGATTGGCTTGGGTAGGTGAAATGGGGTGGCTGGCACCTCTAAGCCTGTAGGTACAAAGATGTGGATGTGCTGCAGTTTTTGACCAGTGGAAGATTTGAGATGTGTGATTTCCTCTCTCAGAATAACTAAACTCTACATTGCCCTTAGCAAAGGACTGACGTAAAAAAGACCACCCTCTGCCCTCTAGTATTCTGTTTTCACACACCTCAGTAACTGCCATCTTATATTTTCCAATTTCTAAAACACCTTCTTCCTTATATCATTTTTTCCTTAGCTACTAGCACAGGAAATCTTTCATATGTGGAAACCTTGAGTATAACAGATGACTTCTGGATCTAAAATGACTGTAACTATGGTGATGGCTAGACCTGGCTGAAACTTTCACTAAGTTACTCAAAATGTTAATTGGATTTTGATTTTTACCATGTTTATAATATACCATATATTGAATGGACTGCCCATAAGTAAAATACATGAGAATAATATAAGCTCTGTGCTGGATCTTGGTATACATTTTTCTTCAGAACACTGCCACCCATTTTAGCAAATGTCTACTGAGCTTCCACTAGATAAGACACAAGCTTCTGTAGGAGAGAAGATGGTGCGATCTGTAAAAGAGGTGTCAAATGTGAGAATACCAGAAAGGAGGACCTCTTCTGCAGTTGTGATGATTTCTGTGCAGGTGTAACATTCAACTTTCAGCAGCTCTGGTTATAGTAACAGTTCAGGGAGTGCAGGTAAAACCTGCTGGTTATCTCCGAACTTGCAGATGATGGGTATGGAACTGGAAGTGCTGGAAGGGGGGAGCCTTTACTTTTATCTGTTGGAAAGGAAGTAGCAGTCAAAGCAGTTTAATCTCAATTCCCAGAAAATCAAAGAAATCAAAGAAAATACTTGCTTACAGCTAGAAGGAAGTGAGTAACAGCCAGCATGGATTTGTCAAGATCACACTGTGTCACAGCCATCTGATTTCCTCCTGTGATGGGTAACAGAACTTGTGAATAGAGCAGAGAGAATACATGTTTGTGTGGGTGTTTTAACACTTTTTACATTTTCATTTGACATTTTCTTAAGTGAATTAAGATAGCATGTTATAAAGGAAAATATTTTAAGGTGGAAGCAAAAGAGGATCAGAAAATTGTATATTTGGAGTGTCGATATCAGTTCTTCCTGTTCCAAGTGGGATGATATATCAAGAAAAATATGCATCAACTGCACAGAAGTTCAAGGAAAGTGATGAAAATGAGCAGAAGTCTTCAAGACATAGCCCATGTGGAAAGGACTGAACTAAATAGGATTGTCTGCCTAAGGTGGCTGAAGTATTGAAGTTTTCAAATACATAAAAGCTGCCACAGAAAGTCAGGGAGAAAATCATAAAGAAGCACTTTTTTCTGGATCTTATTTCTGCCCTTTTATCAGTTTACGTTAGCATAACTCTGTTTATTTACAGGAAGTCATTACTGATTTGCATTTGTGTAAGTGAGAAAGGAAAATCAAGCATTCGTACCCCTAATTAGTCCACATTTGTGTAGTGGGAGAAAGAATACCTTTGCCCACAGGATAAATTTAGACAGATATTAGATGAGTGTCTCTGTGCTACCATTATTAACGGTATAATTGTAGCAATAATTTGATATGCATCTCATTTATTGTCTCACTGCTTTCTGTGCCATTTCATTCCTGGGAACGGGCTGCCCTTCATGCTGCTTTTCACCACTTCTGTGCTCTGGTATTTTTCTCACACCTGCTTGGCTGCACTTTCAAGTCATCCATTCCTGCATTTCTTCTTGCTTTTCATTGAAAGTTGGCAAATGACATGACAAAGGCTTGAACATATCCAAATCCAAAACATGGACATTGAGATCTATCCAAAACACAGAGGCTGGAATCTCTCCAAGCATTTTTGAATAATTAACTGCACAGCATCCCTTCTATAGCTTTGAGAAAACTTCACCTTTGTGTATTTTTACCTACTTTGGCAATGCAGCAAGTGGCACGGAGAGCCTAACATTGAGCGTAGCACAGAAAACTGCACTACAGTACCAGAGACAACAGCCCAGTTTGTCCCACAACTGATGGGTTAAAATACTCCATGGAATCTGTATTTTATTTATTTTTTTAACAGTACTTGCTAGCAAAATGGGCTGAGTGATGCTGGCACATCTGTGAGATTAATGGTGTCATGCTTCAGTGCTGATGCATGATAAAATCCTGTCAGCTCAGTCACAGAACAGACGAACCAAAAATTAAATGAACATAACTACAGGATCACTAAACATAGGCAACATTACTGTACCCAGAGGTTCCCCAGTGCTAACTCAAATCATGGCCCACAGGTAATTTGCACAGAGAGACACCTGAAATTACATGTCAGAACCACAATCTCTGCAACTAATTTAATTATTCTCGGGACCACTATGATCTAGTCCAGAAAAAAATAATATTAGGGTTGACTTTGAAATGTGAATAATGTTGATTTGTCACAGATGAAGCTCAAAGCACATTAGTGCTTTTGACTGCGGTGCAGGTGCACATCTTGCCCTGCCTTTGGCCACTTCTGCTCGTGCTGCCTCTCGGCATTCGGATTTCCGGATCTCCGCTGAGGAGTGATATATCGCACCGCCCCAGCTCTCTCCGCGATCTCGCGGAGTGGTGCTGGGAGGCAGCGGCGTCCGCGTTCTCGGCACGGCACTGGGGGCAGATTTGAGCCGAGCAGCTCCTGCTGCGTTTCCGACGGCCGCAGAGCCTCTAACGGGAGGTTCGTGCCGAGCAGAGACGCAGCTTCAGAACACAGCAGGATCAGCGCAGGCGCGGCCGCGTGCACTGCCCCTCCGTGAGGAGTATACTGAGCTTTGAAATAATGCATCTGATCCATCATTTTAACAGCTGGCAGTACTAGAGTACTGTCAGCTCTTTAGAAACAGCCCCATAAAAGTGCTCCATTAGCCTATTTGTAGATTAGTTGCTTGAGAACAATGCTGTCATACGCAAAGCATTCTCAAAGTGGACCAAGGTGAATTGCAGTTTTGCCTGCAAAGGCTTTTCTTTTAATGGAGAACATCTAAAGAGCAAATAGATCCTGAAAAACAAAACCTGCACTAATGTGACAACTTGCTGAGGTAATAGATATGCACCAGAGGCAGAGCTTCTTCTGCATGAAGATTTGGGGTGAGAAATGCTATGGGTAGGTGTTCGTGTATAGTTTGCGTAAAGAAATGGTTAGTTCCTTCTTAAACTTAAAAAATATATCTTGGAAGTGCATTATGTAAGTAATATCTTGGAGCTTGATTACAGAAAGTGTGTTATGCCACAAACAGTTAAGTGCAAGCAGCCACCGAAGTACATAGGATTACCATAATAACATTAGCAGCACTGGTTTATATCCTACCTTTCATCATTATAGAAGAATACTGTCCTTGGGGGATATATGTGAATAGCCCTATTTATTACACTTTAAAATGGGTTTAAATAGTTCAAGGTAATTATCCTTGCAATTCTATTTGCCCGTCTTTTAACCCTTCTCCTTTAACATCAGGGTTTTCTTCTTTTCCTTGGCAAAGTCTGTCTGTTTATTGGACTTTTCAGTTGTACATAATAAACTGAAGTCAGAGGAAGAAGAGACAGGATTAATACTGCCCCCTGATGCAACAACTGTCTTGTTAAAACAGAATAAATACTTGCTTGGCAGTAATTATCCCACTCTTTAATCTGTAAAAAGCAGTAAAATATAAGATGCAGGTGTCACATGCTGGCACTGCCACTGAGCTGGTTAAACTCAGGACCAGACTGTCAAGGGTGGATTTAGATACCCACAATGTGTGGAGTGAGGTGTCCATGCGGTTTATCAGAAGCATTAAACAAGTTAGTTGGTAAACTACCACCAAGGTCAATAGCCATCTAAACTAAAGGGAATGCATGAGTGTTAAAGTGACTGTAGTATCAGGGGTCTAATTTTAGAGTAATAATGAATTAATGTCCCATCAGTCCCAGAGGATCCTTTTATTCTTACCCTAACATTTCTGATCCAAATATATAGAGTATGTGTAGTTATGGAAGTGCAGATAAATGTGTGGCAATATATGCCCTAGAAATGCAGAGAGGGAGATGCCAAAGCATATTGCCAATCCTTTCCTACCTCACCTTGCTATGGAAAGAGGGTAACATAAATGCCTGCAGAGAGATCCTTCCAAATATGAGGACTGGTAGGGATTAACATATGAAAAAAAAAAAAGTTTGACTAATATGCAGATATAGCTGGCATCATGAGGGTGAGAGTTACGTTCCCAAGCCCATGGGGAAGATGATAAAACCCAAGAATAGATTAAGCAGGGCTTTGAAAATGAGAAGGAAACTGGTATTGAAAAGGGGAACTAAAGCGGGAGGTCGTAGAGAAGAATGATATGGTCGAAAGAATAGAGAAGATGAAATCTGTATGACAGCTTAGTTGGATAAAGAGCTCCATAAATCTGGAGGATGCAGAGCAATGTGACCCACAGGAAATGGGAGGAGAATGTTAGTTCCACTGTGAAGGGTTTGAAAGCCTTCCAAACGGCAGAGTGTCCAAGGCGGGTCATGGAGTTCCTGCGCTCACCCTGGCCACAGCGCAGAAGAAATACAGAAACATGGGGGTAGCTTGTTCCCTGGCCTGACTCAGAGCCAAAGAATAAGTGATGACTTTAATGGGGAATTTATGTCCCCACTATGAACCACCTAACAGAACTGAAGAAAAAGAAGAAAATTCTTCTACAAATATTGATCTGACTCTACTTCAGTTCTGCATTGATGCTTTTTTATTCGACATTAGCATTTGAATACTCAAGCTTCAGTAGTATATAGATACAATATACAGAAAGAGCAAAGTTCCAGCTCAAATTTAGCTGTCCAATTTGAATTTTGCAAATTCATAGTTTGCTTCTATGATGTATGCTGTAGGTACTGGTCTATTACTTCAGATAGTAAAATTGGAAAAACAAATTGTTCAAATTGCAATAAAGTAACCAAATCAGCACTGGTGCTGTTAGGCTTTATAATGTGAAAGATTAGGAATGGAAAATAACACCATTTAAAGTGAGGGAAGAGAGCTGGAATGATCCATTGCATAGCTAGTAGTGTCAGAGGTCCTCAGGTGGCAGGACATCTTCCTTGTGCTGCGTGCTCTACACACGTGAAGAAGAGCTTGCACAATACAGGTTACTTGACACGAGTGTTCGGGAGCAAAGATCACTTCCTCCTTCTCTGATGTTGTCTTAGTGTCAGTTCCTGTGAGACCTTCTCCTCCCAGGATTAGGCTCATTAATTTTAACTTAATAACACAGGGTGCTGAGCACAAGCGTTTACCACTAAGTGGGAGAGGAAGTTGTGGGCACCCCTTAGAGAGTGGGCCCAGGAAAATCAACCTCAACATCTGGCCACACAGAAATGATTCTTTACCTCCCTCAAATAGACTGAATAGTCCCAACTCTCACAAAATCAAAGGTAATCTGTGTTTGATGTGGCTGTTTCTGTTGCCGTTCCTCCTTCTAAGGTGGTCTGTCTCCCGTGTAGTCAGCAAAGGGAGGAGAATTATCTCTGAGACCATTTTGTGGCTTCGGCAAAATTAGTAGAAACCCCTGCTGGAGCTTCACTGTGTCTTACTGCTTATGAGCCCCTTTGGCCACACCACTTCTCCTTTGAACTGTAAGATTTTCTCATAGTTTAATACGAGGACATAAAACGAGGATCTTTGTTTTTGCTGCTTCTCAAATTATTTTTACTAAGCCATTTTCTCGTCTCATGAATTCTGCAACGTCCACTTAAGCCCCTCTGTTTTGCGGTATTTTGTTAATCATGTGGGTAATAGCATGGTGGAAGTGGCACAGCGAGCATAATTCCACCTTTGAGTTTCAACGTCACCACGATGCACCTTTAAACAGTCCAAGTCAGAAGGAAAATGCAGAGCTCAGATAAAAGGACAAATGGGATTAGTCATATGGGAGCAGGGCAGGAGTGGGGGCTTCTCACCTGGTGTGTGGCAGCAATATCGCTGAGCCCAGCCCAGCCCGAGCCTGAGTCAGAGGCCCGAAATCATAAGAGGGGCCTGAATAGAGACATACAGCCACTTGGGGTTATTTTTATTGCCTTCTGACTCTGAAGTCTTTATGCAGAGGCTCTTTTTTGCCTTCACTTCATATCTGCAAGTTTCTCTCTCAAATCAGGAGGGATAGAAACTTGGCTTTTCACTGAGAAAAAAAAAAAAAAAAAGAATGTGACAAGTCACGTACAATCTCTTGATGCCAGCAACCGGCTCTTCAAGGCAATCTCCAAATAGCAGGAGGCTTGTAATGAACTCAGAAGAGCTGTAGTTGCTCCTCCAAAAGTGCAAACTGTTTTTCTAATCTTTATAGTTGTTTGAATCTGGTCAGCTTTCAGAAATATTTGATGATTTGAGAAGAAAAAAAAGAGAGAGAAAATTCACTCCCATCACACCCTTTTGTCCATACAAAAGGAGTTAATGTGAATTAAAGACTCTCTGAACAGGAGAGAAGAAAAATGCCACCGGCCTCCTCTGCACCCTGGCGTAGTAGTTTTGTGGCATTTGGACTTGTCTGTGAAACATCATTCGTCAGAAAGAAGTGTTGATATCTCAGACTTTCAGAGAGTTGTTTTTACCCCTAAAATATATAAATAGCCTTTGTAAGGATAAAAGCATTACTATGCACTATAAAATTAATTAATTTATTACAAAATAGCCTTTTATTCAAGTGTTTTGTTTCAGATGGTTATTTTTACTTCAGCTTTTATATTTATAAATCATATTTCATGATTTAGACTATCGCATAAAAATCATATAAAGTTCGAGCAAAGTGATTAAGCAATCCTTCAGTGAAGTTTTGACAAAGGCAATATTGCTTGGAAAATATTTCTCAGACACGACTTCTAACTTTGAATCACCAGGAGTTCAGTTCTTTTTCACAGTGAAAAATTTATTTGAGATTAAAACGTAGAAAACCTAGCAAAAATACTTTAAAAATGTTAAAAAAACTTTAAAAATATTTTGCCAGATTTTTACGGTAACAAAGTCAGATTATGAGACACAGAAGACCTTGATGCTCTGCCTGCAAATCTCCTCCTAATCATCTAAGTGAATATCTTGAGCATTATGAAGTTTATGCAGAGCCTAGAGATGACGAGGTATAATGATTCTTTTTAGCTTGGTCTTGCAAATTGGACCAATTCGCTAATTCAGAAAAATTTTTCATTGAAGGTGAGAGCAATCTGAGAGGTGTTTGTGCTTGTTAAGTTTAAATACTCAGGTATGATACTCTCTGACTCTTGTTTGCATCTCAGTGTAGTTCATCTTGGTATGGATATTATAGGGATTCAGCTGTGGCAGGTTCTGGACACTTGCAGAGACTTCCTGGCCTTTTACAAAGGTCGGAATAGTTAGGATTCACTTGCATGTAGAGTTTTAAAGCAGGATCAGCCATGAAGGTCCTTCTGTGTGTTTGGAGTGTGACCGTGGAGGCTGTTGTGCACCTACACGGACACTATGTGCAAACATAGCAAGCAGAATAGCTCGGAGATTCACATAACAGAGCCTGGGATCTCTTTTTTTCTTTCAGATTCTTTAGCATGTTTTCTATTCTTCCCTTTCATAACCTTACCTATAGAGGATAAGAACGCAATAATGTTCAAATTCGCTTTTCAAACTCCCAATGTTCAAACAGTTCCCAAATTAGACATTATAATGAATTCACTTCTTCAAAGAATAATGATGTTGAAATACTGTTATTTTTACCCACTGAACTCTGACACATGGTTATTATGTTTAGCTTCATTTTTGATGGGTGCTAAGCACCCAAGACACCTACAGCTAGCATTGAAATCTCTAGTGCTCACAGCCTTCGGAAATCTTGACAGGGCTCTGGTTCCTTTGTTTGTCTATCAAAAATATTTCCATTTTACGGTCATGGAAGTTGTTCTTATTTGTTCCTTACACTAAAGTAATGAAAACAACATATTTATGGAACTCAGTCTATAAAATTCATAGTTGCAAAGCATGTGGTTACTGAGCATCAGAGTTTGCAGCCATTCAGTAGGACTGTGGTTTCTATTAGCAACAAGGGTTTCAAACACTGGTCAAGGATAGTCTGTTCACACAACAGAGAGCCAAACAGCGCTTATGACACACTGAGGAAAGAGCACCTCGCCTACAGATACTGTTTTAGATCTCTTCGTGTTACTTTTCTTCAGTTATTTGCGATGGAGAAATTGCTCTTAGAGTTTTCCTCTCCTCTCCTCTCCTGCAGTTCCATGTTGCTGCCACCAAAGGCTTGTTCATTGGTAACCATTAGACAGTTCCTATTTTGCAGGATTGCCTTCACAGTATAATTGCAAGTCTTTGAATGTATTACGTTATTAGCCACATCTCTAGTACTGCATTACAGTAGCCAAGGATCATGCACTAACTGCACCGTTACGGCAGCAGCAGAGTGTGTTGCTCTTGGCCAAGTTGCTGCCCTTCTCCAGGTTTCCTCAGGGGACCGACCAGTCGGCCCAGGTCTGCCAGGCTCTCCAGAGACCTTTCTATTCCCAAGTCCTTCGTTTCATGGGCTTAGCTCCAACATCTTTAGCGTATGCAAGATCTGGGATTTTTTTTCTCACTGTGTTTCAGCTGCTGATTTTTTTTTTTAAGAAACCAAGGAAATGCAAGTGTGAATGCTTTATTGTACTTTTTGATACAAGATGTCAGAATTTTCTTGCCATACATTGACTGCTCAACAGCCTTTTATTAACAGCCAAGAATGAGCATCCCACTGAGAGCAACCCTTTGGTCTGAATTTTCCCATGTCTGATGGGACACTACAATTCCTTGGAAAGTCTTTACCAGTTCTCCAGGCCCTATGTGACTGGGCCATTGGCCCTTAGCAGCCTAGAGACACAGATTATCTGCTTGCTGAAGAAAACACACAAATACTGACATTCTTGAATTTTCATCTCTGCTGCTGAATACCATATACATTGCGCTCACTAAAGAAGTGGTGTAAAACACATAGCACAGTATTGTCACTACCAGCCTTGACACCCTTCTGTAATTACTGGGTTTTTTTTCGTTTCTATGCAAAATCCCATCATCCCCAGGGGACCTCAGCTTCCGCCCAGGTAGCTCATTTGCAGACCACGTAGGGATTCGTTCACAGCACACAGTTCGGCAACACACACGTGCAGACGGTGGTTCGGTACTAGAATCAGACAAGCTATTTTTCTCTTTCCCTGCCCCAAAACATTTTTTTCCAGGGGCACCTTTCTTTTGTGTTGCTTTAAAGAGAGATTTTTATACGCCTATTAGATTGTGTGTCCACTCAAAAGGCCACCCACAGCTTAGTGATCGCAAAAAATTCCTCTTAACATCAGATACTTTTCAAAGTAGCTGTTAACAGACCTTCTGGAGCAGTAGGGTACCCAGGAACTGGAATGCAGGGGTGATTTTTGAAAGTAGGGCCTTCAGTCTTTCCTCTTTCTAGTCTGGATTTTGCTTCCAGGCCTGGCTCCAAATGTCCTTACAGTACAGTTTGCCTATGGAAAGCAATGTACACCCATTGCTATCCCAGGCTTTGATTTCCCCTATCCTTGGTAACAGGCGAGTGTTTTGAAAAGAAAGCTAGCTTTCATGTACAAACATGCAATGGTTTTTTGAAAATGTGCAGGAGCATCCTACCTGCTGTGCTTAATTTCACAACCCAGTTAAGTCAAAAATAGATCTTTGCTCTTTTGTTTGTGTGCCATCTTGCACTAGTTTTTATTAAGAAAAAAAAATCCTTTAACTGTGGCAGTAAATTCTCCCTTACTCTGATTGTAGTTTTGCCCCATATTTTTGCCTCATTCAAGCTAATAATATTGATTGGTGTTTTCTTTAATCTCGGATGTTGGTGTTTTCCTGTGGCAAAAACTTTAACTTCTTTTTTTTTCCCTATGAGTATGGATGAATCTTATGTGTTTTTTCCATAAGAATTTAGAGGATAATGGTTTGCTTCAAAATAGACTTGTAATAACCATCTCTCAGTCATATCTACTGACACTTTCATTGCATGTGACAAAGTGATACTTTCTTTTAATTCTCTTTTAATTTTCCTGGTTCAGTCCATTTTTCTGTGCTGCTAAATTCTAGATACCTAATATCTAGACAATTAGAATAAACCATAAGATTATCCTGACCTTTTCTCAGGAATAACTCCTGATGGAATGATGGAGAGGGAGGACTTGAAAGGCGTTCAGTGTTGGTGAATTACTGGCAAGGAGCAAATTATTGGCTATTGGGATAGTAGCTGGGAGGCAAGAGAAGGAAATAAAAGGATGTGAGAAGTTTTTTACTGGAAGTGTTACTAGAGGAAGGAAAACTGAGAGGAGATGAGTGGGCAGAGGAACCTGCATGACATGTTGATACCTGCTTCTTTGACAGTGCAGTGCAAACCTGCTGTTCTGGAGACATCTTCAACCCCAGCTTTACCAGAATGCAAGATGAAATCCTTGGGAGCGTGGTAAATCTGGAAAAGTTTTAAGAAGTTACACATTAGCAGTTTTTTGTTGTTGTTGTTGTTGTTGTTGTTTTTTTTTTTTTTTGTGGTGCGAGTTATTTTTATTGCTTTAGGGGGTCAGGAGATGGTGGTTTATGCTCAGCCATTGTGATGAGCACCTGGATCCATATAGAATTTTCTTCTGCACATCTTTCTGCCATTGGGGATTGGGCACATTGTGACCTGACACAGCTGTCCTGGCAAGAGTAGGTCAATATAACTGTCTCCTCCCTGTCTAAATGGTAGCACTGGTGGAATAGTCATGGATAGCCCCATTTCCTGCCTCTGTAAGGTAACTGAAACTCCAGTATTGTCAGTTACCCAGGGATTGGAAAGTGCAGTGCCTTTCCATGCAACTCCACTTATGGCATTTGCTGGGGGAGGGGGGAAATAAGTAAATGGGGGAGAGGAAAACGGAAAACATGCATTTTCCACTTTGCCATTCCATGCTTTACAATTGCCTAATTGTTCATCAGCTTCACAATAGAAATGCCTTTTATTTTTTTCCAGGCACTTAGAAATGACTTAAGTGTCATTTAGTCAATTGGCAGAACAAAGAAGTCAATTTATGGATCAGATTTTCTCTGTTTCTTTATTCTTTAAAATAATTTACTTTATTGGCTTAGTGTTCTTGAAAGGTGAGGGATTGACAGGACTACAGTGCAGAAATATCATTGCACAGAATCAGGTCACACACATACATCTTTACTAAAGCTGGAGTTGAAAAGGTAGGACTTTGTCAGCTTCCACTTGCATTTAAATTTAAATTCAAATTCCCTTTCTTGGGGAAAAAAATAAAAAGCAGCTAGCTTCGTAGCACATTCTGAAGCACGTCATGCCAAGTGTTAGAACAAATGCATACAAGTACATGTGAGTAAGAATGAAGACTGGTGGAAAAGCTTGTTCACAAATAAAGGTCTGAATTACATCTTGCTGTTAACTCCTTGATGGAAAGTGGGACTAGAGAAAATTAATCTCTAGGTCGTGGAGCCGCGTTACAGATTCTTCCTAACTGCAGCCTGAGCCCTGTTCGCGGAGCGGTCTGCGCAGCTCTCCATCGCGGGCAGAGGAGCTGGAGCCCCCCGGTTTTGTGGCTCAACGTCTGGCCGAAGCGCAGGCTCCGCCACTCGCACCGACCCAGCCCCGCGGAGCCCGGCGGGAGCTCGCTGCTCCTTCCCACAAGCAATGCTCCTTCAGTAATGAAGCTGACGGAAGCTCCTCACCATTTCTTCATATTCCGCAGTCTTTTTTACTTCCTAAATATGCCTGTTTGCTTGCATACCGCTCTGCCTTACGCATGAGCTTTGAGTGTGCCAAACTATTGCATCAAGGGCCATGTGCACATCCACCTATATCCCCAGTCAGGTGTTTATTATGCTGCTGCTGCTGCCTCTAACATGAGAATGATAACATGAGGATGTTCAAGAAAACAAATTTCTAACTTAATTTTCTTCAGAAGGAATGAAGAATCTTGGAAATGCTTGAGCCCTCTCAAATCCTCAGGAATTTTCAAAAAAAAACTTAATGCAATCTGAAATGCCCCCCCTTTCCAATAGCATATGCCATGTTTCAACAGAAAAGCTGAACAAGGATAAAAACATGAGATTACTTTTCTAGGAAAGTCTTTCCTGTGCTTCCATAGTTCCTTTGGAGAAATTTTACTACTTTGGCTCAGGTTAAGATTCCTTTTTTTTCATATGGGAAGGAGAGAAGGATTTCACAAGTTGTCTGCTCAGTGAGTTTGCTGCCTATTGCCAGGCAAAAAAACAACCTTCAGCCCAAGTATATCAAAGCAAGACCTCACCCCCCTGGGGAGCTAAACTGCCGTGTAAATTCAAAAGGTGGGACTTCTGAAAGCGAGGTGTCCTTACTTGCCATTGAGGGAGGGGATCAGCTCGCTAAAGGCGGAGCAGGAAAAAAGACCTTTTAGTGAGTCACGGCTTTCAAAAGCTCCAGCATATTTGCTTTCTTGCAAATCTCTCAACTGAGCATTAAAGTGAGCTTGGGGTAGGAAATCTGATGAGCCAAGTTTGCATCAGGCAGATGTAAAATGTGGAGGTTATTTAGTTGTCAAATTTTCCTTGGAAAATCTGAAGGTAGATAGATAGACTCATTGCAGGAGATAAAGGTACGGCCTCTCCTGAGACATCTGAAGTTTGAGGAAAAGTGACTTAACATTTCTGGCAGTGGCTCCAGCATGAGGTTATACTGCTTGTGGAACACGACATGTGATTTCTTTGTGCAGGTGGTGCAGAGATGAGCAGAGTAGTGTCTGCCTTTCCTCTGCCTTCTCCTTTGTTTTGTCTTTAATATACACAGAGTCCCCAGCTCATTAATGTCCCCGTGCTGGATATTTGCTATGCTTCTGTTTGTGAGGCTCCCATTCGAGGCCTGGGTTATCTGTGAGCTGCCTCTGTGCACAGATCAGGACCCCTCTTGGCCTCTTATTCCTAGTCTTCAACTCTGTCTTCTGCCCTTGTAGTCAGTTGTCTTCATCATCAGGGCCCTTTCTGTTCCTTCCTTTAAGCCGAGGCTCCTGGTCTCTCCTGAATGCACAAGTGCTCCAAATTTTCCATGTAATTATTCAGCTGTTTGTGGCAACATGATGCCATAAGATAAATGGGATATCCAAGGATTTCCATACAAAACTATTCTTCATATAAATAAAAAAATATTAAGTCAAAATAAGCACATTTCTACTGCCTGAGAAATGTATGGGTTTTGGAAATTTTGGAGTTCCGCCTTTCAGGACACAGCTTTTCTCTCAAACCATGTAGCCCTTAACTCTCTGTCCCTGTCAACCTTGCCCACTTGTGCAGATCACTCCTGCCTTTAGAGGGTCCTCAGGAGCTCGCCACCATCCACGCTCTGCTTCTACTCTAACTAGCCTGACGAGGAGGGAGAGCCTCCCAGCCTTCTGCAGACCGGTGCTCAGAGTTTATGTATCTTCCCACATAGAACCAGTTTCTGCTGGGTGGTGCATTTAGTGGCATTTATTTATTTATTTTTACTGAAGGGTTAACTGCTATCAGCAGCCAATAGGAATCGGTGGAAATCACAAAGATCTTTAAAGCCACATCAGCCTATCAATCCATGATTCAAAGATCTTTACCTATGTTTCTTAAGCCTTGAATAATGCACACACTATGGATATATCTACATGTGGGAGCTTCTCCACTGAAGGGCGATTTGTTGTGGGAAATAAATGCAAAAGGCTAAGATACAGTGCACTAAATAAGAACAGAGTAGGAACTGTAGTCTTACATATATCTTGCTTATCAGGGAAATGACAAGGCTGACGTACTATATCATTCTGATTTTGATATATCTCATTGTGAAAAAACATTACTGGTTCTGGTGATTGCTGTATTAAGATCTTGGGTAGAGACATTCGAACCTGATTGGGGAAATAGTATTTTCTATAAATTTCACATATATTTTGCTTTTTAATTGTAAAAAAAGCTTTATCTTTTCAAAACCACTTTAGACTAAGCAGAAGCCCAATGCACAATAAGATTCGCTGTGGCACATACACACCTGCATCTGAAATGAAGCAGCTATGCAACAAAATTAAGATACCAAAGAGCTGAATTTCATTTGCAGCAGCCTCCTACTGGCACCCTTGCCTTTCCTCTGTCCTTTTGCTTGCAAAGACTGCCTCACACGAAAGATTTTATTAATAAAGTGTAACCCAAGCCTACAGGTTTTGTTCATAATGTATTACACTGTAATTTTTGTTGTAATTATTTTTTTTCTCCTACTTGATATGCTTAAGGACTCTGCTTACACAGTTCCCGAATAAATAAAGCTGACAAACACCCGCAATCCTGTCTCTTCGGGTGATGATAATTACAGGTTAGTACATTGTGCAGAAATATCTGATAGGCCTCAAAATGAGGCGATTAGCTAAATCTCCTAAAAACTGCAATGCACAGAAGACTTTTAATATTTCACTGTGTGCCTCGCTCTCCTTCCCAACTCTGATTTTCGAGATTTATTTGCCACTATAGCCTGTATTTTCCTGTGGTTCCCGGTGTTTGTGGGCTATGGCAACCAATCCCCTTGGGCCGCTTCTTGCTTTCATTTGCATAAACACAGGCACCATATGAATATTCAGCAAGCGGCTTTGCATTAAGCAAGTGCTCTTAATCAGCTTTGCAGTTCAGTTTGATTGGTTGCCCGCACGGTCACTTATTTCATGCCGAAAATCCGCAGGCCCTACCAAGCCAGCCAGGTAAGGCCGGGGATCCATGGATGCCTTGGACATCCATGGTGGGGCACGGGGCAAGCCCAGGCAGGCGGCGGGCGCCGCGCGGGGAGGCGCAGCGCGGGCTGCTGTCGCCGTCGCGGTTGTTGCTGTTGTGGTGCTTGTGAACCGCGGCGGGCGGGTGGGCGCAGGGATCCGCGGTTGGCGTGAGCGGCAGCTCCTGATGAATAATGCAGGAGGGTTGTTCCAAACAGCCGGCGTGCGGCGCGGACGGATTGGCTGCGTGGGGCTTTCATCACCAGCAGGATTCCTGTAGCATGAAGCCAGATCGAACGCACAGTATTTGTTTGGGGTTTTCGGTCTTTCTTCTTTTTTTTTTTTTTTTGAAAATGTCAGCTCTCTTTTCTGAGCAAATTGCCCAGGCTGCCCCCCTTCCCCTCCCTGGCTATTAGTGCTCTGGGCTTTTCATGAAAAATGCATTATAGGCCTGATCGTGGCTGCTGGGTGCAGCCTTGACCAGTGCGCGGGAAGGTGCTAGCAGCTGTATTTGTCTTTACCTTGCATAAACATGAGCAACATGTAAATAAGGAGCCATGGCATCCATATGGAATGGACTCCTGCAGGCGGCCCGCTCGCCTCGTGTTAAACGGGAATGTGAGCCGCAAAAGGAATAATTACACACTAAGTAAGTTAGTTATAGTGGCGGTTTGTGTTTTCTGCTCTCCGAAACGGCATTTGAGGAGGAGTGCTGGGGAGCGGAAAACCTTTTCATAAACTGGGGAGAGGAGATAAGGAAGAAGTTAATTAAGCACTAAGCACGTACTTAGGGAAGAGAATATAGAGTCAAAGCTAGTTTATGTCTGTAAATTACTGGAGGTAATTAGCATCCTTCTCTTATTCTTAGCTCCAAATTCAGCTTTTGTTGGGCTCTTGAAATGAGCCATTAGAGGATAAAATAATAGCAGTTAAAACTTGCTCACTACAACCAGTTCTGATCTGAAAGCCGGGCACATGCAGCCCCTTGGGGAGATTGCTGTCCCAAGCAAAATACACAGTGTGCAAGTGTTAAAAGTGGCCAAAGGGCAAAGGAACGAGAATAAAACAGGTGCATGATACAGGATAAGAGTTCCTGGAAAAGTGAAATAGGAAATGATATGCGTAATCAAAGCATTTCTCCCTTAACCTGTATCAAATCTAACAGCGTGCGCATCTCAAAGAGGCTAATGAGAAGTGCTGTGTTCTCTGCAGCTTCCAGCTGTGGGCAGATCCTCTCCCTGCGAGGTGGCTGGATTTTAACGGTGTGGCGTTACCGAAACTCCAGCTTGCACTGCCTCGGAGTACCCTGGAGTACTGTGATACACGTGAGGGGAAGCTGCGGTCTCCTCTGCCACGTAGTCATCTCTAATGAGATGCTCCCAAATAAAGGGCGCTGTTTCACCGCTGCTACTAACTCCTCGTGTGAATCTAGTGTGAGGCAAGACCCGGCGGGTGAAGGGAAAAAGTGAAAAAGCCTCGGCTGGTTTGGTTGGTAGTGTTCTCATTTGGGGTGTTGTTCTTTCTTCAAACAAGTATTTACACTACGTCCTAAGTGGCATTAAAGGAATATCTGCAGGATTCCTAGCAGGGGGCCTGCCAAGAGCATTTTTTATTATTTGGCCTGTTTATCAGGTTTTGTTCTGCCTTTTCCCCTTAAATCAGTTCCGGGTGTTTTGAAAGGGAAAGAAGGAATTGCATTAAAGCTTAAGATGTAGCAATAGGAGGAAAGAGAAAATGTCTCCTATGATGAGGCACACCTATTGAAGAAATATTACATTTTATGCAGAATTATTAGAACTAATTTTAAATTTACATCTCTTGCCAAGTACGTTTAATTAAATGTTGCAGGATTTAATAAGTTCACTGTGCATTTAATCATCAGTCATTAAATGTTTACAGCCATAATAAACACCAAGCAATCTTTAATGCACTAAAGAGGTTGTACAGCTGGTACTTTTAGAAGAATATGGTTACACTGGAGCTCGGTTATTGTCAAAGAAATTTGCCAAGGAGATCTGTTTTGCTAAGTGCAGCCGCTATTAGGAGGTGGTTACAGCACGTTACCTTCCTCTGAGTGAAGAACAAAAAGCAGCAGCACGGGAGCGTCCTCAGTGCAGGGGGTTTCGCCCGTGCCTGCTGCGCTTCCCACCTAGGTGAGGTTTGGAGAGGCAGCAGGGGGCTGCCTTCAGAAGGGCTCTAGCACGGGGTCTTTGACAGCCACGTCTGAATGGCAGCTCCTGCCCTCGCTGGCGCGGCAAAAGGGAGCGAGGGCGCTGCTGTGCGAGGCGCCTTCGCGGAGGGGCGCGCAGGGGCGCGCGAGGAGGGCTCTGCGCCTGCTCCGAGCAAGGGCAGCACGAGCACGAGAAGTGCAGCCCTCGCCCGCCGCGCTCGGCGCTTGTGTGCGACCAGTCTGCTCCCCAGGAATGGGAAATGACCACGGGTGCAGAGCTTCGCTGCCGGTCACTGGGGAAGGGATTTGAGCTCGCTCGGCCCTTCATTTAGCAGGGTGGTGCTCACCAATGTCCATACTTTAATCCAGCTCTTTCTGTGGGATTTTGATAGAACAGGCATAAATGGGCATAAAACAGGAAGAGTGTCTGAATATAAATATTCCCTTTTCCAGCTTCTTGGCTTCTTGCAGTGTCAGTGAGGAGGAGCTCCCTCAAGTGCTCCACACTACAGGCAACAAAGCCCATGTTTCTGATACCAGAAAAAAAGTGGGGCAAAAGAGGGAACTGTGGCCCTGCACATGGTTCTGGATGAAGACTCAGTCTTTGGCTCTTTGCTTTGTGAGTAGCTCTTAGGCAGGCACAGTGCCGCTGATTTGAGTGGCTCTGCTTGAGAAATGTCAGATTGAACTCCAGAAAGAAAAATACTACTTCAACTAAAGAAATACATTGGGATGCTCTGTGTCACCCCAATTTTACACCAGTGTAACACCACTGACTGGTGTTGCTGGAGCAAGAGGAAAAGTAAGACTTAAACTTTCATAGCTTTCCAGTGACAATAAAGCAAACAAACAAATGAAAAAAGAAAAGTTTCTTTGGACATGTCACTATAGCCATTAATATAAAATACCGACTTATGTTGTGGGAGGTTTGGATTTATTGTACTTCTTATGCATTCCAAAAAAAAAACAAGACCCAGCAAACATTTTTGCCCAACCATTTACACTTATTTATGAAAACAGGCAAATGTAATTAGTATGCCTGCCTTCCTGTGTTGGTATCCATTTAATCTTCCACAATTTTTGCTCTATTGTCATATGACAACATTGAAAATCTTGGTACTTTTGAAGATCTTTTGCCAACTGCTGATAATCATGATTTGGAGTAAGGATGCTGATAGGCTGTTAAGAAAAAACTGGCTACAAGGAAGGAAACAATTTTGCATGAGGAATGATTTCTTAGCATAGCCAGAATCTCATGGCAGACAGACCCCTCAAATTTCAGTTTTGTTGTAATATTGGCAGCTTAGATTATTATTATGCTTAGATTATTATTATGGAGCAAATTGGGGGCATATTATAAGAAAAAACTGTTTCAACTGTTTATTGCTGCGATGCTGCAGAAACAAAAGGTGAATAGCCCTGTGTGCTGCCTAACCAGTTCTTACACTTGTGGACCAAGCCTGTTTTCTGCAGTAGAGGAGTTTAAACTTCAAAATGATATTATAGAAATCTTTGATTCCCAAATTCTGTTCTGGTTTGCGGTATTATCTCACTTCTCCTGTTTCTTACGACACTGCTCACTGAGCTGTCCTCTGCTCACTGATCCCTTTAGTGTCTTTCTCACTTGCCTATAAGCAGATGTCCCCTTGCAGGACACTGGAAGGAGCAATTAATTCTTGTTTGCTCGCTCATTCGGAGAAGTGAAGAGCTGTATCAATGCAAAGTATGAGAATTATTTTATCTTTGGTTTACAAGAGTCATTTTCCAGT
Organism: Tinamus guttatus; assembly: GCF_059628265.1. NCBI lineage: Eukaryota > Metazoa > Chordata > Aves > Tinamiformes > Tinamidae > Tinamus > Tinamus guttatus. The sequence continues at coordinate 1,164,455 of NW_028288603.1, read as the reverse complement.
TTTGCCAAGTCTGTAATTTATTTTGTGTGGTCTGGTGATGTCTCCAGTAATGAGCAATGACTCATCAGGAATAAGTAAGTCTTTATCACTAGAGAGGGCCTGGTCCTAGACACAGGAAATCTCACTTGAAAAAATTAGTTTCACTGAAAGGAAGAGAGGCCCCGCTTGCCAGTCCCAGGCTGGTGTATTAAAAATTAACAGCAGCTAGCATGAAGTGTCCAGGAACTTTGCACAATCTTTGCTTCAGGTGCCCTCAGCTCCCCATTCACAGCAGTAATGGGAATCTTCTCACACGGTAAGAAGCTCAACTTACCATGCAGAGAGTGTGCTTATTCATCCAGAGCACGTTGAGAAATCCGATTCCTAAGGCAAAAAGCAGCCGTTTCGTATGTTTATGGCGTCATGTGGTATGTTTTCCAAACTGGGAAAGAATTTTTCCTGAATTTTATTATTTCTCAGATTTGTGGTATGGTTTTACTACATTACATTCAAAAATTCCTCATCTGTAAATGTTTATATCTTTGCTTCATTGCAAATGTATACGGCTGATGGGGCATGAGCGAAATTAACGTATAAGCACCGACATCACATAATTAACAAATCTCCTTGCCACTTATGATTCTCTTTATCTGTCTGGTTATTTATTTGATTTCTTTTTTAACAAACTGAAATATGTAAATAGGATTGACTCTCTCTTGTGTAACATTACCAAAACCATTCCAGCACATTTGGCACAGTGCTCTCAACTAAGTACAGTTTCACCAACCTCTTCTTTCATGATACTCTAAAAAAAAATACTGCAAATATTCTCCTTTTGCCGGGACTGTAAGGCTTCACACTAGATTTCAGTGTATTCTGTATGTTTTCAAACACTAACGTCTTCACGTCTCATTTCTCTGATTTTTCAGTAGAGGAAAGGCACTAATTCAGCACTGGCCCCAAGAAACAAACACCAGCCAAACGATAGCTCTAATGTAGGCTCCTGTCTTCCCAAGAGTATCCCCATTGCTCTTCCTGGGGCACAAATCCTGACAGCTAAGTAAAGGATAGGGAATTTAAAGAGCAATATTAACCATCCCCTTGCTGGCTCCTATAATAGAAATATTGGAGGTTTGTTCACAGTAGCTGAATTCTCTGCACAGGAGCTGAATGCTCTAAAGAAAAATAGGTTATTTTAGCCTTCAACCTAGATAGCTGGAAAGAAGAGGAACTGCAGGAAGGTTTTCAGGGAAAGCCAGGGTAGGGTAAAGAGATTGGTATCTGAGCACAAAACTCCTCCTTAGGGAAAGCAGCAGCATGGATACGCACCTTTTTGGAAGGCCAGTTAATGCAAATCTCATTTAATATCAAGTTTTTTTAGCACATCTGCCTTAAGCAATTAAGAGGTGCTTTAGGAGGTGTGCAGGAGGACATTTGTTTCAAAATAGCTTTGTAGATTTTCTCACATTTTAAAAGAGACCATTAAATCTGTGGGGAAAATATGTTCACTAGTGTTTGCCAATAATCTAGGAAATCTCTCCCAATTTAGCAAGCAAAAAAATGTCCTTCTCTGAAACTCTTATTCAGCTGGTGCAAGTTTTTAAAGGACAGATGATGCTTTGGAGATGACTTTAAAAAATAATCCTGCCTCTCTATGATCCATTTATTCTTCTTCATGGACCAAATCCCAAATAATGGTGAATCTTCGGAACCGCTCCCAGCCCCTCCAGAATTGAGTCCTACGGTGCTGCCTGCAATTGCTTGGGAAGACTCCTTTGACTCTCCAGTGTCTCGCCTACTCTTTGCCTGCGTTTTCCACCTAGGATCACCCTCTGTCTCGTGACATATTCCAGTGATTGCAACACGAGCCTTGTTTCCCAACCAGCTTCATGCAGGAAGCAGGGCTAAGGCATAAGAGCCTCTGCGCAGAGCCCAGCGGGGCCCTTGGCGGCCGCTCCGAGTGAATCGGCACCTGCAGGGTCTCTTCAAGGCAGGCATTTGACTGATGCCCTCCGAGGGGAATGCCCACCAGTAGCTTTCTCCTCCGCGTGAAAAGAAAGCAAAGGGAAAAACAAAATGAAACAAAAAAATAGGAGAGTCCCACTGTGCCCAGGCCCGGAGGGAAAAAAGGATTCATTGAACCACATAGATTTCACCGTGCTGGCTGCCCTTCTGCCTTTTGGAGGTATTTAGCTTTCCTGTAGGCTGGGCAATAAACCTGAAACATCTTTTCAGCAAAGATTCTGACAAGGAAAAGGTGTCAATCTGCTAGAATTCATCTATTATTCATCTAATCTACTATAATTCATCTATAAGCGAGCTCCCTCAAAACACCACAGCTCTGTTTGAGGCTCTGTGTAAAAACTGGGAGGGTGCTGGTGGAAATGTTCTAAAAAATCAGGACACATACAATGAAAAGCAAATTAAACACATAAATTTAATAAACTAACATGAAGTCCAGGACCCCAGCCATGAGATGAGGTTTCAGCTAAGGTTTCCAGCATTCCCTCAGAGGCGGCGTTTTTTGGTGTCCAGAAGACTTTGTGGCAATACTGAATATTCTCACTTTTAAAATAGGATGCTCTGCCTTTCGTTTGAGTTATCTGATATCATCAGAAATGTAGACGTGCAGAGAGAAGGAGAGAGAGAGAGAGAGAGAAGCATTTCAGAAAATTGACAGCTTTGTGGATGAGTTGAAAGCAGAAGCAAGATATATTAAAAATACCAGAGAGAGAGTGAAGCGCAGAAATACAGAGAACCTGGTGATTAAGGGTGTTGTCAATAGGCTCTGACAGTAGGCATGCTCTGAGAGCTGAGGTATTTCAAATACAGACACTATAATACTGGAAAGATAAACACGTATCTCTAGTGACTCCCTCATCAGGTTTGACTAATTTTACCCCAGTCATCCCTCAGTCAATGAAATTAGCTTTTAAGGTGGTTTCTCCAATTTCTCCAGGCTGGTGTCAACACTGCAGCATCCTTGGCCAGAGCTGCCTTAAAGAGGTGGGCTCCGTCCTTGGGATTTAAATATCCTGCCCATAAACTGCAGGCTGGGGGAAGAGGATGTCAGATAACGGGGCTGGAAGCACCTGTGGTGTGTTGAAGTGTTCTGGGGAAGAGCTCCTGCCACGCAGCCCCCTCGCTACTTAAGTACCATCAAAAAGAGGAGCTAGTTGTTCCCCCCGTGCTGTTATCACTGTAACCTGCCCCATCCACACAGGGCACCTCTGGGAGCAACTCGACTGGCCCGGGTGCTGGGGCAGGTACCAGAGTGATGCCCCAGGCAGCCAGCTTATTGCCCCAACAGGCTGTGACCCCTTGGTCGTGCACCAGCAAAAGCTAAAAGCCTGTAAAATTTATCCACTCCTTTGGAAAAGCCTACTGAATTATTTTTGTGCTGACCTCTCACAATCTGATTGTCCAATACTGGGAGTTCAGCAGTGTGTAATACATGACAGAAGGAGGATTTCCTTTCCATTTGCTTTGTTTTGTTTGTTTTTTTCTCTTTGTTTTCACTGATCTTTTGCTAGGAGGGGTGTAAAAAGGACTGACTGCTTCATTTTCCACCCTGCCCTTCGGATTTTGCACAGTCATGACCATTTCATGACTGAAGACTGAACTTCCCCATGTTTAATAAGGTAACTTTGCAGTCTCTTGCTGTTCTAGGCACGGCTGAGATGATAGATGGTTTATTTGGTTTATTTGGTGCTTAATTTCTCTTCTTTGTTGTTTTGCATCCTTGTGTTGTGGGTGGAAGGGCAGCTCTTGCACCAAAACAGGCAAGAGTTCATTTGATTTTTGAACTGCCTCAATAATTGTGTTTGCTGGGGGAAATACTTCTAGCACCAAAATGAGACCCAGATAAGACGTGTGTACTGCAGAGGTCTTTGGGTACTGGTGGGAAACGCTCCTCTGCCTCTGACAGTAAGGACAGAGGTCAGGGACTGCGGGGCCAGGCCGGTAGGTCATAGCCGCGATGCCCATTTCCTTCCTATGCAGGAGGGGAGTAACAGATAGATTAACCCAAATGTTAATCAAAAGCTTTTGTGAGTGTGAGAAGTACCACGTGCACACGCTCCATCATATGGGAGGATTGCCAAGGAACTCTGGTTTGGCTTCATTACTCCTTTTCACTTGTCCTTCAGAGAAGAACCACACTGATGGCAGAGCAGTCACAGATTTTGACTGTTCTGAACACTAGGTATGTATAAAATATGGCTTATATAGTTCATATTTAAATATACCTTAACTACTTGTAGAGAGAGATATATAACTATATCTCTATATAGCTACACAAACAAAAAAATGATTCAGTGAACATTATCTGTTATCACTTTCCCTTTGGATCCTATTCAGAAGCTTCCTATAGCCCCGTTGATGATTTTTAAGACCTAAATCAATTTTGGCTCATGATACACTAAATTTGCATGGTCATATCCAAAATAGTGAGTTTTGAATCGTGGCCTCTGCATTCAGCTTCGTTTCAGGTATCCTGTCAGGATATCCTGGCTCGCTCTTCCTGAGCAGAATTAACAAGGTCATGTTTTGAATCCAAATGATTTAGATGCAATTGCTGGAGTGTTTCCACCGCTGCCCTCCTCGCAGAGCAAACGCGAGTCCTGCTGGATGTCTGCAAGTGCTTAATTTGCACATCCGCGTTGTGAAAGCAATGACAACGCTGAGCACGACACTCCTTGGGAGGCTCTCTTGTTTTGTTTCAAAGCACAATACGATATAGCAGCTCAGAACTTTTCAAAACACTGATGCTCTTGTCACGAGCCCACTTATTAGAGTGAATAGCTTTATAGTATTATATTACTCTTTTACAGTTGGTTCAGTCTTTTATTGAAAATAAACAATCAAACCCCAAACGCCTGCACAATAGGCAGATTAAAAGTACCTAATGGTTAACTGTTGACGATGCTACATTCTTGCAATTTGAAAACAGTTATGAATCTTTTCCTCACTGTATATTAAAATGTTTATTCTTTATCTGAGAGTTTCATGGTTACATAGTTTTTACAGAACAGTCTCTAGCGCCACGGTCAGTATTTCTCCTGAGGGAGAATGTGACACACGTGTAAGGAAGCACTGAGGTGAATTTCTACATCCAGGTCTGTTTCTTTGACTGCTGGAGCCTGTGTGTGGTGATGTTAACAAAACTGAATTTGTCTGCTTGGAAAGTGAGAGCAATGGGAGTATCAGAAGGCTTCAAAAAACTGAGCTGTGAAAAAGTGTCCAGGGAAACTGTTCGGATTTTTTTTTTTTTTTTTAACGTAATTATTGCTGATATTGGTGGCAATAGACCACGAGCAGACTTTGGCCATTCTCCAGTAGTTACATCACATTGTGAGCATAAGGATATAACTATATCAACTTTGACTTGTAAATATGTACAGAAGGTCCCGGGAGACACGTTCCAGCAGTGACCAGCTTTTAAACACTCCCAGTGCTCTGCAAAAATAACAACATTGTAAGACGTCCTTGTGGCCCATAACTGAAAATAATGTTGATAAATAGTGAGTAAAGAACTGGAGCAGCGTGGCATCTAGTACTAGCTGCTGCTGGGCCGTGCGCGCTCTGTGCCGGCTGTGAGGCTGCTGCTGTAGCATTAGCCACGGCGCCCCAACGGCTCTGGGGTGCTGCACGCTCAGACCGGGGCACAGTGACTTCCTTCTGGAGGGAAGGTCCCCCTGGGCTGTGTTTGGCTTCATTTTGGTGCCAGCTCTGCAGCTAAGTCAATAGGGATTTTCATAATGGAGAGGAACTCTCGTGTAATGAGCTCCGATGCTTTACGACTAGGAGTGCTCACTGTTTACAGTGACACGTTACATAAGCCCCAATCATATAAGTGATAATAAGAGTCTCTGTAGCTATGACTTGTCTCGAGAAATAATGAAATTGAGTCACAGAAAATGACTTCAGTTAATGCTTCTCCATCACAGTATGCTTAAATGTAAAGGTATTTTATTTTATTTTAATCCTTAGTATTTTCCTTTCCTGGTGAGTAATCACAAGACTCTATCTTCTTCTTAACATAAAGAACCCTGACATTTATTTTGTTTGTATTCTTAATGTAGCGTGCCATACTATTGCATCATATTCCACAAATGCCATATTAGTCGCATACAGCAATGCTGACTATTATTGCAATGTAATAGTCGTGTATTTTAACTGAGGGATCTGCACCGTATTGCATTAATGTCTTTTGTCCTATTAATTTCATATTATTGGAGGGAAAATCAAGAGGGAATTGTGAGTATGGTCTGCTAATATTTTCATTCCTATTGGTGCTATTTTTAGTCTGTGATATTATACTGTTTTGTTCATCCCATGAAAATTGAAGCGTGAGAGGAGAGAGTGGGATAGGAATAACTATTTATAAATACTCTGCATGATTAAAAAAGAAAAATAGTACTGATAATGTAAAGCAACCTCCAAATTATCTAACTGATCTCTGAACACTCAGTAAATTGTTGCCTGACGTTTAGGAAGCTGTGCTAGGAGAGCGTAGTCCTTGAGCTTTGGTGCTTGCCTCCCTCCAGGCAGTTCCAGCCCCCAGCCATTTCAAGGGCAGGTTGAGGGTCGTGCAGCTCCTTCTGCCTGGTCGAGCCTTCAGAGCGAGCCGGAGGGACCCAAATCTGGAGGCTGAGGGTACCGAAAGTTAAGTGGCTTCCTCTGAGAGCCCGTGCGTGGCTACCTGGCCTCTCTGGGGTCCGGCAGGAGTTCAGGAGGGGAGTTCAGGGAGGAGCTCAGCGTCTCCAGGTTTGCACACGAAGCACGGTTACATAGATTCAAGGGAGCATGGGGCTTATCTGGACTGCAGGGAACATGCAAGGCACAGCCAGCCGGACAGCCGCTCTGCAGTCACCCATAGGTGACACCTATGGGAGGAGGCCACCGTTGCTGGCATCAGGATTTAGGTTCTGTTCCTCTGGCAGCTCCCTGGCAGCAGCCTGGTTCCCAGCGGAGCCCGGCCCCTCCGCACGAGCCGAGGACGGGGCCCTCTCTCTACGTGTTCATACCCATGTGCCCAATTTGCATGAGTAGCTCCAACAATTTTTTTAAAAACCTACTGTGCATTGTGTGTATTTTTGCATTCAAGTTGGGGACCTCTTTTTTCATAATGTCTCCCTTAATATTCATCTACATTTCAAAGGATTGGCAAATGCTGTTAGAAAATCGTGGAAACATAAAACATTTTGAATATTTCTGTCATTCTGAAGTGTGATTTAGGTGTTTCTCTAATTGGTTTGTGCCACTTATTTAAAAAATAGTAGAGTTCCTGTGGAGCCTTTTATTTGCTTTTTCTTAAATGAGTACAGGTTTCATGCCAAGAGGCTTTGAAGAGAAAACTCGAAAGCTCAGCCCTACCCTTCTCCATTCTTTGGGGATTAAATAGCCTGACAGAGAAATCTGAAGATAAAGGGGAGCAGAGAGCTGGAGTAACCAGAGAGGTAAGGATGAGAGGTGGTTTGATTTGGGAGAAGAGAAGCAGTGCGTAGAGGAGAAGAAGCCAAGAGGGAGAAAATGATTGATGAAAACAGGAAGGAGGGATCCTGTGATGTGATGTGGCTGATGACGTCCATAGGAATACACCTTAGCTTGAGCAGGATACTTTCACAGAAGATGTTTGAATGTAAAATGAGTGTCGAGACAGTTTCTGATTATATGAAAAAGAAAATAATTACTACATGGCCATTGCCATTAATATCTTGACAGAGTAATACTGAAATCAGTAGTAAAATTTCTGCTGAACAGCAACCCTGTGGTTCACATAGTGTTTTCACTATGCCCAATTTAACTATTTTCAGTGTGGGAGATCTTCGGCATGGAAATAATGAAAATTGGTACAAGGCATGCAATGACTGCTGTACTCTATGTAGGACGACGACGTACTGCACTGCAAATAAACAGAAATACTTTATTCTGTTTGAGGCTGATGCTGGGAAAGCAGAGCAAGTGCAGCACTCACAGCTGCCCGGCTGCCCCCCTTGCCTATGGGCAGTGTTGGCCTCACACGGCCTCCAGTCAGGAATAGCAGTGGGGACCTTCAAACGGGTGTTTTCCCTTTGGTGACAAAGACAAAAGAGCTTTTCATGGACTTTGGAGGATCATTAGCTTATGAAAAAGGGAGCGTGGTGCTGGCTGCGAATCAGAGCGGGCTTCTGCAATAAGTGCTTATCTCTAATGCACATGGTGTCACATCGTGTTCAACCCAGTCAGGCTCAGGCTTGTATAAGGGAGACTGGATAGATATTTACCATGGGGCTATTATATACAGTAGCATTTGTTTTAGAACTGAATTTTGTGTTCCATTATGGGGCAAACATCTTTTCACTGCACACAGTCTTTCCCTAAAATGACATTTCTACCTGAGGTTCTGATCTGATATTTGTATAACTGTGTCACAGCAGTGTTAACTGTAAGCTTCAGTGGGGAATTGATGTCCTTCAATTCAAAGGGGTTTTTAAGTATTATAAACCTGTGTTTTAAATAATCCAAGTGTATGATTTGAAGAGACCACTTTAAGCATCACCCCTCAGATATTTTTGGTCTTCTTTGCTCTTAAATGATTATTCATTACTTTGGTGCATAGAAAAGAAATGAGGAGGAGAAGAGAAAAAAGGGAAAAAAAAACGAACCCACAGTCCTGAAATAATTCCGTATAGATGTGAGGAATCGACAATAAATAAATCTAAATAAAGGGCTTAAATGAATGGTTATTTATAATAGGTCATATTTTCCATTCATTTTCCATCTTTATCCCAGACCACTTCCACTGAAGTGGGCGAGAGGTTGACCTGATGAAAGCAGCCTTTGTGTTCGGTTTGTCACGGCGTTACCTGCAAGCGCCCACACAGCCAGCCTCTTGCTACTGCCCCGTGGAAGGAACTGCTCCTGCTGCTTGCAGGGAACATTAGAACGAGGGACATTAGAACAGGAAGTGATTTCTCCAAGAAAATTCCTAATTCCCCTCCTCATTGCATTACGTCCCAAATACACCGCGTTGTTTCCATAGAGTGGGGCCCTCCTCTTTCAACTTCAACACGGAGGCCGCGTCAGGAAATTGGTCAGGGGACGGAACCACCCTGTGGCCTTCCCTGCATATTCGTTCGATTTCATTGTAGAAAGGCAGCCCAAAAGGGGCCACCCCTGTAAAACAGCAGTAGTGCCTGTGGATTTTAATGGGCTCTCTGCCACTGGGAAGGAATGGAATGGATGCAGATTTTTGTCAGGACAAAATAGTGAGGTTCGGTGTTTAAATCCCAAGACAAATAGCTTCTGTGCAGGAAGAGTAAATCACAGGTCCAAACATATCTCTGCTGTTTGCACCAGACTATGCTCACCTTGGCTTTGCAGAGGTTTTGTTCCAGAATACGGATATCTTGGAATGACAGAAGTGATGACGAAAGTTCAGAGAAGCTCAGGAAGATACAGGACTTGTCCTTAGCAATTTGGCTCAGAGTTTAGCACCCAGGTGAAGGAAGAGCAGTGTCCACAGAACATCAGCGCTCCCCTTCCTGCCCACTTTCTGGGAGCTTGTCATCAGCAGGGATGTTTTACCGAACATGTCCTGCAATGCTGCAGTTGGAGAAGAACAGAGCAGCAGTGATGACAAAATGTACTTCAACAGCCTCGTGTAGCTGCAGCTCTGGTGAGATTTTTTATTTACTGAAAGTGAACATGGTGCAGCTAGATGGTCCCTTGTCCGTGCTCACTAGATACCCAGCATACTCCAGGAATGTAAAGATACTGATATAGTTACTTAAGAAAATGTTTGCAATGGCCTTCTTCATGACTCTGAGCAAAAGAAAAATGTATATATGTTTTTTAGGATTTATACCAATAATCCAAATAATACTATTCCAAAATACTTGTTACCACAAAGTAGGGAAAATCATGAAAAATACAGCACTGCTAACATAAGGATGCAAAAATGTATAGAAGACCTTGAAGAAAAATCTAAGGAGGAAAGTGTAATTCTGATAATGTAATATCAAAAAAAGGAGAGGCTAAGGCCTGGGAAGTGACTGTCAGAGAGCGGAGCGTGCGAGCAGGACCTCGAGATGGGATGCAGCTCCCTTCTGAGCTTGCAGCAGCTCGGGGGCCGCCCAGAGAGCCTCGCCGATGCAGCCCTCCGATCAAGTGCCCAGCAAAAGGAGATCATTGCAACCGTGCGAGCTGCACGGAAACAGTTATAAACCAAGGGGTAAGACATATTTTAAAATATAAATGAAGTATTTCGTGTGTTTCTCCATGGTTGCAGAGCTGAATTATTCAGGATCAATTATAAACCAAATATTAATGCTGAGTGAATAATTCACAATTAATATTTTATTCAATGAAATTAGCTCCTTTTGCTGCTTGTAGAATACCCTCATTTTACTTTTTAAATTTGATTTGGCAGGAGATCCTTGCTAGCCATACGTTTATTGCCATCCTCTCCCCCTCAGCCCCAAACTGCTCAAAAGTGGGTCTGTCTTCATACTCCTGGTTTAATGTTTAAGGTCTTTGCGAGGGGGCAGATTCGTCTCGTGGCTTTGTGTATGTATGTTGCCTGATTAGATTAGTGTTTGAGCTCTTCTTGCATGAATACACAGCTATGGAGCTGCCATTCATTTTCTTCAAATATTTGTGCACATGGGTGTGAAATTCACTTTTTGCAGATACACATGCAAGTAAAATGTGATTGGATGAGTGTTTCTGAAAAACAAACATACACAGAAGTCTAAGGCAGCTGAGGTAAATTCATTTGCAAGAATAAACCTCAAAAACCTTTTTTTTTAAAGATTTTCTTAGATTTTCAATTGTTAATGTGTTTCTCGGGTCATTCTGAACATTTATCAAGAGTGCAGTTACTGTTGTACTGTAGCTGTTCTCCTTGAACACATTCTTCTGTTTTCTTGCATGCTTAAACTCTCCCATTCCAACACATCAGCTTCCTGGCGTTGCAGGTCCTGGTCTGCACAGCCGAGTCCCTCCATCCTGAGCCTGCTCCTGGAAGGACAGCGTTCGCACTACAGTGAGAAAAAGAAGGATGAAAAATGTACACATTCATTTGCTATGGGCATTGAGCTTCTATGTGAAGGACCCTATTTGCAGAGAAACAAAGGAGCAGCACCTCGCTCCCTCGGAATCCATGTCCAATAACCTTTGCATTGATCCCAGAAAGTTTCCTTTAAAAAAGTATGTAGTGTGCTCTTACATCTTATTTAGCTAGGTAGAACATTTGCAGAGAAATACTACCAATTCTACATGTTTCTTATATAAACCCTTCTGGATTATGTTTCCTTTTTCATCTCATGTGATAAGCAACAGAGAAAACCTCCAGAGACGATGCAGCTCTGATCACCTCTCATGAAAGTGATGCAGGTTGTCTGCTCCAGTTCCTGAAGATCTTGGCAATTACTTGTACTCACAGTCAAATCCCACCCTGAAATATACAAACTACCAAAAACCAGGACTAGAGCTTCCTTTCTTAGCTAAAGAATCCTACAATCCACTTTCTCGAAGTATGTAGAAAGGCAGATCTACATTGCAATTTTGGTCTTGTTTGAAAATTAACATCATATGATTTCACTTTGTCCCCTTCCTCTCAAAAGCTCCTCCATAACCTGATGATACCCTAAGAGGGAAATATTTGTGTAAGAATATAGAAATGTTTGTTTTCAAGCAACATCTTTTTTTAATTATTATTTGAATCGATGTTAGGGTTAAACAATCTTTTGCAATCTGTTGGAGATTTTTTTTTTACCTCAGAGCACTATGAATTATTCTGAATATGCTTTTTTTCTCTGAGAAATAGGAGTTTCTATTCATCAAGATATTGCCAGCAGAAACAGTATCTGAACAGAATTTACTTAGACATCAAAATCTGCAAAATTTGTACATTTTCCATGGAAAACCTGCCGTTTTTTTAGCAGATGCAAAGATGTGATGATGAGCTGCATAGGGCAAGCTAAGACCAATGTTACCATTTTCCAGCAAAATTCTTCAAAATGAAACTGATGTGTCCGGGCCGATTCCTCTGGCGATCTGGTGCGTGCAGTGACTCGATTCCTCCCTCTTGTACGAGCTGCAGTGTCTCTGAACCAGGAGTGAAGTGCTTGGAGCCGCCAACTTCTCTGTTCTTCTGAACCCTTTGGTCTCGTCTTGCTGAACTCTGCTATATTGTTAAAGGCTTAAATTATTTATCAAGATCATCTTCAAATAAAAGGCAACAGCAACTGACTCACTCTGTTGCATGCTGAAGTAGGGAGCTGTTACAAAAGTCAGTAGGATAAAGTATACTTTCTATATCACTAATTAAGTGTCCTATTTTTTCTTGTGTTTGAATTCTGATTTGTGGCGTTTTGTAAAACTCTTTAATAGTCTTTGAGATTTCACATTCAGCTGGGTTTAAGTAACAGAGCTACTTGGACAGAGACTTGTTTCAGAGCTGCTCGTTCCCCCAGACTTTATATTCATTTTAAACAATTACAGAGCAAAGAAACTCTTGAGTACTAAAACAAAATACCACTGCTCCACAGATCCCTTTTTGGTCTGCAAGGAAAGCTGGTTAATGAGATTTTCAAATTGTCAAAGCTGTTGGGCTTCCAAGTTAGACTTTAAGACAAATTAAAACTTTATTTCTGGTTGATACATAATACCAAGTAGGATATTAGTTTTTTTTACATTTTTAAGGTGAAAATTAAGAAAATGGGATGCCATTATACATGTTTAAGCAAGTATCTTCTCGTTCTCTGTGATATAAATGGATGGGATTGGGTCATGATTCAGGGGAACAGCATCATGCATGACCAGCAGCAGTCCATGTTGCAGAAATGGTCTACACACCCAAATTAGCTTTTGAGAAGCTTAGGGCAGGATTCACGCTTTCTCTTCTACTGGGATAAATATAACTCCTTTGGAATTATAATGGTTTAAGGGAGATAAGAAGTGGCTTCACTGAGTACTTCACTGCACTAAATGTTCCTGGTTTTCTTACCCAAAGGTGAGTGTGAATTCTGGCCTTTATTCTGTGTCAGTAGGTGACACCACACAAAATTTGGAACACAAACCCTTTGAAAAAGCTGGCAGACTTCTTGCTGTCTGGTTTTGTTAGGTTAAATGTGCTGAAAATGATAAATAAACCTGTAGGGAATCAGAACCAGAAGTTCTATTACCAGTCTCAATAAGGAGCAAGTTACAGACAGGTGATCTGCCAAACACAAAAAGAAGAGCAAAATAAACTAGTAATATATAGAAGGCAATAGTTCTTGGTAAACACTGTAGAAAAGGTGCTTTAAGAAGAAATACATATGTTGCGTTTCATCCCTTCATGTACATTTGCCAGCGGCATTTCACTGCAACGCAATCCCAGGCAAGATTACACTGATGACGCTACGTGAGAAGGTCGAAACCAAAGTGAACTCATTGCAGATGTCACATTGCAGTGGCAGGGATGGCAATTAAAAATGTTGATTTTGTGTTGAAAACTCAGCCACCTGTGGAGAAGCAGGGACAATTTTCATCAACAGGCCCGAGCAGATTTTGTATTTAAGAGCTGATAGAAAATCAGCAAGTGTGCACACAGAGCCCCTGTTGTATTTGTGAAGTCACTTGTCACAATAATGCTCTACTCTGTAGGAATTATAAAGGGGCTTCAAATGTATTAGAGTAAACAGTAGATAAATAAATCCATTAATAAATGAGGCAGAATAGGGAAATCAGTGTTGAATTGTAAAATGGCTGAGTAGATAAACTGCATTTATAAATAAGTGCCAACTTAAAGAAACAGGGAAGGGAGGTATAACTAATATGAAAGTCATGAAGAGCTGGATACCTTGCAGATTAAACTATTATTAAATAACAGATGGAAGAAGCCTCAGAAAAATATGCAAGTTTGAACCAATAAATCCTAAGTTTTTGAGCTATCTTTACCTTTGCTTTAGAATGAACAGTGCAGGTGTGAGAAAAGAGAAATAGTAGAATAGGCTTGATGAAAGTAAGGGTGAACTGAATTTACTGTTTGCTAAACACAAAGAAGAAGAAAATAGAGGCTTGATTTGTGAGCATGCTCAAGATTTCATATTAGTATATAAAAAAATGAAGGTATTTAGGATCAGGAACACCAAATGAAATAAGAGATATCACTGATGCTTTAGATGGGTGGCTGCTATAGTGAAAAGAGCTAGCATCTTTGCAATCATGAGAGAGAAACTGCTGACATTGGTCATTAAGAACTACTCTCAACAATTTGTTTGACTCGTATGAATGAGGAATGGAGCACTGAGGAATCGCTGTTGTCTGTGCTACAATTCTTTGCCTCAAGATGTACCTCAAGATGTACGTCCCAGGGTAAAAGCACGCTGCTAACTGATGAATATTCCTACTGGCTCTGAGCTCAAAGGGTCCTGTCAGCCAGGGCTGGGACAACGCGGAAGGAAGAGCTTGCTGGAGTAATGGTCACTTACCAATAAACCTGACGGATTCATCTGGAGACACACTTTGTTTCGTTAAGGTGCCACAACCAGGAATAAGCGTGGCTACTTGGAAAGCATAAAATGTTTTCTGTGAACTGGGCTTCTGCACCTCTTTGCTCCCCACCCCTATTTCTTTTTCATCAAAATGCCACAAACACCATTTTTATCCACTGCTCATACAAGGAACTTCATGATTTGGTTTAGAAAATGCAGATTCCTGGAAATAGGGATAATAAAGTTATGGTGGGAAGGGGAGGCTTGATTCTTCAGAGCATTATACTGTTTTAAAAGGTTCATTTGCTTGCTGTTCAGTCTTTCTGGAGGAGCAGGAATATCATTATTCACACCCAAGACAAATTCATTTGAAAGGTCTGAATGACACAAGATGAAGCTCCTAATGACAGAGTCTAACTTCAATTAAGCGAATAATAAAGACATTAATAACAACTCTGTAGAGGCTGACAAATACCGCTGGTGCCTGAAGACACTTGCCGAGCTGAACGGACTAACACAGTGCCACAGGCGGATCGATCTGGGGCTTGGTGCACAAATTACCCCAGGCTTTTTGCCTCTTCATTGAGGCTCAGGCTGGGCTGCTGCAATCAGGCTACCGAGCAGTTGAAGTGGGAAAAAGTACTGCCAGCCCACAGTGGCAGCACATGCAGTGACTGAACAGAACTGCTTTGCGTGCTTATAAATTTGCACCAATATGAAGATGAGTAGAACTGATGGCAATATAACTATGCTGTAGGATAGTAATTTTACTATAGTTGTAAGCAAAGTTACAATTTCAGATTTGGAACAGACAGTGTAAAAGTGGACAAGACATAATTTTGGCTAGGATTCTGGCTTTTTGCATCTTCAGATACAACCTAGAGTATCAGCGAAGAGCATGTCGGTTCAGTACTTAGGAAGCATAATGCATTTGGCATCAACTCAGCCAATGCAGGCCCTGAGTTAAAACTGTGAAAAAAATGCATCTGATGTCTTGCTCAGATAGATCAGTTTTAGTCCAGACAATGCCCTGAGACTAGAAAGACTTTAGAGTGTTATTTAAAATTCCCTCGACTGTGCTTGTTGCATCGTTTCAATTGGGAACAAGCTTTCAGTAAATAGGGGATTATTAAGAAGGGGCAGTGACCCGACCCACAATAGGACAAAATAAGAAACTTGATACTTAGTGGTATCTTGTTTTATGAGAGGTATAGCTGCAGACCATCAATTTAGACTTATTTAAATGTCATTTTCGTTTTCCCTTCTCTGGATACAAACTAGATATTGCCATTAAGGAAATATAATTTCTCTTTTATTTCATTTGAAGGGAAATATGCTAGATATTCTCGTGCTGTTGGGCAACTCAGCTTTTCTCTTATTTAAAGTCAGTATGCTGGCATGTTTAGCTGTATGCCAGAAAATCCCTGGATGCCCTGGTGGAGCTTCAGTGCTGCAGCAATATGTGAAAGAGCCCACTGCAAGCACAGGGCATTGCTTGTCAGAGCACTGACCAAGCTGTGCACAGTTCAGTATGTGTTAACTCCCAAACCAGGAAACTAAGACTTTCTTCTGCACATTTTTTTTCTATTTTAGCAAAAATAATTTGAATGATGCTTTTTTCAGTGATGATAGTTGAACAACAACTTTCTACTCTGTTTTGAGGGTAGAAACAAAACAACTGAAGCTGGCAAAACAGCCCTGAGTATTTGCTTTTTAATACTGGCATCTAGATCTTAGTGTGAATACTCCTGTACAAAACTGGCCCCTGGTTTTGTGCTGTTTGCATGATTGCACCACTAAAGATGTGGCCACTTGAGATCAGCATTGGATCTCACAGCTTTAACAGCCCTGTGGGATCATTGATTTTCATAGGAACTCTTGCTGGTGAAGAAAGATTGAAACTCAGGCTTCTATTATTATCTTATTAATTTACTGTCCTCACTCCTCACTGGCATAGCAATAGAACTAGCATGTATCTTACTGCCTCTTTATCCTTACAGGTACTACTTAAAACCCGTCGCAACAAAGAGCCCTAATTTGGTATTTGGTATTAATCTATTGATTAATGTTCACGTACATTGTTCCAGACGATTACATGACCTATCAATCTGGCCTGCATTTCCAAACATGTATGCAAATACCGTCTGACATTTTTATCAGCAAAAAGGCTTCCTTTCCATTTCCTGAGCTAACCAGAGCTCCCGTTTGAGCAGAGGCAGCAGTTAGAGCAGTGTGAGCAGCAAGGCCCTGGAGTGCGTGGAAGCCCCACGCTGGTGATCAGAGCGCTGGCTCTGGAAGGGCACTGGGGATTGCCAGGCGGGTAGCACTATGAGCAACTGCAGCTTTATTCTTGTGTCTGGCTTTTTGATTTGCACTTTGAATTTGTACTGTTTGTTGCCTTGCGTTTCATGGTGCCAATCTCTGCAAAAGGATGCTCTAAGACCATTAATGACAAAAAAAAAAAAAAAAAAAAAAAAAAGCTTTTTAATGTCCCTAAGCCCAAGTAACAAAAATCCCTTTTATTCATACAACCTCAACAAAAACCTGACAGATTAATACCCCTCTTTTTCCTTTAAAACAGAAGACCAAAAATCTATGTGCTTGGCAAGACGCTCCTCTTCAGTGACTCCAACTATGGGTGCATGTATGGAATTTATACCATGCATTTGGTAGCGTATTTTTAAATCTATTTGAAAGTGTCAAACTACACTAAAGTCTTTACCTAAGTGATTCCTCAAAAACAAAATTATGGAGTTATTAGGGATGCAAAACTTTCCCTGTGAAACTGCACAGTATCAGTGTGTCCCCTATGTATGTACCATTTAGTTGAGCTGTACTGTGATGCATTCAAGTTGTCCTGGGAACTCCTGGTCTGGATTATCTTTGCTATAGAGAGTGTGTGTTCTCCCTGAGAGCTGTGTGTTGGACAAGGCTTTCTGAAGTCTTAAAAGTGCAGTAACTGAACAACAACAACAACAACAACAAAAGGCAGCAGTGAAGGAAGCTTCCTCTCTGTACAGACAGTGACTCTGGCCTGACATTCGGCTCAGGACTGCATGCCTTCAAAATGCCACATAGCCATGTGCATGAAGACTGTCTGTGAAAAGGCACAAGTCCAGCTTAGAGCAGTAGGAAATGATCAAAGCACTTGCACTTGCACAGAGACAGAAAGTCTCCTCTTGTTCAAATGCAACTTCTTTTCTTACCAGGTGCCCATCTATCTGGATTTCTGGCTCATAAGTTATGCCAAAGTAATCACAGCATTTGGGCCCCCTTGACTTTTTCGTTCGGCATCAGCTGGACTGGAACCTACAGAAAGAAGCTGAAGGCTCCAGCGGAGTCTCCGCTATCTCAGAGCTTCCCTGGGGTGGGTATCATGATTTGCAGTGTATTAATAAGGCCTCCAGCAACCCTTCACAGGTTCCCTGAGTCTGGTCCAGAAAAAGGAAGATGGCTTTATGGAAACTGGAGCTAAAACTGACCTCCTGGTAAATACTTTTGGAGACAACCAACCAGAATTAATGCAACGAGTGGAAGAGCATTTTCATGCACTGCTTTGCTCTACAGAGTGTGATACAGAAGGCGCTCGGTCCCCCGGGTGCCATTTGTACTGGGCTCACAGGTGTAACAAGGCGCAGGTTCAGCACTGTGGAATAGCCATTACACCTAACTCGCTAAGTTACACATCACACTAGCTAAGGTGTGATGAAATGGTATGCACTGACAGGACCAATATTCACGGGAACATTTACATTTTACTTAGCGACCACCTTTAAAAAAATAATTTTCTTGCTTTTGATTAGTTTAGTTTTGCAAGTGGCAAGTGCTCTCACATCACCAGTTTTCTTTAACTGGCCTTGGTTAAACCTTTCCCCTTGTGTGAAGGAGGTACGGAAGCAGTAAGTTTTTCCATGCTGACAGACAAACATACCCTCTTCTGGTTATTTCTTGAGAGACAGAGACATGACTGAACGCTGTCTCATTGTGAAAATATTTCCAGTGACTACTTACATATAAGAAGAGAGAGGAGTAGCTTAAGGGTTACATTTGCGGATAGATATCAGACGTGCCCAGCTGTTTTTCAGAACAGAACGTAAAGACCCCGCGGTGAGGCTATTCCTGAAATTCTGCATTGAGTGTTCTCTTTCTTTAAGGAAGTTAGCTTTTGTAGGCTAAGCAATTGGCAAGCAAAGGTTGAAGAAACACTTCGGAGATGGAAATTTTAGAGGGGCAGCATTTGTGTCAAGTGGAATTCCCGTTCCTTTGGTACTAACTGTTGGATATATCTGGGGGTTGTTTTTCCCAAGAACACTTTTGCTTTTGCTGATGGTACTGCTGAGTCACAAGTGTCATATTGCACGGCCACTTACACCTTCTCACCACCCACGGCATCCAGGGATGTCTTAGGCACCAGATTGTTCTTGCAAATGGGACAGAAATGGCACAGAAAGGCCTTTGCTCCAAAAGAACCTCTTTAGAGCTGTAGCTTTTGTCCAGCACTTTTATTTCCCAGGCAGCACTCAAATCCAGCCCTTTCTTCATGTGAGAAGCAAAATCAAACCAAAAAATCAAAACCTTTAGCCTTGCCAAACCCGCTATGGTTTCTGGTAACTTAAAACCATGAGCACCTTCTCCTGCCAATGGCAGAAACCAGAGAGCAGCAGCTACGGTGAGGCCTGGTACACCGGAGCGTCGCTTCTCCTTGCAGCACCCCAGCGGCACCAGTTGCTCTTCCCCTCGTTCAAGGGAGCTCCTGGAAGAAGGACTTGATCATATGTCCATGAAAACGTGAGCAGAAGCCTCGTGTGTTTAGTTGGATGGATGTTTTTCCTGCCATGCAGGAAAAGGGCCATCCTTGGAATACTGAGGTCTTTGTACAAAAAGAAAGGAAGGAAGGAAGGAAGAAAGGCTATTTTTGTCATTTGGAATTTATGAAGGACTTTTCCTCCTTCTCACTGACTAGAAAGAACAAATCAAATACTAGCTTTCCACTCCTGAAAATTAGTACGCTCTAGAGAGCCAATTAACCATTATTCTCCTATCTCATCCCCGTGTTAATGTCCTCCCTTTAAAGCGCGCCCCAAGTCCTCCTCGTGAGCCGGGTAGATGGCACCGCCAGCCTCACTGAAGGCGGGTTAGCAGCGGCATGGAGCGTTTGCAATCAGGTGGCAGGGCGGCCGGGCCCTGCCTCGCCAAGGCGCAGAGCACGTCGAGCGCTCGGCCAGGCCGAGCCAAGCAGGCCCGTGCGCATTTGCATAAACATGTAGCCACGGAAACGAGGTGCACGGAGCTATAAGGAAGAGAGACCTATTTTACATGACGTGCATAGAATATTTGACAGTTCAGATGGGAGGCGGCATTGATGTGGGTAGGACCGGTGCGGTTCGTTGCCATGGATATGGTTTTCCCTACTGGCAGCGCAAAGATTGGCAGGGCAGGATGCGAGAGGAGAGGCGCGCGCACAGGCGGGCACGCAGAGCCGCCCCAGCCCCTGCCCCGCTCCGGCTGCCTCAGCCTCTGCTTCTCTGCAGGAAAGCCGGGTATCCTGTTTTTGCTAACGACAGCTCATCTCGCATGCAGTGTCATCTAGAAGCACTGATATTTCTATAATAAATCATTTATGCACAATATGTATTTATACCCTGCACACAAGCCCACAGACACATAAAGTGTATTTTACATGCATATTTTTCCAGAAATACATGGAAAGATATAGATACCTAATACTTAGGGGAAAATATAAATATTTCTATATGTTTGTGTTTGTGTGCTTATACAAAGATTCTTTTCCTTGCCTTAATGTATAATCTGAGAAAGCCATCAATCTTTTTAGACATACACACATATTCAAATTTGAACTGTAAAATATGTGTAACACAGTATGAATATGAATTTATGTAAAAAGAAAGGAAAGTGCTTTTTCATTCATGGTCAGCAGTAGCTTTCTGATCAGTTGATCACTTGATCCACCAGTTGATCACTGGTTTACATACTAACTGCTCAAAATTCTGCTTACCACTAAAAAAATCTCAAGCAAAACACAAGTTCTGCTGTCATTTTATAGCTTCCAGTATCTGACACAACCTTTGTTTTGATCCTAATCCAGCAAAATTTAGTATATGTCTTCACTTAACCATGTAAGAGGCCCTCCTGATGTTAGCAGGACCACCTGGAGGCTTCGCCTTCAGTGCTCTGCTCATTTGCCACTTAAGTGTTGAGCTTCTCGGCTGCTGAGGCAAGAACCTGTGCCTGAGCCTCCATCTGAAGGATCTACACCAAAGTACTTGGTCCCAAGCTTATTCAGCCCTTCTGCTTCCTATGAAGAATGTGATAGCAGTGGTGATGGACCACTGGACTGTTAATAGCTTTCAAAACTTAATACTTCAATGTTTGTATCAAGAACCAGGGCTTATCTGTTCTCAGGGAGAACATGCGTATTTCTGTGTGGCCATCTGCTTTTCACTTCTTCCCTCTCTTTTTCCCTCCAAATAGCTTTTGAACTTCTTGGCCAATTTTGACTGAACTTGATGGCTAGGCTGGAGCATCAAAGGTACTGAGTTCCAAGAGGCTTTTTGAAAGCAAACTGTTAGATAAAGGAAAAGACCATATTAAAGTCCCAAGAGGCTATATAGGAAAGAGCCTTTGGAAACTATATGTAAGGACTTCCACTGCTCATGAAACTGTGTGTTTTGATATCTCATTATAAAAGCAAAAACCAGAAGAGAGTCTGAACTGTAAATATACTGCTGGGCTGATCTCCTTTCCCATGCCCCGCAGTTATGCTGGAAAAAAGGTCACAGTGTCCATTTATGGCCCCACAGCAGAAACTCGGCAGCAGGCAGCGTCTGAAGGGAAGTTATTTGTGCACTTTCCCACTCCCCTCTGTGCACTGTCCTTCCTCTGTCAGCTCAGGGAGCACAGGATCACTTTGCTTTAATCAGAGCAGAAAAGCAGGGTATACCTCTGAATAAAATTCCCTCTCTGGTCCTCAGTCATTAAATCTTCCATTTACAGCAACATAGGAGATGAATGTTACTGCTGCGTAGCACAAACATCTGCAGCATTCCAAGCTGGCGTTCTGCAGTGATCGGTGGGGAAACCTGGCAGACATCTGCTTGCCAGGGGCGAGCAGCTGCTGCCGCTCCGCGCTCGGGCACGCGCGCGCAGCCCTGCGCGGCGCGGCGGCCTTGGCGCACGTTCACCATCCAGCCACCAGCACAAGGCCGCTTCGCTGCCCCCTCAGACACCGTTTGCTCCCAGCGCTCCCTCCTAGTGCCAGCGTGTTGGTGTTTTACCAAAGCCCCAGTGAGAGCGGGCTGTGACAGAAGGAACCTTTACTGCTTTCAGCACTCTCATTTCACTAGCAGCATCATTCTGCTTGCTGCGAATCAACACTTACTTCGAGATGTTGTTTATTCTCATTGATTTAAATGTCCTCATTTCTTTCATGCTCTTCCAATCTTTCACTCTTCTCTTATGGGTAAAGTATGTGCCCAGCTTGTCTTGTAAATAAAACTTCAGGAAGAAAATATTTGAGATTCCACTTTCCAACGAGCATTGCCAGTCCCACATGAAAAGAGCTTTAGAAAGATACTTCTATCTGTTGTGCAGAAAACAGCCCTACTCCTTGTTTTTGAACCATTCAAAGCTCAAAATGAAGAGAAACGATAAACATGGTAAGATGGATGTAGTTTGACATTTAATTATATATTAATAATTGCTCACAACATTTCTTTTCATATAAGAGTTCGAGTTCCATGAAGCAAATCCATGTACTTCTGCTCTCACGTCCACTGAGAATACTGCATCTCTCTCATCTGAAAAAGATGTTGAGAGAAGTTCCCACTTTTATAAAACTGGCCTTATTTTTATTTTATGCTGTAGTTTCCTTGCATCAAAATTAAAAATATAAATGTATCCATTTCCCTACTTCAGTGGTGAAAATTGATGTATCTATGGGATTTTCCATAGCCTGCCTGATATCTCTTTCCTAAAAAGATATAAAAGATACCTGAATGTTTAGCTAATTGAGTGATCCAGTCTGGCTGCATGTTCTTAGATGCTTTATAATTTTTATGGTAGGCTTTGATCCATGTTGCCACTAATAACGTGGCTGTAAAATGAGCAGGGAGCTCTAGCATGAAGAGAGTGCAGCATTTCAGTGGCTGCTATGCTGGAATTCTTTTCTTTCCAAAGAGCCTGAGCCAGGCTAGGGCAAATGGCCTGAAGAATACTTTTTCGTTTCCCCCCACATAATGCTCAGCTTGGGTTTCCAACTTCCAGTCCACAGTTAGCAAAGAAAGGAAAGGCAGCTTACGTGATCATTTCAGGAAACAAATGTCTGGGTCCAAAAATATACATTTCATTCCAGATTTAACTGAAAATGTCTATCCTGGAGCTATTCAAAGTGTCATGTGTATCGGTGACACTATTCTCTCCTATTTCTCTGCTGCCATGATGAGTCAAACTGTACCAAGATGAACTTAGCTCCAGCCAGGAATGCCCATCACCATTCAAATTAAATCTGAACTATATGTCACATTTAGCAAGCCATTATTCATCAGTTTTTTAACATGGAACATAACTTTGTTTCCAGTGTGTTTCTCTCTACCATGAATTTCTCCCACGCTACAGCAGTACCATGTGTTATGGTTTACAGCGCAGTAGGATGACTTTTTAACCACTAGATAAAGTAGTAAATTAGGCTTCTCAATTTCTGAAGAAGCTGCACCTCAATTTCTTCAAGTCAAGTGATTTTTTCTCCTCCTTTCTTTGATATGCTTTTTCTCTGAACACATCTCCTGTGAACTTGATGTCATACAATACTGCAAGGTATGGTAGAGAAACTACAGCATAATAAATAAAAATATCAAACATGACTTACTTCTTTTGAAGTATTCTTTAACTAATCTGGTAGAAAATATGGGTGATACCATCAGTGAAAGCAAAACCAGGCTTTTCTTGCACATGAAGGCAACACGGTTCATCTTTCTTTTAACAGTGAACTTGTATTTTCCAGTTCTCCACAGCAACTGAAAGCAGCTATTGAATGTAGGAATTAGACATATATACAAATATGCTGGTAGGTAGGTATGTGTAAGTTTATATATATAGGTATATGTGTGTGTATTTATATACACTGGGGGAAGAATTGTTGTTTTGATCTGAAAACTGACATTGATATGTACCAGGAGTAGGAGAGAACAGCAGAATCAGTGAGTTTTCAGGCAGCTTAATCCATGAAACTGGGAACAAAAGTCTTAATTTGTCTCTGCAATGCTCCAAGAGTGTTCCCTTACACTCCTCAAAAGCCACTGTACAAAAACTTTCATCTTCACACCGCCAAGCTCCATGTAGTAGTTGCTACTCACTTCACTCCTCTTTTTTTTTAATTCCTGTAATATTTTAAGAAATCCTGTCAACATTTATGAAATGGTTTTTCAAAATGACAGACTTACTTACATCATTTTTGTGTTAACTCTCGTACATATTCTGTGAGATAGAACAAATGGATTAGAGCTGCGACTGTGTCTTAAAAGAAATCAGATTGCTTGATAGATCAAGATCATAGGGAATCGCAACCCCTTCTTCAAAGTCCTAGCACAGAGGAAATTAAACAATCCAGATAGCAATCTTACTAAACCTCCTACTAGTGCAGGCTCAGATGGTATGAACAAATGAAATGAAAATTTTGCGTTGTATGCGCTCAGTCAGTGTGTCCTACAGCGGCCTGTTTTATCTCAGAATGATGTTTCAGGCTATGGCGCTTTGGTCCTGAGAAAACAAGGTTTTCTGAAACTTATTTCTGGTCATCTGATTCTTTTCTCATCTCTTCCCCAACAAAATTAAAACTTCTGTTCTTATTCAAACTTTCCTTCGAAGAATGTGCGTATGTTTATCCAGCCAAGGTACAGCAAGAGAACCATATGACTTACAAGACTGATCACAATTTGTTAACCCCAAATCCCCTTCTCATATTGATTGCTTATGGCAAGAAATCAAGCTTAAAGTTTTGGGAGAAGAAGGTTGTGGGGACCGATAACAAGGAAAATGGACAAGGAAAATGATAGGGAAAAAAAAAAAAAATCCATGCCACAGATTGCTTCTCTGGGTATATACTATGTGCACTAGATACCATGTTATTTTTCCAGTTCTATTTAATAATATGCAAGCCTAACTGAAAGTCCTCTTTAGCTAAAGCAGCTGTGGCAGATCACAGTGCGCATAGTGCATATGTGCCCTTCAGCTTCCGGTGCTGCCTGGATATTGCCTCCCTCGTGCATCTGCATGCGGGTGTTTCAGGGGGCTGGAGTTAAGGTGACTATGAGGTCGATAACGGAACTGCTTTTTTCTTGCCCAGAAGACAAAAAAAAAAAAAAAAAAAAAAAAAAGGGCAAAAAGAGACTTGTGGCAATCAGCTGGAAGAGGATCAGTACAACAAGTCACCTAAACTGTTAGCCAGCTTTGACAGCTGCTCTGTGCAGAGTTAGGTGTTATTTAAAAGAAACTGCAACAGGCAAATCCCAACCTTCTGCGAGAGCTTTGCCAGTGCTCACAAACACAGAGACATCATTTCCTACCCTTCTAGCATCCAGCAATGGAAGACACCACTACGTGGCATTTTGTTTGTATTTTCTTGACATCATGGCCTTTGCTGGTCACAAACACTTCCAGCAGCTCTGTGTTTTGTATGCCCTGGATGTGAGAGGGAGTGCAGGCTGTGAATACTCTGGGATTGGAAATTGCAAGGCAACTCCACTGATGCTTTAAATTAAAAGCTAGGAGAGATTTAACCTGAAAGTTACAGGTAGATATTAGCACAAAGGAATTTATTCCAGAAGTACTTAATCTCACTACGTTTGGAATAGTCTAATTTCTGATCTTTTCTTACAAAAGAGACTATCACAGGAGGCACAAAACTAGAGTCCCTTGAGCCATGTAGCCGCCTTTTGCCATCAAGGGACAGTTTCCTGGTCCCGTTGTGTGTTTCTCTGATGCTGAGCCAATATAATTACCAATCACGATCCCTGCAACGGGTGGACGACAGAGTCTGAATAAGCAAAGACATCTGTGGCTCTCTGCTAGTTCCAAAACTGTGTGAAGAAACCTTTCGCCTGGTCATTTGTTCTGACACTGGCAGCAAGCAGAGAATTGGTGGTGGCAGCCCCCTTCCTGTGTGAACACGCAGCTGTTTGTCAGGCAGAGCTCAAAGGAGGCCTTGGATCCCTTGTTCCATGTGAGGAAGGCTTTGTTGCTCCCCAGCTTGACAACAGGCACGAGCAATATGCCCCTGTGGCCGGCCATAACGTGGCACAACAGCTATTCTTTGGGGAGTGACCATTTAGGACTTTTTTTTCTTAACGAGGCAGTGCTGCCAGACAGTTGCATATCTTATGGAAGATGTCATGCAGACGCTTTTTAATGAAGTCTTAGACATATTTTGCATACTTTTACCCAGCAGCCTAGCCGCACTTCAAAGTTGCGACGTTTTGATTGATCTCACTGATCCTGTTTGGAAAATCTTCAGTAGCTGGTTGGGGGTAGATCCCACAAAAAGTCAATAAACTTTGGGATGAAATAAGTCTCTAATGTATGTGAACAAACTCTTTTTTGTGGTGTTAATTCTGTTTCCATTCTATTTGTACACTTTCATGACCATGATTTTCTCCTTGTCAAACTGCTCATTAACTGTAGCCCACAGCAGTTAATTTCTGCAGCTCTCCCTCCCACGACTTCACTTTATTTGTTTAGCTGACAGGCTTTTGATGCAAGCAGGGCTGTGTCCAGGACATTATAAGTATTCTTGTTGCATTAGAAAGACTGATAGGTTACTGGTATTTATATTCCATCCACAAATGCTGCCAAAGTTTCCCTCTCTTGGGAGTGGTCAAATTTGCCTTGTGATGGTTAAATGTCTTTATTTATGTTAAAATAGAGGATGATGAAAGTAAGTCAACTGAAGCTGCAAAAATTTCAAGGTGACATAAAAAATGGCTTCCCTTCTCAAGAACATATACGTGCCAGGCTGCTGCTGAAGGAGAGGGCCTTTAAAACATCAAGCAAAGACAACTTAATTACTGTTTTAAGTTGGTTATTGACCCCATCCTCTCCTTCACTCTTCAGGCATCCTTGATACACATCACAACACCTTCCCCAGTCCTACTGTGCTAATTTTGTGTGTAACCTACCACTGACAAGAATTAGAATCCTTCAGAGTTATTACACAGAACAAGTCTTAATCCACTTAATTTCCTGCGTTATCTCCCGCTACAGCTGTGTGAAACCTTGCAATTCCAGGCTTCACAGCATTCTGCAAACTTTCCTGTGGTTCATTTCAGGCACAAATTGCAAGCCATAAATTTATAAATAGTCCATGTTTGCATGAATGCAAAATCCTACGTTTAAAAAAGACTGTAGCTGCAGTTCTCTGCAAACTCCGAGCCAGTGCTGATGAGTTTGTCTGAACACACTAGAAATCACAAAAACTCACTGTTCCCAGATAGGGAGGAAGAATCAGTGCTTACCTTCAGTTCCAAGCTTTTATCAGAAAATAATCTAGGACAGAACAGGATCCACCACTAAAAATAAGAATAATAAGAAGTAGAAAATTATGACCATTAAACATACCTACTCAGAGGTGCCCAACGTTCCAAGCAAAGTCATAAGATACAGAGGGCATATGAAATATTTTTTTCCCTCATCTTCCCCTCGGGAGAGCAGGCACTCCCTCACAAGACGTGTGCAGGTTAGGGCACTCACTCCCTGCCTCTCTGGCCCCAGGCATTTGGGGTTGTTCTCTCACTGGAACCAGTGGCAGAAAAAGACAACCAACAAAGCTCTAAAATTTCCTCGGGACATTCCTCATGGTATCATTCTTTTTTTAAAAACAATACATCCCACAAAATATTCCAGCTCTGAGGAAACCACAGGGCACACTGCCAGCAAAGACGTGGCCAGAACATAGCTACGTACCAAGTGGCTCAAGTACCAGTTTGAGCATGTATGTATATACATAAGGTAATGCAGCTAGTACATAGGAAGGAGCACAGACAGAATCTGAATCCAGCTTTTAGAGGATTCCAGGCCTTGCCCTGTCTCTCACTGTAATGCACAGGTGACTTCAGAGCCTGCATTTCACTGCAAGGCCTTTGTGGTGAGGAAGTGCTGGCAAATAGTGGGGATATAAATGCTCTTGTGTGTGAGGAGGGGCCCAAGGAAGGGCTGACAGCAGCGAGCCCAGCTCTAATGCCCCTACCGAAATGCATTTTAAGCTATAAGCCTACAAGGAGTAAAACTGTACATCAACTTAGACTAAGGCAAGGCACTATATTAAATTATTACAGACTTACTCCCCAAAGCATCAGGAATTTAAGAAATGACAGAGGTATTCATAATCTGATGCTGCCTGGGTGTTGTCAAGGAAAACATATAGAAATGATGACAGTGGCCTATAAATAAAATATAATCCTGCCTGGAGATGTGTGAAAACTTACTTGGAACTATATTTAACAAAGTGTAGAAACAAGCTCAGCTTTTAGATCTACAGCAGCTGGGGCGAAGCTTTTGGAAAGTCTTCACTTAGTGAAATTCATGGCTTTCTTGGGAAAAAATAACAAAGGTAAGGAATTAATGAATCAAGGTCAGTTTGTAAATTAAACCTTGAGAGGATCAAGACAGGAGTAGAAAATATTCATGAAAAGACACAAGGTGTTCTAAGACAATATCTGCTTGGAAATAGGGATTTCTTTTGTAGCTTGGTCTTTTTAACTTGATCTTGTGTGTCCTCATCTGGCTTCGTGGAGCTTTTCTGGAATTGTGCTCGCCTCCCGCTCACGCCGGTGCTGGTGGTTGTGGCAGGGCTGGGCTCAGGTGTGGGCGGGCTCGCGCGCAGCGTGCGGCCCCGGCCTGCCCCACACACCGACGGGCACGTGCGGGAGCGCTGCGGCGAGGGGACGGGAGCGCTGCGGCGAGGGGAGGGGAGCGCTGCAGTGAGGGGACGGGAGCGCTGCAGCGAGGGGACGGGAGCGCTGCGGCGAGGGGATGGGAGCACTGCAGCGAGGGGATGGGAGCGCTGCGGCGAGGGGACGGGAGCGCTGCAGCGAGGGGACGGGAGCACTGCAGCGAGGGGACGGGAGCGCTGCGGCGAGGGGACGGGAGCGCTGCGGCGAGGGGACGGGAGCGCTGCGGCGAGGGCATGGGAGCGCTGCAGTGAGGGGACGGGAGTGCGGCGGCACGGGCAGCGCGTGGCAGAGAGGCCTGCGCACACACTTCCCCAGGACCCAGGCAGCACAGTGTCATGTCAGCTTCCCCATGCAGCCGTGTAAACCTCTGGTGCACACGTGTCCCCTTGACAGCTCGCCGCCTGCTCGTGGTTTGTTGTCTCTGTCGCCGATGCCCCCGAGGCCAGGAGCGCGCTGAGGCAGGTCCGTGAGCAGCCCGCGGGGACACTGCTCCGTCAGACAGGCCTCGGCGCCAGCCCTGCCGCCGTCCCTCCGGCCGTGTCCCCGCGCGAGCCACTGTGTGACACTTCACTCCTCTCTTGCGCTTTCTCCCCGCTGCGCCACAAGTTGGGCTTCCAGCTCTGCAGGGACTGTATGTCTGTCCATGGTGAAAGGGGCATCTTGTTTTCAAGTCCCGTGTCCAGGCTTGGAAAAATCACCATGTATTTTTTAAAAAGGTAATTAAAATGCTATGGTGATAGCTTCAGTCGCTTCCCCTGTTGTCCACCTGGATTTGAGACTCTGCCTTCAAGCTGGACTGAGAGAGATTAATCATGCCGGGAGGCTCTGTAGGAGGTTTGGCACAAGGCAAAACCCTGACTAGCATCTCTGTCTCCAGGGCGCTTATTCCTCACTAGATGTGGGGACAGCATCTTCGCTGGGCTTACTCATGTATAGACATTACCTGATGATACTTAAATACATAAATGTGAAAAAATATTGAGGCATTTCTCAAAGGCCCTTCCGTGCTGCAGCTGAATACAGCCCAGGATGCCCACTTCCCGTGCTTTCCCTTTTCTTTAATTCTTCTATTCACCTCTGATTATTAGCTGAATTTCTTTGCTTTGCCTCATTTCTCACTCCTTATCTCAACGTCTTTCAAACATTTAGGTTGCGGCTGTTTTCAGGGCTGTTAGCAATCGCAGAAGCAGCAGTCTTTCCATAAAAACCTGATGCAAACACTTGAGGCCCCATCTATTTCTGCCAAATTCTCTGCTTGTGATGGGGACCATGCCAGTCCCCTGCCACTCATAGGAGGGCTGCTAATAAAAATGGAATGCTGTTACTGTTAAAATGGTATTTTAAACAGTTCTGCATTGATTTTAATGCCAGCAAGTAGAGGTGACTTATTCCTTTCTCCCACCTCCTCTGAGTTAGTGTCTACTAAGCAAAAATGACAGGATCTATCCTAAAGCATTGAGAAATAAATTGTTTAAAAGGTAGCTTAGACAGAGCCATTTCTCTGGTGAATTAGTACCTTCAAATCAACTGAATAATTAGAAAGAAGAACCCTTGGCTGAAAATTTTTAAAACCTGAGGTACTTTCTTCTTCTTTCATCCGTTCACTTCCAGCTCAGTTAGCCTGTAAGTGCATATAGCTGTTGATAGCTTGTCCTGACCAGACCTCTAACGTACTTCCATTTGCAAAGAAAGACGCCCAATTTTCTTGATATAGTAATATCAAATAAAAATTTCATTTTTCTTGCCATTTGGGGGTTGATTTTCACTTTTGATATAATACTCAGCAGAAGGTGATATTGTCTCATCCTAATGGAGCTCTGGGAGCCACAGTGACATACTCTTTAAGCCAAAATATCTCCCTAATTCCGTCTTGTTGTGTGGAGAAAATGATTTCCAGATAGTTTATTTCTGGTTAGTTTGTGACAGCAACTAGCTGTAATATCTCCATGGCAACTAAGACAGACTGTTGGGAAAGGTGGGATCGGGTCCTGATCCTCTTCTCTTTATCCAGCGCCAAAGTGAAGGTGTCACTCCTGCCTTGTCCAAGCACTCTGTCTGAAAGCTCACACAGTGGCTCACGGAGAAGAAATCTTGTGAGCAACACTGGGTTTCTGTGCGACAGCAGGTTGAGCAGGCTCCCTCATGCCTCCATATCAGGCTGTAAGTTGGGGCGGGGGTTTGGATCCAGCAGCAGACTGTGCCTGGATAATGGTATTCTTCCTTGAAAACTAATTTGCTAGACGTAAGTCTACAGGAGAAGTATGGGGGGTCTCAATCAAAGTGTCACCTTGGAAATCAGTTAAAGGAAACAGGATATCAAAATGCTCAAATGAAATGTGAAAACAGCCACTTGGAATATCGCAGGCTGGTAGGAAGTTTATTGACCTCGCTTGGAGCTGCTTTTTTTTCATACTGCCATGAGTGCTCTTTACACAAAAAAAAAGCAGGAAGATGCTAACAACGTGTATCTGTATTGCCAGCACCAAGTCAGGAGGCTCTATTAGCTCAAGGGTGTCTCAAAATATCACACAGGGATTGAGCCTTGAGTTATTGAGCCTTGAGCTAAAATGGGAGGAATGTTTAAAGCACAAATAAAATATTTGTACAATAAAGTACAAATCTGGTGGCTCCCTAATCGAGGGAGCCACTAGATGAATTTCTGTTATAGGATGGGGCCAATCCACTGGGAGAAGAAGGATATAGACCTGTCTGCCCGAGGTGGTAGGAGGCTGGCTAGGACTTGCCAATAGGAAGCACAGAATGAGGATGGCAGATGTGACCCTAAGGAGGGGGAAGAAAGATATTGCTACAGCTCTAGAGTTACTGCAGTTCTGCAAATCCAGGAAAGATCCACTGAAATGGGACAAGTGCAGACAAGTGCTATGAGAACAGCCATAGAGCAAGCATATTGGCTCCAGCATAGAGTCATGTATCATTGCGGCTGAAAAAGACCTTCAAGATCATCAAGCCCAACCCAAGACTTGGGCACTGACTTGCCTCTGGGCTGTAAGCTGTGGCTTTATCTGTAGCCACCTATTAGACATTTTCTAAAATAAATTAAAAAGAAAAACTTTAAAACTTTAAAAAGAAAAGATGGAAAATTAATAGTCTCTTATTTTATAATGAAAAATATAATGGAAATACTAAATGCTAATGCGCGAATAAGAAGAACTGAAGCTCGAGGAAATAAAACAGGAGACCAAATGGGTATAAGCTGAAACCATCAGAGCTAGTAGGATGTAGGAAAAATAATCTTAATATGGACATGATCTGTTCTCAGGATGAAGGCTGGGAGGGAGGGCTTCTGGAGTGGGAGGCTGTTTTTGGTCCTAGGACTATTCCTAAGTAAGTCACACACGGCAAGTAAGAGGAATGTGACACTCTTGTCTGATATTGTTCAGAAGGAATGGTGACATAAAGAGACCATGGAAAAGTGCCTTGTTCTGCCTTTGCCTTTGCACCTCCTCCTTGTTCCTGTTTGTGACTGAAAAAAAATCACTCTGATTTCCTTTCTGTTTTGATCTTGCAACACGTTTTGTAATTTTGGGCTCTTGCAGGGGCAAAAAGATAATTGTGCATTTGGACCATGTAACATTGGTCATCTTCTAGAATATTTACCCTGTGAATCAGGGAGAGAAACTCTTAGATTACAGAAAAGCATTGAATTTAGTTTCTTTTTTAGAGCATTAGAATATCGTAAGAATTGTGGTGCTGCATTTTTTAATAAAAAAACAAGTATACACATTGAGATTATTAACACAGAAAATGAGAAAAGCTTTATGAGATGAGCTCAAATCAGCTAAAAGAAAAAGACTGTTTGGAATCAGCCCGCACATAAAAATGTATCTAGCCTTTGTACAACCAAGTCTGCAAATAAGTGACACACAGATTACGTCTAGATCATGCAGCAAATAAACTGATCTGCGGGTTTTGCAATATTTAGTATATGATACAAGATTTTTAGAGGACACAATATTCATATTTAGCACAAACAGCATAAAAAAGGTCTGTCCGGGCAACAGACACATTCATTGGCACAATTAAAGGCAAACTAATTAGCAAACTTGCAGGGCCTTGTCAGCAGTTTGTAGAGATAAAAATCCATGATCTGGGTGAATCGTATCAGCCGTTTCATGACAGATGGTCCGGATTTTGAAGAGCAACTGACATCTTAAGCGTGTGGAAAACCATGCATGAACTCCCGCCGCCCCTTAATTGCCTGGAAACATCCAGCTCCTTAGGCCGCCGCGCGCTGCAGCCGGCAGCGAGGGAGCGCGCAGTGCTCCGAGGAACTGCGTCCTTTGCACAGAACATGACAAAAAACCCACGTGGTTTCCCTCGTTCGCACACGGATGTAAGTCAGTGTGTAGTCTATGAAGAATGAACATTTTCAAATGGTTTTAGAATTTCATATTTAGATAATTTTGGATTTTAAAAAATAAATTTTCATAAATTCTGAGAAGGAGGTAGGTAGAAATATTTTTGAAATGATACTTTCAGCATTGTTTTAGATCTCCGTCTTCTCCGAGTTTAACTTCATGAAAATGTAAACTAGCAATATGAACTATGGAACTTTCTGTTTCATCTGCGTGGAAGGGGTGGCTTGACTGAAGTTACAGCTTCCGCTTTTTCTGTTGAGGTAAATGATGATGAGCAAAGGCTCAGCACCTTCTCTCCAGGGACTAATGCCACCTGCTAATGCTGGTTTCAGAAAGATTTTTGTGGTTTTTTTTCTTTCCCAAAATCTCCTTCTACCTTAAATCAGGAATTGTATTTCCATTGAAGAAATAATGCCATGCCGTCTTCTCTTTGAGATAAAATCATCACCAGCCACATAAAGTCCACGTTAGGCTGCGTGTGACCCTGAGCTTTGCCAGGCTCAGGGAGTTGCCACTGAGACAGACCCGATGTGCAGTGGACTCCAAGGCAGTCGCTCTCACCCCGGTGCAGAAAGCTTCCCGCAGGGAACATAACCTTGGACATAACCTCGCGCGGCCCCATGGCCCACGCCGGGCTGGCCCCTCGCGGCTCCTCCCGGCCGCCTCAGCAGCTCCGAGGGCTCCTGGGGCTCTCGGTCCGAGGGCGCCAGCCCAGAGCGGCTGCTCTCGAGCCGGGCTGGGGGGAGAGCGTAGGGGGAGCCCTGGCTCCGTCCTGGTGGGCTCTGCAGAGCCGCGATGGGCCGCCCTGGTGAGGAAGGGCTGCAGCAGGTCACCTGCTCCCCCAGGAGAGGAAGCAGAGGAGAAAAGCTGGGAGCCAGGCACTATCAAGCACCCCAGCAGTTCACGCTCTGCCCCCTTCCTGGCCGCGCCGCCCCTACAAGTGAATTGCAAAGTTCAGATCTGGGCGGGACGATGGAGGGTTTTGGTGTGACAAGTACGTGACTCACTCTGTTCACCAGTGTGCGCGTAGTGCTGTGGTGTATGGCTGCTGTGTATGGCTGTTGTGGTGTTATCACTGCATATTGGTAGGGTGGATGAATACTTTGCAGTAAGTATATTTTTCAGGGATTTTTCTAATTCTTTATTCAGCTGTTTTTCTTCTTTTCAAGCTGACAAAAACCACATCATAGTTTTCACAGACGTAGTTGCCATTTGAAATTATTCAACCAACAATTTCTGTGAATTATCCTTAGCTTGTAGCTCATTTGCAAGCTGTTTGTTTTGCAGTTCGGATATGCAGAAGTTGGGCTGTTTGGCTTGAACACTGGGGTCACGCGGGCAGCCTCTGTTGCCTGAATGAATATTGCTCTTTGGATTGGACTTCTGCTGTAAATATTCGTTCTAATTAATTATCTTCAATTATTCTTCAATGCTGAAATAAAGAGTGCTTTTTGGTCAGTATTCTTGCCAAATAAACTCACTTCCTAGATATTTCTTAAAATAGCTGGAAAATTGCTCTCAGAAATAGCGAACAAAGGAGAAAAATATAGCCCAGCATATTTATCTCTACATGTGAAAAAAAAAATCTCTTTAGAAAATCTCATCTTGGTCTGGTGATGATTATCCTTCTCTTTTTCCTAGTTTGGAGTCTGAAAAGGATCACTGGATTTTTTTAGAATATTTTTATTGACCAAGTGTCACATTAATACTAGAAATGTTTTTTATTCACTCTATAGGGCTTAAGATTTTATTATAGCAATGATAAAATATTGTGATAGATGGCAGTTCATCTCAGTTAATTGCACTACCAGCAAAAAGGCTTTTTCCGAATGAATATTCACAGCTTGTATAAATACAAATCTTTTTTTTCTTTTCAATATATGTTGTAAGCCACTTTTAGTCAAAAGGATCCCTCTGTCTACAGTCCCAGTCCTTGGGAAGCTGCCAAACACAATAGGGCATTAATTAACATGTACCAGGGATTCATCAACATGCACGGTGGCAGAGAGCAATTGCAGGCTTTTTTCCCCCCTTCTCTTTTGCATTTCTGTGTAATCCATGAAAGATCTACTCCAGTATGTAAATCAGGTCTTGCTAAACGCCCCGTAATACAGTTTTCTTTATTTTCCAAGGCTGTTGTCGAATTTTTCACACATCCAAGAAAGACATTTATTCTGTCTCTTTTTCATGTTCAGAATCCATTTGCAGGCTGCAGCCGGTAAAAATAACATATTTGTTTACTTGCCATACAGACTGCTCTGTAAATAAATCATCTGATAAACTACAAAAAAAGCAACAGAATGAGATTTATTTCCCTTAATGTTGTACCAGTGGGAATGGCGGAATTACTCTCCCCGTTAGCCCAGGGTGACAGTAAGCAGGCCTGCTAACTTCGGCGAGCGTGCAGAGAAATATTGCGCGTCGTTCAGCATCCAGCTTATACCACCCAGCAGTGAGGAGGCAAGTAAATCAGAGATGCAAATTAAATTTCAATTAGGCTTCAGGTAGACCTCATCCGCTTTATCTCCAAGGAAACTGGACTCTCCTCCCATTTCCTTGTTTGCTATTATTATTATTATTAATATTAATTTAAAAATCAGCATTTGAGTAGAATCCCAAACATTCCCTTTCACTTATTATTCACTTCTAGCTCCAGAGCTAGGGGAGTGCTGAAGTTCCCCAATCAGGTTGCCAGGATCTTTCCCTTGAAAGGACTAATTCACAGCACAGAAATGGAGGAGGATGATCAGAGAGGGGAGTTCAGTTGTGTTGTTGTATCATCACATCAGTTTGATAAAAAGATCCCTTACCTGATGGCCTGGGTGTTTGGAGAACTTCCTGCTTGCTTTTCCTTCTCCCCCTCTTCTCCATCATCCCATCTGTTTTACGCAGTGTGTATTCAGCTCATTCCTATGAGTCCTTTCTCCCTGTGACCTCATTGAGTGTCCTATGTTTGAAGCTAGTCCAGAGGGATCTCAGGCTGTACTTTGGTTCTGTGGTTTTAGCTACTGTTGAGTTCCAATTACTTTATTCCACAGGTCTCCCCATTAAGAGGTGTTTCAGAAATAGCTCCATTTCACCAGAAAACAAGGAAGGTTTGAAAACAGAGCAGGCCAAATATTTCCCATTCAGCTCCAGGATTAAAGGATGAATTTGGCTCATAGAAAAGGCAGATGGATTATGGCAGGGCGGAACTCACAGGAGTATAAAAAGGGAAAAATAAAGAGCCCACTGAAACTTTTAAAAAAATGTATTCCCACATTTTCCATGGTTAGCAGCTGTTTCAGAAAACTAAACCCTCTGTCAGTCTGCACATTTTCCATCGTTTTAGCTCCATCCTCATATGAAACATGTATGGCAACATAAGGTTGGAGCCTACTGAGGAAAGTTAGCAGCATTCGAATCAAGGTTTTTTTGGCATGATCTCCTATTATCCAGAGATTTGAGCCCAGTATTGTCCTACTGAAAATGGTGATTCTTCTGCAAACACCGGCACGGTCGACAATCTAATTTAGTGTGATACTTCTGCAAGGAAAAGAAAAAAGCTCTGCAGCATTCTACATAAATACAGGGATTTGTGCAAGCACAATTGCGCCTACATCAACAATTTTTCCAGGTGTGTAATTATCCACATCCTGAGATACTAAGTGGAAATGTCAAAAAGTGTCACAGGAATTGTGCTACACTGCAATGTGCATAACTTTAACTTAACAGAATGGCTGTCTGTGAAAAGTCAGCGCGTGACATGATCCGCTCAGAGCGAACCATACCTGCTCTGCGCCGGGCCTGCACGCAGGCAGCCAGAGAGGGCTGCCACGGTCAAGCACAGCACCTCTTTCTTAGGCTAAAAACACGCTCTGTGGTGCAGAGCAGCCATGCAGGGAGTGAGGTCCCTGCTCGGAGCAGCATGCAGCCCCATGGCCTCCGACACGCTCAGGGTTGTTCCTGATCCCGAGTAATGCAGCGAGCTCAGACTGAGCACTTTCAGAATGCCGCTAAGCGATTCCTAGCTTTTCAGAGGGAAATTAGGATCTCTGTATTATCAGCAAACTATTTGGGAGCCTGTCTTGTAGCTGTCTGTCTTGTGAAACTAGTGTTCTTCCTCTTGGATGTATTGTACAGACCTCAGTTTGGGTGATAAATCCACCCAGTTCTGCCTGTCCAGGCAACAAAAATGCTGTAAGGTAAGTCACGAAAGACAGGAAATAAGCTGTATTACAAGCAAGGGGGTTAGTGGCACGAGTTTCACCTGGCTCCTGATGTTTGTCTTCTTCAAACTCTGCCCATTTTACTGACAGATAAGAGCTGTATATAGGTATATGATCTGAATAAAAATAATGGGCAGTCTTTTGCCCCTGATGCCGGGGGGATTTATGAGGTGTATTCCATTAGTACTAGGAAAGAGGTGCATTTAGGTCCTCTTGTACATCACTGGGAGAATGCAGCCTGACAGGTTTCCTCTCTGTCCTTTTATACTGCTTATTTAATCACCAGGTGACAAAAATGTGTTTGTACTAGCATTTTACATCGTGCAACCCTACTCTGTGATATTCTAAAACATGGACTCGTATCACCGGGATGTAGTAAAAAAGGCCAAGGATGCTAATGGCAATGGCACAAGCCAAGATGAAGGACAGATAAAACTAACACAGAAATGCGACGTGGAAATCAGTATCACAAAGTGTGCAGGCAGTGAGTCAGGCCCCATTTAAAAGAGCAAATCAGCTGTGCCAACATTTGGCTCTCGCCATGTAGCCTGAATACAAGAGTCGCTTGGAAATATAATTGCCCCATTAAATTGCTTGAGAGAAAGTAGCAACACCAAACTCCTGCCTAACAACAGCTCAAGTGTTGCAAGGCCTCATTTCAGCATTGCAGGCTGGTAGAATATTTACAAATAGTATTTATTATGTGTATAGATAAAGTACTGCACATGTATTCAGGTATTCATATTTATTACAAAACACCTAAAACAGACATATTCCCAAATGCTGATGCCTTTAACATGACTTAAAGTATTGAATCAACATATCAAATAGTAATCACAGGAATCTGTACACACTCTACAAAACAATTAAGAGTGTAGCCCCTAAGGCAGAAACTATTCAACAAGATACTTAGGCACGCACCTAATTTACCTGCACACAGAGATGACAAGAAAAAAATAAGTTGCAGAAATATATTCAGAGTTTCAGCACACTTTCTCAATTGTCCAAACATTTCCACCTC
Source organism: Tinamus guttatus (assembly GCF_059628265.1). Taxonomy (NCBI): domain Eukaryota; kingdom Metazoa; phylum Chordata; class Aves; order Tinamiformes; family Tinamidae; genus Tinamus; species Tinamus guttatus. Next base: position 1,126,442 of record NW_028288603.1, on the reverse strand, counting down.
TTCTATTCAAAATTTTCTATGCATTTTTCCCAAGTTTTGAATTTTGGCACTAGAATTAATGTTGTTGATAAGCTACAAAGCCTGAAATCTCAGGGAGCCGCAGAGGGTTCCACTGTTTTTTTTTTTTTTTTTTTAATGACAGTATGTAGCTTATATCAAGTATATGATTATTTGGTGTTTTTTTTTTTCTTTTCTTCTTTGCTAACAGCAAAATTCTGCCTATCATTAACCTGCCAAAGATTCTCCTAAACAACCAAAAATTCTCCTTTATGCAGATACATCTTCAAATTGTTTCTTCTTTCTGGCCTAGATAGTTCATGGATGGGCAGCATGTTTGTAGCTTCGTAGAGACCTGGCAAAACGTTACTTTCTAGCTGCCCGAGTCTAGGTCCTAGTTGACCTCTTAGACTTCGGTCCCGCTTTCAGAGCAGCATTTTCAATCTGCAGCGCTTCCCCGGAGAGCAATCCCCGATACCAACAGAATTCCTCACCTGGGCAGCCACAGACGCGTCGCTCGGTGACTCTCGCCCCCGCCACCAGTGCTGCTAAATCCCCCGCGAGGCGGGAGGCCGCGCGGCGCTTGAGGAGCGGTAGCGAACTTGCCCCAGCCCCTGCCCTGCCGCCAGGACGCCGAGGTGCGGCGAGGAAGCAGCAGCCTGGCAGCAACAGCAGCTGCCCGCCAAAAAGGGAGGCCGAGCACTGCTGTGCTGAGCCGCGTTGGGGCGCGCAGACATGCCGATACAGAACGGAGCAGCGCCACAGGGCTAGCGCTCTTGGTGTTTTGGTTGCAGTGGAGACACTGACAGGCAGAGTGTACCTATGCGGTACGCATAGACAGATCACATATGTGTGTATGAACTCCCTACTGCTCCACACATAGTGACCTGGCAATGCTCTGCTTTAGAGGTTGCACTGGGACTACTAGGTTTCATAGAGACCAATGAACTCGTCCTCCTTGAAAATACTCAGCCCTTTTTTAAACCCATTTATACTACTGGCCTCCAAAACGCCGGCTCCAACTTTCCTCCTATGGAAGTGAATCTCACAAATAAACTATCTGGATTTATTTTCTTTGTGTTACTAATAATCCTAATTAACAGCCCCATATTCACTTTTTCTGCATCATGCACAATCTTATAAACCTCTGTCACATTTTCAGTTGCCTGTTTTCCTGCCAAGTGGCCTAGTCTATCTAATATCTTTTCAGACAGATTCTGTTTCAAATCTGATCACACTTTCTGCCCTTTCTCTGGATCTTTGCTAGCTCTATTATATCTTTCCTGTGATGAAAAAATCAGAACTTCACAGAATATTTAAGGTGTAGCAGCACCAGATACTTAAGCCACGGCATGATGATATTTTCTGATTTCTTCTTACTGTTTTCCTAGTAAACCTGACCTTTTATTTGCATTTTTGATGTATATTAAGGACCCATCTAATAGTTTTGGCTCTGCAGTGACTCTGAAGTCTCTTTCCTGAGTGGTAATGTTTAATGTATAGCTCATCACTGTACACATGCAGTCGCAATTCTTTTTCCCCCCATTTTCATTACTCTGCATTGCTTTGCATCCGCCCCTTACCACAGGATTTTGCAATCAACCTTTGCTTTGATTATCCTGAAAAAAAAGTCATTGACAAACTTCATCTTGCAACCATTCAACCAGTTTTTCCAAATTACCTATGAATATTTTAAATAACATAAAATTCATAACTTATCTTTGTAGGACCTTCTTGGTAACCATCCTGCAGCAGGATAACTGTACTGGTAAAAATGGCAAAATCCTGAAAACAGAGGAGGAGCTGTGCTAACAAGAATGGGTTGGAGAAGGGAGAGTAGAAATAGAAGAACAGAATAGTTGTGTAAAGCTAGGAAGGTTTAAGGTGGTTGGATTCATGAAAGATGAAAGCGACTAGCAGATAGACCCATGGTTAGGAAGTACATGGAACTGAACCCTAGTCCTACCTGTGTCTTTTAACAAACCTCTGTCTTTGGACCAATCACTCTGTTTTCTTTCCCACACTTTCCATTTTGACACCAGTTAGGTTTGGTGCCCTCTAGCACAGACTTGCCCATGAAGTGCCGTTTTCTCAGCTGTGGCTGCTGTTTAGCCCAGTCCAGCCGTACTGCTGGCCTCTGATCACGCTAGAATTTGGGGGGTTGAAACCGGCATCCAGATTCCCACCGATATGAAAGAACTACTTGTAGTAATAATTTGAATGTTCCCATTTGTGCAATACTGTACATAAGGATACCAGTTGAAACCGCTTGACTGAATAGCTTTTGAAAGCTATTTCAGAAGTTGCAGGTGCCAAGTACAGAACTAACGACAAAATGGGGACCCGGGCTGCAGAGGCTGAAGTGTGATGAGCAGAAAGAGTTCACTTTAATCCATAATGACCATATTTTTAGGTAAGTTCTCATTCTTGTGAAGCAAAAGGCAGTCCAAACAACCACACAATTGTAAAAGAAAAATCACTAAAACAACGAGAAGAGTTCACAAATAAATATAACACGATGCTCAAAGGCGATGAAAAATGTAGAAATTCAACAAAAGTAAATTTCATAATGGAATCATTTAATATTCTTCACAAGCTGATTACCCAAAATGTGTAGAAAGATCAGCATTCTCCACATGGTAATTTCTCTTTTTTAGGGTTTCAGCCACTTCTGCTGCTTTATACACACACAGGCAGAGCAGATCATTAAAAAAAAAAAGTGAAGGCAGAAAGTGTATGTGAACTGGGGTATGTTACACACAAGGTCAGATGCTCATTTGATTTGAATTATCATTGACACTTATGTTCTTATAAATTGCTAGGAATTATAAAGATTGGAGTAAAAAAGTAGAAAAAAACCCACTAAAATCACAGATACTTCCTGAGCCTGAGGATTTGATCCATGAGTATCCTGCCTTAAAAAGATGATATGATAAAACTAGGAAAGAACATTTTGAAAAGCATCTAGGAAAGACAGAACTGACAGAGAGAAGGATAGAGATCATAAAAACATCAGTGACATGGAGAAGGTGAACAGAGGACAATTATTTTGTTTTTCTAACAGTAGTAGAGCTTTGGGATGCTGTGGGAAATTCCTTGGCAGCAGATTTCTAACAAACAAAAGAAAGTTTGGGTGTTTTTGTTGTTGTTGTTCCTGCAGCATTTAACAAATTTACAGGAAATTGTAAAAGTTGTACGTATAAATTTACCAAAAATGCCTGGATAAATTTGCAATGCATAGATGCAGCAGTGTCCTGCATGCAGCCTGGGAGTCTGCACAGATATTAGAGTGGGAACTTGCAGGTTATGTTCACTTCCTCACGTCTCCTGGAATTATTCTAAAGACTCTGATGACAAGGAAGACTGTCAGAAGAAAAATAAATAGCAACACCTGAACAAATGGACAAATAACACAACAAAAACTAATGTAATTCCTATTCGGATTTGCATTTTAGAAGAGCGGTGGTATACAAACTTCCCATTTTCTTGCACTATATTAGCACTATAGTGGTAATATTTTGTTTTCTGTTAGGATCACCTTCTTCTCTTTACCTTACCTATCACCTGCATTCTATTTATGTTTTAAAATGTGACATAAGAAAAATATGAGTAAGAGATTAGGGGAAGAAATTACTTTTATTGGGAATCAAACAGGCATGGTTTTGAAATAAACATTTTACACATGAAGAGAACCCAGTTACAGTTTGGGTTTTTTTTTCAGTATTCCAGCAGTCAAAGTTTTGCAGAATTTCCCTATGTAATTATCTATCATAACCTGAGAAAAGCAAATATTATGCTGTAAAAATAGTTCAAAGTGATGCCGAATATCGTTCAAATTTTAGGCCCAGTCTCAAAGCTCCTGCACAATCAATAGAGAAAGTCTCATTTACTTTTGGGACCTTTCTGTCTGTTGCTGGAGATTCCTGGTGAAACTGAGCCTAGCTTTCCAACTGGCATGTAAGTTTTATTTAGATGCAATGCAACGATTCTCTTTTCGGGGCATCCGTGAAGTGGTTAGCACATGCTGGGGATGGTCTGGGGACCCCAAATTTACTCCCTAGTGAATTCCAGTATAAAGTTCTGACTGTAAAAACAAAACCAGCTTCACAAGGAATAGTGACCAATGTCCATATGAAACAGAATCAAAAGCCACCTATAGTTGAAATACAACTCACCTTTGCAAACATCACCAAAACTTACGCTTTATGGTTTGCTGATTTATAATACCTGGGGATGGTGGCAGCGGGGGGAAGTTTCCAAATTTTCTCTGTGCATTTTTCTGCATGACTTTCTTGTGTGGGCAGCATCTCATACTTTCAGGTGTTGAGCAGCTCCTTGCTCCAGTGTGACCCAGGTGCTGCTTCTCCTCGCCATGCTGCTCGGTGAGGCCAGGAGGCCCATGGTTATGCACAGGCCCTGCCAGTGGCCATCTTGTAGATGTGGCCCGACAACATGGCCTGCGCTTCAGGCAGGAGTAGGCAGCTCCCAACAGCGTTTTGTCAGTTTGGGCAGGCACGGTGATCATGAGAGCCAGGCACTGCCTGTGAACTAGCGATTTCACAGACTGTTGCCATTTGTTCCTGGTGCAGAGCAGTGTGTGTCTGAATTGCAGGTGGCCGGAGTTTGAGGCGGCCGCAGGCCCCAACTGGGCGGCCCAGGCTGACCAGAGATGCGTAACCTTCCTCACGGCAATAGAGGTATCCCACATTAGCCACGTTCCTCCTCTGGGACAAATGCACACTAATATTTTATGTATTCTTGGTCAGTGACATAAGAAAACAGCCGATTGTAGCCTGCCATTCAAAAAGAATATTTCTATAAAGAAAAAGATGTGAAAATGTAGGCATTCAAGTGAAAATTCAATCCTTCACAGTACAGAGCCTCTGCGAAGTCTTTTAAATGACCCTTTTTATCATGGTGCCATGTCTGTACCTTTCTGAATAGTGAGACCTGGTAAGAAAAATAGATGTATGTATACAAGTGGTTGAGTAATGTATTACTCATGTGCACTTTGTTCTTTTTGGCAAACTGACCTTATCAAAGGGAAGAAAGCTACACACTGTGACAAGATCAGCCCTACTGGAAAGTCTGAATTAGCAGTGAGTGAGATTTTTCTGTTATCTCATTTTAAACAATGATCAGTGAGAACCGCCTCTTTTTTTGTGAGGCAAAGATGTTGCTAAAGCAGAGCCACTTCCTTGCTTTTTGTTTTTGCTATCAGTTCTGAATCAGACCCTGTAGCAGCTTCGTGTTGCATGCTCTAAGAAACAAGCCCGGTTATTATTATAGTGATAGTAATATGCTGACCTTCTGATGAGTTTTCCATTGATGCAGCAGTAATATATTAGTTGCTATATTAGATTTCATAGCAGCACCCAAGCTTTAAAGACAGCAATGAGCCAAGGGCGTGGGAATGGTGACCAAAGATACTTCCTGCTGTCCTCAGAGCAGGTTGAGAAGTACAAGGGACAGTTTTCTTGTCACGCTGAACTGGACCATCTGGGGACCCTTGTTATCGGCCCTTGCGATGTAACAGGCCCCGAGTACCTGAGTGACTGACAAAGAGAGAAGACAGGGTGTAATTTGGAGCAGACAAGGGGGAGGCAGTTGTCAGACCATCTTGCAAGAGCAGCTGCAGGGGCCATATGCTTGTGGGCCGTTAGTTATCAGCTGTTAGGCTGCTGCAGGTAGATGAGACCTATGAGGAGTTAAGGGTCAGCACACAGTGGTGATTAAACCTGCTCTCAGCCACATATCAAACATATGGCCAAGTGTCACCAAACACATATTACGTATTTTGGAGGAAAAAGAGAAAGGAAACGTATAGGAGAACTACTCAGGCTAGACACAACACAGACTACTTGGGCTTTGTCTGTACTAGTAAATAAGACATTTTCACCTGAGGAGAAGTCGAGTTACAGGTCTTGAGTCCTCCTGAGCGAGCTCCCTTAGCCTTCTCTACCCTGTCAGGTCAGTGCAGTACCTGTTTTTTCCATTCTCCAGTTCCTAGATGGTGCCCGGCTGTTTGCTGAGAGAGCATTAATTGGCAAACACCAAAAATGTGCTGCAAATGGGATGCTGCAAACTAAACAGCATGAACCATCATGTGCCAGCGCTCAAGGCTGTGCCCTGGCTGCTTATCCTGCTAACACAGACGTGGCCTGAGACCCACAAAGCCATTGCAGGACGGGGCCATGTGTAGTCCCTGAATAGTGCCCCAAATAGCCAGCCCCCTGGGCTCTGCTGCGCACCAAGCGGTTCCCAAGCCCCCGCAGCAGAAACACTCAAGTGTTTCTAGGGAACAGACCAAAGCGTTAAATTTGCCTCAAATATAAAGATTTAGCAATAAGCATTGTGCAATGCAGCCTTCACGCAATGGAAATACTAGCTACAGCTAATACGTCCAGCTTTTATTACAATCTGTAGCAGCGTAGCAGTGCAACAGTGAATTTCACACATGCAACATAAAAATGTTTTTTTCTTTTGCCCCAGTTGAGTAACCTCTCTTTCTGCTTTTTTTCTTTTCATTAGGGACCAGTGAAAACTAAAATTTGGTCAATTTACCATTTTCTCCATAACCACTCTCCCAAACTTGTTAAATGTCATGTCTTGCCTCTTCAGCACTAGGAAGTTTACTGGCACTGCAAAAGGAGATGGCCTCCTGCCAGTCATTTCATTTTGTGGGGCTTCACTAGAGCCTTCCAGGGACTTACTTACTTGAGCGCAAGTAGCTTCTTCCAGCCCGAGTTGCATTCCTGGATAGTTACATGTCTGCAAAGAACTGTCTCTCTCGGAAGGGGCTGCCACCTCTGCATTGCATGACCTGACTCAGCACTAGGCCATAGCCTGGTGTCCTGAACTCTCAGCTCACTTTGTGACAAGGAGCCTGACATTCAACAGCCATTTTTTAACTCTCTTTGCTCATCTGTCTCCCCAACGCTTCACCTCTCTTCCTGCCCACAGTAGTGCTGAAGCAAATTAACCAATATACTTTCAGAAATAAGACTATCAATTGCAGGGAAGCAATAGGGCCTGCAACATATTCAAGGACACAGCTTTGTTCACCCTATTGAATTTGTGGTGGCATTCTGAAATAGAACAGCACGAGGAATAAATCTTTTAGAATATCCATAAGGAGCTCACCTATGATTAATATGGCCAAGGAGTGGGTGGTGTAATTAATCACCACACAACAGTATGGCTTGAAACAGTGTTTCTTTGAGAAAAGGGAAACCTTGAGCTAAAATAATTCACCTGGAATTTGCGTTCAGGGCTCGTTTCCTCAGGAGTTCTCGAATAATTCCATGAATTTGGCAACAGTCAGATCTGCCCCCGCTGACTTTTACAGAGCGTCTTTCCTCACAGGAGAGTGGGAATCATTAAAAAGCCAACATTTACAACCATATTTTAAGTTAGGTAAATAATTAATTTGTAAAACCACATTTTTGCATTTGCCCTTTTCATCAATATGGATATGAAAGAAAGCTTTCTGGAGAACTGAGCATTATACTGAAAATGCATCTTTTTTTTCCAATTGAAGTAAACAGCAAAATCCCTACTAGTATTAATGAACCAAGAACTGGGCTCTTAGTGTAACACTGTTTGACTGGAATGAAGCAAATTATGCTGGTTCCCATGAGAAATCAAATATGATCAGCATATTCATACAGGGACACACACACAAAACCGCCCTCACACACAAATTATGTGAAAACTCGTTGTTGTTGTTGTTGTTGTTGCAGCTCTTGGGACAGACCAGGGCCAGTGCTGAGCTTCAACTCCGGCAGAAAAATAAAAGCCGCGGTTTCAAAGGCAGCCTTTGATGCATCACGTTGGGCCCCAATTTCAAACATGCTGCAGGAAATGTTCAGCTCTGCTTCTTTTTTTCTGAGATCGTGGCACTGAGCGATGTCTTGGAGAGCTCCGGCAAACGTCGCGGCGAGGCGCTCTCGCTCGCCCCCGCCACCGGGGCCGTGCGCGTTTACAAACCCCGTAGCGGGGTTTGATTGATGGCTGTAATTGGGTATCACCATGGCGTCTGCGCATTCACTCGCTGCCGGGTGTGCTTAGCAAACTTGCATCAGCAGTATTTGCATCGCTGACAACTGCAGAAAATGCAGAAATGCAGGCAAATACTGTCCAGCACAGGATGAAGTGAGCACTCGAACCCTGCCAGAACTTTCTCACCATACAATTGTACAGAGACACGAAACCACCACCCTCTTTTTACATCGCTGGGAGCCCTTTCTAGAGCCTCTCATTCTCCTGCAGTCTCTTAGGAGCACACGTTGCCTCTCTCGCAACTGCAAAGGGTGCGGGAGGTAGCAAAAACACCTGGGGAGAACATCTAAAATGAAACCAAAAACATCAGTAAACCTGCAGTGATGGTGGGAGTGAAAAATAAAGCGCTATTAGTGAGTGAGTCGCACGAGGTTGCTGCATGTTTAAGAGCATGAGCACCGCGCAGGGAGCTGGAGGAGGCGCTCGGCTTTGGGCCTGAGCAGCGCGGGGCCTGCGCAATGCTCTGCGGCTGCTTCATTACTGTAGCTAGTACAATAGCTAGTTCATTACTGTAGTTTACAAGAGTGAGGCTGCTCAGTGACTAGACATTTCATTAAATTGCCACAAGCCATCTGTCATTTAACTTGTTTTGATTTGCACAATGCTGCTGTGATCCACTAAGTGAATGGAGAGCTTGTCTGGCATTGTGTGCTGCAGGGTGGAACGTCGCTGGGAAGCAAAGTGAGGGACCCTTGATGGGAAAGGAGTAGTCAAATGTACATGAAAAAGATTTTCTTTCTTTTTTTTTTTATAACAGGCAATAGGGAATGAAGAAGTAGGGAGTGAAACAAAAGGTGCTGTGGAGCACTGCGGGGCTGCAGAGAGTGTGTGAAATTCAGCCAAGGTGTTAGGGACTGCAGAAGACACTAAGTTGCACAACTGGGACCTTCCTGGGTAAACACAAGATAGCAAAGCTCCTAAAGTAGTCTTTTAGATGTCACTTACAAAAATTAAATCTCCAAGTAGCTACAGTCTTAAGAGTGCCTGGAGGTCAAGGACCTAAAATGTAGAAAAGCAAGCTCCAAAACTGCATTTTGACTTAAGGAAAACAACGCAAACCTGTAACAACCCCTTTTTTCATATCATTTAGAATATATGCATAATTAATTTTACTAAACTTTGTAGCTGTAGAAATATGTAGCATATAGAAATGTTATACATATCTGGATTCTACAAAATAATTATATATTTTTTCTCTTTTTAATGTAAGGAAATGTGCAGGGGAACCCTCGGATTCTGTTCTGTCTGGACTGACATTCAAAATACAGCAAGTCATTTTATTACAAGAGTACCAATGATTGCTTCCTTTAAGCAAAAAGCCTTTTTCAACACATCTAGGCTTTTCTCTGTGCTCCAGCCCATGTATCCGGGTTCCTCTGTGAGGCCACAGAAATCTGAAAGAGAGCAAAGAAAGTGTCCCAGGGAGAGAACTTGCACACATGGGGTGAGTTGCCTTATTTTACCAAAGATGGTTTATGGCAATAGGAAACTTTCCAGGCCACATACTTCATCTGTGGTGTTTTAGTCAGCTGCTGTTTTAGGGAACAATTGCAATGCAAATAGTAGAATAAAATATTTCTCTCTGTTCTTAGGCACAGTCCTACAGTGTTCTGCGCCCTCCTCGCTCTCCTTATTGTTGTTTTTAGAGTGCCTAGGAGCAAAAGAGTCTAGCTTTGTGCCTTGCTTAATATTCAGCCCGATCCCCTGCTTGAGAGTCCCGACGATGGGATTTGGGCTGTTTTTTCAGTTTCCCATTCAGCAGTGGTATGAAGCAGTGTCCAGTGTATTAGTCACGTTGAAATGACTATGAATACTAAGCAATGACAGCGCATCCCGAGGTGCTCGGCACCTCGTGCCCTTTGCGGGGAACGGCAACGCCTGCACACGAGGCCCCCTTCGTTTTCCAAATAATAAATCTGGGGTGACCATTATGCTCTGCAGCTGCAGCGTGCTCTCCACATAGAGCCCACGGTCCTGCAGAGGCTCTGCTGATTGCTGACAGAGCAGACCCTTTAAATGGTTTTGGTGATTTAATCATGGCCTAGAAGGGGTCGATCCCGCAGGCTCTGGTCCGGCAGCAGGACGCAGGGCTTGCTCCAAGCACCCCTCTGCTGCACGCTGCTTTGCGCACATGATAATTTTTGCTGATGTAGAGCTCATTTCAAGGTCATGCTTCAATAGCCTGATATTTATTTAATACTGGTTAGCTTTATTTCTTTATTTAGATTTCTATAGCATGGAAAAAAAAACTCTTGCCTTCCTAGCAGGACTTGTATATGACCTTTGTTCTGTTGTTTCTCTAATGCATAACCAGCAGTATTCGTTTTTCCTCATTGTGGCTTATGAGGAGGGTAAATGTACGTGTTTGTGCATAAGTTTTCTGGATAATAATAATCTGTATGTGTGAAGCCCTCATCACCCACCTGCACCACCCTTTCTGGGTGATTTAACATAGAATGATTTGCAAATACTAAACACTGGTGCAGTAGCTGCTGAAAGGGCAGAGAAGGTGCTCTGGAAATAGGTGGCAAAGGGAAGAGAAAGGCCATGTCGTCAGAGGAAGAGCATGGTCCTTAACACAGGTCCAGTCTGAGCAGCGGTACCAAAAGGCCCAAGGCTCCGGCTCCAGCAGAGGGGAAGCTCACAGCAGCAGCCCGCGGTGATGGGGAAGCCATGAGGGGACACAACAGAAAAAATAGCTGCCGCTCGGCACCCTGGAACGATACCTACGACCCACAAATAGACTGTAAAGTTAATTATCCCAGTTTATTCCATGAACCTGAGCAATTCCCCTCCATTATGTGCCGAGGGAGGATGTTTCTTTGTTACTGATGAGAGGCTGAAGAACACAGTTGGCACCGAGATTGGCAACGTGGTCCAGCCCATAAATTGCGGTGCCAGCACATGGAGGAGAAAAGCACAGATCTGCGCGCATGTTAGCAGAGCCTTGGTGCCAGCTGGCTCTGTAGCTCCCGATTCCTGCGGAGCAGGTAGTGCACTCAGCTAGTTATCCCAGTCCTCAAACACATCGTAGGAATAGGCAGCATTACAGACCTCTTCCAAAAGGAAGCGCAGGTTGTGCGCTGCACTTCGAGGCACACGGGTGCCAGGGTGCCCCGGCGTGGGGCTGCTCCCACCTCGCACCAGCCTTTGGTCCTCGCTCTCACCGCCCGGACGCGTTTGCGCCCGCAGGCCTCCGCGAGCGTGGGCCGAGTCGCGGCCATCACCCCATGGCAGCTCCGGGCAGGCCGGGGCAACGGGCAGCACGGGGTGTGCGCAGGGCCCGGCCAGCCCGAGACCGAGTCCACTAGATGGCACGAACGCACCGCACTGCGCGCCCGGCACGCACGCGGGCCCCTCAGCCGCCTGCGCACCGGCAGCCTCCTTCGTGACTCTCCCCAGGAAAGCAGGGCTTTCTGCTGCTCTCTTTTTTTATTATTATTTTTTGCCCTCTTTGGAAAAATATGATTCCACCTGCAATGCTAAAACTTGTTGAGTCGTTCGCTTGTGAGACATTTCCCTTCAGCACTTCTGGGAACACTGCTGTTTGTCACTCCACACAGAGGTCTTAGTAAAGTGATGGGCTTCTCCAGCGTGGCTCCAGTGCAAAAAATACACAAATGTATAGAAAGTTTGCATATTCTCCTCCGTACCTCTCAATAGCTTCTGATTTTTTTCATCTAAAATTCTCTTTGTCTTCCCCCTCTCTGGTGGCGTGGAGTTCCTCATTAAGGCCAGGAGCAGGCATAGCAGGATGCGATGCAGGGTAGCAGTGCGATGCCGCCACGTTCCTTTAATATCTTTAATGGGCAGGCCACAAGAAATGCAGCGCTTCCCTGATTTTATTAGCATTCTTTTCAAGTGTGGAGCGATGCCCCTTGTTCCCCAGCGCCCGGGCTGAGTCTCAGGATGGGCAGCCAGAAGAACCAGTTCTCTGATAGCCTGAAAAATGGTGCACGCCTAGGTGCACTCCTGCATCTTACCTAGTGTCCTTACCCTAGTGTCAAGTTGTTGAGCTCAGCGAGGTTACTTCAGGGATAAATCTGGCCCTAAATTTGCCTCTGTGCTTTCATGGCAATTCCCCATAAGCTTTTTACCACTACCTAGCTGAATCTTCCCTATGCGATGAGAATTACCATATTCCTGTGCATACTATCATTTTCTCCATCGCAAAATGTCCATTTAAAAGCTGTTTTGATCTTTTAGATAAGTGCCTTGATTTAAAATGATAGCAAAAAAAGTAAAATTAAGCCTCTCTGCTCAGCAGTGCATGAATGACAAATCTGTTGTAGTTTGGAGTATATTTTAAGAAACTCTTTTTAAACCTCTTATAGAAAATTTGCATATGCTCAGGAAAGATATTACACACTGGGAAACCGAGCAGCATGATTTATTACAGATGCTATTGACATGTTTATACAGATACAGTAGATTTCCTAGCTTCAGATTTGGTATCACACAAGTTCACATCATATGAAGTTTTTAAACTCATTTACTCCGTTCAGAGACTTTCTAAGGCTGTGTGAAACGCAACAGTTTTGTCAACCTTGATTCAAACTAAGGTTTATTTTTCTCTCTCAATTCAATTCAAGTTCCAATATCTGATAATTAAAACATTAATTTTACAAGGCTTTAGCAAAAAAAAATCACAACCCAGACACCTCTAGCCTGGAGAGAAAGCTGTTATTTGCTTGGCCTGTTTAAAATTTAATTCATTCCCCGTACAGTAAAATCTGAAACTGGGGAAATTTTGCATGATGTTGCATCGTGTGGCTGCTTCACATGTCTCTAATTTGGAGGGAATTCCTTCTAGCAGAGGCTTTTTAAATGAAACTACCTTGTTGATCTGGCACAGGCTGGGGACGACGGTAGGACCAGGACTGCCTAAGCAAGGGGGTAGAGCCGCCAGGCCACATAAACGTGAGCCAGCACGTTAGGAGGCTGCCCCCGCGCACAAAGTGAGGAGGGGGAAACAGTGCCGCGCGTCCGCATCAGAAATTTCCGTATGAAGCAGAGTTCCAAGTCTGTCAGGTTAAGTGCCTCCTCCACAAACAAACCAAACTGAACTGAGTTAAGGCAAAAAGCTGAAGAAGACTCGTGAGGTGTTTCCAAATGATGGATGACTTCCATAGTCGTAGCCATCACCTGGAACGTTTAAACGCTGCCGGTGGCTGTGGTGGACTTGACCTGAGAGCGCCGAGTTTAGCCAAAGTGCAGCCCTGGCGGGAACCTGCCTGAACACATGAGCTGCAGAGGAGGAGGTGCCCTGAGTGCAGCTTGACCTGCTCCCCTGCAGGTGTTTGAAGTCGCTTTTGGCACAAAAATGCAGGTACCCTGTAACATAGGGGCTCCCAGGATAGCAGCGCGGGGCAGGTATTTTATTGCCAGCGCAGCAGCTGCTCCCGGTTAGGAACTGGGCAGCGCGGTCTATTCATCTGCACTGGCCTCTGGAGAGTTTATCTTAATCCCCTCCAGTGTCAGCACACACAAGACTCACAGAATTTACTGTGGGAGTCGCAGCGGGGGCCGGCGGGCTGCGCGGGCGGCCGGGGCCCTCTGCCTCGCGCCACGGGCCGCGCCAGCGTCTCCGCCGGCGGCCGCCGGGCCCCACACGCACCAACGCGCCTCGCCAGGCCGCGCGACACGGCTTTGAGGTGACAGCAGATTGCTTCGGTGTTTTATACTCGTCAAAATGTTTTCAGAAGCATCTTAAAAGCTCTGCTTGCTGGGAGTCCGGTAACTTTTCTGCTGTAATTTTAACAGGCACGAGTGCAGGGCTACAGCCCAAGTGATCCTTCCCTCTCATTTACCTCCAGTGCTCTGGGAATAGGGCAGGGAAAAGTACAAAGACAAGAGGCTATAGTTAAGCTGCTGATTAAAGGTGAGGCTAGAAAAAGGCAGTAACAGAATTCTTCTGTTGCACCTGTGTCCAAACCCAAGTAGATTTGCAAGCCACTACATTAGCCACCCAGTACCTCTCTCTGCCTTTCCCTCCCTCATCCCCAAAGAAAACACACCCAGACCAAAATACTGCTTTTATTAGGAAAGAAAAAGCTCCCTCAGTTTTTGTGATTTTTTCAATATAGGAAGAATATTATATATTTTGCTTTAATCTCTTTAAAACATCTTGAAATGTATTAAGAACAAAACAGCATCGAATGTAGTAAGGAAGCAGTATCCAGCCACCAGCCAACCACCATGAGTCAAATCCGAGTTAGGTGAGCTCTGTTGAAACCCTGGAATTAAAACAGAAATGAATGTGTCCTGTTAAACAAAAACCTAATTTCACAGTAACATCTCAGCCTTTTTAAATAATGAATCTCATATCCTTAACACACAAAGAAGAAAAGAAAATGAAGAGACATAATTAATATTTTTGAACTTCTTTCCAGACACACAGGGCACTTGTTCCTATTTCATTTCACACCACCACAGCAACCTACCTCTGCAGCCCATCTAATCCTGTTCTTGAAAGCAACCCGAAGCCACCTCACATCCCTCCTTGCAGTCCCTTCTCCCGGCTTTTCAGGGCTCCTGCTGTCCATGTAAGGCAGCAGCAAGTCCAGCATCTCTGCCCCACACCTTTCTGCAGACTCTGGGACACAGGCCCACCTCTGTGGGCTGCTGGCTTTAAAAATTCCCACTCTGTTTCCATCCCTCTTGGTCTGGGGAGGCCAGAGCTCTGCTCAGCTCTCGGCCCAGCAGGCCTGGCCCAGCTCGCGCAGCGGCTGGTGCCGAGTGCGGCAAAGCGAGGGCTTTGTGGGGCTGGTGCAGCACTGAGGCAGCATATGGCCAATTATTCACATAAAGATCATCAGAGAAACTTCTTCATACAGAGGAGACTATTAAAAATTGGAGCCCTGGGGTTCAGCACCAATTATAATGCCAAGCAGTGGCATTTGACTTTTGCATGGTTTCGCTGGTAATTCTTATATTAGAGTGGGAAACCCACAAGTGCAGTAGTAAATCCAACTGCCATGGGCATAGAAGGTTAACAATGTCATGATGCTACTGTATAAAAACAGTAGCAAGAGTTTCTCCTTTCCACAAAACCATGGCCACCAGGAACAGAAAATATTTGTGCATTAAACCACAGTTTCTGGTGCCGTTCTTGCAGTTTGCCTGCCCTCAAGGCAAGCCATAGACTAGTTGTCTGCCTTAGGAGCCCAAAGCGTGGCTGTGCTAAAAGCAGCGGCAAAACCAACTTCACCTTCAGTGGGGCAGATTTCTCAGGATGCTTACAAAAGGCCGACAGGGAGAATTTCCACAGCTCCTCCACCTTTAATCAGATGCGGCAACCAAATTAGTAAACACATAGTTATGCATTGGATTCATATGTCTAATTTGAAGTCCATCTGAAAGTTTTGATACTGTCTCCTAAAATTAGATTTGTCTCTTTCTGCTTAGGCCCACCTGAATACATTTCTGTCCTTTCTTGTCCCTCCTTTCAGGACAATATTTATGAAGAATAGCATACCCTTTTGATATGATACTTTAAAAAATTATTATGTGGTTGTCCCCTGAAAATTGAACATTGGCCTTAAAACAAGACTGAAAATATTTGTAGTTCAAAGTAGAATATAACATTTTCTGCTTTCCTAGGATTTATCGCAAAATGCTCACCTGGAAACATAGCAAGGTGACAAGGGATTAGAGTCTTTCCATTGGTGTCTATGGACACTGGTTCAGGCTTTTTGAGAGCTTTGTTATATTTCTGTAATTTCCCTCAGATCAACCTCTGACCTCCCCCCGCCAAATTATGTAGAAGAATTTCGTAGAAAAGATATTTTTCAAATATAAGCATCAACCTGACTGTTTTCGTAACAAAAAGTTACGAAAAGTGTGCTATCCTTACCTGACACACAGCACCCTTTCACATGGCTCAGGCTCACGGACTTTTTCCCAGAAAGACCCTTCTGTGCAAAAAAAGAAACAACAACGGCGACAACAACAACAACAAAAAAGCAAAACCCAAAACATTAGTCTTTTTCACTTCTTTACAATCTGGAAGAAACGTATGAAAAGTGGTAGCCTAATTTCTATCCTTGCAGTGATTGCTATTTAAAGCAATAGAAGTATGCCTGCTTATATTAGCACTATTACATATCATTTAAAAAAAAAAGAAAAAAAAAGACATTAATTTCCCTTTATCTGTTATACAACATCCTGTGTGGGTAAAGTGTATCAACTGCCTGGTATCTTCTGCCCATGGCATGTTAAGCAGAATAATTCGCACTGCATTTTGACCACTGCTGGTTTTGTGGAATATTCTAATTATAGCACAGAGTGTTTACAGTTCTGCTGAAATATGTAAATGCTGCAAGACTGAGTCCAATAGTAAAAATGCAATTTAGAAGTGAAAAATACATAAACTGTCATGATGCAGTAGAAAAGTGCTTTTCCGAGAATAATGTCCATGCAATAGAAGGTGGACGAATAAAGCAGAGTACAAAATGAATGCATGTCTCTTCAAAACAGTACAAGCTCTCTTTTGACATGCAAGCAATTCAGCAAGGAGGCAAAAGACTAGAATTGAATTTAGCTGATGCAAATGAAATTAAAGCTAAATTGGTTGTCACATCAAGATGATGTTAACTATGTAAATGTTTGCTATTTATTAAGCCACCATTTAGAATTTAGAATGTGATAAAAATATAAGGCCTGCTTATTGTTCATTTCAGAAACCAATTGTACACTTAAAGAAACATATATACAGATTATTCAGCCTTCTCACACCTTGGAGAATTAAATTTGAAATCTCTTCCACTTTTTTTGCCACTCTTTTTCTGTAATTACAGCTCTCTCATACTGTAGTTCCAGGCTACCAAAAAAACAAACCCTAAAAGCCACCAGGCTTTTCTAGCTAAGCAGTATCCCATTACATCATTGCTTCAGATGCATTCAGTCTCTACAATATTGTTGGCTGTTTCAGGTTAACTACCAAAATCATTTGCCTGAGAAGCGAGATTTAATTGTCTTACAACTACCTCTGCGAAGTACAATAGGGATTACAAGTACTCATTGATTATACTATTGGGGAGAATAAGGGACTCTTATTCTAGCATTTCTCATTCATTTTGTCATTGCATTCTCTTTGAAAGAGACCAAATGGGTCCCAGCAGGTGAAAGCAAAGAAACCTGAAAGGCCCCCTTTGATGAATGACAATACCACAACTGCCCTCCCCACCATTTTTGGAGATTATAAAACCTTATTAAATCATGCCCCGTTAGATATTGATTGAGAGGGAGCTAAACTAAAACCAACAATAGCAGCATGGATCAGAGAACAGTGCTTTCCTCAATGGGCACTGAGCACAGCTAAGCTTTCCACTTCTTTGGCTGGGTGGGTTTTCATTTTTTTTAAAAAAAAAAACTATTTACTTTTGTTTAAACCATTATATGAGAAAGTCATACAATTATATGAGCTTTTGTCAATCACGAATAGCCAGTAGCTGTCCCTCTAGTACTGGCAATTCATCTTTTAGACTGTAGCAAGATAGCTCACAAACAGCATTAAAGTTGTGACGTGGGATTCTTTTGGTTTGTTTTGTTATGATTTTTGGACGGTGCTCAGCGATTATCACGACTGCCGCTGGCTTACGGGTGTTCGTCATTGTAACAGCGCTGCGCTTGAACAAACTGCACGAAGGGAACAAATGAAGCCATTCGGTAGCTATTGCTTCTGGAAAACAAGGAGAAAGCCCCTTTTTAAAAATCATATTTTATTTTAAGCTGCTTCCGTTACATGCCTGTCCCGTCAGCCATTTATGAAACCCCCTGCAAAAATTCCCTTTATGGCAATCGACTTAGCTTGAATAACTTGAGTCTGCCGGCTTTTGAGAAGACCTCTTTAATAGGACTTGTGTGTTAATTAACTGTCTGCAGATTTATTTATTTTTAAAGCATAGTGCATTTCAGAACACAGTAACGAAACACGAAGAAATGCATATGTAATCCTGCAAGTATCTTTCTTCTGATAACAAGCAATCTTAGGCCTGTCTCTGAAGCATTTTTTAACTTTAAATATTTTGCATGTAATTTAATTTCCTTTTTACCTACCAGAGTCTACAGGTGTTCCATGTCCTAGGCACATCTTTGGACCAGGGATACTGTTTAAAGAAAAGAAAAAAGTCTAACGGTGAAAAGAGTCTATTTGAAAAAAGCAGCATTGCACTATGATAGTATTTGGTTCCTAAATTCAATAAACTGTGTAGAATATTTGCTTTTGGATTAGTTTTGTCTAAAGAAACAAATAATAATTCAGATGATAATGATATAATACTAAAATTATAATTCATTTACTACCAAAGAAATGCAGTTTTTCTGTTTAGTATTAATAGTCTTATTATAGGGAGTTGCTCTATGGTATATGAAAAGCCATTTCTGGAATAGCTGAAATTGTTAGAGAAATTTTGAACCCATCGGTTGGGAATGAAAACTTGTTGTGAGAGTTATAAAATAAAATTAGATGATTAAAAATAATGTGTTCGTACTATGAATATGGGAAATAAAAGAAGACTTTTATTGCTTAAAATTGGGTATATGTCACTACTGATATGAAGAACATCTGAAGAAAATCCTGGAAAAAGATAAAACAGTGCAGAATAATAGAAAAATAATGCTTTTGAAAAGGATATACAGAAATGAATTAATTATATTATAATCATATGTTTATGTCCATATTCTTTTTTGATTGACTGATATTATCCTTATCCTAATAGCCGCCTTGCTACTATTTAATATTTTCCATTTGTTTGCCTTCTCCATGTCAAGTCCATCAGTATTATCCTGTGATTTCATACAGTAACTTGCATTAATCTAAAACATGAATAAATACTTATTAAAATCCTCCTCTATTTAGCTAACTGTACATCCCTGTGTCTAAAAAACACAGAGGTTAATGACTGTTTAAATCAAAATCAAAGTATCAAGTTTTACAACTATCTTATTGTTTTTTTGCTTTTTTTCCCACTCGATTTGTTAATAGCACATTTGATAATTGTGGAATCCTTATATAATAGAGAGATGGAATGAAAGGGAGAGAGTTTCAAGTCACATTGTGAAAATTAGAGTTAAGCTTTAGAGTACAATATCTTGAACAGGTTTTATAAATATAGCTTGCCAATTACAGAGCTTTAAATTTTTATATGCTGCTCAGGATGAATAATTAACTGGCTGAAATCTATGGCTAATTGTATTTTCATTTAATTTGACTTTTCAAGCGCAAATGTTACATGCTAGTTTTATACTAATGATTACCCATTTCTGTGCACATCTAGGTGGCTGCTATAAGAAAGTCTAACATCATCCTTTCAGCTATAAGGGAATCTGGTAAGTCAAGCACCAACTACTGCTTTGCAAATTTTCTCCACCCTAAAGAGCTCTGTGAAAATAAAACCTAATGGCTCAGGATGCTGTAGGGGTTTTCCTCTCTACATTCTCCTCCTCTGTCTAGGTACAGAGCTGGAGTAATTCTTCAAACTCTGTTTCAAAAACAACATACAGGCTGAGGAACGAGGCTGCAAATTACATAACGGTCAACTACATTAAACTATTGTGCTTCCATCTATCTTCTACCAGCTGTTCACAATGGTTATAATTTAGAATGTACTTACAGTCATCTGTTTATTTTTCCCCTTCTGTTGCATTTTAACACTGCCTTTATTTTTTTTTTTAATAGTTGAGCTCTAAGGAAGAAAATACGTTTGCAATTTTCTGAGCTGGATTGGTATTTTTTTCTTTCCACCCGAATTTTAGATATTTTGCAGTACATTTGCTATTAGCAGTAATACAGTGGAATCAGCAGCTTCATGTCAAGCATTTGCTTTGCCATTTCATCAGCATTTGAGTTTCAGTGCTGTAAGGTCACCTGGGACTACAGCGGACTGGAGTGTGTTGTCTAATTATACAAAACCATAAATTGTCATGGCCTGTCACCTCATGGTGACACCAAATTTTGTTCAAGAGCACAATTTATCAATTAGGTGGTGCTGCTGTTTCAGCCAGGACGAGAAGAGATAAAATACGTATGAGGTCAGGTTTTTTAAATATGTACTCAAAGAATTATAAAATAGGGGCTATTCAAATGGGAAGTAAGCATATAGATCTTGAATTTACTCACTGAATTGTCATAGTGCCATTCACACAAATCATTAAAAAAAAAGTTTAAAGCTGGCTTCCATTACTTAATTGCACATAAACCCACATATTTTCATTTTAAATTGTTCAATGGGGTAAGTCCCTTTTCTAGTTAGATCTATATGAATACAGACAGACGTATGTCCATAGATATGTTTGAGTAGCAGTGTGCTGCACAAGGGTGAGGTGAATAGGAAGGGCTTTCTTTCAGCACAAGCCATCTGGAAGTCATGGCTTTCGTCCTTTTAAACCTGCTGCATTCTCCACAGACCAAACCAGGTTTTTCCCAGGCGCAGCCCAGCGCAGGCACCTGACAAGGAGACCTCAGAGCAGGCCAGATCTCTAGCTTAGTCACCCACATGCTGATGCTGCAACTCCCCGCTTTTGCTTTCCCATTCCACCACACCAGCAAGGGACCCTGGTGAAGCCCCAGGTGCTGGTGCTTTCCAAGACACAGCAGTTTCCAGGGAGCAGCTCCCTATTTTCACCTTCCTAAAACACCCTTTCAGTGCTCTGCCACTTTAGATCTTTTAGATCTTTTTTGTCTTTTAAATTCCGACTCCTTCACACAGGGGATCTCAAGTGCATACAGGTATTTGTTGATAAGGAGGCAGAGATTTCCTGTAGCCTTTTACTTCAGCCTGCAGGACTATGAATACTCTTATTTTTCTGTGAAATCAGTAACAGTTTAGGTGTTCATACTAAGAAATATTATGTATATATACCTTACTTTAATATAAGATTGAGTACATTATTTACCAGGCATTTTTCAAGGCACCATTGTCATCCCAGAAGCTGATATTGTTATTGACTGTGTTCCTACAGAACCCACTGGCGTTTAATTTGTATAGCTCAAAAGGAGAAAAATAAATAAGCTTCTGTGATCCAGGTTCAAGGATCATATGATCCAGGTTCAACTTCTTTAATGTTCCCTGATACAACTGCATGCTAAGCTTATGCTCAGGCAACAGATATGAAGCATAATTCAAGAAATTAAGCTACAAATATCACCTTCAACTTGGATACATTAAAAGAGTAAAGCATATTCAATGAATATAAGACTCTTTTTTAAGATATTAAAAGCCTCTTTTGCGTAGGTGCATCCCAAGAAACCTATACTCTGTTGCCGTGGGAAATATAACTTTGATTTTCAGCTCCTGTGTTTAAATTCTGAACTGTACTGTCCTATTAACATAATTTGTGGATTTAATTTTCTCTATTAAAGAAATTATATGAAGTTGATTACACTTCCATAAATACTCATTCAAAGATGCCTTTTCAATTTTCAACTCAAACATCACATTAATGTTTTACACATTCCTTCCTTATATTTTTTTCCTCTCTCTAAGTTTCTTCCACTCTCTTTTCCATGAATATGGGTGACGATAAAGCATTTATCAGTTGCTCTTGTTTGCTGAAGAGATGGTTGTTCCAGTGGAGGAACTCAATTTTCATACATTACAATTACTTAGGATTGTTACTAATGTATGATAATGTAAGGAAAGTGTAGTCTTGTTCAATATCTTGGGAGGAGTCATTTTATATCATTAAGTTACAATATCATCACTTTGTACAAATTCCGTAAAACTATTGCCACCTGATTATTTGAACATAAAGGAATGGAAAAATGGCCAGATGTCTTCTAAGTACAATATATATGTGTTTGTGCTTGCCTGTATTTAGCATCGTCACTATCCCTGTCTCCGTGCCTTCTCCAACACCACTGTACATAGATACTACAGCAAAAACTGTAGTGTCTCCAATGTCAAGGTAGTAACTCATGAGAATTAATCCAGAAATAGTTTAAATTGAACTCTAGCCTGCTGCTGAATGCCCATAAAACCTATGGATGGGGTAATGCATCTCAGTAAATATGCTAAACGCACACAAAATTCGAGGCACAACAGTGACTTTACCATAAGAGTTGAATATGCAGAGATGGAACTTAACAGCGTACAAATATTTGGAAAGGCTTTAAAATGGTGGGTTGTGCTTTGGTTTGAAATCCCATTAAAGTGGTGCCTAGACACAGGTACACAGAGCGGTGGCAGAACTTTCTCTTCATGTAATCAGGCATGTGAGCATTTCCATTCAGCACTGGCCCTGTCCTGGAGTCTCCCACGGGGTTTTCCAAGGTGCTGGCAGCTTTTACTCCTGTTAAAATCAATAGCAGTTGGGGATTTCAACCTTTTTGCAAGCTTTTCATGCCAGCTTTACTCAGTGCAGCCCAAATTGGTATCTATAAAAGGGGAAGAAAAACAGTTAGGAACTACATCTTTACTAGGCTTTTAAAGGAAGTTGAGAATGGACATTAGAGAACAGAGAGCCTAATTTCTCAGAGAGACTGAATTGTCCAGCGGTAAAGTCAACTATCCAAGCTAAGAACTGCTTTGTTTGGTATGAGGTCCATGTGTGACTCATTTGTTCATCAGTTTTGACTTAAGTGTTTGCATATAGAAATGGCATTAAAGAAAGTCTGTTCAAAGCTTCAAACATTTTTGCCATGCCAATGCAGAGTGCTGCTGCGTTGGAATTCACCACTCTCCTGAACTAATGACAACAGTGGTTTACAAGGTGCAGAAAGGCATCACCTCCTTCTTGGAGCCAAGGTCCAGTCTGGTTAACGGGACACACATTTTGGATTGTACTCCTTTGCAGATAGGGTCCAGCTGGTAGGAAATCAGTTGAATTCTTTCATCTATATTCGGTTCTTGAACATGCCTGTGCCGAGGTATGCTCACCCCATGTGCTTCACAGAAAAGCACTACTGTTTGTATTTTGAGAACTATTCTCATCTGCTTCTTTGCAACTGAGTGGGTTTGCTGTCTATTACTAACATAGTGTCTGAAAATTAAAACTATCAAAATATCCTCGTAATTTCAAATTGTTAGGTTTAATATCACAGCTGAGTGCAAGGAGGAGAATCGTATCATTTTCTTGTGACGGAAAAGAGAACAATAGGACGTTCCCGCTGTGGGAAAGCGCTGCTTATTGCTGCATAACAGAGAGGAACTGCATGTTCTGCAGCGAAGGCTCCCCAGAGAAGCAGCTCTCCAGAGTTAGCTTGGTTCCTCCCTAGATTATTTAATACTCGGTTTGTTTCTGGGATAACAGGGATAGGAGGAAGATCGCTTCTAAGAAACCCCTTTCTTGACAGGATGTGAACAGCATAACCACCAGTTTCGTATTCCATTCAAACTGTCAGTAGGCAGCCAACTTATAATTGCTAACAACAAAAATGATGGACGTTATCATTTCTGTTGGAAAAAAAAAAAAGAAGACGACAACTCTTGCTGTGATTTTTGTTTCCATGTCTTGCTGTTTGATGAATGTTCGTAGCCGTGGCACATAAAGACTACTCCTTATCCCTTATCCAAAGTCTTTGAAATAAAGTTTGCATTAGCCCTTCCACTGGAGGCTCCGGGAGAGAACAGAGATGTCAGGCGGCTCGTTTCTCAAGGCACTATTACAGCATGGCTTCCATTCAGAGCCGTTGCTTTCTATTATGGTTTCTATTTACAGTGGCTCTGAGCACCTGTGCTGCCCAAGTGATAACTGTAAATGACAGAGCTGCGTCCCCTACAAGCCCGCAGCCTTATCTGCCTCTGTTTTATGGGCAAATATGCAGTGTGTCATGCAAGCCGGTATTAGCTTAATGCAGATATTCCAAAATACAATAAAGCCTTGATGACATTTACTTAGGTAATCAGCCAATCTGATTTTTTTACATGTATTTATTCATCGCCAAACTCAGCCCTTTGCTTCTCTGAGGCGGTCGCAAAGCGGTTGCAAAGCCACTTCGGATCCTAGCTAATTAGTTCTTTCTCCTTCTCCCATTTGTTTTCTCCCTCACCTCTCCCTGGCTGCGCATCCTGCCAAACGCACAGTTGCGACTTCCCTCGCAGCAGCGCTGGAGGTGGCTCCAGCGGGTGGCAGCTTCAGCCCGGCAGTGCCTTCCGAAAGGCAACTCCTGTCTTTGCAGGCTGCTTCCGCAGCGCCGCTCCCTCGGGAAAGCCGCCCCTTCCCCAGCGCGCCAAGGAGAAAGGGCCTGCCGGGCTTGCGCGTTTCCTGGGGACGCTTCTGAGCTGGGCAGAAAGAGGAAAAAAACAGAATCATGAAGACTGCACAGCACAGTAGGTGCCTCGCTCATGCAAGCGCATGATGCAAAGAAAACTCTCTGCAAGCAAGGAATAAGATACAAAACTTGGAGAAACTCCTTGCTTCTGACAACGGTCATATTGTTTCCAGGGGGATGTACCAGAAAGAGAGAATTAATTTAAACCACGTCTTAAATACAGTAACTTCAAACTCCCAGCTTTAAATAGATTTTCCCCCTGTTCTTCTGACCTTTCTTAGTGTAATGCTGTTCTGTTCAGTCGCTAGGTTTTTACATTTACATAAAACCTTCCAACAGTAAATTAAGTTAGGTGGCTAAAATCGCTTATCTCTAGTTTGTTTTCTCTTTCTTAATTCCATCCCATCCTCAAGAAATGGAGGGGCAAGGGTGGCTGGCAACAAGGAGAAAGAAAAACTCCCAGCACAGTATTTGTGACACGTCTCAAATTCACAAGTGCCACAGTCAGTTCTTGTAAAAAACGCTCCGGCCTCATGTTTGTAGACCAATTTCTGGACACAAAAAAAATACATTGGTTAATGGATGATTTTTTTTTTCCCATAAAGTATGGCAATTTTTGATAGAAACAATTTTAAAAGCCATAATTATTATTACTATTACTATTATTATTAGTGTGAAATTCGTTGTATCTGATCATCCAATAATGTGGACTAGCAGACGTTTCCCTGAGCATATATCCTTCTGATTCACCAGAGAAATGGTGCTACACGACAAGAACATGGAGCGGGTGAGAGCCACGCGTTTCCGCAGGCAGAGCATGAGCAGGTCGGCTAGGGACGGGCAGCAGCTGGAGCGCACCCACAGCGTGAGGGAACGGGGCTGCATTTCGGCAGCGTGCGCGCGCTGCAGGGGCGCGCGGCTGAGATCCGGCAGAGCGGGGGGTCCTGGGGCCACGAGCCGAGGTGCCGAGCCGGGTGCGCCGCGGGGCCGCGCTCCGGGCGCGAGCTCTTGGAGCAAGTTCAGCTGGTGGCGAGGCCAAAAGGTACAGCGCGGTGTTGGGCCACCTCAGCAGCCGTCCATCATGCAGCACATCTTTGCCCCAGCACCTTTGCTCTGCATTGCCCTGCTGCGAGATGACAAATAATTCTGGCACTGCTGTGTCCTACTGCATGAGTTGTTGCTTCTTCCGGCTGCTGCTTCCTACTTTTGCTCCAGCAGGGCAAGGAGTAGCGTGACTGGCAAGGAGCAATGTAACAACCTTGTATGGCTCTTCCACGTATGAAAGTGAGGCCAAATGACTCCTGCCGGTGCTCCGCTCCCATTGGGAAAATAACAATCCCTGTCATGCAGATTATAAGGAATACACTTCAAAGGAAGAATGAACAGCAGTGCCAAAATTCCCTTCGCTTTCTGTTTTTACCCAGTCCTGTATTTACAAGTGTGCATGAAATGCTGCTGAACATCTTTTAGCACAGTTGTTTCACTTGGGCGAGTGCGTTTCCTGTAGCCCCTGGCTCGGAGTATTCCCCCAGCTGCCCCAGCACGCTTGTCCAGCCGCAGTGATCCCATTTGCACCTGGAACCACAGAGCTGCAGGATGGGAGGAGCTGACACTTTGAGAGACGCAGGGTCTTGCGGGTCTGGTCCCGCCGATTCCTCAGCTCCAGAAAGGCCCTGCCTTGGTGCTAAGCAGACTGAAGTACATATTTTGCTCTATACTTCATAGGTTGATTATTTGTCAAGTGATTTGCATTGTGGAAAAGTCAGGTGAACATCCCGTCTCCCTCATACAGGGGAAAGTTACAGTTATTTTTGTGCCTCCTTTTTGGTTATTAACAGTGTTTGGCACCTTCCACGTTGCTCTGTGCTTCCACGGCATTTTCATCTGCAAGCACTCCTCAGCTTTCAGCTCCCACTCTTTCCTCTGTTCTGTCAGCTAATTAAACACATAAACCTGTGAGAAAGCCACCGTTAAATCCACCCTGCTAACAAAGAAGATTTCTCAATAGGCCTGATGTCGAATATGTTTCAGATGCCTGATGAGACCTCTTCATGAAGCAATACATTTAGCCACACTGCTGCCACTTGAGGCTAGTGATTACCCAAAACTATAAGGCAGGGATTGAACACTGCATCTGCATGCAGAAAAGTTTTAATGAATGCTCTAACTGTGGCTCTAAAAATGTGACACTTGTGCACAGGCACTGCTGTAAGGAGAACTTTATGGAGTGGACACTTACAACATTATGTGTATTGTTGCTAAATAAACTCACTGCTGTCATTAGCAGCAAGCTGTAATGGAAATGGGAGCCCATTCTGCAGCTCTTGTCACTAATTGGGATGTAGATGCCAAAATGACAATGCCTGAAAATACCTTGGCTAGATGGATGGAGGGTGAGACAGGCATTCTGTGCAGGCGAGGCCACTTCTCCTGTCTTTGTCCACTTCACATAGCAAGTTTGTTAGCCTTGTGCGTCTGATTTATTAAATATGCCTTTTGTCTCTTTCCTCTTTAAACTCACTTGTTGTTACAGGTGTAATATAATTATTATGTACAAGAATATTTACTGTCTGTAGTAAATACAATTAATTAGTCCCGATACACGTAGTTTTCATTTTATTTGGCATGCTATAAATCATTTCTGATTCAGCAAATGGCACTGTAGCAAGCCTAGTAAACTAAATGCTGTTTCACTTACTTAGCATTGCTTAATAATTGAATAAAAAGAAGTGCTGTGTAAATGGCGTGGAAGAAATATCTAGCATCACTCTTACCAAAATGAAAGTTTTTTAAAGCCAAACCTCATTTTCAGCATTGCAGCCAGAGCAAACAACTTTTTAATTATCTCTTTGAGGAAAAAAAATGTATCCAGATATAAAATAATCTGTAATTTTCTTTTGCCAGAAGTTGCATTTTATGCCAGTGAGGTCATGAGCTTCTTGCAAAACCATTTGGTAGCACACACAGTGGTATTTCATTTTTGAAATCACCATGCATTTTCCTGATTTCCTTGTATTGATAAACTTATGCTACAGCCAGCAATAGTTCTAAGGCTAAGGCAAGGCACTTCCACACTCTTGGAAGTGAGTTGGAAACTTCCAAAGGCTTCAGAGATATTTCCCCAGCCAGGCAACATGCATGCACATCCATGCACGCACACACACTTCTGTGTCTGTAGAGTATGTCTGTAGAGTACATAAATTACGTGTATTTATTTGGTAGTGAATTAATGAGCAGTATGTCACAGTTCTTGTCAAAGTCATGTTTAAAAATGTGCATTTGAATGTTAATTGAATAAATTGTTCAACAATATCAGTTGATCAGTTTTATTTACAAATACTCTGTGTCCGGAAGCTAAATTGAAGGAAATTACATACCAGCAAAGGGATTTATATATCTTTCATGTAAATCATATAGTCAGGGTTCACAAAATCTCAAGACAGATAATCCTCTAAAACTGTAGCATTATTTACCTGCAGTAGAGGTATAGCAAAGAACTTAGCAGAGCTCTTAATGGTGCTAAGGTAGCTTGCTTCATTCATGGCCTTGGGAGCAGCCTCGTGAGGTGATAGCTGTAACACTTGTTCGCATAGAAAGCAAAGCCTATTAGCTATGGGGTTCTTCTCCACCAGAGAGTATTTATGGAACCACTAACCAAGGTCTAAGTGCTCAGGACAGCTTGGGTTTTGCAGGTGCGTGGCAATAAGAGGGCGCTTAGGGGCAGCATGGGCCTGCTCGTGCTGCTCCCTCTGATCAGCAGCGTAGTAGAGGGAGGCAGATGCCTTTAAATTTGTTTAGCGACAGTGGCTGATATTCAATCTTTGTTTTTAGAAAAGGATTAATGGAAATCAGCATCACAGCCTTAGAAAGGGTCTCCAACTGGTGTGTCATCCGTTCACAGAAGTTGGAAAAGAGCTCGACTTGAGGTGTCGTCAGGACTTTGACAGGGCTCCTCGGCAGGTTCCTCTGAATCATCTCTCTGCTCTCAAGAAACACTCTGCTCTCCGAGTGCTCTGCGGATGATTATTTTAACATAATTAAAAAATCATAAATGCATTTATATCCAAGAGGTTGTAGCTAGGCGCTCTGCAAGGAAAAAGCAATTCAGACAGGTTGCTTATTTCAGTGTAAAATCACTTGGTATACACAAGTTTATTATTTATAAGCCATTATGTAGAAACCAATTGTTTATTTATAAGTAATCTCACACATTAGCAGACAGGTATAAGGTTATAAGTTTATGTTATGGATTTCCTACTTTTTTTATTTTCCAAGGTGGCGAAATTTTTCTGCCTTTATCATTTTTAAGCAGTACCTTTGTGGTGAGATATTGGCCTAGCTGCATGGTACCCTGTGTAAGAAAAAAGGCACATAGAGGGTAATAGTATAAGTTCTGATATGAGTTCTGATTTATGAGTTCTGATTTTTTTTTAAAAAAGTAATTGTCCAAATTGCCACAAATTTTTACAAATTACCCAATTTTTACAAAATTTTGCAAAAAAACCCTACTTGTAGCTTATCCATATTATATATCCATATCCACAATATATTCATATTCTAATACAGAGGTTCACATGGGCAAAAAAACCCACAGACTACTGCCTGGAGGACCACAAATGAGAGGGAGAATACAGTGCCCAGTGTTAAAAATATATCCTTCCCTCACCCAGAATGTTCTGCTCAGATATATTGTCACCATATCTCTAAAGAAATAAAGCAAAAATAGAGCAGTGAAGGGAACGGAAATAATTCAGTATGCAAAGCAGGTCCTGTCTGAAGAGCTTCTGGAGAGGCTTGGGCCCTCACGTGAACAGGGAGACCACTAGGAGGTGGAGACCAACCTCGAGGCGGCAAGTCGTACTCATAGCTCGTGGCAAGGATGTTCATGGAAAAATGGGGGGCAGGTAAATCTAATGCCACTAGGAGAAAACTCTTGTTTGGAAGAATCTATAAGCTACCTGTGGAAATCATAGCCCTCAGATCCTACACAAGCTGACAATTTTGTGCTATTAGAACAGTTTTGGTGGTTGATGTGTTATTGAGAATATCTGCAGTTATATTAGGCAGTTAGCTATTAGCTAAGGGATAAATACCCAGCTACTTCTCACATGAAGCCAGTCACGAGCTCCCAGAAGTCAGGATGCAGAAGCTTCCTGCACGAGCACAAATCTCGGTGCTTTGGGGAAGAGCGTTTTGCTGGCTCACATCACATATGCCTCTGGCAGAGAAACCCTTGGCGGGAGCCACCAAAACACTGCAGATTCTCCTATTTTTGTATTTAGAATCCAGTTAACACTGAGAAAGTTATTTCCAATTAAATCCAGTCCTGGCTTTAAAATGCAGCAGCTAATTCTTTTTAGCCTACTTTTCTTTTCAAATCTGTTACAGAGGCTTTGAACAATGATAGTGAAATAACATTTCAAGTACATCACTGTGCCTAATGAATTACAGAGCTCTTGATTAATGGCACTTGTTCAACATCACACTGACAGTAGTATGAAGTGTAAAAAAATGGTGTTTCTGCCTGGTGTGTTTTCTCCAGTGAGACAGACCAGGCATCATCAGCGCACATTTTTTTATTACCTCTTTTTTTTTTTCCCTCTGTTCATCTGCTGTTGTGCTTTTCCTTCTCCACGTGTGCACCCTTGCCTCACGCCGGAGCGCAGCAGTTATCGGGACAGTTATCATGCACCAGCCTTGCCGCGGGTCCTGGTGACTCTGCGGCCGGCAGCCCCGGCCTCTATCCTGACACATGGCACGGCCATGGGGAGCAGAAGGGAGGGAGCAAGACAGGGCCAAGGCAGGTGCTGGTCAGAAGCACCAGCAAGCAGCATTGCTGCGGGAGCATCCATCATGTTGCCACAGGAGAACTGCAGTTGACTGGAGGCATACTTCACTGTGCGGTATCCCACTTTATGTATTTTACTAACCTTATTTCATTGGGTTGAAGCTCTACAGTTTTATGGGGCCCCCAATCTCCACCAGTTGGAAATAAATTCCAGCCAGGCCGTATATCAGCGAGTGGCAGGGATTCTGGGGCCATCCTCGTACGTACAGTTGTTGCCTGTATTTCTTCCGCTGCCTCCACACGGAGGAGGTCACTCGGCGCAGGCGGCGAACTGAAGCGAGCCAATCGGCCGGGACGTGAGAGGGGCTTTTCCTTTCGTCCCATTCCCACAAGCTCCTCACCGCACTGGCGGCTGGAGCGCACCGCTGTTGTCACCTGTCTCCTATCCCTTTTCCATTCACTATTTTGTTGCCTTGGTTAAAAATCACATCCGAACTCTACAAGGAAAAGCTGTAGGGAAAGACCTGGCCCCGTCCTGCCGTGCTTGCGCCTTCCCTCTACATGCAAGAGCACCAGCCAAGCCTGCCTCTTGGCCTGCATGAGGAGCAGAGGTGAATTAAAATAGCTTTTGGAAACATACCACTTAATAAAATCATATGAGCAATCTATTTTTATGTTTTGGGGAATAAGCTCTGTTGAGTATCAGGAAAAGATCCCTCACCCTAATATATAGTACTGCAAAGAGGGGCACAGTGCTGGAGGAGCAGCAGGATGAAGGCCGCTGCAAAGATCATTCTTTTTCTCCTTGGCAGCACCTCCAGGCTCTGGAAGAGTTTTCAGTATTCAGAAGATATGTTCACTGCTGAAGCAACACTACTTCATCTGTAAAGTCTGACAAAGTAATGTCCTTACCTGCTCTTTCTTCAGCTGAAACACACAGAGCCTGATTTCTGGCAGTGACATCCGTTTAGTGGATACAATTTCATACCAGCTATACATATCAGCTAATAGATAGATAGAGAAAAGATGACACTGCTTCTATAGTGAAACTGAACTTGTGACTTTTATGCTCCCTCAAAAACAGATAGGACTGCTGAAAATAAAGCTTTACTACCAAAGAAGGAACTGTGCAAGCTACTGCTTTGTGCTCATTAGAAGGCAGAAGACCTGTGTTAAAGTACAGAAGTATAGACCAAGAGCCCTGCATTTTGCCCCTTATGTCTGCCATCCATGTGCTGTATAGCTCCCAGTAATGCCTGCCTCAGTTTCCTCAGCTGTAAAAGGGAACAACAGGGTTAAGTTTATTCAGAGAGATGTAGAGAGGATTTGTCAGGTAGAAAAAGGTCTGTGAGATCCTTGGGCTTTGTATTCCATAAAAAATGCTAAGTATTTTGAGCGCTACAGCATCTTTAATATGTGGACCAAACACAGATAAATTTTGTTTTAAAGGCAGACAGAAATGTCCATGTTCTTCTTTTCAAGGATATATTCCATCTTAACAAGTCCAGCATGGAGTGACACTCAGATCATGGCTTAATTCTTTGAAGAAAAGCTTTTTTTCAAATGATTATCAACTGCATCATCCTGACCATCACATTTTTGAGGCTAAGCAGGGGAGGAAGAGGCATTATAAGAGAGCTCTAAAGAGGAAGATCAGGGCTTATGAAGGAAATTAAAATGATATTACATGAGAATAGTATAGTGCAAAAGGCTCCAGTGAGATATATATATATATATACATATTTTTTATTAAAGGTGAAGCTTATCATATACTGGACAAGCAGCAGTTTCTGAGTAACTCAAGGTTTTGTAGAGAGAATCACAGAAGTTTTACCTAGAAGAAAAGCATAGTAAGTGCACATGTACATTCAGTGCTATATAATTACAATCTAGGTGTTTAGCTATAGGGATGAGCCTGGAGAAATGAATTTACAAAATCTCATGATTTTCTAAGAATGTACCTTTCTTTTTCTTCAAAATTATGCAAATAATTTGGGTGAGGTTCATCTCTGAAACCTTTGCTAAGAGACCATTCTTGGATGTGCCGTTGTCAATTTTAGGTATTAAATATTAGTTTTTTGATTTTTTTCTGGAAAGATAAATGTATGTATATAAGTTATTGCTTTATTTGTTTATTTTAAGCTATATAAGAGGCGCAATATGTTTTGACTTTCCAATAGTAGCTCATGTTACAGCGTTAATCCGATTTGAACCACTCCGTGCAGAAGAAGCCATATTCAACATTCATAGATGTCCCATCTTAAATTCCTGGAGGCTGAATTATATCTTTGTGGAGTCCCTTCCATGTGACGCCTTTGGTGGAATTATAGGCTGTCGGGAAGTACAGTGTTTTATCAATATGGCTTCAGGAGCACCCATGTTACAGTATGTCTGCGGCATGCCCTAAGGCAGTAAAAGAGTTTTCAATAGATGGATGCCTTTATCAGGGAAGTGAAAGATCAGAACGGAGAATTTTAACATCACCCACACTTGGTGGTTTAGGGCATTTAGAATACGTTTGAGGTTTCCCAGTGCTCATCTTCAGACACTTTCAGCAGTGCTTTTCTCTTTGTTACGTTGGATTTTCTCTGTGAAAACTCCTTGGATATTGCCAAGATTAAAGAGATGTCACGTGCTGCTGAATGGTATGTAAGCGTGGACATTAACTGAGTGAAATCAGACTGACACCCAGCAGCTCCTTATGTGAGACAGAAGGTAAATTGGAGACTGGAAACACATTTCAGCAGCCCTTGCTCACTGGAGTAGCTTGTCAAAACGCAGCTTTTAGGAGAAGCTCAGGGGACTGAGAACTTCAATAGTCTGTATTGCTGAGGCTCCTGATTCAAACCAGGACCACATTTACAGCAGGATATAAAGAATATGCACAACCACCAATGTTTTCTTTGTCTTCTGAGTCCACATTGGATGCTTTTGTTCTGCCACTGAGTTGACCTTCTGCCTCTTCTTTTTTTCCTCAGTAAGGAAAAAATAGGGAGGAACCTTTAGGAGGTGGCGATTCCTGTCTGCATGATCCTTAGGAACACTGAATTAGCAGTTTAAGTATCTGTGGTTTTTCAGTGGCGTGTAGATTCAAAAGCCCTGTTAATAGGACAGAAGGAGGATGTTGATCGTAAAGCTTTTAAGGGCCTAGGGAAAAACTCTAGTGTTTGTTGTTGTTTTTCAAAATCGGTACCATTGAGATACACAGCAGAAATCTATGGCTTCCGTTCAAGCAAAGTGAATGCCCATTCACTGAGGGCAATGACTGTCTACAGCAGGTATTAATTACAGCTGCTTGACAAGGCAAATTTAATTTTTGTGCTTGGTTAACAAAAAGAGGGAAGTGAAACGTGTGGAAGTTTTTTCCTTCTTTCTTACATTTTTTCTATGGGTGGAGACCATTTTTCATTCATCAGTTGCTTTGTGCTCAGTAAAAAATAAAAATTTACACGTTCTGCTGGCTAAAGTGAGCTGAAGTTCAGAGAGCTGATGCCAGTTGCCATGACACATCTTTGCAGGTTGTTCTTTAGCAGTATTTGAGAACAGAAGACTTCTGTCACGAGCAAGCCTGTGGAAAGAGAAACCATGTATTGCTTTTGGAAGAAAAATAACAAAAGAACAAAAATTGTAGCTGAGAAGCCAAGCTAGCTAAATTTTAAATATTTTAGAATTATTCACTTCACTTTCTACCTTTGGCAAAAGCTACATTTCTTTTCATGAACAAAGAAATTGAATAAATTATACCAAGAAGGACATTGGTTTTTTTTAACGGAGTAGTTTCTACATCAGGGATTCGTTTTCCTTGATTTGCAGAGAGATTCTTTAAATTGCATTTCAAGGATGTAAAAAGTGATGAACAGGAGAAGGCAAAGCAATCTCACTGGTAGGAAATGGAGTAAGTTAGCAATTGCTAATGCCTTTAGACATGAGCCCTTCCCTCTTGATCCAATGCGTTACTGCAGGAGCTCTGCAGAGCGGGTAGCGGGCGCGGGTCCTGGCTCTGACAGCAGCAATTCCCTGCAAACCTGTGCCTGTAGCTACAGGCACAGCCATGTATCCCCTCAGGCGCTACCACCCTCGTGACTGACTTGACGAGGAGGAGCACGCGGCAGCAGGAGCAGCGCCCAAGGTTTTGTGCCTGCAGTTGGAGGAGCAGGAATTAGGCAGAACGTGTAACCCTCCCGCGAGTACGGGAAGGGGAGGCAGCCAGCGGGAGCGACTCTCAGCTCTGGATACTCGATCTGCTTTCTCCTTCTCTATTCCCAGTGGTGTCCTTGTGTCCCCACTGCAGTAATTCCGGTTCTCTCTCAGGTTTGCGCTGCTGTGTCTCTGTGTGGATGCTTATCTAGATCCTTCGTATTTACATCTTTTAATCATTTCTTGTAAGTCGGTCACTTCCATCCTTGGCGAGTCCCTGGACAGCGCTGCAAAGTGCCCCTTTCTCCCCCTGCGCAGGCC
This sequence comes from Tinamus guttatus, assembly GCF_059628265.1. NCBI lineage: Eukaryota > Metazoa > Chordata > Aves > Tinamiformes > Tinamidae > Tinamus > Tinamus guttatus. Next base: position 1,091,925 of record NW_028288603.1, on the reverse strand, counting down.
GCACACAGGGGCCGCACGGAGAGGAGCTGTTCCTGCCCTGCTCTCTCAGATGTTGCTTCCGCTCTCTATTTTTAGCATATCGGTCACCATGGTGCTGAGGCACCACACACGAAATCTTGCAGGCTTCAGAGCTCCCCTGTGAGGGCAGCTGCTTTTCTGCGACGCTCTTTGGGGAAGCGGGGCCTGCCAGGCTCCTTCGCCTCTCCGGAGGAGAGCGCTCTTCCACAAAGCTGTGCCATGCTAGAGGAGACAGGTTCTTTTAATTTTCTGTTCCTGCACTGTGCCACGATGTTGGGCCCACAGCAGCTTGTAGGACATTTCCCGTGTGCCCTCCAAGATTTGAAAATGCAAAAGGGAATTAGATGAGTATCTTGCTCTCCTGCCTAAACTGAAACGAACCCCCCGGATATCAGATGCCTCTTGCCGGAGGTATCCCCAGCGCTGCTCAGCAGTACTGCTAAGGCAGCAGTCTGGACTCCCCACATCAACGCACGCCACTGCCCAGCTCGGGACAGTATCAGAGGCTGAAGGGAAAGGCTTTAGCAGCTCTGGCTTCTGCCAGAAAAGCTCAGGATTTACAGTGCCTGAGAGCCATCACTGGCCTTTCAGATTTGGTCTGTACCTTTCTCTACAAAGTTAGAAATTTGCTATGCAAAAATCATCATTCACTGTATGCAGTAAAATGACATTAATGGTCTGTATTAGTGTTTTCCAAAATTACTACTATTGCTGTCAAAGGGGCTTCTTTACAAAAGAAAGGGACACAGCAGGTGGCTCCTCTACAATAGCAATAGCAGCAGCAATTATTAGTAGTGAGCAAGACATATAATACAATACTGGGCTTTAGAAGGCCTTGTCTGTGGTAAAATCACAACCATGACAAGGGACGAAGTTACAACATAGTTATCCCGGGCCCAAATACAATATGGTTCTATTTTGTAGTGTTGATGGGTCCATAACTATGTTCCACAGCAAGGCTTAAAGGTTAAGGTTACCAGCTGCACTCTACAATGAAACTGTGTTGTAAGTGGGTCCCATGACACAATTGTATTTCTAGTATAGAAAAACCCTAAATAGGCTAGATGCTATAGATCTCTCCCCTTTTCTGTCTTCCCTGTGCATGCATATACACACTGCCCTGAGGATATCTCCAGAGAGCTGTGCTTCTCCATTTACTGTAATAGGAAGTGCTTTGATATGATGACAGGGTCATTGTCTATCAAAATCAGGAGATCAAAAGATTCACAGCTAACTAGTAGCAAGCAATCAAAACACTTTATGACAAAATTTGAAAGAGCCAGGCCCCTCTTCTCATTAAGTGGTGATAAAGCAAACATTTTTTCATTGTATCTTCCAGGAATTTAATTGCTACTTCTCAGTTTACTCAGGTTCCTTCATCAAATATACCTGATACTTTAACTCTGTGCAAATATGGAAAGTGCAGTGAGTTTTATCATGAAACAGCTGAAAATCAGAAAAGAGAAGCAGCAGTCTGACCTTTATAATGGCTGTCAATGCTTTAATAGATACCTTGCAGCTCTTCAACACTTACATGCCAAGTAATGACTGTAAAACAAGAGGCAGGGAAGGAAGGATGGGAGTTTCGCTGCTGGTGATAAATTCTAGTGATCTGAACTCCGTTGGTCTGCTCAAATTATAGAAATCCATGCCAGCTGAAGCTTCATTCTTTTGCATCTCTGGAGATCTTTCATTTCATGACATTATGTGGTTTAAGTGGTAAGTATAAGAAACACGGATAAAATAAAAGCGAATATAAGAAATCAGGACCCCAAGGAACTGAGCGCCGCAGGTTCTGTTTCAGGGCATACACACTTCAGCTTCTTCCAGATTTCTTTGGCATCTATTTTTAGGGCCCACAGTAGCAATTGTCATTGTTATGCCAGCGCCGCCACACCAAGGTCTGTCTGCTCCATCGCCTGCTCCTGACGGGAAGTCTCACTTCTGCCATCATGCCAGCTGAAGTGCAAATGTGGATGTCACTGAATTTCTCAAAAATGAAAGCTGAAATGTTGGAAATTGGCTCCTCTAATTTATTAAAATCTGCTCTGGACTTTAAAGAGTTTTTCTTTTTTTCATTTCTCCCCTTCCTGGGCACTAATCTGATCATCCCTTCCGAAGTTAATTTCTTTAATGCTAAATGATGTACCAGGCTAGTGGGGAAAATAGCCTGTCGCCTTGGGCACTTGGTGTTTCATAATGCGGTGCGAGAAATTGTTGCTGAAGAGCATGCATGATAACAGCAACCAACAGCAGCGAAGGAACTAATCACAAAGTTTGTTCCCGCTCTTTTTAAATGACCCCTAAAAATAATGGTGGGCTGGGACATTCCTTAATCCAGACAGACAGAAATGTGGTGCGTGGAGGAGCCCAGAGTGGGGCCCGCAGCTTCTTCCCATGTTGCTCACAGCTCCACGTTGCCTCTTACTTGGACCTGCTGTCGGTGCGTTAGTGGGAGAAGCAGAGACATAGGCATGAGAGCAAGTGAGGACCAGTTCCTTCTCATTTTTTTTATTGGTTGGTTAATACCAAGGTGTGTTTTAACATGTGGCACAGCAAAAGCTTCTTAAAAATCCTTTTCGGGTTCTGATTCAGATAAGGGGCTGTCTTTAAGTCTTCTAAAGCTGTTAAATATTGTAGTGCTAAATGAATTATAAAAATCTTGAGTAAATAGGAGGCTATATGGCAAATTATTAAAACCTGAGCTACAGGACATTAACTTTAATTTCAGTTAAGTATGCATCAAAGTGCTTTGCTGAACGGCATCTTTTAGGTATCCATTGCAGGGCAGTACTGTGGAAACAGTGATATAAGAGGCATAATAAAATTCAGGCTGAGATTCATAGGCAGCCAGACTGCTTACAAAAGTGGATGGAGGAGTCGATGAAAATGATGAAAATTGTGCAGTGGATTAGTTACATCCTTCAGGTATTTGCCCTGTCTCTCCCCTGACATTCTGAACCCCGAGGCAAAAACATCCCGTCCATTCATGAATGAGCACCTGACCTGACACTGGTTTCGTCATGGTTTATTAACAGGAAAACAAACTCTGAATTAGTTCGCATTAGTGTGCCGGGCTGCAAACTGGCACATTGGGAACTGATTTGTGAGGAGATGAGCTCGTGCTGGGCAGGTTATCCATCCAGTTGAGGGATGGGTCAAACAGCTGAAGGTAGTAGCAGCTTTGGCCTCCTGATTTTAATTGGCTTCCACAAGTTTATTCGTGCTCACAGATGTACTAGAGACTCCTTTTTCCCCTTCTGCAGGCCCCTCTATGCCATTTCAGCACTGCCTGTATTTGCAAAGGCACTTCATGGTTCCTGTCCTAAGCTGGTACAAAACAGGCTGAAGTTCCCTGTGCTTCTGCAGTCCCCTGCGCCCTGGTGGGAATGAGCATCCTCCAAGGAAGGTATTGACACCCTGGCTGGGTGTAGCAGTCATTTTCCATTCTGCACGTAAGAATTGGCATCGGTGAGAGTAATATCAGCCATGTTTAGCTCTTACTTTGTGCTCAATATGTAATCTCCAAGTTCAAAGACAGGGAAACTGAGGCCTGCGCATGGAAATAACTCAGACAAGCTGGGTAAGGCCATGACAGCCTTCCCGAGTCTTAGTCTGGAGCTCTCTCCAGCAAAATATTCACGCAAATCACTCAAGGGGGCTTTTAAGTTTTATATCATAAGTCTTTTCCTATGAGTAAAATGAGAACAGAATTCTCAGGTAAAGCAAATCAGGTTAAACATTTTAAAAAAATGACTTACTATTCAAGAATATGAAATTATTTGTTTTAAACAATGTATAAAGTATGAGAATATTCCTTTGATTTCTTTCTAATTATATGCTCTTTGGGGTATTTTTCTTAAATCAGCCAGACATAGAATAAATGTATTAAACATAATTTACCCACAAGAATGTTTTTACCCAAAGAATGGCTTTAAATTAACATTATACCATGTAGAATTGTATGTGAATTAAATGGCTAGTTAGCATTATGATGTATAGCTTGCTAATGTAATAAAGTCACCACCTGTACCACTTGCTACACTTTCATTACAAGTTAATGGTACCTGAAGTAATTTGAAGACTTCAGACACAATTTTTAAAAAAGAAAAAAAATCGCTATATACCTAAATTTACACATGAACTTCCCTTTTAAGGATGAATAGGAAACTGTTCACCTGATGGAGTGCATGGTTAATCCTATGCCTGGATAGCTGCTCAAATGCATTTCAGAAAACCAACCTCTCACCACAAGCAATTTATATCTGGTAGTGGCCTAAGCAATTCATAAGAAATTCTGTAAATGCCAAATATTTTTTTGCATTGCTTTGAGAGAGGCCCAGATGCCACCCTGCATATTCAAACCAGGGCCAGTGTCCAAGAGAGTCAGCTCTCTCATCTCGGAGAGTGAACTTTTCCAGAGTCGTCACCATCTATTACTGAGTTGGCCAGAATTGGGGTGGGCTCACTGGGGGTTTCCATTTTTGGAATGACTCTGCTGGCAATTAGTGAATCGCTAAGCATAGCCCTCCCTAGCCATTTAGGTAATTTAATATTATTAAATGTTTCTAAAATAAGTGGGTTATAAAGTGTATCATTTAACTTAAGAGTAATTTGTTCCATTATTTAAATTTCCCCAAAGGATTTTATCGTGGTTGAGTCTTGCAGCGTTATGTGCAACGCGACTGTGCCCATAACACTGGAGTCTAATTCCAGAAGATGCCATTATAATAACTTATCTTAGTTTGAATCACTTCTAGCTCATTAATTCCTCTCCTCCGTATGATCCTAGTCAGCTGCCCCACCAGCTGTAGTACTTTAGTGTACTGTGCAGACTGGCCCAGACTGTGCAAAAGGGCCTGCTTGAGATGTACATGTGCACAAGTGTCTGCAAATATGGGTGGCTCCTTCTCAGCATCTTCTGCAATACAAAAGCAGTTGTAACGAAAAATACCATTTGGAGATGCATTGCCAGAGCACAATAAACAGGAGTACCTTGTTCTGAAGACCATAACTATATTTCCTGTCCTTATCTTGCACGTTGTCTTGCCATAGTCTTGATTCCCAGTTGAACCCTGCAAGCCTTAGTCCGTACTGTGGTGTTTTTACAACTCCCCGTGCTCCTTGGGCTTCCATGGCCTCTACCAATGGGATACGCTCCTTATTAAAACCACCGTTGTGCCTTGCGTCTTGGCCTGGGTCTCCTGAGATGCACCGTGGAAAAACATAATCCCTGGCACATTAATTAATAATGGTTCATTAATAATTTGCTCCCAAGTTTGAAGCATATTCCTAAATTATAATGAAAAATACATTTGCAACAGTGGGTTTCTGCAGCCAGCTGTAACAGTGCAAACTGGGCTCCAGGTTGCGTTAGGGGCCCAAGAGCTGGAGACCTGAGTCCCTTTCTCCCAGCTCCAGCCTCCCTACTCTGTTCCTTGGAGACAGCAGCAGCAAATTCCTGTTTGTTACCTCTGTGCTCCCTGGAAGGACGGCCTCTCCACGGACGTAGCCGCTCCTCGTGTTCGTATGTTTGCAACAGCAGCTGCATGTTGCAGAGCTGCCTGCAGTGCTGTAAATCCTGGCGGGCTCTGGGAGCTAACTGGAGTTCCTGGAGGTTTAACAGATACCGGCAGAGAATTAAAACCTGCTATTCACAGCAAGAGCTAAGGACTTGCTTCCTTGTTTATCCTTCCTGAAGAACGGTCCTTGTTCTGTCTAATTTAGCCACCGCAGCAAAGCGCAGGGCCCAGGAGAGGCTGGTCTTGGTCTGTCCACAGCGCCGGCCGTTTCCACCCGGCCTTCCCGCCCGGCCTCGCTGCGACTCTGTGCCCGGCTCCCTGCGTGGCGCCCTGCAGGGCGGGGATGGGCCGAGAGGGCCGCACCAGCCTCTGCTGCCCCCCGCCACCTCTTGTAACGGAGCAGCACGAACAGCTCCTTCCGCACCCCACACCGTCCCCTGGCAGGGCAGCAGCAGCCTCCGTTCAGCCAGAGCTCCTGCACTACCGAAATCAAGAGCTTGGTGCAGTCAGATAGTCTCTTCTTAGAAACTGCTGTTTCCTTTGGCCCAGAGTGTTTTTGTGTTTTTCCTGCAATATTGAGCATTAGGAATGTACTTGTAAATGAAAGATTGCTCCAGGTTTCAGGGAAAACACCAAATATCATTTGATGTTTGTTAAAATCATTGTAATTGCAGCCTCCGAATAACTGCCTTTTTTGTTGCTCTTATTCTAGTGATGATTTAAAAATGTTTTACTCTCGCTTTCAAATATGGTGATCAGATTAGCTTTGTAATTAGCTATTTTTGTTGGTGTAATACAGAGCCTGGCCTAGCTTAAGAATGCCTTTATTTCATGTGAGGTTTTTGATAAATCAAGGTGCCTGCATTTACCCAGGTAGTGTTTGCTGAGAGGTGATGTGGGTTCTTCATTTTATTTAAGCAATACCTTTGAATTATGGATATTTCTGTCACCTGCTACTTTTCTGACTGATTAGTTATAATGTAATTCATTTCCATTTTTATAAAGCAGATATTTTCCTGTGATATCTTGTAGTTACATAGTCTTGCTAGCACAATTAAGGAATTGTTAAAACGATGCTAAAATGTCTCTCTTCAGCTCCTCTATTCCAAATTACCCCGAATGGTTTTACTTTTGTGAAGCATTTTATTGCAGCCAACAAAATAAAGTCGTCTTTATGTTACTGCTATTAATTGCTGTGTATATAATAATTATTTTCACTTCAACATTTAAAGACTGAGCCGATACCAGCATGATTTGTATATCAATGCGGCCTGTGCTTGAGCAGAGATGCTGACAGGATCCCTCTCGTCTCGCCAGATGTTTGCTAGGACAGAAGCAGCTGTACGAGGTGCAGCAGAGCAGCCCGTGCGTCTTCCTGCTCAGCAGCGCCCAGGAGCACCCGCCTAGGGAGCAAGGCAGGACCATGGCGGGGCCTTGGACCCCTAAAACGCACAGGGAGGCCGTGTCTTCATGCCGTGCCCTCTTCCCAGGTTCACAGAGCTCGGCCCAAACGTTTTAAAGAATATTAGGAGGGGAGACACACACGTGCACGGAGACACGTGAGCGCCTGCTCATGCAGTGTGGGCCTGTTTATACAAGCCCTGTTTAGATGACCAGCTAAAAAAAGAGATTCAAAGTTAATATCCTGCACTGGCCCCTCTGTGTCTGTTGCCTGCAGTCTGCTTCATCTGTATGGCAAAGCAGTCTTTAACTGCCACTTTGCACTTATGAAAATGCAGGGGTTCAACAACTGATGAAGAGGAACAGGAGCAGAAGTCAGAATTGTATAAAATGGGTCCAACCTCTGGAGTTCCTTGTGGCTGAGGCTTTTCTTAAGGCAGTCTCCTTGGATAGCACTCTGTGGCTCAGGTGGCGTTTGATTTGTTAGGCATCCTTGTTAAAAAGCCAGGAGTTGCCCCGTGCAAAGCTGTCTCCTTACTGGAAAAAAAAAATGGCAGAAGGAGAGAAATGAGACTCCTGATGGGCACCTGCTATGTAGGCAATGGAAATGAAGCTCACGTTTTTTCTCAGTGACCTAGATAGGTGGCAAAGAGCACTTTGGTGTCCCCAAAAGGGAAGGCTGGGAAGAGAAGAGAAAGATCTGCAAGAACATCAAAGGCAAAACGTGCATGGAAAATGCTGTGAGGATTTAGGAGGACCAGAGGGAAGAGTGGGTTGGGGGTTTGGAAGATATGAGCGTTCCCTTGAAGGTTGAGGCTCGACTCACGTGCGGGAAGAATCCTAAAGGATCTGACACCTCTGCTGCAGACCTCACATCAATTTTAATTTCTTTAGCTGACTTCCACTTTTGTAGAATTAACTTCTTTCCAATTAGTCTTGCCCTTAAAATAAAATGCCCTTGATCTTTGCTAATATTTGTAATGGAATCCAAATCCCCAAGGATAAAGATATTAGGATTCAGAGGCAAGTCTATGCTCATTTTTGTATTTACTTTTCTATTACTTTTCTTTAGAATTAATGCTCTTCTCAGCTTCGATTCACCCTTGGAAGTCCACAAGGAGCAGCTACAAAACAGCCCTCTCCACTGTCCCACCCTCTCCCCCGCACCCAGCATTGAGCAGGCAGAAATCTCCATTTCCTGAGACAGAGCGATGTTTTGGGGATGCAGAGGAAGCACAGGGCCTCTCCTGCAGTTTCAGGTGGAAGTTAGTTGTTCCTCTTCCCACAGACACAGCTGGGGAGGGAGGGAAGTGTTGCCTGGGTTTGCACTGTGACTTTCCTCAAGCGAACTGTGTCCTGCCTGCAGACCTGCGGGGCCTGTGGGGCGCTCGGCCTCTGCGCTGGGGGGACTGCGCTGCCCTAGGGCCAAGCCAAAGCAGATCATGCTGGGGCTCCTTAGGGCTGGGCTTTGGCAGAGAAGGAAGGTATTTCAGTGAAAAATAGGTGGCATCTGAGAAAATCTGTATTCAGAGCCAGGCTATCACAAATTTCTTCTGATATTTTGGGCCTCTAAAAGTATCCAAAATAAGCATGCTTTCCTGCATTAAAGCAATTTTCACATCAAAGACATCTTTATTTCAGGAGTTATTTCAAAGTGTTTTTTCAACTTCTGAATGTAAAATGCAATATACATTCAAAATTTGGTTGATTTATGTTGTTAAAATTTGTTTCCATAGATCTTTTACCTCTGGGTCTCCAGTTTTTCCATGTCAAATAGGGGGAAAGCCAGGCCATACGTCGCATACTACTGATCAGGTATGCCAAAATACACGGCAAATAACAGTGAGGGTACAAAAATGCCAAGGAGGGGGAACCAAGCATTAATATTCACCTGGAAGCTCCTCCAGCTGGGGGCAGGCTCCATTTCCAGAGGGCAACCCCCTCTTCCAGCCATTCTCTTCTCCCTCTTTGTTGCAAGTGAGGAAGCAGATACAGGGGCTTGACTCTTACCACCGTGCCATGTGGCTAATGATGTCTAGCGCTTAACCTAATTGCACCCACACGCGGGGGCTGCCGCGCGGCGGCCTCGCGCGCGCCGCCGCGCACAACGCGGTGACCCCGGCGAGCGAGATCACGGCCAGCGCGGAGATGACTTGTTGCTTCCCTGTCATTGCTGAGGCCGCTGTCATTAATTCTCTGCCCTTTCACCTCGGTGTAGTGGCCAGATTCACTGGGGACCCACTTTAATGAGTAGCGCTTAATATGTACACAGGCTTCTGTCATTCCCCCCTGCCCACCTGCTTCTTGCTGCCATTTTTCAGACGTCAGCCCCCGGTGGAGCGCAGGGGATTTCGCAGAGGGCTGCACGCCCACAGAGGGAAAGGTGATGGGCGCTTTGGCTGAGGCGGCTCCTCTAATCCCAGGGCATTTATAATTTCTGTAACTGAAAGGAGTTATAGGGCCCCAACAGAAGTCAAATAAAGGGAAAGAATGAAGTGGCGCGATGAATGAAGCTGTCATTAAGCATAACGTAAGCAGTTCCTTCATGTTATCTGAGGTTATCCAGACTGACAAGTAAGCAATGCTGTTGTCAAGCACTTAACAAAAAAGAGATGCCATCTGTGTGCGATGCACTGGAGCCACAGATGTGCCATGTTTAAATAAACTAAGGCATAATAGAAAGCTCTTGACCAGCACAGTGTATAAAATCAGTGGGTTTGCTTTTTCAATTAGCATGGTGAAGAGCACTCCCTTCTCCCTCCTTCTCCCCCAATTAAACAGGCTTTATTTCTTTGGACCATTGCCCTCGAAATGCTCTTGCACTGATTCATGTGAAAAGTTTCACATTCCATCAATTTGGACTTACCATAGGAAGCACAGTTAGTTCCTCTTGTCCTGATTATGCTTATGTCCTTTCTTCTGCCTGCTGCTTTGGTGATTTGAAACAGTCCTCAGTTCCCTTCCAACGGCCGCTCAAGGATTATTTCCTATACTTATAAAATCCTCAGAGGCTTCATGTGACTCTTTTGCCATTTATAGCATCATTTTGCCAAGTATAGTAACTGCCATTACAGTTTCTGTATTGGAAAAAGATCTGCTGCTTGCACTGAGAAAATCCTCCGTAAGAGAAAGGCCGCAGCTCTATGCTTGCTTCCCGTCCTGCTGGGAGGCACGGCCTCAGCAGACAGCTCCCATGAGAGACGTGGCAACACGGCCTGCACATCCCTGCTATTCTGGTGGAGCGGAAGCCTCTATTCCACGGAGTGTGAGGGCACTGCGCGCCCCCCGGCGCGGCTCCTGCCCTGCACAGACACGCGCTCCTCCCTGGAAGGAGCCCGCACGTTTTCAAAATAGGCTCTAGCCCCATATGCACAAAGGCACTTCATACTGACCTGTTTTACAGATTATTTAGGCTTACAGATGGTTTTAAGCTCTGGCTCCATGCTCCTTTTTCTGTATTCAAATGAGTGGCAGTACGTGAGGGGTAAAAACGCCCATACCTTAACCATACCTTCTATATACTTCTCAACTACTTGGGGCAGCAGTTAAGCACAACTACGTAGCTGAGTTCTTTTTCTAAAAGCATCTTTTATACTGTAAAATCGGCAACATATGTCTCTGGGTTCAATTGACCTTCAAGCTTAAGTCTGAATATCCAAGATGCGTGTCACCCCTCCTGGAGCTTTGATCTCCTGTTAGAAGGAAAAATATAATGATTAGCTTGTTGTTCAAGTCAGCTGACAGAGGATCTGATATTTTAGGAATGCTTTTGAGATGCCTAAGTTGAGAACAGAAAGATGCTGCATTCCTAATTAAAAGGAGTAAGAGGTGCAGTTTGATCAGCATCATGCGCTAGCTGAAAATAAAGCACCTAAAGATGATGAAGCTAATAGCTAATGAAAGGAGTGCTTGCAAATAAGATGTACACTGAATGATTGGCCAAATCTCTCCCTGACAGAGACAATTTAATTACATTTCCTCATGATAACATCACCACTTGCAGGACTGTAGGGGTCTGTCAGTTCCCATTTTAAATTGTGATTTTTGAGGTTGAAAATGTTGGCCCATCCCAAATCACAACAGGCACAGACATGACATATCATACAAAGCGCCAGCCAAGTGTTACACATATATTTTTTTACAAGTAAGAAACACTTTAATCCTTTGAACCGTGATTGAACTTCAAACAAAATGCAGCGTTGTCAGTCTTCAGTGCTCAAAAAATAATGCGCTACACTCTCCCCCCCACCCCAAAATCAAGTTGTTGACTTAAGTCATAAGATTGTTTACATACACAAATAAATAAATAAATAAATAAATGTAAGGAGCTCCTCATTTCTTCGCTTGATCTGCAAGCGGTGTGTACGTACTTCTCAAGATATCAAGCTAAGGACTTTTTGCTTCAGTTGCTAGTCCAAGTAAATTTTTTTGTTTCTTTGTTTTTCAGTCTCTATTTTTTTAATACAGACCAAATTTCTAGCATTGGAAAATAATAAAAATAATCCCTAATTCATGTTACATTTGTAAGGACTTGAGTGCTGGGAATGAAAATTTACTGCATGTTCAATGAGTTTCTAGGCTTAGCAAAATACTAGGTTTGGCTTAAAAAAACTCATTTCCAATTAGAGACTGAAAATAATTCCTTTCCTTTTTACCATTACTGCCTCAGTGAGGAGAAACTGGTTGAAATCAAACCACTTTGTTCTGAAAATGTCAACCATGGACGTTTCAACATGATGAGAAATCATTTTCCTGCTAAAATTAGTGTTCAGTGAAATCTTCCATTGCCCACAGGTCTCTGTGTGACCAGGACCATCCCGCGTGGCTGGTGTGTGGAAAGGGCACCTGTTGCTTTGGACCCCAAAGCCAAAGATGCTGCTGAGCTGAGCCAGCCCTGTGGCTCTCCCTGCTCGCACCTCCCCTGTGGTCCACACATCTGTTCCACGTGCTGTGGCTTCTCCTTAGATGGGTAGGTAAATCTCACTGGTAACATGACATTTTATACGGGATATGAAAATAAAAGTGACATATTTGTAGTGAAAAAATACCCAAACTAAAATAAATGCGTTGCCAGTGACAACCTCACTGGCATCTGGAGTTTGGTGGAAGCCTCTGGCTGCTTTGGTGATGCACCTCAAGGTAAAGGCCACTGCAGTCACACTCCTGGATCAGGCCTTGATCTTACACAGCAAAATTTCAAATTACAAAAGAATTAAGGCTCTTGGAAGAGTCACTAGTTCAGCCAGGGTGTCTGCACAGCAGATTTCTGTCAACAGCAAACCCAAACGTGGTGCCTGCTGGCATCCAGCACTCATATGCGCTAACATCTGTTTTAACCTCAGTTTTAATGATTGAAGTAATTATTTAAAATGCTGCAATATGAAATGAAATGAGATAATGCTTCCTTTCATGTTCTTTTTTAAAGATAAGGATGTTTCATTTTTCTCACTTAGAACTGGTGGGAAAATCTCAACTGAAATGAAATTTCAACAGAAAAAAAGAAGCAGCAAAAATATTAACAAAGATTTCCATGGATATTTTTCCTGGCTTCAAACAAGCTCTACTTTCATTGCAGAGGAGTGACTAAGAGAACCTGAATTCCCTTTTCCCTCAGATAAATTACCTTCCCTACATAAGCTCTAAAATGAGCATCTTCTTTTAATTCAACACCAGAAAGACATATTCATCTTTTAAACAATGATAGAGATACCATTAAAACTTAAATTTCAGCAAGCATCTGGAGCTTTTATTTGTTCTAATCTGCATTACATAGTTTCTCTCATTTCATGACAATGTATTCACTTTGAATGGAACTTGAAACGCCGAATGTATTGCAAAAGATAATGAACTAAACCAGCTCCAAGTTGCACACAAGGATCATGTGTAAATAAATACCATAGAAGGGAAATCTGCTTTTGAACCTGGCCATTTATTTATTCATCTCCAGTTATCAGTTGTGATAGGCATAAATACAAATTACTTACTGAGGCTGAGGTTGCAGTTCCTCGGCATATGGAAGGCAAAACAAAGAACACATTTAAATATTTGTAACAAGAAGAGTGTGAGTGATGATATCCACAGGCAACATACTGCTAGGCTTCTAAAATTAAGAGAGCCATTATACACCAGGTAAAGAATCAGACATGGTAAAAAGAAAATAATCATGGCTTGAGTCCACACCGATCCAGCTGCCATCAGAGTTTGTGATCCACCACAGATCTTGTATTCTGAGGTTCGTTGACCATTTCCTCCTACAGAACTGCAAAGTGCCAAGAAATAAATTTTCCATAGGGAGGTCTCTTTTCAGCTGTATTAAGAAACCTTGCACCCCATACCCCATTAGGAGGAGGTGGGGTTTGCCTTTGCAAACGAAAAGCTCTTTTAGGTAGCATGGCCAGGGGGAATAAAAATGACGGCGCCCAAAATAGGACAGTGCCACTGAGACACTGTGCCTGCCTATCTGCCTGCTTCCATCTGACCCTAAACGAGGCCTCAGAAGGTGTAGTTTTTAATACAGATACCCGGTACATTGTACCTTCTCACAATTAGCAGAAAGTGCTGTTTTGTAATTAAAGGGTGAAGTGGGGCATGATGAACATATGGAAAAGGAGACCCTTAATAAGTGATGGAGCCTTCAAAAGAAATTGCTAATTAGTATGCATTTGATGTGTAACATACCAATTTTAAGACTTTGCCTGGAATAAATTGCTATGTTGGGTGTTCGAAGGAGTGGTGAGATTAGCATTTACAAAGGGGGCAATTTTCTGTCTTCTTGACTCTGTTAAATGGAGGAAATAACTTCCAAGACTGAAGCAGTAGTTAGCCCATCAATCACTCTCACAGCTGGAAACTGGGGATCCCAAATGCTGAGATGAGTTAATCCGTCAGTTAATAAGTTCATAGTGGCACCATATGGCGCTGGGCCACTCCACACTGGGGCAAGGACAGCACTGTTTACACAGGCATGCTGCTTTCTCAGGTACCTCCCTGCTGACAGATCCCTTTGTTCTCCAGGATCAATTTACTTTGCACAGTAAATTGACTGAATTGATCAGTTCAGAGCACATAATTGTTGGCTAATCCGCTGGAATCATGTCCTATCCATATGGGAGCGACAAAGGGTGCTGACAGTGGCCTCAGTTCTTGCTCCGTCCTCGAGGCTATTTGCTCTGGACATGATGGACATTGATTAAAGCTGCCAGTTGGTGGCTACCCAGCCGCTATTGACTTTAAATGACAGGGGTAATAGGAGGCCTGGCTTCCTTCAGTGAGACTTCGTTAGGTGTCTCTGCCTTCCCGGTAGCTATGATGCTTCCCGGTGAAAGAAGCACACGGAAGGTCAATCCCATCCGTTTAAATACTGGCTCCTTTCATTCATGCCGGAAGTAGCTGTAAACCGGCACTTCTTTAAAAGTTGTACATCAAATGCTAAGCTAACCAAAAGAGAGTCACACAATTTAAAGGCTCGTCAGCAAGGCAATTTAGTGTAAAAGCACAAATAGGCTATGGCTTTGATATGCACCTAAATCAAGTAGATAAAGATCCATCCATAAGGCAAGCGCTGATCCATCCAGAATGAAGTACTTCAGCATATGCAACTTCATGGCTTTATGTTTGAATTTCCTCCGTTTTGCAAGCCTGTTTGAAGCTGTTGTTTAAAAACTTGGTGGATATATTTTAATTCAAGAGATAAAACTCAAATCACTCTGCAAATTGAAGCATATTATTAGTTTTGAATCAATGGTTTCTTTTCTGTAACTAGTGTCTTTCTGACTAGTTTCCAACAGAAGAGGTAGATTTTTCTCTTATTTCTTTATTTAAATAATCATTAGTTAGCAAGTATAATAAATCACTTATTTCCAAATATTAAAATGACATTTTTTGAAACTGTGATGCAGTATTAAAGATTATTGGCAGGATTTTAACACTAATCAGATTCAAAATTGCATCTGTTAGAAAGATTTCCCTGTTTGGTCTCCATAGCAGCTTTTCAGCGTGCCGTGCGAAGACTTCTCTTAATTTATAATTTACTCTATGTTTCAGTCCCTCTGAAATCTATGGATTGAGTTTGATGGATATATATGACCTAGGCTATATGAAATTCCACTCTCTCTGGGAAATACTTCACATCTGAACTGCTGGAGCTAGCACACAGAAAATTCTCCTGACTTTGAGTTCCCTGTCAGCCATGAATGAATTTTTTTTTGGAATTATTGTTTTCATTTTATCATATGATACTTCTAGATGTCTATCTCCATATGTGGAGCTCATTGCCATGAGAACCAAACACTTTTTTGGGATTCCCCTCTCTTCCCTTTTTCATCTTCCCCATCCCAGTCGCATCCCTGTCTCATTCCATTTGCTGGCCTGAGGTGCCAGTCTGTCCCCCTCACTGACACATCCTTTCCTTCACTCCGTGGAAGGCCTGGCTTGTAGCACACAATGTTTTCATGTATTTCTAGCATACAGGATATTTGAGGAATGCAGAACCAACAGACTTTGGTATGCCTGTATAACAGTATTTCCCAATATAATTAAGTACAAGGAAAGAAGGAAGGAATATATTTGGAATATATTTGTGTAACAAATGAGTGAGGATCTGCTTCAAATTTTCTTTGTTCTGCTGCCAGCAGAATGCCCTAGTTTGTAGGAAATTCCCTAAAACCTGTTTCATTGATTCCAGGAAAAAGGGATGGTTGGAGACTTAGGCTCTTGGAACTTCTTCACCAGAATTCTCCCCAAATCAAAGGAAAAAATGACTCACCACTTTTATATCAGCAAGTGATAGCGGATAGATAGATAATTCAGAAAACTACTTTTGAGAAGATTTTTAGAAAGAATTGGAATGCATCAGCGGCAAATGCCTTCAAAAACAAAGGAGAAAACCATAAAACCATATATCCTACTTCCATGTTATCATAAAAAAATTAAAAGCAAAACTTTTTAGCATGCTGAGCAGGCAAAGGTACAGCCGACTAGTTTAGTTCAGCTGGCAAAAGACACGTTAATTTGCTTTCTCAGGGTGAGTTTCTGTGTAAAGTGTAAATAGCTGAAAATGTGTCCCTGCTCTCACCCTGCTGCCTTTATATTAATCATTTGCCAAAGAGAACCTCAAAAGCAACATTTCTAATAGTAACTTGGGAAGGAAATAGAAAAGGGTTTCTGTGCATTGGCAGTTGTGCTTTTAAGTCCCATGGTAGATTAGATCACACATATCTTAACATTAGCAACAGAAAATTAAGATTACGAGATCTGGCTCAATGAATTGTGAGGCTTCTGGGGACATTAAGAATCGGGGTACCTGTACCTTAGGTATTGGTAGTAGGAATGTGTCTGTTTAAAAACAGACACAGAGAGTTTAAAAAAATAAAGTCGACATTTTCAAAACCCTCAAAATTGCCATGTTAGCCACTTGCCTTTTTTTCTTTCTGTTCACATCCACATTACTAAAAATGACCAAAATACTCTTTGACAGTATCACAGTTAGGTATTCCAGAAATAAAACATTGTGGTAGCACGTTTATACCATGGATGGCTGGGCTCTTCCTGCAGTAGCATATCAGAAGACTGGTTGGTGTAAAACAAGTCTCTTTTGAAAGCAAATATTTTATAGCTGAGCTCTGCAAACCTCTCAAAAGCTGGCTTTCCAATGGAAATGCTGACATCTCTTCATAGGGAAGACATTAAAATCACAGCGGCAACAAAATAAGATGCACTTTACAATGATTCTCTCTTCTTTTTTTAATTTTTTTTTCCAGAGATTGTTGTGATTCAAAAATTTATGGAGGCCTCGCTGGGGAGCTACGGTGGCTGCTCTGTGGACTAGCGACTTGCTCCGGCCTTGACCTAGATTCAGCAGAGAGGAGGCTGCGAGGGGGAAGGGGAGGCTGCTCCTCACTATCACTCGCGGCCTGGCAGCACTCACGGGAGCAGCACCCGCAACCAAATCCCTGAGTGAAGGGGCTTAAAATAGCTCTGCCCACGGCCGCGGCAGGCCGTGGCCGGCGGAGCTCCGTGTACGAAGCATGTCGAAGCGAGGTCTTCCTCAAGGTGCGAGCGCCCCGGGAGCAGCACTCGTGTAGGAGGGGAGGAGGACACGTTAGCAGCAGCTCGACGCTGTCTCTGGTGTGAGTGGAAAGCCAGGAGAGAAATGTGGAACGTCCTGGATGCCCATGTCTAAGGGACCCCAAGCTAGAGAGGGGAGGAGGGAAGGGTTTGGAAGACATCAGCATCAGCAGCTGTCCACCCAGTCTGCCCTCTCTCCAGCCAGCCTACAGAGAATAACTGTCTGATGTCATGAGCTGGCAGATTTGGGCCTTGAGCTCATGTACTTGAGCTCAGTGCTTTGAAGACTGAAATCCCAGAGACCCAGAATATATCTTTGCTTATTATCCACTTTTATAAGAGTAGAATCCAGGAGCCACACCCCGAACGACTGTCAACCATGTCATGGTGTGGCACAAAGTATCTACACTTCTCATTCTTAACAGAAAATACAAAAAAAAGCACAGACCTCAAGTAGATACTGGGCTGGGATCCAGTGACTGAATGTCAGCAAACTGGTGTGGTTTTGTAGGCAGTGATTCTGACTTCCATAAGCTCTTACCGGCCCTAGGAGAAGCAGAAGACCACAGCGACGGCTGCATCACCTCCACTGCTCCTTGACTTTGGGAAGGAGAAGGTGAGGGCTCAGGAGTGCCTGACAGGAGTTAGGCAGCCACAGAGGCTTGCCTAAATCGGAAAGAGTAAGCAACCCAATGCTGAGAGAGTTTGGCCTCAAAAAGCCATTGCACAATGGTCTCAAGGCAGAGCGTGTTCTCATATTGTTCTTGACGAAAGTTTCAATAATTCGGTTCTTTATTAAAGCCCATACACAACAATGAGCCTGCAGAAAGTGTCTGACCTCAAACTGAGCCGTTCTTGCGATGCCCGCGATACTGATAGGGAGAAGGAACAAAAGGGAGCCACAGACTTGGACTGCTTTGCTATCTATCTTTAGAAGGTATCTGAATGACAGGTTCCGGCTTAGTATGAATAGGCTCTTTGGCCATATTATAAATGCAAAACTTGAACCTCCTTTGGTCTGTACACATAAAGGATCATGATTATTAGGACTAGAGACAATCACAGATAGTTCTGATATCTAAAAGATATGATTTATACAAAGAACCTGAAATATGAACATTCCTACCTCTTGGCTGGATATAATTCTCCCAAAAAGCGTTTCTTTGCAGGAATCAGCTCCACAACTAGCCACATTAACAGGAGCTCCAAATTCTCCACTGTGGCGATAGAAAAACTGTTTTGTTTTTCCTCCAGTCTTTCAAGAGGCCCTTAATCCAACTCCTGTATCTTTGAAGTTAGCTGTGTTTCCTCAGACCTCTGCAAATCAATCTTCCCATTTTAACATACAATTTGCAGACAGTATCTCATTGGCTGCTAATTGCAGATAATATGAAGCAATTTTTCTTCATATGCACAGCAACCACTCCCGTGTAATGAAGAGCAATAGAAATGATCAGATACCTAAACAGTGCAGAAACCGTAAGTGCTTCTGCTCTTCCAGTCGCATTCTTCACCCAAGACTGGAGTTAGAGGTGGAGCAGCAGCAACCCGCAGCAGTCGGCAGCCTCCCCGGCTGTTTATGTAACACTGACTGCTGTCTGTATGTGTGAGATCTGTGCCTGAATCTTGAGTGCAGGTCTGGCCCAGCTATAACATATTAGCAATTTAGGCTGTTTTGCCATCATCTGTGATTGTTCGTGCCTTCCTCCCGCACACTCGCAGGCACAAACTGATGGTGCCAGGTAAGAAATTTGCAACTCGTACACACTTCACCCTTGCGGAGATGTGGGAAACAAAATGTGTCGTCGCGTCCTGCTAGGCTCCAAGGCACTGTCCACTTTGCATAGTACATAGCAACAAGTGGCCTGTTAAATGATGACAAATCCTTTAGCTCCTGGCTTTAGACCTCTGACCCCTTGACTTCAGGCTGTATCCAGGGAGCAGTCTGGGGAGAGGAATGCAATAAATGGCTTGTAATCTAGTGGTCTCAAAAGAAATTACATCAAAACCAGCTGTTACACCACTAGTCATTAAAGACTGACAACATGTTAACTAAAATAGGGCTTTTATATTGTGTGGGCTTTGGCAATTGCTGAAGGTCCATCTCTGCTGCCCTTCCCCCCCTTTCAGAAACAGCAGTAAATGTCATTCCAAGTAAATATGTCCTGTCGTCCTTTAAACTATGAGTGAGATGTGTTTGATTACAGTCTTCTCTTTCTCATTTTAATTAACTGCATTGAGGGGTGTTTTTCGGCTCTGTGCGTTATGATGTGTACTGAACGTCAGTCCATGCCAGAGCACCAAATGATGACTCAGCAGCTAATTTCTGCTTTTCCAGTTGCCTCGGACTGATATTTCTACTTGCCTTTGATTTAATATAGGGCTTTGTCCTTTCTCTCTCTCTCCTTTTAGTAAAAGTACATACAAGCACAAGGGATTTATAATGAAATAAAATCTGTATTTGACTCACGGGTTTTGGTGCTGGTACCCTAAAATGATTTGAGGTGCGAATTTTAGCAGGCTGTGTCTGACAGTGGATATCAAAGTTTCACCATGCAACACCTGAAATGCAGAATACATCTTTCTATTCACCCACACATCCATCCACATAGGAAGCATTAGCAGGCTTGGAGAGAAAACTGAAAAATGATCCATGTTTGAAGAGCTTGTGTATGCTGCTAAGCACCTCGTGGAGGTCTTCAAGTCCAAATCAAATATCTACATATTTGAACACAGAGAAAAATAAAAAGGGAGTAACTTCAGTGAAGGAACAAATTTATCTCAGATCTCTATAAGATGTAATAATAATAATAACAAAATATAATAATAATAACAAAAATAGGTTTTTTTTCTGAGAAAAATATTGTAAGGAAGAGTCAGTTATGCTTTCTCCTGATGTGTATGAAAAGCATTTAAAAGTCTGGGAAGATGAGGAAGCAACAGTGAGATAATGTGAGTCAAATGTTAATCCTAAGTAGTAGGATGTCCTTCCTACATGTAGAAAAGAGATGCAGAGTAATAACCACCCCGGAGAAAATATATCTATTAATGGTAACAGCATCCTCCTAAATGTAGCCCACCCCAAGACACAGGTGACTAGAACTGACATAGTTCCCTGTCTGCAGTGAAATCTCCTACTTTTCTAAGACTGCCCAAGTCTCTGAGTACCTCAAGCTTGTCTTCTCCTTAGCTGTTGGGGAAGACATCAGCTTTGGATACAGCTGCATGCTCTGAAGAGTTCGTTTGGGGAAAATAGGCACCTCTCTTGACAAAACATAAGTTATAGTATTTGAACATATAGCCACTCACTAGAGCAGCTCTTAGATCTTTACCCAAGAAGAGACAGGCTTGGTGTTGAGCAGATTTGAAAATACATCCAAGGGGTCTCCTGATTGCCAGGTATTCTGAAAAACACCTTTGCCTCCTACCTCATCAAACTAGGCCATTAAATTTCTAGAAATGGTAAAGTGGGCAGAAAAGAGAAAGCATGGTGACTTGATGAGCCTGGTTTTGAGGGCACCTTGCCTTGAGGAGGAATGCCAGGGGGTGCAGCTCCTTGCTTTCCTGGGGCGTCATCCCATACGGCCCTGCTCTACAGGCAGAGCCAGAGCTCTGCTGTGTCTCATATGGTCGTCATGTTTCCTCTTATCCTCTTTCCTCTCAGCCTCCAGGATCTCGCTTTCCAAACTCCATTGCCTAGTTTCAGCACAGGGAGGAAAGAGTAAATATTGCCCTCACCTGAAGGCTCTCTCACCTGCTCTGGGCCTCCCTAAGGATAAGGAATAAGGAGATAGCTTCCAAAAAGTGTTTAAGACATGAGTTCCTGCAATTGCTTTGACTGTTTCTCCTCCATGAAAAGCTAGGAGACCAGACCCCAGGTCACCAGAGTTTTCTCTTTGTTCTCCCAGTGGTCTAATTAGAGGCTGCACCTAATTGAAGTGGATTTGATAACCCTGTTTTCACCCACTGCCTTGGGAACTTGGCATTCAGTTTGGAGGAATGGGTCACCTCTAAGCTTGGTCACATACAATGTGCACAATGGAGCTCACAAAAAACAGACAAAAGCTGGACAAGAGAGTAGGATTAGGTTGTAGACTTTCAAAAGGACATTTTCTTTAGAGTACTTTTACAGATCTGATTAGAATTTTTTTTTCTGTACGCAAAATGTATTTCTTTACACTTCAACCTCCATCAGATGTAGGACCCAACAGAGCTGTCTTCAAGAAGCAGTCTTATTTTCATTCTACTGGATATTTGAGATGATACCTCACTCGGTATGTGCATATATAGACTAAAGTTCTCTGCTTTTGACTGTTCACTTTAATGATCTGCAAGAAGAACACGAAAGCTTATTCTTCCCAGGATGAGGCAGAACACCTACTGAAAACTCACTTGGGAAAATAATCTGATATAAAGTTTCTTTGATTTTGAAATGATTTTCTGTTTGCATTGATCTTGGCCATAAGAAAATTTACTTTGCAAGAAAGTGGAAGTGAATATTTTTAGCTTCTTTAAGTATAAAGGAAAGAGATTTATCTATACCGGCTAGAAGGAGCATGTGAATCTTGCTGGTTTGGAAAGTGATACCTTCTGCAATCGAGTAGCAGGAAGGAAAGTTGACATAGAATATATGGCTTATAAGTAAGGAGAAGAAAGCAAGAAATGACAGCTTCTTAATCATTTCAGAGAAATACTAAAAACCACGAGAAGATTTTCCTGAAGCTTCTCTTTCTCTAGCTTTATATCAATTTGATTCTCCCCCTTTACTTTTTTTCTTACATAGACTTTGAGAAATCTGCTATCTTGAGTGTGTGGGCTTGTTTGCAGGCAGATTAGGTACTAGTTCCATTTTATATTTGTTTTTTTTGTTGTTGCCTTTTTTTTTAATGATTAGAAAAAAAGTGTTCATCCCTGCAATGTGCAGGGCTGCGAAGGCAGTTCCTCAGCATTGCCCAAGGGAGGCTAAGTGTGGTTCTTTTGTTTTACATAATTTGTTTCAGGCTGGTTATTGACTACATGGGGATTTGGGAGTCACTGTTGTATTTCTTGCTCTTAATTTGCTTTAAACCTGTGAGTCCAACTGCCTTGTGCATCGGTAAGAACTATCCCGGCACCATAGGAAAGACCTCTTTCCTTCCTTCTGCCTATTCAGACTCTTTATCCATAACAACGCACTGGACTTATAGCTGAAGCTGGAAGACAAAACATTTTAATTATGAAGAACTAAAAGAGTATCAGGTGCAAGGACTGCTTCTTGGAAATGCCCTTTCTTCATAGAAGCTGGATGGACCTCAACTGATCTGAGGTGAGGACAAGTCACGAAAGAAGAAGCGTTGCCTCCTTAGAACGGTCAGATGTTGCAGGAGAAGCTCCCCATGCTGAGCAGAAGGTCTGTGTCGAGCTCAGCTCTGCCTCTCAGCCTGCACCCAGCAGGTACAGGGCCCCATCCTGCCAAAACAGTGGCAAAGGTGTCGAAAAGGGGGGGTGCTGTATATAGGTCTTGTAGCCAACCCGCTGGCTGGGCCATCCCCAGCAGCTGGGAAACTGCCCCAGGTCCCTCATACCCTGAAGCAGTCTCGCGTTAGTCCCTCGTGTTGGTTAAACTAAAACCTCCAGTTTCTCTCAGAGACCCAGTATCTGATCCGCTAAGCTGCATACTTCCCTGAAAGCTACATAACCCCCTAGGAGACTTAAATGAATGTCTGTGCAGATTTTCAGAAGTTAGAAAGAAATTTAGGGAATAGTGCTACCCAGAAAGCTCACTGCCTTCATCAGACTTCTGTTTATACATGTGTATAGCAGAGGGGGACTTATACTCAGTGGGGACTTCCAGCAGCATGAAAAAAATCTCTTTTCATCTGGAGGCTTGTGCAGATCTCATTGCTAGAGGTGTTAAAACGTCCTATCTGCGCAATGGTAGCGTGGCTTGCAACGACCTGTCTCGGGATACCTCAGCTGGGGGAACAGGAGCACACGCAACTGCAAAAGCCGCAGTGTTATGGCCAAGAGCTATTGGTCTACGGGAGCTCGCTAGGCCCCTTAATGCTACAGTTCTGGCATAGTAATGATTTCTTTAGCTTTTTGTCTCAAGCCTATTCCCTTTAGAAATTTACCAAATAGTTTGAAAGCGGGAATATTCCAGGGACCTAAGTGAAGATACTCTGGATAGAAAAATAATTATCCAAATATTCTTAAGGGATGAGAAATTGTTATTTTTGGAAAGCAAAGTTGGTAATTGTTCTTTTTTTAAAAAAAAAGAAAAAAACACACCTGTGTTTTCGCTGTAAAAAAATTATGTATATATTCTAAACAAAACACTTCCAGTACTATTTCTCCTCTTCCTAGACTATTTAGCTTTCAAAGGAGGATTAACATGTCACCAATCTCTAGTGGATTGAGCTAAACATTAGCATAAACAGTTGCTTAGAAAATACTGAAATCATCTACAGCAGAAAATTTATCTTTCAGGAAAAGATCCCACTCCTTCACACAGTCTTTGCACATTTTCTGTGCTCTGAATTAGTTCAACAACTGTATTACTAGAAAATGCACTTTATGCAAGGAAAGCATTATTTTGTAAATGCAGAGTAGGTGGAGTTAAAATTTATACCATCTGTGCAGCTGTCTATGTATATTTTATACAATGCACTTGCAAATCAAGTATTTGTATATAAAAAACAGTTCTGTGAGCTGCTCAAGATCTTCAGAAAATGTCCAGAGACAACTGCTCGTTTATACTGAGTCTTCTTTAAACCACTCTTTACACCTTTAAGGTCTGTAAAAGGACTTTAAAGTGTGTGTAAATGTCATTTAGTCCCGGATTAAGGAGCCTTTGCCCTCTATAAAGTGTAAAGTAGCATTAGTACAAATGGCTGTTAGGTTGACTGTCTTTAAGAGAAAGTATCTGAGTAAGGCTGCAAAATTATGTCCTTTATAGTACTGCAGTGGTTTGAATTTTCATTTTAGATAGTTATCTTAGTAATAGGAATAATCCTTTCATTTTTGTGAGAATCTCAATTGTATAGCCTGGGCAGGTTTCTCTGCCGTTATTTATTAGTGAAAGCCAAGCCTGGCCCTCTGTTGCTCTCTGAAGGGTATTTTCTAGCCTGAAGTGTACATTTTAGAGCCCACTGATGTACAAATTGACAGCCTTCAGGGTGCAGGCATCTTTGGCTGAGTCACTTGTAAACTGCTGCAACCAAATGACAGTTTACCAGCATGCAAAGCCATTAGAAATGCACAGCTGATTGACTGTGAGTGTATTGGAATGACATATTTGATCTCATTTGCTGTTTATTTTATATGCTTAAGTTTATCAATCTTATCAAGCTGGTAACAAAACAGAGAGATAGCTGTTGGAAATGCACAAAATACCTGCAATTTACCCAGTTCATCAACCATATTTATTATATACATATTCTATATAATATGTACAGCAAAAATGTGTATGTACCTATACATTTAAAAATTAGCTCTACATAAATTTACATACACATGTCTATATTTTGCATACATGCATACATTTTAGGTATGAATCATATACATTTGCATTGCTCTATTTGCACAGGAAAAACATTACAAAACTATATAGGTATGTGTGTGCTTGATATCCAAGAGTAAAGTTTACAAATACATGTATGCAAATGTAATGTGCTATGTCATTTTCATACAGCAGATTTAATCCTTTCCTCTCATGTTACTTTAAACAAGTATAACTTTGTTAAAAAGAAATGTACTACTACAGATTGACTCCAGATCTGCAAATTCAGTGTCTAATAAGCTTCATTCTTGAGATAACAGGTTTGGAAAAATCAAGTCTTGTCCACTGTCTTTCTTCCTTTATTTGATATTTTATATTGCCTCACAATACTCTGTGGAATGTAGCCACAAAATAATCTCTGTAACTTAGTAGCTAAGTGATGGAATATCCATGATCTTGTTAGAAGTCACAGCTGGACTAAAATTTGCCCCTTTTTTGGCTTAATCTAAATCTCACTGATGCCAATAGATGGACTCCTATAGAGGTGTAATAGAATACGGACTGGGTCTGAAGAGCAATTTCAATGTTATTTTAAAAGAAAGTAGGAAAATCTACAGATCTGTAATAAGAACTGTTTTGTTTATACTCTATGTGACTTTGGTTCACATTTGTCATAAATCATTCCAGTTCTCATTCACTCTCTTCTCAGGCTGTCTTCTGGAGCCTGCAGTTAATAAACTATCCAGGAAGAAAATTATTTTTTCATGCTGAATTTAATCTAATCTTCATATGAATTTTCCAAAGAAAATTTAAATTCTTTTAAATTAAAACCTTGTTTCATGCAACCTTCATTTTATTCAGTATGGAAATAATTTCCATTTACTTACCATAAACAATTATTCTCAAATGTTGAGGAATTAGAAGTGGCAAGAAAATATGTTGTTTAGTTCTATTTATGCAAAAATAAAGAATTTTTTTTTACAAATGGTTTTGTCAGAAATGCGAATGCACTTCCTTAGCGTTTTCCTTCTGTTTTGACAGCTCATTGAAAACTCTCACAACTTTTTCTGTATGGCAATATTGCCCGTTAATTAATACCTTTTCTCTGCTCGCAGTTTTGATAAGTTTGCAAGAGTTGTTAACACAACAGTTATAGCCACAATTGTTCACGTTTTGTCTGCATGTGCACTGGCCTTATATCTCAAACACTCTCTAAAAGGAAAACGAATTAAGAATCCTGGGAAGAAAATGAGTGTAATTAAAGTTTTCTCATGAAAAGAAACATTTCTGCTTATATTTCATTACTATTTCTTCCATTTGTTAACAAACAGTGGTGAAGTATTACTTTATTTGCGTGAGTCAGCTGAGAACTTGGCTGCTTGTAGATTTTTAAATCTCAAGCCTGTTATATTCATAGCAAGACTTGGTGGTTCTTGGGCTGCTGTTGTGATAGATCAATATTGTCTCATTGGTGTCCGCCCAGGGTCAGAATCCAATTCATACCTTTTGTTTCACACTTACAGAATAAAATTTCCAGGATAGGGATTGCTTTTTGTCTTTCTTGAAAGAGTTTAATAGTTCGTGATTTCATCACCCACACCAGTACACATCCAGTCAACATTTTATTTCTAACATGTTCTTGCTAGATTATTTGTGGCAAGGATTTTTCCTCTTTATTTCTTAGCTATATTTCTTCAGAAAATGACACCAACTTGTAGACAAACTGCAAATAAAAACTGAGAGTGAGCTTTTAACAACAGTAAATACAGGAGACACTAACTGATGTTAATTAAGAACTCTAAAATATGTAACTATTATATTGGACTTCATAAATAGTGATTCAAAACTCTCTTCATTTGAAGGCAATAGAAAAACTCAGTGCGTGTCAACACAAACATGTATGCACATGTATGTGTATTTTTGGTTCTTGACTCCATTCTATTTTTTACCTGCAAGTCAGCAAATGAAATAAATAGCAAAAGTAGTATGGTAATTATCAACTAGTTCAAGACACAGTCAAAGCTGGAAGGGTGAAATGCCCAAATTTACCCTTCTTCTCCAGAAAAGGTCTATATTGAGAGGAGCTATTTAATAGTATCCATGTATTGTTCAGAAGAGAAATTTATTTTCCAAATGTAATACGTCGATGTAAGTAGCACACAGATCCCCAAACATAGCTGATAACTGTATGCAGAGATGAGCTCAACACAGACCCTTAAGTGTTCTCCTGCATCTAGTCACCGATCAGAGGGAAAGGAGAAAGTATAACAGGACCAAACTGAAAAACATATTTGAAAACATTGCTGTTAAATACAACCAGTCTCTTCAGTCCTCCAAAGAAAACCTTAGTAAGTCTTGTTAGCCTTAGTCAGTCTAAAGAGCAAGCCTTGAAACAGACATAAATTATTTTTAAAGTAAATCTATTCCTTGCTTCAATAGACTTTGTGTGATTATAAGCAAGTCCCTAGACTTTGCCTACATAGTGAAACTGCACGGTATCTCTAGCACTTGGGAATTGCTTGGGAAGAAACATCATTGTGGAGAATATTTTTTCTTTGAAGTATCTTTTTCTAGAATAATTAATTTGATTTGTGAATGGAACAATTACTCTAAGGTAAAATTTAATCCCAATACATAATTTCCCTGTTGGGGCTATTAAGTTATTTATTCTACAAAAGAATTCTACTCAGCATCTAAAATTAAGGATAAATACACTTGAAGATTTGGCTGTTTTGTAGTGACAGGAATACCGCTATCTAAAATTAAAAAAGAGGGCTAAACAGATCAATAGTGTTTTCACTTCTGCTTCTTTGTCTAGACCATGTAATAGGAGTTAGTCTCACCAGTATTTGCCATTCAATGATACATTGAATGGTCGGAGGAATGGCCGAGGGAATAGAGGCAAACTCTGGGTGTCTCTGCTTGAGTAGGACGGTTGGACTAGATGGTCTCCAGAGGTCCCTTCCAACCTCAACTCTTCTGTGATTCTGTAATACAGGGACTTGTCTAGGGAGGTAGAAGGAAAAAAGTCCCATGGATTTCACAGCAGGAGGAGTGGGAGGGAGAGGTTGGTTTTAGATTCTACAACATCATATCTTCAGGTGCATCTCTAAAGTACAGAAGAGAGAACCTCCATCCTTTTGTGAAGTGGAAATCCAAATGTTGTATTTATTTCTAGGAAGTATTTTAACAAAATATCCATGACTTCTTGAACCGAAACCCAGAAAAGACACAAACCAGAAAATGTGTTACACATATTTAAAAAAAAAAAAAAATAAAGGAAAGAGAAAGACAAATAAAAGCACAGGAATTTCATGCCAGAGACACTGCTACCAAAACTAAGCTTTTTTCTGATAGAAATGAACTCTATGACAACAGACTACTTCCATTTATAGTAATATATGAGATGCTGTACAGGTTGAGCACCTTTTTATGCTAAAGTCAGACATCTGAAGAGTTTTTACACTTATGGTTTGTCCTAATTTTTCAGCAAAAACTAAACTGCCGCTTGATTTGCGATCAGATTTGCAATCAAAGACATGATACTTGCCATTCCCATTGGGAAACTGTAGGTGCTGCTGAAGCTGCATAGTTGCATAAAAGAGGCAGGTGACCTAATCAAACCCTAAATGTATTGGTTAATAGTTTTAACACCCTCTTGAGCAATCTGTTTTCCTGCTTGTATGTGATACTCGAGAATGCTTTTGGACTCACTGCATTCCTTGCGACTTGTATGGGCTTTTTGCATTTTTAATATAATTTTCCCAGAAAATCAACTGATGTGGATTTTAGCTTGCTAGCAAATTATGTCCTGAGAGAAGCTTTGTGGGGTCTGCAAGAGCTTGACATTTTATTTTGATTGAAAGAAGAAAAAAAAAAAGATCTATTAAAAGCCAATTGTGTTTCATGGACTTTAGAGTACATGGAACTGAGCGTGTTTATTATGTTTTAAAAGGAAAGTTGGTTAAGGAAACAATACGCTCTAGACAATACTTGGAGTTTAGTCATCTAGTTTATCACTTTTGTTGTCCCAGTGACCAGTTCTCCAACCACAATCTGTTTCCAGTCTTTTTGTCATCAGAGTGAAAAGATCAGTGGCCTTTGACATGGCGGGAGCTGCCGAGTGAATCAGGGGAAGCGGCACCACCGGGAAGAAAGACAAAGATCAGAGTTGAGCTTAAAACAAGTTCAGAGCTGCCGAGGCCTCCAAGCACAAGGACTTGTTCAAAGGTCCCAGGGAGTTCAGGCGTTGCTTTACACTTTGTTTTCTTTTGAAGTTCTGGACCCCACCACCTTTCAGAACTTTATGCTGAATTGTTCACATTCTGGCATTTCTCCTTATGATATCCCAGTGTCACTCACGTTAAGCATCTTCAGAATGGCCTAAAAATAGACTTGTCAATCACAACAGTGAGAAAATAGAAAACTTTCAACAGTCTGACATAGCTGAATAGAAAGATTTACATTTCCTATCATGGGAGAAAACACAGAATGAAGTCTGATAAAAATACGGCATTTTCAAGACAGATCAAATGAAAGAATGACTATAATTATCTCAGTACTGATGTTGCCTGTCTCATCAAAACAGCCTTAAACCACACCTTTATAAAGCATAATTTTCTATGGTATAAGTTATTTGTAACTTAGACAAGAATTATGTTGCTACATAAAGCAAAAATGGATTTGCTTTTCCTTATCTTTCTCTTTTTTGCATGCAAAGTTAAATGAAATAAGATTGTAAACTTTATTCTACCAGTAAAAAGATAAAAAAAAAAAGAGTTACTATTACTACAAAGAATATATGTGATACACTAAATAATAGCAGAAGATCTCAACTTTTTAAAGTATACCTGTGTTAGGAAAGCTTGTTAGCTTTTAGATGTTAGACCCCTCTTTAATTATGTAGATTCTCTTGGCAAAGCTTGAGGATTTCTAGTTAAGCAGTTGGGTGGCCGAGTTACCTCTCAGTCCTCCTCTCTGTGCAGCACTGGCCAGACAAACCTGTGTGACGGGCAAATGATGGATTCCCCAGTCCCTGACAGGTCGATCTGCTCTTACTGCTACTTGTGGGTCTTGCCTATAGCCTTCCATGCAGCTACCACCAGCAGTGCCCTCCAAAATCACTACAAATAGAGAAGATAAAGTCAGCCTTGCCTAAAGAGACCCAAGTTTCATGGTATTAGTCTGACGAACAGGAAGGAGTGCTAGTGGCTGAGGAGAAATGCTAAAACCCTCAACCAATTCTAAGATAGTCTTAGCTGCCCTGATGAATAAGGATGTCTTTGTCTTCACCAAACTCTCCTTCTCTATCAGAGCACAAGCAGACTTGTTAAAGATCCATCTAAAGGACTGGTTACCCTTTGAAGCTGAACACTTTCTGCCTGCCAGGAATTTTCAGTGTGCTGGGAGAAGTAGGGCAGCAGGAAGAAATTATGCCATATTTTTCCCCAGAAACAACTGTGTTTATTTACATAGGCTTACATTGTGGGCGAAACACCTCCCTGGCTGTGTGTGAGATGGTTCATTGGTGGAGCAATTCTGGCTTAAACTAATGGAGATCATAAATAAAATACTCCATTAGGGAGAGCATGTTGTTTCTGGATTAAAAAAAATAGAAAAAAAATCATTAAACACTAGTACTGGTCAGTACTTACTATTAGTAGTTTCTACATAGGCCATTGCACTATGGTATATACCACAGAAGAACATATAAAAACCCACATCTTCAGCATTCCACCCTGTTTCACTTGCTGCATGTTTAAACATGCATCTCTGTGGGAGAAAATATAGCCAAACACAATTCACTGCCTTTTATCCAAAGATATTAACTGATCAAATCAAGACAAAGGTCTGCAGTTGCTCGATGACTGATCCAGGTTCAAAACACATCTCATTTCATTTGGAATCAGAGTGGGATGTCTTTTCTATTGAAGTTTCTGCATTTTTAGTACTACCCTTTTTTTTTTTCTTTCCAAATTAGAGAGGACCTTGCCATAGATGTCTTCTAACACTTTGGAGCTCACGAGAGAACAACTAATTAAGGACAGATCTATTATTTTCATCCAGTGAACTTTCTGTCTACTCTGTAGTATTACTAGCCAATTGTCCAGGAGAGCCTAGCAAGAGATACCCCTCAGACCTTGTCAATACATTTTTTTTTCCTTGGAAAATAGATTAGAAAATACCTGGTTTCACTAGCCTTTCTTCTTTTTTAACACTTGAATTTTAAGGTAATATAAATATCTGTCTTTACAGAGTATCTGGGAAGTACATCACTGACAAAGCATATTGCAAGAAGGACTTGAGCAAAGGATGGCTGTCATGCACCTAGGTAGAGAACAATTATAAATCTGAAAGGAATTATTGAAGCAATGTGATTCAAATATCAAAGAATAAACTTTTGTCTTTTCATGCAGCTTCTTTTGGAAACATCATAGTAAGCAATGCAGGATTTGGGGATTTTTCCTTAAGCTGTCTAAAATGTGTCAAATATTGAAGCAAAAAAATTGAGACAGGTGGCTATGAGATGCTTGCATGTGTGCTGTTTGCAGCTTCCCTCATGTCAGCATTAGAGTGGATTATAAGTATAAATTTAATACACACGTAAATATCATTAAAACAAGCTCCATTTTTTTTTCTTCTTTTCAGCCCTGATTTCTTCTTCAATGGAAAGCAATGCTAAAAGGCTCTTTTGCTCACCACAGCACAGCAGAACTGACGCTATTTCTCTTAAAACCTCTAATTTTAGTAATTGTCAATATCTTATGAATGCTTCCTCATCTCTAGCAGATTCTTTGGTGTAAATTTTGTTGTTTATTTGACTAAGGGGGAGTATATGTGCAGAGTGTGTCATTCTAGAGTTTGGAAACTTCCCCAGAAGGTTTCTTACCATTTTGCCAGCTCAGGGTCATACTGATCCCTCCTGCTATCTCTTAGTACATACTTTATGAACAACTTGTGCAAAATTTACAGAATGTTAATCACCTGTGCAAAATATCTGCTATTACGCAAATGGGCTAATGAGAGTAATTAAAAGGATAATTATGTAACTACATACTGCTTAAAAGCATTATTTAAATCATGACCATATGTCTGATTTATATGTCATCTAAATGAATAACAAAACCTCTAGAAGTGTTTTGTGGATACACGGGGTAGCATAATGCCTTTCTGGTGTTTGTGGCATGATGTTCTTTCCAGTTCTTCTAGAATATGATTGTTATGGCAAAGCAATCTCCCTTATATGTGCATGTAGGCTCAAACTTCTCTGTAAAAATACTACCTTTCTACTCAGCATTCTCTCTTTTATATGCTGATCTTAATCTCAAAACATTTTAATCTATTTAATCCCATTAATCCTGAATGACTAACAGAGAGAGTGAGCTAGATTTTTGCCCTGCATCAGTTGCCACCCTTAGCATTTATATCTGGTGGGGTATCCTGCCCCGTGGTCAAAGACTGACCTCCCTGCCTACATTTTATTTTTTCAAGTGTCTATCAGTTGCAAAACTAATTTCAGTCCTGTGAATATACACCTCCTTCAAGCACCAGGAAGCCACTGAGCAGAAAATCCTGTCAGTCATTTTCAGCTAACTTGCTCAGATGATTTAAAAGCAAGAGTTCAGGGTCCCCAAACTGGATGCCTATTTCATGCCATAATCCATCTCAAATATTAGCAAGGAAGGTCAAATAGGGCATTTAAATTATATCCATAGTCCTTTCTATTTTTTTTTTCAGATATCTCATACTACTTGAAAGGTAGCCAAAAGATGAAAAGAAGGAAGAAACAAACTGTTCTGGTAGCCTTAACATTCTTATCTTAAAAAAATCGGTTTTCTTCTTAGTGATCCTGTATACAGTATTTGATGCTATATTGACCAGAGATTGAATTTCTCTTTGAGGAACTAATTGGTTTGACAATCATGAAATCAAAAATTACTTACCTTTAGTTGGAGCAAACTGAATAGAGCATCAACCAGTAATCAAGACCTGGAACCTTAAAACTATTTCCCAGTGCTTAGAATAAACGATACAACCTCTCCAGGTTGTTGAAAGATAACACTTGCTACAAATAAGAGTTTCCGATATACAGGCTGGGAAAACTTAAACCCTAGAGTTCTGGCTGAACTATGCAGCCTTTTTGATTCCTATCAATCTCTTTGAACTATAAATAACCATTTCTTATGAGTGCTAATAAAACTCGAAAATGACAGAGGATCTCCAAATAAGGTCTACAAAATAACATCTGCAAATCACACTGAGGCTGAACCAGGAAATTGTAGATCAGTTAGAGTAACTTTGGTCGAAGTTACACAAAAGTTGCATTGAAGAAAGAAAGTTGATCTGGCAATCAGAGAATTGAAGACCAGAATAGAGACTGTAGATAAAACAACTCACAGTCAGACTTTCATGAAAGGTGCCATAACATTTTGAATTTATTTTTTCATGATCATATATATGGTCATTAAATAGTGCTGATATAGAATAGGATATAATGTGCATGAATTTATCCAAAACTTTGTATCGGACAGTATGTGTGTATATATATATATTTGATAGATGTTAACTGAAACGTAAGGGAACTAATGCTGTTTGGTTTTAAAATGGGCTCATCTTCTGTGTTTTGAGATCAATCAGCAGGAAGACATCAAAGATGGGACTTTTCTAATGAGCTCCCCCATGGACTGGTGCTTATTCCAAAACTATGCAGTGCTTTTACTAACAGCAGACCTCACAGCTCACAGGTGCTGCAGAATCCACAGCAACGCAGATGTATTGCTGAATAGCTATGGCATGAGTAGTGTGATCGCAAGGCCACAATTAAGAGAATGTATTTCAATAAAATCCAAGGCAACACGGAAAAAAGATCTACAAACACCCTCTAAGGACACTGAGACCAGCGTTAAGGTTTCCAAAGGAAAAAACTATGAATTTTTCGTGCCCTGGTGGGGCTGTCGTTGCAATATTCTGTGATCAGAGGTATATGAAAACCCAAAGGGAGATGAGGAAGGCGGTGCGGCAGAGGATGGCGGGGGCTGGCAAGAGGGACCGGCGCGAAGCCCGCACTGCAGCCGCGTGGGCGCTTGGAGTTCTGGCGCCTCCAGCCCATCGCAGCCGGCCAGCCCCACACCAGGGATGCCCCTCGCCGCGGCACCCGCACAGGTTTCGGCAGGCAGAGGGGCGCTCGCCAGCCGCTGGCACGAGATGCCTGGTGGCAAACACAGCAGCTTGCTCCAGCGCCAGCACGGAGCCGCAGCACCAGCACGAGCCCCGCTGCAAGCAGGGAACTGAAGCCAGTGCTGCCCCAGTCTCAGGCTCCAGGCGTATGAGGAGGTGCCTTGTCCCAGGCCATGCTGGCAAGACCCTCAGCAGCGTCTCAGCTCCTGCAGAGTGAAGTGAAGAGGTGACCATGTAGCTCCAGCGCCTGCGGAGCGAGGCTGAAGCCTGAAAGCAGCAGATGGGGCCCAGACTACAGCTACCGCGCAGAGCGGGCCTGGAGGAAGCCACTGTGCCATCAAGTAGTGTTAATTTGGCATACGCCTTATGCCATTTGATATTTTCAATGTTTCTAGAGTGGAAGGGATTGTACTCATTAACTGAAAATAAATAAATAAGTAAAGACCCTCCCAGCTGGAGACAGGAGCCAAAGCACAGAGATACAGCTCAGCAGGCCAAAGCCCAGAGCAGCTGGACCCACGCAGGCCCACTGCATGTGGGGACCCGAGCAGATAGTGGCATGAGGTCTCTTCCAGGTGACCCTGACTGGCCATCAAGCCACTTCCTGGAGCCTGGGGTGCAGCCTGGTGTGCACGCTCCCCAAGGGCCCTGGAGAGCAGCTCCCTCCAAAGAGAATGCAGCTGCACCACGGTCTAGGAGTGCCCGTCCTGCCTCCAGGCAAAGCTCACTTACACCAGGTGCTTAACTTACAGATGGCCAAAACTGGGGATCTGAATCCTGGCTGAAGCCTAAATAGGGTAGATTTTCATCGCAAGCTATTTAAGTCGGTCTGTCTAATTAAAAACTGGGGTATGGAGCTGGATATACCCTTGATTTATAATCCAGACTTTCTTGATTTGTTTTACCATTTTTTTGTATGAACTGTCTCATCTTCATGCCAATGTATGGTGTTTGTGCATTACTGGTCTCCCCCCAAATGGTACTTTTGCTCTCATATTTCGAAAGACCCCTAAGCACTTGCAAATTAAGGAAGAACACCTGTAAAAGTAGGTTAAGTTCCTCAAACCTGGGGGTGGATATGACATTAGCTGGGTGTTCAGGACAATTATTGTATTTATTTTAAAGGAAGCCCCTAGACAGCACTGACTTACTACTGCTAATGATGTCTGGCAGAAAGGTTACATACTAATATGGAAAATGACAGTGTGGAATACATTTATCTTCACAGTTCATTCATGATGCTTCAGGGCATCATAACTGCTTCAGGCTTTATCGCCTGTGAGTTAGGGACCCCACATTCACCAAGAAGCAGTTAGTGAATATTATATCACAGCGCGTTCCCTCCTCTGCACTGCACGCGCATCCCTAATGTTGAATTAGCACGAAACGTAGAAGGGAAATGAGTGTATTGAAATATATGAGACACAAAGATAAATGCGTATAGGCACAATCCCACATGCAGATATCTACCTACAAGGCAGAGTGCCAGAAGCCTCCACAATTCACACAGAAAGCATTGGAAAACATCTATTTTATACTTACGAAGTGATATTACAGAGGCAAGTAGCAATGAAAGCCATGTCAGGAGCACGCACACAATACACTCTGAGGTTTTCAAAAGAACCCCATGCTCCATAGCATCAAAAAGCTGCAACAAGGATCAAGAAGAATTAAAACTGATGATGTGACAGAAGTAATCCACCTTGCAGCATAAGGTCATTACACCCACCTTCTCTATTGAAGTCATCTCAGTTCTGAGGCCTCAGCTAAAGCTCTCTGGCCTGAAAATGCTTCTAATTAGTGTATTAGCATGAAGATGAATGAGAGCTGCATTTACCCCTCCATAACCATTTCCAGGGCATTTGCAGACAGGCTGTAGGTTCAGAAGTTCCTTGTTACAAGTGCCCTGTCTGGCAAACTTAAAAGAATTCGCACTCACAAAACTTGCTTAGCAAAGAGAGAAAGTCCAGTTCTGATCTTGGACTGATATAATGGAATTCTGTTCATGTAGAATCAGTGAGAGGCTAGAATCAGATATAACTGCTGATAATTAACCAGATATACATAATACATCCAAGCATGCATACCCCTAAATTACATTAAATTAAGAAAAACAGCCTATATGTTACAGACTGAAAAAGATGGTATTAAAGACTGAAAAAGACCAATTAAATTACTAATCTAAATTCTAAGTAAAAGGTTTTCAATTTCACATAGACAGGGTAAAAAGGCAATGCTAGCCTATGAAAATTCACTTCATAGAACCTCAGAAACATTAGCAAGTCCTCTCAGCCTATGCGTGATGTGTATCAAGACGCACATTCAGATGACACAGCGCACCGTGAAACTCGTGTGCTGTTTGCAAGGGCGCCGCTACAGGAGTTCTGAATTTAAAGAGAAACTACACACAAGAAGCTTTCCACATTTCCAGTCCCACATGGCCTGAGCCCTAATAAACTGCAAAGGAGATTTATTCCTTGACTGCACCTCCATGAACTAACAGAAAGCATCTTGTGCTTATTGCATCAACCACATACTCCCTCAGACCCACGAAAAGGAAACATCCATGTGTATGCTTTCTGCTTTGCTCTGGTATTCCTTGAAGTCATGTGCTATATTGTCTTAGTTTGCTGAATGGGAACTCAGGTTAAAATATTCTGCACAACATTTTTACTATGTCAAATATAAAATGCAGGTCTAGGTTGCATTCCAGGGTAGAAACCATAGGTGGCTGTACCAAGTTGTGTGTGGCTGATGTTGGTGAACCAGAGGCTTTGAGCTGGATAAGTTCTTCATAATTGGAGGAGGCTAAATGACAGAAATTAGGCTGCAAAGAAAATATCAACATTTCAAAGTGCTGTTTTCATGGAAAACGAAAATTCCAAAGTTTTGTTTCAGAAATTCTGCTGTCTCTAAAACTCTGTTTTCCCTTAGTCCTGGTGAGTTTTGTCCTCTGACTGGATAGTCGCAAGGTGTTTCATGATCCAGAGCTCTTGGGCAGACCATCTTTAGATTTATCTGGTATCTGAGGACTACCAGACACTGTGACTCTACCTGGCTTCCCAAAGGGCCTCAAACCACTTTCATGACTCAGGCTTCTCCAAGAGACAGTTGGTACAGGAGTCCTTAGCTGTATGACAGACCTTTAATTCCTCCTTAAAAAACAGACATTTAGCTTCTGAAATCTCCAGCTAAATAAGCCTCCAGGATCCCAAATGACAAAAATACCAAGAGCTGTACCTGACTGAGTCCAAAATTTTTTAACTATGCTCCAGGGTTGCCCCAGAAGCCTTAAGAGCCTGGGCTTCTGAGGAGCCAGATAGGCAAGACAGTAACAAAACCAAGCTGGTTTCAGTGGGACCTATGCCTTGAGGGACTAAATTTTCATCCAAACAGATGTATTTGAAAACTTCCCGTTCTGACAATCAGCAATTCCAACAAAATACTGTTTTATATTAGAAGTCCGGATAGGTTTTACTGATGATTGTTACTCATCAGCTGAGCTATTTGATGGCTGCAAGAATATGCACAAGCAAGAAGTCAAAACACAGCTGGTCAGCATCAGAAACATTATGGCGGAAATTTCAAGTTGTGATTTTCTTGTAAATCCAAAGCAGATTTGTTTTCAAAATTTCGTGCACATTTCTTCTGTGGGAATGCTTCTTTTTTAAAGCATTACCACGTGCTTCTTCTTTAAAACATTAAAAAATATATATTTTTTTTCGTTCTCTAAAGAAGGCTAAGAAAAACCCTTCAAATGACAGTTCACCCAAATGGGAAGTCTCTCAGACATTTAGTCCCCTCTTCCCTTTTTATTCATGAAACAGCTTATTTACATGAAATCCTATCTGCCCTCAATGAGGTAACCATCAGTGATTAACATGCCATGACATATCCCCTAGTCTCTTTTCCCAGTATATCTTAGCTGAAACGAATAGATTTTTACCTTTGTGGAGTAGATCAGTACAAAACCAGGCTCAAACAAAGAAATAACATTCCTCACAAAATGCAATTCACCCATCCTTAGGGATTGAAAATGGGAAAGGCAGACTGAAGAATATGCTCAAGAATTGAAGGTTTCTGAGCCAGGCCCTCAAAGACCACTGCTTTGGGTATCACAGTTCTTTTTCTTACTTTTCTTAATGACAAATATCAACAAAACAGTGCTTTTTTTCTTAATCAACAAATTGTAACGCATATCAATGCTATTCACCTCACATCCAGTCCCCCACCCCTGACAGCCTTTTTCCCTATCAGACTGCTTTGCCTGAAGTTAATTTTCTTGCAGGAGAAACAGGGATGCTAGCTGATGTAGGCATACTAGTGCTCCTTAAGGTAATTCAGACTTCAGAAAAGCTGTCATCTCCTTCTGGGCAGTTCACCAAAAAGCACAAATAGTAAAAGTTGGTGGGAGGGAGGGAGGATGAGGCTGTAAGCAGGGGTAGAGGAATGCAGGGTGGGGGTGGTGAATGACAGGGGTCTGTCAGTTAGTGACTCTGATTCCCTGCAAGTCTTTTGCTCTGCCATCAGGTGGTATCACATTGTGCGGATATTTTAATAAACGTTACTTTCCTGGTAACTCATACAGAGAGATTGGTCTAGAGTTTCATTCCTCAGATGCTTCACAGCCTTCAGCTGATTTTCAGTTTATCAGTAGTAATTTTTAAATCATTTATCTCTGTGCAAAGGCTGTCTATTTTGCATAAACAGCTTTTTTCCTGCCTTGCTGTTTGCTTCTGTTGTGTATTCAGAAGCAATAATATCCCTTTTGGCTATTGTTTTTCTGGTTAAATAAGCCAGTTTTATTGCTTTCTTAAAATACAAGCAGATTTTTCCCCTCTTTTCCTTAGCAGCCTGTGGGCTTAGCCTGGTTTGGCTTGCCCTTCCCACACAAGTCTCTGGAGCGCTGTGGAGAACTTCTGTGGGCCTGGGCTGCAGGTTAGGGGAATAACCTCAAGTGGAAATATCTCTCCTCTGCTTTTGCAATGACTGCAACAACATCAGTGGCTTCTAGTCACTGAAGGACCCATATGTTTGAATTTTACTGAGTACCACCTTTTAGAGAGGAAAACAATCTTCTTATTAGTCCCTGAGTTAAAGACTCCGCACTCTGTACATTAAGTTGCATTCAATCCATATTGCTGCAGCTCTTAAGGTTCATTTTCTCCCTTTGTCATACTCCCAGCTTCCTGTCTGGCTCGTGACTCCTAGTTTTGAGAGTTCACTAATTTTCATTAGTACAGTACCACTTTTTATGCCACAGTAACTAATGAATAAGTCACGATTGAGTAAGACCGAACACTAGACGCTAAAGGACTTCATTGTATTCACGCTCCAGCTTGATGCTTTCCCTTTCAGCATAAAACAGTGTCATCTTTTCTTTTAGCTCCGTAATCATCTCACAATTTTGCAACTGATTCCCATTTTGCCAGTTTAACTGAGAATTGCCATTATAGCAGTGTATCAGATGTTTTACTGAAGTCAGACAGATTTTATATACCTGTATCTGTAGCTATATATTGGATTTCTCTCAAGTAAAAATGTAAGTAATACTGTTGAGGTGGTAAACTGGACTGACAAACAAAGAACCTCTAGGAAAGCTACATTACATTTCAGCCTACTTTCTATTTAGTAGCACTTTTTCATTTTTTATTTCTTTCAGAATTTGTTCTAATGTTCTAATGCCTATTATCCCACTTACTTCGGAACTCAAATCATGTTTTTGTAACTTCCACTTTTCCCCCACAATACATTTTCTAAATAAATAAAAATATGCCTCATGAGCCTGAACATCTGCCAAGAAAAAGAATCTCCAAAAAAAAAAAATACCGAAGGCACAAGAAAGACAAGAGGAGTGATTATGCCTAAGAACACTAGCCAAGGAACTAAAATTAGCAGGCCTTTCTAGTTGAGAATAGCAAATGGGTAAAAAGTTGATTGATTGATCATTTTCTGAGGAGTCTTGGATGATATATAGAAGAATAAGGGAATCAGTAGTAAGAGCTATAGTGAATCAGTTGAGCTTATACAATAGCTACTCTCTCTAGATGGAAAAAGGACATTTGATCTAATTTAACTGGTATGGAATCAAATATTTATTTTACTTTAGTTTTAGTTAGAAGTTTATGAAAAATAAGAAAATGTGAAAACCAACAGACTGAATAAATACATTTAAATAAATAAATAAGATTAAAATAAATAAATAAATTTCCCCAAGTCATTACTAAATCACTAAATAAATATTTCTATCAATATGTGTTGGTTTAAAAATGTACTAAAAGACTGAATCACTGAAAACATGAAAGCCTTATAATCATTAGTGAATGTATGAGAAGGCAAAATAATGTGAACAGAGATATTGTGAGCACAGCTGCTAAAAGTTGGGCAAGAGTAATAAACTACCAAGTCAGACAACAAACCCTTAAGGAAAAAAAAAGACAAAGCAAGGTTCAGTCAGCAGTGTTTAATCACCAGAGTAAAATCCAGACGTGAAGTCCTCAGAATGCAAAGGGAAGGTGGGAGGGCAAGTTCCTGTCTCTCATAAAGTAACACAGAAAAAGAAGGAAATTTATATACAGCTTTGAGAACTCTGTGTGCTTGCTACGATTAAAAAGGTTTAAGAATATGCATTCTTCAAATAGGGCAACACCTGCTTCCTGAAACCCAGATTCCTAAGTTCCTATCTAGGATATAGTGAGAAAGAGAGTACAGCTTCATGAAGCAGCAGTCTCGAAATTCAAAATATCAATTTAGCTTTGAGTAATCTTATTCAATAAACAAAATGTCTTCACCATTCTCACGTTCTCTTTGAGTGAGATGCTGGCAAATATTCAGTGATAGTTTTGTGACAACTTGAACCAGAAGATATATTTGAAATCATGACACTTTCTATGCTGTAAAGGCATAGGGTGAGGTTGCACACACCATTACTGAGAGCTTAAAAGAAAGTAAAGCTAGGTTATCAATTTCTTATATTACGAAAATAATTAAGAAATTAAGAAAATAAGAAGCGTAATCAAGCTGAAACAATAACTGAGTAATATAATATATAAATTATATATTTTAAAAAGTCTGTAAAATAAAATTTTAATATGAAAACTAACTTAAGGGTGCAGAGGTTGAATCAGCAGATGCTGGAGAAATTACAGCTGATACCGAGACATCTCTGCATTTTTTCCCTGTCGTTCCTCTCAAAATTGTTCTTTAAACAGCTGACATTTCTCCTCAAAAGTATTACCCTTGTCTCCAGACAGATGGTGTGATTCCAACTCCTATTAATATTATTAATAAATACTGCTGGCTCCTTTCTCTAAGGAATTCTAATTGACAAAAATTATTAGTCCGATCATCTAACAGAGATTTCTTCAACTGAAATATGTTTGCTCCTTTGAATTATGTCTGCTCCTTAGGAATACTACCAAGCACCACAGTAACAAAAAAGCGTTTTTTACTCTCCAAATAAAATATTAGCCCAGTAGCCAATATCTAAAAGATGCTGTTTCAGTGTTATGTGCTGTTTTACTTTATCCACAAACTAGTGTAAGAGTTCTGAAAGCATAACTCAAAAGGCGATGCTAGTAATACATAGTAGCAGTACCTAGCTACCTAGCTTAAATAGAGA
Organism: Tinamus guttatus; assembly: GCF_059628265.1. Classification (NCBI taxonomy): domain Eukaryota; kingdom Metazoa; phylum Chordata; class Aves; order Tinamiformes; family Tinamidae; genus Tinamus; species Tinamus guttatus. Next base: position 1,050,641 of record NW_028288603.1, on the reverse strand, counting down.
GAAAAATTCTATGAAGCAGTGATTCCCTGCTGATTTTTTTTTCCAGTGTACCAACTCTTGCAATTTCTTCACACTTTTCACAGCATATGATGTTTTGCTTAAAATAAGAACTACCTGTATCAGGAAATGGCGTGCGAATCTCCGCTTTCATTAAAAAGTGTGTTCCAAGGCCTCTTGGCTGCAGACAATTGCTCAGTAGCCCAGTATGCCTGAAAGTCAGAGAGTAGATAAATAGAAGGATACAAGCACTGTTAGTAAATCCCTATATTTTAACCAGTCACATTAGTATATGAGCAGGATTAATGAAAGATGTGATCTGGACACTAACCAACATTAAAGAATACTTTTGATTTTTTTATTTATAGTGGTTCTGTGACTAAAATTAAGTACATATTCCCCTTTCTGAATTAAATGGACTTAATAGTTTATTTGAAATGGATGGCTTAGTCGACTATAATCTGTAAAAAAAAATTTCCATTGATAACAAAAAGATCATTGAAGAGCTGCGTGTTTGCTATCGAAGTTTTGATTGTGCAGGACTGAAGAAGTAGATGGCTCAGTACTGGGGACCAGACTTTGTGGAAACAATAATGGTGTTTTGGCAGCTGGTGTCTCTTTGGCAGCTTCGGCCAGTCTGGTACGTCCCCTTGTCCTTAGCAGTTTGGGAAATCACTGTGTGCTCCCAAACCTCGCAGGAATATGGACATGCTTACTAGGTAGCACAAGGAAAAGAAATCCTGAGTTCAGGAGCACCAAGAACCTCCCAAGCACCATGCACAGTCATACCCGTTCCATGCATCACTGAGGAGATCTCTGCAATGCCCTTCTCCGGACTTGGGTGCTTGAGTCCCTGGTGGTTCCTGGGACATCCCAGCAGGGAATTTCACCCACCACATCCATAATGTTGACATTAGCTGCTCTTCCCTAATCTCATCTGCCAAAATAACTGTCTCTTTCCAAACAGATTCATCTTGGGGCATGGCAGATTTCACTCTACATAGCCAAAGTTAAGCAAAGTTAGAAGCCCACAAAAAATAAGCCCTGTAAGTGTGAATTATCAAGCAAATTTAAATAGCGGTGACACTTGCTTGTAATCAGATAATAATGGTCCAGATCCTGCACTGTATCTCAGTACAGCTCCATCAACACCATCATTCTCCAGTCACTACACTATCACCAACCGATAATTTAGCCTGGTGGCCCTAGTAAGACTCATTTTTATTTATTATTCCACATTACAGAACCCAGGGTTTTAAAGACTTATAAAAGAAATTGTATCGTCTGTGGTCACTGCAGTGTTCTGAGAGTTCACATGGCAAGAAGCATTTGTCATTGTGTGAACTGAGTTGAAAATACATTTTTAATTTAAAACTGGCACTTCTGAGCCTTTTGTGTTATCAGCTACCATCTTGCTGACAATTCATATAATTTGTGACTGTAGCGGTATGAGGCCAATATCAGAAATTATAAATCTGCTTTCATTTTGCTTAACTCCTTCTTTGCTCTTCTTTGTACTTCTCCTGCTGCTGCAGCCCCTGTTATTGGCACCACAGCATAGCAGGGAGATGCATATACAGAGCTAGTCCTGGTATTATTGTGGGACCCTAGCTGTAGGCACTTTGTCCAGACACCCAGCCCTGCTTGGAAAAGCAGAGGATCCTTGAACAGCTTTTAGGAAGGAAGAGATTCATGCCCTATCCCTCCAAAGCCTATTTCTGGGATCACCTTCACTGACAATAGCCATCTGCCTTCTTTCCCATTAATGGCAAAGCCCCATTCAGGCCCAGGACCCCATTAGCCTAGGTCAGTCATTCTGCATTTGTTGCCTGAAAGCCCTTCTGACGTTGTTCAGGGTGACAGGTAATGATACATATTTCTCTGAACTGATGGGAGGGAAATGCCCAGTGATGCCTGCAGAGCTTTGCTTGCTCGCTCTGTGTGTCCATGCACCGGCAGCCGCTGGACTTCGCTGCAGTAAGCAGTGCCTGGATGCAGGGCAAACAGACTGTCCCTGGCCCGCATCACTTGTGAGCAATGCATTGCAATTATAACAGGTTATTAACGTTTTGAGGAAATCTAAGCATTTTATTTGGCAGAAAGGGATTGGTTGTTCCTCAGGAAGAGGACAGGAGTGCAAGAGTACCGGATTCACCTCAGTTGCCATCCAAGTTTCCAATGCGGTAGGAAAAGTGAATTACCTCAGCTGCACAACTCTAGCTGCACATTAATACATGCCTAGAATTCACTTAGGACAGCAGTGAAGCCGTTAGGATGGGTTTTGAAGACCTGTGATTTAATATTTAAATAAATGTTTAAACATTCATGTTCTTCTTACAGCTGACAGACCCATCTTGGGTCATGGTAGAAACAGATTTATAGCCTCTCTGAAGCAGTCCGCTCCAACCGCTATATGAGAATAATACTTTGCACTTTGGTGGCATATTTCATCTGAGATCTCAAAGCGCTTTGCAAGTGCACAATAATTAGCTAAACCTCATAATGCTCCTCTGCAGGAGGTGTTGTGTTATTTGTCCATTTAACAGATGTTAAAAATGAAGCATGGCGATGTTAGCTCCACTTGTAATGTTTAACAAACAAGAAGTGTTTGCAGTGTATAGCAGACACAGCCATAGTAAAGGGGACACACAGTTTGTAAGTACTAGCATCACTAATGTTTTATAATCTTCAGTATGACATGAAACCAGAACAGCTGCTAGAATTTCACCTCTGCCTGCCATCCTCTGAAGGAGGATGGAAAGAAGTTGTGTAACAAAGCCAGGGGTTTAAGGTAAACACGCAGGTAAAGGCCTATTTCTGTGGACATCACAGCTCAGGGACCCCCGTTTACTCGAGGCCACCTACGTTTATGAACGTGCAGCAGGAGCAGCTATTTTGCCAGCAGCGTCTTCCTCCTGAGTGATCTTCTTTGTCCACGTCTGTACGTGTTCCAGGCTGAGGCAGCCACAGAGCATGAGCGTGGTGAAGAAGGACAAGCCAGCAGGCAGCCACCACCAACCTGGTGGCCCAGGACATGGTCTCTGCGGTGGCCAAGCACCTTGGGACGGCATAGCTGAACAGGAGCCTGCAGGAGACACCAAGGACCTCAAGATCAACCACAGAAAAGGGCTGGAAATGGCATTAGCAAGTGTATGTCATGTATAAGAAAAGTATAGAAAACACCTAGCAGTCCAGAGTAGTATAAAGCTATTTGAATTGTACGTGGAAGAAAACAGGCTGGATAGAGAGATGACAAGAGAAACCAAAAGATGCCCAAAGTGTTGCTGAGACCTCAATGGGATCTGCTGGGATTGCAATGAAGGATGAACAGATGGCAGAGAAAAAGTGATTGACTTTGTTCAAAAAAGCAGGGAATGATGGGTTTCAAGGCTTGCTGCAATTAGTACCCTTTCACTCTAAATGAATTGCTCATTGCAGTAATAAATTCAGGAACTGCTGCTTTTGGTCTGCCCTTTTCACAGACAAGGGACAAGGAGACTGCACAAGCCCTAGGCAAAACTTGAAATTTTGGCCTTTTATATATTAAGGTGTATCAGGGTGACAAACCTGGATTTCTATAACCTATTATTCCTTTCCTTCTCCCTACAACCAGGTATTGCCAAAATACTCTTCCTGTTATGTCAGATGCTTTGTAAGCTCCAGAAACATGCCTTCTTGGTAAGCAAGGAACAGGATCTCTCAGTCAGAGCTTGCTCCTGAGGGGATTAGGAAATGGCACTAGTTCTTTTGGAGTTTCCCAGGCAATTAAGCGCATATGATCTCTTTTCCCTGCAACCCTCTCAAGATTTTCCTGAAAACCTGAACTACAATAGAATATTCAGAGAAAAAAAAAAAGTGAATAGAAAATAAATCTTCACCTGAACTGCACTCAGCAATCCAGACATACTGTATCACTGCTGAATCTTTTTATGTCTGTATGACCATAGAAAAAGAATCCAGAAATGATGTAAGAATCTTCATCTTCTTAAACTATTTAATTTCTGAGAGCAAAAACTCTGTAGCTACTGGATAAAGGCTTGGCAGTCCATTAGTCTCCAATCCAAAACCGTTTGTCTTCCATCATCCAAACTGCTCTTGAATCACAGCATCTGCAAAAGGGAAGGTGGAAGCAGCCAGGTCCACTCCCTGCCAGGCAGAGGATTATTCCCTAGGCAGCACCTTGTAATGCTTTTTTCAGTCTGCAGTTCATTGTATAATGTGTAGGGGCCTTCACCACTTCTTTGGGACAATTATTATACCATTAGAAAAAGTTGTCCTCTAGGAATTTTTCTAGGTCTACACCATAAAAAAGTTTAAATATGTTCATTATATCACTGTCATCAATGTTTCCGGTAAGTTGTTTGTTTGATAAAAGGTCTTAAAAAGCTACTCCACTGATTCTTCCGGTTTTTCTAACTTAGTTTTAAAAGTAATTAGTAATGTGCTAGTTCTCCATCATCCAGTGGTGAAAAGTTAGAAGAAAATATTGACATGAGAGAGGCAAACATTAATACACAAACAAAATATGAAAATTTTTGTCATGTTCTATTAGTAGTTTCTGTGCTAGCATCTAAGTGCGTTAGCCTTTGTTTTCACTAATGTGATATGAAAATTGCTTGAAATGATTGCAAGGTCATAACTTATTAGGGAAATCAAATGCTAAAATTCTATGATATTAACATAACATGATAGAAAATCGCTAATACCATAGAAAGTCACTAATATGTTACGATGGGTCATCTAGGTAAAGTTTATCTTTTTTTCACATGCTTTGCTGAACTATTTTTACTCCTTTTTCTCCAAAGAGAATGGAAGGTGACAAAGTGACAAGATTGCTGAGGTTGCTGAATGCTGTGCATGCCCTTGAATGCCCTCCTGTGTGAATTTTATGAATGCTGATGTTTTTCTTTGATTGAAATCCCTTGAAATTCAGGCAGAGTTGCTCTGAAATTGTTCTATTCCCTTCAGCAAAGGCCCAGAATCAGTCTCTTAATTATCTCCACTTGCATTAGGAAAAGATGACTGTCAAGCATAATGATACAGCTTTTGTACACAAGCAAGTTCTGTTTACATGGATGATAATGACATCAAGGGCCACAGTCACACGTAATTACAACTTCTAAGATGCTGCAGCAGCTCTTGTTAAGAGCGCAGGTATTTTTATTTGCGCTTGCTTTCCATCTGATGAAATAGCGTGGAGTTTTTCCAAGTAATCTGGGCTCTCAGTTGTCAGAAATTCATAACCAGCCAGAGCTTTCTTGCTTTAAGACTCACAGATATTTTTAGAATGGCAGCTCAGACAGACCACGGAGGCCAAGGACAGGAGATGGGCAACTGGGCAAACAGATCCCTGGAGCTGCAAAATGACTTTGAGGTATCCTATTAGGGCATAGTTCTTATTTTGTAAAGGATCTCCAGGGCAACCTTTTATAGCCTGGCTCAGTAGTGTGGTTCAGTCCCTGTGAAAAGTGGGTGAATGAAAACTGTGCTGATTGTCCTTGAACTTGGAAGTCCCCAAAATGGATCTTCTATGTCCTTTGCCATTGCAGTTCCTCCTTGCATTTCTAAGGATCCTCAGTCTGATTTTTTCAGACCTTGTCTTTGTGACTTGTGTCACTGGAATCAATGGGTTTAAGAATTTACACTGAGCTGGTTCACAACTAGTTTAGCCTCTGAATTTATGTCTTTTTGTTTGTCTTCACTGGACTTCTTTGTATAATCCTAAATCTGTACTGTTGCCATGCAGGAAGATAGTCCTGCAAGGCCAGTTATACAGTTTTATCTCTTCTGAACGTGTATTGGTACAGCCAGCTGCAAATAAAAATATTCACATATATAAATGCACAATTCTGTTCTGCCACCCCCCCTTTTTTGTTTGTTTGTTTGTTTTTAGGTTTTGGGCAATAGTCCATGTAGTTTCTGTCATAGGCTATGGGGAAGAGTTTCCTCAAATTCTGAAGTAATGGTAGCTGTCCTTGCTTGTGGGAAAGTAATAGAAGTTACTTATCTGTGCTATACTTTGTGGTAAAAACATTTAAAAAAAAAAAAAAAAGAAGTTTCTCTGTAGCCTTCAGTTAAAGTCTTTCTCCCTAGCTTTGAGGTGACTGTCTTGGCCACTGATTGGAATGTTTAATTTCTTCCTTTTCTTCTCCTCTAAAGCTGTATCCCAAACGTAGGGTTTGTAATTTGGGGAAGATTTTGCTTTGCCCACCTCAGCGAAGATGTGCGCCTCCATCAGCAGTGCTGGGTACCTGGAGAGCCTCCCTGCTAGCAGGGACATGGGCAGCAATTTCCTGAAGCTGATGAAAAAGACAACCCTGAAGACAATTGCAACCTAAGGAAGGAGAGGGGATTTTCATACTCAGCGCAAGCTGAAGCCAGGAAGTATTCCTGCCCTTTAATCTTCATGCTGCAATAGGAAGTCCTTCTGCACAAGAAAAAGCCCTAAGTGAAAAGTCCCATGGCAGTAGCATGGATGGTATTAAGCAAAAAAAAGCAATCCTTTACTCATGTGGGAGATTTTGACTTCGGGGCAAGTAATCCTTTTTTCTATCATTTTTGAGGGGCTAAAATGGGAGCATGCAGAGTGAAGATGTGTGCAAAGTGTTTGTTAGGTGCGCTAATGTCCCCCAGAGTTAATGGGATTTAGGCACACATCTGCCATTATGCTTTAAAATGTCTTTCATTTTGTACTTTTTTGGCAATCAACATCACTCTTGCTGCCATGTAAAGCTAGTAAGAAATTAATACACTGAAGAATGCCATGTGTGCATTTGATAATACAATTAAAATAAAACACATACTCCATGGCTCATTCCTGGTAATTCATTCCTCCTTTGCTTCCTGCAGACCCCACCTCCCGTGAGTGCATTGGCATGCATGAACACAAACACACCAGCTTGCAAAAATAAGGACAAAACATTGCATTTTAGAATGCTTGAAATAATCGATTTTTTTTGAAAAGTGTTATTTATTTCTTATACTCACTCTCAGCCTCTCTCTCTTTCTTATGCTTATTTTAAAGCCCTGAAAGATTTTCTTAAGATATTATATTCACACTGGAAATGCTAAGTTCTAATGTTTATCTTAATGTAACATTTCATACACTGAAAAAATCTTTTTATTCCAAGATGACATTATCTACGGTTTACAAAATGATTATGATGATTGCTTGGAGGGCTTGGCTTAGGAAATCTAGCCTTGACACACATTACTTTTATGGAAAAATAAATTTATCTCAATTGGCTCTTAATGTCATCTGAAGAAGGGAGCTATTTAAAATTAGCTGCCAGACACAGAAATAATCTTAGTGGAAATTAGAATATATTTCATAAAGACATGAACTGGCTAACCTGACTTTTGGGTAGTGCAAGTATTTTAACACTTCTTATTACTACCTGAAAGATGTTTCAGGCAGGGTTTTGAGATGAAGCCTACCAATTCATTTCCCACATTCAGTGCTGTGTTCCAATATGCTGAAAATGTTTGCAGAAAACAAGATATATTGTACCCCTGACTTTTGTGCAGCTCTTTGGAGAGCTTTGCAGTATCAATAAAACAAATTAACTGAAATAACAGCTGTGCTAATTACGGACAAGTTTAAAAAGCCGAGGCTTGTGTTTAGGTTTGGAAATGCCAGTGGACTCAGCTAATTACCACATGCTGTCGCGGTTAGAGCAGCCAGGTCATGTTATCAAGACCTTTGTTGTCCAAAGGCAAAGAAAATAATGGAAGGAAAATACCCAGCACCTGAAATAAAGACCGTGGGCAGCAGGTGCCAAGTCCGGCCCCTTCCCGTCCCGACATCCAGGCTGGTGTTGGAAGCAGGAGGGTATATTCACATCTGAGAATTAAGCCTTGGGACTAGTCTGGATTATTTTTTTAGCAGTTTTTAAAGTGTCTCTCTCTTGAAACAGAGGCTTTTGCAGCAGAGGCTTTTGCAGAGTCTTATTTGTCTGCGTCATTTGTAGCCCTGCTCATTGGAGTCTGCTCAAGGCGCAGAGGGTGAGCACCTCTTTCTGGCCGGCGCGGGATCCCTGTGAGCCCCGGCGAGGGCACGTCCCGCTCTGCGACGCGGTGCCGGGAGCCTGGCGCTCCTCTCGCTTGTGCCGGGGGGCCGTGACGGGTCACAGCGACGGCCACGAGGCCGTCCCGCAGCGAGAGCTGCTGCAGAGCACAGCCAGGCTCTGTGAGCTCGCTCACGGCGAGGAGCTGGGTGGGAAATAAGTGAGAAAAGCACCTGGCCTGAAAAAGAAACCATCGGCAGTAGGCAAAACAGCCTAATTTGAATATATTTTCCTTTATTCCCCCCTTTTTTTTTTCTTTTTTTTTGATTGGTCAAAATTTACTAGATATTTCCTAAAGGTTGTTTGGCTTTTTGGTTTCCTAAGAGAAAAATGAAATTTGTCATTAGTGCAATCCATTTACTTAAAATCCCATGCCCAGGGAAGACAGACACACACGCTCCGCCTGAGTTTTGACATATCAGCCTCAGCGTACACAAATCACCAGCTTTAAATTTCCACAATCACATGCTCCATTATCAACCACACAGATAGTAGGGCAAGCCTGAAATAAAACTGCTTTGTTCCACCCAGGAGCTTAATAATATCCCTTATAAATCAGGATTGGCTGTATGGTTTCTTGCACACAACCCAGAGATTCTTTCTGTAAAAGGCATTGACCATCCATGCCACTCTCTTGCCTCTTTTTAACTGAAGAGTTGCTTTTTGGAGGAGGAGAAGGGGGGGGGGGAAAGCGAAAATTTATGGGTTATGAATATTGACACAGAATATATTCTTTGTTTATTGAAGTCTTGTTTACATAAAAGCTCTTCACAGGCTACCCCCTAAGTCCAGAGGTCCTACAGCAGTGTCAGTGAGCTGTCTGGGTATTTTTTCCCACGTATTGCGCCGCTATTCCGCCAACAATAGAGACCCATTAACGTTTGGCCCTTCAAGTTAGCGCAGCCCAAGCCTCAGTGGCAGGACGTCTGCCCAATATGTAAAATAATGGAATGAATGGATCCTTGGAAACAATGATAACAAGACCTGGCTGAGCTAACTGTGACAGCATGTGGTAATTTTCCAGCCCGCTGCCCCTGTAAAGAGAGCCGGAGCACAAAGCTGAGGCTGTGGGGCAGGTTGGGCTGAATGGCTGCAAACAAGTGCAGAATATCTGATGATGTCATACACACAATTTGACAGATGGGGTTAGGAGGGTTGTCGGGTTTTTCTTGTTTTTTGTTTTCCTTTTCTTTTCCCTTAAACTTGAACTTAACTGTTTATTTCCCAGCGCCTCCGCCCCCGGCGAGTATAATGCGGCAAGCCACACCTGCTTGGAAAATGCCTCTCAGAAGCGGGGTCACGTGTGCGCTTTAGGGAACAACCTAATTTCCTGGTGAAAAATGGCATCGCTTTGCGCTGAATGCTCTGGGAATGGCGGGAGAAAGTGCCTATAGAATGATGCATTATCTCTGTATTCAGCCCCGCGCCTGTGTTTTGAATCTCGCTCCCTCTGAATCCTAATACACACTTTGAATGGCATAAAGAAGTATTGTGGGTGCCTCGCTCTAGGCATGACATCAGAGCAACAGACAACCAGAGCTATCTAAACTGATTACTAATTTCGGTTTGGTGTCTGGATGCAAAATGCGTTAGAAAGGGTTTGTTTGCTTGTTTTACTATGCCAAAATAGGGCGGGGGGGTGCTGTTTGGGCTGAAATTCTCTCTAAGCTGGCACGGGTAGCAAACTTTTTTGAAACACAGGCAATACTTTAAAAACATCAAGTGCAATCTGAATAAACAAATCAGAGGGCCAAATTTTGAGGACAGCTTTTTTTCCTTGCTTTCAATGCCATTTTTCAAACAGAGAAACTGTTGGGGGGAGGGGGGGGGTGCTATCACAGCTTGAAATTATCATTATCCATAATATTTATTATGCCTGTGCCTCATCAACAGCCGCGGATCCACCCCCTGTGAGCTAAAGCTGCTATGGACTCGGAGTAGCAGGCTCTGTGACCCAGAGGGACTGCAGTGAAATGGGCAAATTCAGCACAGAAGTAAGCACAAGAGTTCTCTATATATCCCCAATCGATTAAATCCCTCCTGTCCTCAGTACGACAGGAAATGGCAGGATTCTCTAGAATGGGGAAAGGGAATTTGAACACTTCCAGCGTAATTTAAACAACAGGTCAATTTTATTGCAAAGGCATGACCTTCTGGCTCCGCTTTATTGTATTGCATCTTTGCGAGGCTCAAGCTCCAGCAGCCTGGGAAGAGCACAGTGAGACCACGCGTTGTTTCACGAGGCTGTACAAAAATACTCCCGAATACCTCTAGCTCTTGCCTTTTCATTGCTCCCTGCTGTACGAACGGAAAGTTTCCAAGTTATGGAAGGTTTATGTTTTCACTACCTTTTACTCCATACATGAAGTCAGGACTTTTCCACCCATGAAAACTCCCCTCTGCTCGTCAGAGAATTAGCCAAATTCTGGCACAGAGTTGCCGTAGTGAAAGTGTGGCAGAGACTTCAGCCCGCACACAGTTTCTATGAGGAGAAAATGTTGCTTTTTTTATTTACAGGATGTAAAATAGTTAATGAAGAAGGCATTGGCAATAAGGCAGAAAATGACTCGTCAAATCACAGTTGATAACTTTTTAATTAAAAAAAAACTTTTAATGTCTGCATGCTTAAGCAGGTAAATGTATCAAGTATATAATTTTTAATTAAATTAATGAATTGTCTGTATCATTATTATTATAAATTATTCCATAGCGAGTAATTTTTAATGCTAATATACTTAAGTAAAATATAACATAAGATATAATTAAATAATGTAAAGTGTATCTATTTTAGCATGACAAATGAAGAATGCTCTCTTCTAAACACACTAGGAAGAATAAATATAAATTTCAATGCTTTTGCATGTTATAGTTGGAGCTTTGCTTTCAAGGAAACACTTTTGACTTTCTTTAAATGTAGGAAACCTTAGTGCATGGTGGTCTAAATTGATTCAATACAATGGGTCAATCATTTTTCTCCAGAGCACAAATGCTCATTCCCACAGACCTCTCCACAGACCAAAGAGCCTCTGCAGTCATACAAGTATGTAGCCCAGATGAGGGTGGCAGCAGCAGACCTAACTTTTATTAAGGCTACACCTGTGTTGTACCCTAAGTGGACCCTTAGGAACTTCTGGTGGCAGCTGGTCACGCCACAGAGGGAGAGAAGGGCTGGCACCAGGAACCACAACACGAGCACCAGAGACTCAGGCGTCGTGCTAGCAATCTAGGCATACAGCTGGCCAATAAACTTGCATTTTGGGCAGATGCTTTCACAGAAATTTAATCAGAAAGAAATGTGCAATTTTTTTATGCATACATTGCTGTACAAATACGAAGTGCCATCAAATTTAAAATACTATTCTTCATTTCTGTATAGATTGGCTAAGCAGCAGAATGCAAGCATGCAAGTAAATCACCCCCATGTCCATTTTGTAGAAGAACCAGGGGAAAAATGACAAAGTGACAAAATGACATGGAATAGTCATGGACCTTTCTTGTCTTGTTCCTCTACTCTAATAACTAATTCTGTCCCTGATGAGCTCTGCGTTACTCTTTTGCTAAGCTGTTTTTCCTAGTCTAAAGCTTGCATGATATCAGGTAGGCATGGACTCAGGAAGCAATTTCAGCTCTATAATGACAAATCTCTGGTTCTGCACACCATGGTGGTTTAGATCCAGGTGTGAATCGAACTGGTTGTATAGGGCACTTGGTTGAAAAAAAAAAGTTTGAATTTGAGCTCTCTTTTTAGAGGATATACATTGTAATAATTATTATGAGAATCATGCTTACATAGCAGTACAGCTCTGTTTTTAATGTAGAGTTATCAAAATCCAAGTTGAAATGATTACTTAATTTTCAGTCTGTAAAGGAGAAGAAAAAGGATATATGGCCTTGTTTATGCACAAAATTGGTTTTAAATCAATTAAACTGGTAAAAACCCCTATGTGAACACATTTAAATTGGTTTACATCTGGCTTGTATTAATTTAACTTCATTCAGTTTTCACCAAATCAATGCAAATGTGTAATTAGCTTAATGGCTCTTGCTCTTCCAGAACAATAGTCTTTCAGGCTTGACAAAGGGGAGCTGTTTGCATTTTCCAGAGATTCCAAAGGAGGCATCTAGCCATTTTTATACAATCACTTTTACTATTTCCTTATTCTTCCCTTTGACTACTTAAGGGCTGATTCTAAGCATTAAATAGTCAAAAGTGACAGGCCATGAGGCCAGGTGCAAGGTAACCCAGAGAAAGAGGCTTTTCTGTGTTTTTATGGGCTCAGATAAAAGAGCGCTCTGCGGCAGATACAGAGTAGGTCACCCACTCCAGCTTCTGGGTATTTTTAGGGTGTTAATTTCTCCATCTAATCTCCAACATTTGTCACTTGTCAAACAGTCTTCGTTTGCCCTTTCTCAGGCATTAATTCCATTCATTAATTGCTGTTGGGCTTAACTATTTTTTCAGTTAATTAAAGTGAGTGTTTCTTGCTTGGGAATAAATACCCAGCCCTGGGGCTTTGTCCACGTCCACGCTGTCCTTTGGGCTCCCTCCAGAAGAGCTGGGAGGTGTCTGCTTTATTGTCTTGTATTTTCTCTAAACTGGTTTTGTTTAGGAACATACTTATGTGGGGACATATCCCCAAAAGTGCTAAATAGTTGATGGGAATTTTCAAGTGTCCTCGGAAGATACCCTCAAGAGAAGAGAGATGACGGTGATCAGAAACCCCACCAGGTGCCCTGCACTTCATACAACCCATCCCTGCACCTTCTAGAAGGTTTGTAAAAATAAAAACTTATTTTAAATAAAAGTAACAGGTTATCCATAGTTACCCTCTGTTCTGAACTGTCCCTTGTGTTTATTTTCTGTAACACTGTGTTCCTTAGAGAGAACGATGCAGGAAATATGTCAGGACATTCTTTATGCAATGGCTCAGATGTCATGACACGAGCGGCTGAAGCCAGGGAGTTCATTTCAAGGCCTTGAGAACATCACAGTCTTGTAAAACCAACCAAATAATTTTCAGCTTTACCAAATGCAGCCATTATGTAAAAACCTTTCCCATAAATCATCCTAAACTTTTTTTTTTCTCAATGGCAATTCAATATAAACCTACTTTTCCAATCAGGCATATCTGTGGTATGAAACACCAAAGAAAACCATGAAAGCTGCTTTTGTTAATTCACTCTAGAAATATAAATAACTGAACTAGCAGTCAGTTGCTTTTGACATGGGAGAACTGCTGGAGAAATTAAGATGCCAAAGGATAAACTGAAATATTCAGTAAATTACATATTGCAAGCCCTGATGGAAATCACTAATACATTATTTCAAGTGATTGGTAACTGAGTTAGTGTTTTCTTGCCGATATTGCCTTGGCCATCCTGGCTATGAGTTTCTGAAAAGCGAACCATTTTTTCTAATGCATTATATTGTTCTAACCATGAAAGTTCAAAAACAAAATCCTATTCCCACTGTGGAAAAGACACCATTAAGTTTTAATTGAAAATAGATACTGCATCAGGAAAAGATTAAGCAATGTGTGATAACACTTTTAAGTATTTTCCATATCTAATCTACTTGAAAAAAAAGTTCTTATTTTTGGAACTACTGTCTCATTCTCCCTCTCCTCCTTAATACTGACAGTCTTGGAGAGCAGTTAGAAACGGGGCACAGCACACCTGAAATACGGAGAGGGAACAAACAAACCCAACTTCAGGTGACCACGGACGGGCTCTGTCAATCCAGAACTCCTCAACAGCCAAGCATTTGGGGGTGTGAGGATGGCTATAGACTTAATGTAAAAGAACCATGTTTAATGGTCTACAGATAGGGCTTTTACTGATGTTTGTGTGAAGGTAATTGCAGATATGGCTACACCCCGGCCTTTATCAAAACAGAAAGATGTAATGTGACCCGGTGTCTCGAGACAGCGGGTGGTACTGCAGATTCTCCTCTTGACGAGCAGAACATGCCAGGAGGCACAGGTGGCCACTGCTCAGAAAATGTGGGGTTACCCCCTGCCGCACACCCACCGTTTCTGTCTCTCCTGCCTCCCCCTCGGGGATGCCCAGGCAGAACCAGCGCCTCCCCGCAGATTCAACGTACACAGACTCCACGGTAGGTACATGAACCCCTATCAAATTCCTGCGTAAAAGGTGGTGCACACACACCTGTGTGCTAGCTGGCAGCAGTCTAAACACTTTATTTTGTGCCTATCATTAAAGCTACGCAGCTGAAGCATGTTCATTAGCTACTTCTGTTTCTGGTCTACATTACCTTTCTGCTGCATAGAAGCAGAAGCAGATACACTCAATAACTTATTTTAATATCGAGGAAAGAGAGAACAAATACATAGCTTTTATTTTGCATTTTACTTCTCAAATTATTCTTTAAAAGTGCCAGTCACAATGACCTATACAAAACAATGCAAATCTGTTAAAATTAACAGAAAAGAAGGCTTTGATCCAGGCAGGAGGCTGTTCCTGCTCTCATAATAAAGTTTTGCTAGGATGTATGTGTGTCTTTTTTTTTTTTCTCAACTGCAGCATTTACAGTAGTCCACATCTGGCATTCAAGGCTGAAGATCCAAAAGATAAATAAGATATGAACAGTATGTGATTGCTTGACGACCTTTCTGTATGTTCAGTGTAAGCTCAGCATTGGTTTATCTTTGTCAGAATTATATGATTATTTTCTGATATGTCTTACAACACTGATGTCAGCAAAGGATAATGTGACTAGTGTGACAGCGCTTTGAAATTTTATCCAAGCCAGATTAAAAGCTACAGTATTCAAACTTTCTTTCTCTTCTTTTATGATCAAATTTAAACTGGGTAACACTTATGCCTTCTTGTTGGCTGAATAAAGAGTGACATCTCCTTCTTCAAAGAGAAAATGGCAAAAATAGATGAAAACCCCCCACTCATTTTGTAGGTATGAAAACCATTTTACTGGAACTCGGAGTCTTTAGAGAAGGTATAATCGTCACAGATGGCCCACTTAAGGCTGTTAATGTATAAAGTCTTGCCTGCTGTGCATTACAAGGCTATAATTTTCATCTTGGGGTTCCTATGACTAAACAGCTCAACTTAGCTCTCTTGGTTTATGACATCAGAGAAACCCTCGGTGAAATTATAACCTTGGGAATACCCTGCAGATGCTTTTATTTCTACTTACCGTTTTGAGCTGCTTACATATCACTGCGGAGCAGGTTAACAGTAAGCGATAAAACAATGTAAAGTTTATTTAATATATAAGAACGGTTTCCTTGGGTGATGTGGTTCACAGCAATATCGATTGTTTAAGAGGACGTGGCATTGCCTTTGTGAGTGCTTTTCTCCAGCCTCTTTGCTGAGGGCCAGGCTCACGGCCTGGTGGCAGAGGTCGGCGTGGCCCAGGTGCTGGCCACCCTCTTTGGCCGAGCTGACTGGTCTCTGCTCCCTCACGGCTGCTGAGGGGTACAGTGAGCACCACGCGCCACGGCTCTTCCTTGGCGGTGTTTGTGTTGGTTGCTCAGACGTCCCTGGCGTGCACAGACCCGTAGCTGTGAGGGCAGAGCCCCAGCACTTTCATTACTGGTGAGATTTGCCCAGCCTCCATCCTCCTTCTTGAGCAGGTCCCGAGCCCTGAGGCAGGCAGCCTGCGCAGAGCAGTATGAGCACATGAGGCAAAGCATGATCTGTGCCTACAAAACTGATGTTCCTCTTTCTGATCCTGACTTCTATCAACCCGTGAATTATTCCTAGGTGCTCACTAGGCAGCTCTGAAGAGTGAGCTTTTCAGTATGTGGGTGCCACTTTGCAGGCTATTTCTTCTGAATCCTTGCCATTTATTCTTCCCAGTAGGTGACCAGTCACTCCAGTCACTTTGGTGATGTCGCTACCACTCTTTATTTGGAAAAAGGTCTTTAAAGCAGAGTGCTTTAAAGCAGAGTTGATAGCTGCCTAGACTGCATATCTGCTGGGATGCACATGATGGGGAAAGCAGCACTGAAGGTCCACACTTCCCAATTTCCCGAAGTGCGTCTGTAGCGTGCATGCGCAATGAACAGCATCAAATCCACAAACCATCATGAAAACATACCAGCATTTTTGCTTGTAAAAATACTCTTTATTGTCATTTTCTGTACTGTTCAGATTTCTTTAAAATGTTTAAAATTCCCCATGCTTAATGTCCATTAAGGAATAAAAAATTAGAAGAGTATGTAGTTGCTACAGCTTGGTACCATAACAGATTGTAACATTTTGGTCCACTGCTTTTATTTTCATAATAAGCCAGTTTCTTGGTGTTTACTATTACGTAAGCTGATTCTAATCTTCCCTCACACACAATCACAGACTGATGTGTTGCAAAATGTAGGGGACTGAGAGGAAGAGGTGGCTACTTGAGATCTCTTCCAGTATCATAATCTGGATTTCTGCATTATAACTATTGAAGTTCTTCCTAAGTAAAATCTAAAATAAATTACATCAAAGAAACACCTCTATGCCTTATAGAGTACGATCTAACATCTTGGAAATCCATAGCTCACTGGAAACAAGAGGTATTGTAGTGTCCTGTAGGGGTTAAACATTCCTGTAATTTCTTGTCACAAAGACCTTCAGATCATACTACATTGTCCATCTCCTTTGGAAACATTTGATATAGCATTACTTGGCATTCAAAAGTAGCTGTGTTTCACCCAAAACATGCAGGAACTGCCTCCATGGATAATACCAAAGCACCATACTGATGAGAAGTGTAAAACACGTCTTATTTCCACACTGCTGTAAGAACAGATTTAAATGCAAAGAAAGGAGCCAAATAAGTGCTCACAAATAAGTGCTTAAGTCATTTAGATGTTTTGCTTTATATTTTCACTGCTCTGCTTCATGTTTCTATCATCTACTAGAGGCAGATACTGAAACCAGGAAGAAAATTATATTCAGAGGAGTTTAACTGCGTGGTGCAGTAGTCAAGTGAAATCTCCCAGGTAAAAACCCAGCTGCTAGATGAGAGGCATTTAAACAAGACTCTTGAAAACTTTTGGAGCACTTTGCTGCATAAGGTCACCACATTTGCAGAGGCCTGCTCATCAGCTATTATCACTACTGAACTTATGTTTTGTCTCATCTTACTTCTGCTTCCGTCCCACTGACCTGTTTCAAGGTAAGCCCACATTGACTTCAGCAGTAATTTTGATTCTGAAAAACATGGGAATCAGGCCTTTGATGTTATTTGATATTAAAACAGATTAAAACTATTTGTCTTCTGCAATGGTGCTTTATTTTTGCTTTATTAATTTTCTTTTATCTCATCACGTTTGCATATACCAGGATTTTGTAACATTAGTGAGTACACCAAGGGGTCTTGTCAGTGTTTCCATTATCATTCATAAATCATGATTTTCAAGGTTAATATTTCAACAGTTGTAAATCACATCTTGCTGAAATGAAGCAGCGTGGATTTGAGTCTATTCTTTCCCTTCTGAAGTTGGTTTTGACCCATTAAATCATTTTTGGCTTGTTTCTTGAGTGACAAGGGGCACAACAGTAGGCTTCAGCAAGCATTTGGCTGGAATCTCCTGAATAACATCACTATCCAAAGAAAGAAAGGGGTAGAAAATCAAAATTAAAGAATTTCTATATTAGTGAGCTCCGCACCTGTGTGAGGCCTTGCGGGGCCTCCGGCAGGCGCAGGTTTCTCGCAGTGCCCAAGGCTCGCAGTGCTCTGCGCCGCAGAGCAGCAGAGCCCCTTCCTGGTGGGGCAGCTGCTGCTCTTCTTGCAGCGATCCTGGGGAACCCGGCGCCGGCAGCAGCGTGACGCTCGGGAAGCCTCGGCCCCACAAACTTGGCAGCAACATCCATTTCACTCGGAGACCTAGGCCTGATGCTGCTGGCATCTAGCATTGCAAAGGATCAGGCACAGAGGTGCTGCTGAACAACTAATGTTACACTTACTGGGTGTTTTTCTGAGATAGACATAGTCTGTCTTTACTGAGAGATGCCCATTCCTATCTGCTTAATTATTGCCGTTTCAAAATAGGTATGAGATAAAAATATATATGTACATACATATATAAAGCAGGACCTAGAGGTAGCCCAGAACAATTCACCTGAATATTTAAAACTTTTATATATATATATATTTTACATGAGAAAAAAATCAGGAAAAGATATCAATTTTTCAGTGTTCTAATAGTAATTTAGTCTTTCTGTTATCAAAAGCTAAAACATAAATCTGTACAATCAGCTTGCAGAGGAACAGTGTCTGTACAAATTAAGCCATTTTTAGGACGTTTAAACTTAAGACTCAGACCTCCATCTTAGTAAAAGTCCTCACTGGGGATTTTTCTTTTGTGATTTTTCATCACAAAGAATTTGAAATTATTTTGTGCATCATTCTGCTCTTCTTTCTTTTTGCCTCAGTGAGATCTTGAGTAAGAATCCCAAGCAGACCTCATCAATGCACCTCAAGAACCATTTTATGACCCTCATATAACACTTTACATGACTGTTTAATTTCCTATCTAAAACAAATTAACTGTTGCATGCTCTAATCAGGACACAAAGGATCCCAGATCTTGTCTGGAAGTATGCGGAGGTTACCGAGAGGTTGTCCAGATTGATGGTTCCAGGGAGTGTATGACCCAAGGATGAACTTTGACTAAACTTTGCTCTTTGTGCACTTGGCAGTCTGTATTTGGAAAGCATCAATTGTCCACATTCAACGTATTAAATGTAAGGCATATGCTTTCCTCGGGCTTGGAGCTTCTTTGTTTTTATAGAAGCCAAAATCTTCATCAACCTTATTTATATCGGTTATACCAGTTATTCCATAGCTATTTCAATCTGCTTTAATACGCATTTATTTCATTGTAAAGTATGTAACCGTTTCAGATTTTTCTGCCGTTTCCTACTCTTCTAGATTGTGTATCCTCATCATCACTAAGCTATGGCAAAGAAAACAAGGATTGTGTCTTGTGTCTTGTGTCTTGGCTGGTAAATTCCCACTGCAATGGGGCAAGAATTTGCTGTATTACCTCAGCTCCATTCCCCTCATAGCCAGTGCTGGAGTCAAGGTTCCCATTTGTGTGTGTGTGTTTGGGTTTTGTACACAAATGTAGACATCACGAAAACAAGAATGGGAGACAGAAATTTCTTTCTTGCCAGTAATCCTATTATCCACCAAAGAAACTTCTACTGAAAATAAAAAGGGTTGCCAATGCTGTTTGTGGAAATAAAATCGCCTATATATGGTGTTTTAGCTTCTGCAATTAAGTGGCAAATTCCACAAAATTAAAAAAAAATCCTAAAACTGTGCTATGAAATTAATCATTTTTCCTATCCTATTCCTAACTCAAACACAGTGCCCATTAGGGCTATTTCTGTCAGGCTATTAATATACAGAACAGCCTACTAGGGAGAAAAAGACAAAAACTATTCTAATCCTCAGGCCTTACTGTCCTTGTTTACATGCTTTGCTCATGTGTTTTAGCTCACAGATTTTTCTGCTTCATCTTAGTAGCCTTATTCTTTATCACAGGTCTGAATGCATTAGGAAAGATTACTTTGCTTTGAAGGATGAGACCAGTTAAAACTTTTTTTTTTAATTGACCCCAATTAAAAGCAAGTAAATATTTAAAGCATCTCTACAATCATAATAACATTTTGATGGGCTTAGAGCGAATCCTTTTGGACTGTATTCTGGCCAAAAAAAATGTTATACCAATTTCTCATCAAGTTTGTGGTTTTAGTGGTACTAACAGAGCTATAAATGTTTGTGGAGACAACTGCTGTGTCTACATGAAAACTGCTCTCAGCCTTCAGACATACTTTTTTTACACTCATAAAGATTTCAAGCTTATGTAGAATTCAAGTTGCTGGGATCATGCTCCAGCCCCTGCAACTATCAGACATGGGCTCAGCATCAGAGCTCTGGGCTCTCCAGTGTCCAGCAAAATCCCAGGTCCCGCTCACCAGCCTGGGTCCCCTGAAAGCCAGCGGCACAAGCCACACTTTTCTTAACAAACTGTTCCAGAAACCTTCTCCTTTAACCCATCTGATCTTAAAAATGTCCTACCTACTTCCAGGAGCTCTAGAAGCTCGGTCTAGGATGACTATTTTTAGATTTGCAACTCTAATGAGCTGTTTTCTCCTCATACTAAGCAAAATCTAAATTTTATCTGCTTCTAAACCTGTCTTTCCACAGATGACCCCATGATCAAACTGTCCTTCATTCGCATTGCACCAGTGCAAATCTGTTGGAGGTGGCCAAAACACTTGGGAGGTTCTTGTCCTCATTAACTTCCCCAAGTGCCCTCTGGAGGCACAGAATGATCTCCCACACCTGCACTTTGCCAGTGATCTGCACAAATGCAAGAGAAAGAAATTATCTAAATCATGTAAGAACGAATCATATAGAAATGTACTTAAAAATCTCTTGGAACTAATTGCCTGAGCTGGTCAGGAAAGGTGATAGGATATTACATCCATGCAGATATTTTATTTCCCCACCTTTAGGAGAGATAATATTTGGGACTGGTATGGCACGGCACCACTTGGCGAGACAGATTTCTGGCACAAGGAAAGCCCTTGCAAGCAGCAGGGACTAGGACTGACACAGCAAGGAAGTGAGCACGTAGCTCGCTTGAAAAGCTGAAGGAGCTCACTTGAAAACCAGGAGCTGTGCAGCATAACGCAGAGCGCTCAGCAGATGCTTTTCCAGCTAGATTAGCTGGAAAGTATCCATACAGTTTTTGTCTGTAGACAGAGCCAGGGAAAAACAAGCGTTTTTCTGACACAGCAACTTGCTGTGAGTTGCATGGAGGGAGCATGAAGTAACATAGAGCTCTTCGAGGGGTAAGTTGTTCTGCAAAACTCTTGACACCACCTTGGGTGCATCTATGCTGTTTGATAAAGGTGCAGAGCATATAAGACAACACCTTAGTGCTCTTATGCTATACTTTTTAGGTAAGAACACCTAAGGAGCTGTACACCTAAACTCCACTGTATTAACAGCTGCTGTGGTATTAGCAGTATTTGCCCAGAACAGCTGCCTAGGTGGATCCCGAAGGGAAGAAGCATGAAAACCAAGGTTGGCACTAGGCAGCACTGCTCCCACAAGCAAGCAGCCCCCTTGGCACTTAAAATAAAGACACTTGCATTACACAGCACATATGGGGTGTTCCTGCACTGTGTAAGTGCACTGTTATATTCTGCCTTTTTGCTTCATCACACTTTCTAAATGAAGTACCAATCCCATCCTAAAAAACTTCAGGGAACACCAAGCTTATTTTTTCCCTGGAGTTTCCCAACTGATTTTTGGGCATGCTGGCCACTTATTACAATACCTATGCATTACTTTCTGGAGAACACATTTCCTCCATCGACTTACAGAAGTGATAATTCTAAAAGCAAACTACAGTTATGGCGTTGTTCATTAATATCAATATCAAGGACATATCATGAGAATTGTGGATTTTCCATCATTCATAGATATGCTTCAACCTCTTTTTTTGTTTGTTTGTTTGTTTCAATATCTGCCAGTTTTCATCGGAATAATAAATGCTCGCTCAGTTCTGATGCGGACGTGACACTGTGTTGTGAAGATGTTTGTTTGTGCTTTTTCCAGCCTCTAAAGTGCAAGGCTTGCTCTCAAAAAGCCCATGTTCTGGCACTCCTCAGACGCCAGTGAACACAGAGTTGCAGCTTATTAGAGCTCATCTTCAGAGAAATCCCCTGTTGTAAACAAATGAGGAAACAAGGCTTTTGTATTCCCACCACATGTGACATTAGCTTTTCAATCAGCTGCCTCCCCATTGATTAGTCAAACAGACCAATGAATGTCAACCAACCATCAACGCTTGTGATATTTTTTCAGAGTAAATGACATACATATGTGGTTGCTTTGCTTTAGCTACGCAATCCTTGAGGAATTCATCTGCTCTGAAAGCGGAAGTATTTCTTGGATAAAAGATAACTTGTGATCTTTACCAACTCAAGTACATTTTTCAAGTAGCCCCACTTAACTTTATACCTAAGCTGTGAAGTCAGTTCAGTTCAGTATAGCCACTCTGTAGCAGCTCTTTCCCCTTCTCACAATTTACTTCCTTTAAAAATCCTTCTACTGCCCTCTTTGTGGCTGCTCTTCAAAATCTTTCTATATTAAAACTTTAAATCACTGTTAGAAACATTTATTTCCACCTCACTGCTTCTGGTCAGAGAAGTATTCAGATGACATCCAACTCAATATATAATGATCCTTGAGACTTTTCGTCATTAATAAAAGCTGAACTTCTCTTGTCCTTCTTTTTAAATTCTTCTGGCGGAGCAGCAGAATTCTCTCTGACTCGATCTATAAAGTTTGCACAAGCAGCCTGGTTTAAAAAAGGAACATTCCCATGAGAATCTTGGATTTGTAAGATTCTCACTTGCATTTCTACAGATTTAATTCGCTGTACCTTCCTGGTGAGCGAGTCCCTCTGTATGCTCTCTCCTTCCTGTCAGATAAAAGCTAAGTACACTTGCAGGTTGATGTGAGTGTAACTTCTCACACATGTCAAAACTACATGCTTGTGCAGGCTGAATAGGGGATTCCCTTCTGAAGGTAATGGGACTTTCCTTTTTCAAAGCAAAATGAGCAATATTACACTGTTTTCAACTCTGGCCATATCATGGCTTGGGGTGCGTAAGGCTTAAAATTCTTCTTCTTCCAGTTTCCTTTTAAAATATAAATTCCCTCTCAGGGTACTGTAACGAGGCAAGATGCATTACGGATTGGGGCCTGTGATGAAAAATAATTTAATTTCTAAAATGATTCGGTGAGATAGTAGTAATACTATGTAAAAGCTTCAAAAGGATGCTTGTTTTAAATATCATAGGACACCTTTTATATGCTAATGAAAAAGAAAAATGTCTCTAGGAAGGAAGAACGTGTTTGAGGTTTAAAAAATAAATGAGAAAAAATCTTCAGTCTGCACAGTACAAAGATCCACTTCAGCCTAAGTGTATTCACTGTTCATTTCCTGGTAAATCTCTGGCGGGGGGGCAGAGGGAGGGCTGATTTCACAGTCTACTCAAATGTTCTGTAATTAGAGCAAGGACTGCTCACACTCTTTATCCGCAAGGTCCTTTTTTCCGCCCCCATAAAAGAACAATATCAGTTATTAAGCCACAGGCATAAGGGCAACCTGTTATTTTAACACTAGGACGTTGACTTGCTGGCACTCCAGGCCTAGGCTCTGGGCGCGCGGCCGCGTGGAGCGGTCGCTCAGCCGCAGCGGATGCGCCGCGCTGGGCGGCGAGGGCCGGCGCCGGGTCCCGCACCGCTCCGCAGCGGCACGGCGCAGAGCCCGGTGAACAGTGCTCCAAAACAAGCAGTGCTCGTGGGCCTCCCAACAGTGTGGTATTCACTCTGAACAGCTCTGAAACGTGCTCCTGAAATAGGATTTGACCCGAACGCGCTCATTTCAGCCAAAGTGCTGTCACGAGTTTCAAAAGACAGCAAGTCAGGCTCTACATTATCGTAGTCTTTGCATCGTCATGGGGAATGTAGGAACAGTGTAGGTCTGTCTCCCAGCTCACGCCTTAAATTAACACTATAGCATCATCTCACTTGACCAAGAAAATGACACAAGTAATATACCAGAGCAATACCTAAATATTATTTAAAATTGGCCTTGTGCTCTCATATCCCAAAGGCTAAATCTTAAAAACAGGCCATTATGCTATTTTAAAATGATTGCTTAGAGAATGAGCTAGAAATTTACTACTGACAGGAAAGCAGCTGCTTCTGGCAAGCAGATATCACACCTCCCAAGCTGAGATGCTAGCCATCATCTACATGTTAGAAATGTATTGCAATTTCATCATGAAACCTGCTGTTTGTGGTTACTGGGTTAAGTTTCTTTTAAATAATTTTTAAACGATTTTGGTAGGACATTTTCTTAATTCCAACACACACAAAAAATAATTAAAAGCACTGCACTAAGAAAGTTCTTTTATCTACTTCATAGTTACACGTTCAGGAAGGACAGAGTAGAACAATTAGTCTTTGTTATCAGAGGAAGAAACTATGGTTACCACTTCGAGATAATTTCAAAAAAAACCTCATTGTATTGGATTTTTGTGGTGGACTAAACAGAAGTGCTATCTGAATGATGACTGATCTCTCTACAAATGGGCGGAGTGTGAGAACAAGTGGATGCAGTTTATTTGCCAGGACGACTCATGGGTTAAGCACTATTATGATCATAAAGGATCATCTTTCCTCATAAAATAAGTCAAAGAACATCATTGCATGTTTTCTACATCCAGACCTATAATTTATAGCTGAAGTGAAAGATGGTTGTTAGAAAGATCCAGGAGCATCTTGGTTTTTGTTTTGTTCTGTTTGCTTTTAGTATCCTTACTCTGGTTGCCTCTTTTATCACATTCAAGTTCTAAAAAACCCTTACAACCAGCTTTACTGTTAATGCCTGAGAAGAGGTAAACATAAAATATGTAATCTGTCTTTGATTTGAGCTAGAGTATTGCATTGCTGTGCTTTGAAATTATGGCTGTATTATAAAACTGACACCTTTAATGGAAGAGTGGCTTTCAAAAAATGGTATTGAAAACATAGTGAAGAATTCTCTGAGTGGTGGTTATTTCACTACCTGCATATTCAGGGTAACAACAAGAGGCACAGTTGTACCTTATTCTCCACCTTATTCTCCTTATTCTTCTGAGAGATAATTCAGTAGTAATAAAACATACCTTGCTTTACAGTAAAACCTATACAAGCAACTTGTGTATTTCAGGCCACTTCCCATTTTAAATGACCACTCCTAAACAACTCATTATTTTGATTCCTGATGAAGGAACTTAAGAGTCCCTGGACTAGTATATTATTTCTTTCTAAGTGATATATGTAGCGGATCTCTAAGGTCTTTTGATAAAGGTTACTGATTATTTTCCCGTTTTGTTCCCCTCTCTCATTCTCAACTTAAACACAAATGTATGAAATTCCCTTTCTGGTTCTCCTTGAGGTCTCACTGAGGGTTTCAAAGGTATTGTTTATGAGCATTTTCAACTTAGAATTCTGAGGGCAGGGAATGATTAATCTTAACACTGATCATCTCTACACCGACATGTTGCTAAAGCACTCACATGAAATACCCATTAACCAAAACAAAAGAAGTTTTAAATAGTAATTCTTTATGTCAATCAGCTTCCACTCGTATTCCTGGTATGGCAGTGCTATGAATTTTCCAGTCAGCAGAAGTCTTCTAAGGCAAAGAAGATAGCTGAGATCTGAATTTTGAATTTATAGTCCAAATAAAACACAAACGAAACACTTGCTTTTAAACCTGTTCCTTTAGTCCCTTCTTACATACAATAAAAAGAAAAACAAGAGATCAAGCATATTTCTTTCCTTTTACAAGACATCCTTAAGACAGATTTCTCTTTTGTAGAATCTTGCTAATAACCCAGGTTTACACAGACACACATTTTCTACTCTACAGAAAAGAGCAGTAGACTCTCACCAGCTCCTAGGAAAGATTTAATAGTGGATGCCACAGCATATGACTAAGACAATTATTTTTACTGTATTTTCTGGAGTCCATTTTCCATCCTACTATACACTGGAAAAAAAAACAGACATAAAATTCAGTTAGATGAAGTGCATTTTGTGGTGCTTTGTCTTTGCTTTTTTTTTAATTGTATCAGTTCATTTACTCACCGATAAACAGCATTCAATCATTTGGCTCACAGCGCAGATGTGAATTAAAGAAGTTTCTCTGGTACACCCGGTGCAAGCACACCGGAATGAGGACAGCAGCCAAAAGGAGATGACATCCTAGCCTTCAATTTCACATAGCTTTCAGCCATAGCTCTATGCACCCAAGGTCACAACATGCATCTTGCCTCCATATATTATCAGCTAAAATCAGATGTAAACTCTGCATATTCCAATCAGTTCAGCAGAGGACCTCCAAACTCAGGATTACACCGAACTGCTCTAAAATAAATATATGCCAGTTAAATAAATAAGAACACTTCCCCACACTTCCCATTCAGGCATTAACATTGCTTTTTAACAACCATTGACTAGCACATTTTTCTATCAGGGGTTTGTTTACTTGTGTTTCCTCTTGTGTGTTTTTCAGGAAGCCACTTTGCAGCTACTTATTTAAACTTGGAGTAAGAAAATGCCATTATTATCTGCATCAAATATACTCTAGTGTGATACATCACACTGCTCAGCAGGACTACTTGCAGAACAGTGCACTGCTTCCCCAAGAGTACCAGAATTGGTACAGTAAATAATTCATTGCAAGCCTGTATTTTGAGGTGATTTTTTAATAAAAAGCTTTTAAGAAATATTAAGGAGTAGATAGCTCCCAAACTGAAAGACTGATGATTTAATATTTGTGTATATGATGGAGAAAAAGTGTTTTACCTTGCATAAGAAAAATTACATCAGTAATCTATGATGTTTCTCTGTAACTCATTATTTACAGTTTGGCAACTGTGAAAAAGAGCAATAGTAACACACTTGCCGTAGCAATATTTTGGTCAAACCAGCCAAAACAAAGTTTCCCTGAACCCAGCTGTGAATTCACCCATATACAGACAGCAAAATTCTGGAAGGAGTTTTACATAAATGGGGACTGCCATAGTACTGTAACCTGTGTGAGATCAGCTACTGCCCACACGTGCACAAATTACATGGAGGATCTTAACTTAGATTTAAAATTGGCTATGATGGGACAATTTTACCTTCATAGAACAAGCACTTCATGGGAAATGATAGGCACCTCTAGAGAGCAACCCTCCTCACCTAAGAGTTACTGTGTTCCACTAAATACATAGACTAGTCAGATGATTTAGGAGGCTAAATCTGGTTGGTCCTAATCTAGACTTTACAGTGTAAGAATTTATAAAACAAGTTCCTGTCGTAAAAAGATCACACTGGTAATCTGACTAATCCAGTGCAATTTCTCAAATTATGAGGAGCAGGAAAATGAAAGAAAAACTGCCTTTTGGGAAAGTTTCTTCCTACTTGGTGGGTTTGGTGGAGATGCTTGGGTTGGGTGCTAGGCCAAGAAGTGTAGACTTCTCTGCCTCCACTTCTATTAACTCCAAGTCTTCAGTGAGTATATCAACAATTACCAGCAGGATAGCGTTCCATTTAATTTTTACCCAGATATTTCCAATATACAAATTTATGCAGGAATTCTGAATGAAATGAAATGGCACCTAGAGAAAGATCCATCATGAAATAATACAGCCTTCTTGGGGTGTCCCAGGAGCACAGCAGCTTCTCCTCACTGTATCCTGTCATTTGGGGCAATACCAGCCTTTCCTTGAGGTGATGACCTGCCAGTGCATCTCCAAAGCCCACGCTTTAACTTTGATTAAGCAAAGGTTTCACTGCAGCTTTGGTGAGGGTGTCATGCTCGGAGGAGATGAGAGGCAGGCAGGCAGATGCTACCCCATGTTCAGAACTGTAGGGTGAACTTGTACCTACGCTGCTGGATGTAGTCAGAAACATGTATTACGAATACTCCTTTTTCCCTGCTCCATGAGTCCTGGTACTGCATCCCTCACCTATGAAGATTAGTCCTCAGAAAGCCAAACCGGTTAATTGCATAATCCGTAGGTTTTCTACAAAGCTTTCTGTGTCCCAATAGTATTGATTCATAGCATGGAGTGAAAGGGGTTTTAGGAACAAAGTGGCAGGTGGTAGATTCAGCCTCAACACACCATCTCCCTTCAGGGAAAGTGACTCTTACAAACAACAGATGGATGGTACAATGGCTAAAGGCTGGGAACTCAAGCTGCATTATTATCTAAAAGGGTTTTTGTTTTAATTTAATAGCAGTATGATAGGTTAATCAAATCAGCGGGGGAAAATCCTGCAGTGGCACTGGTGGAGAAAATACAGTATGTCATTCAATCTGGTAATCACTGTAAATGGGAATGGTAGGGGCAGTGAGGTATATTAATACAGAATGAGACGGAACAAATGTTCCGCGGCTTATTCAGCTACTGTCTCCATAAGGCATATTTTGCTAGAGTCAGACATGGAGATAAATGTATCATGTGAGCCTCCAAACCAAGCTATTGAATGAACGCATTAGGGAAAGGCAGAAATCATTCAGACCTATGCGTAGACTCCAAATTAGTGGAAAGTCATGGGAAGGCAGGAAAAAAGTTGGGTTTTGTGCTTTTCTTAAGAAATCTTTGCCTGGCATTTGTCTGCCTGCATCATCATCATCTGTAGTACCTCTTTCTGCTGCCACCCAGATTTCCATTCACTGATTTGTTTAACCTCAAAGTGGGAAAATAACTAACACAAATACATTCATTGTCCCTGCTGTAATAGAATTAGGATCCTGAATACGCTTCCTGCATTTTAATGAGATTTGTTATACACTGCGTTTTGCGGTTGTCCCCTTTTTCTCCCAACAGTTCCGAAGACTGGTAAAAGTGCAAGATCGGATTTTTTTGTCTTTTTTTTAAGCTCACATATACAATGTGAACAGTGTTCAAATGCTGCGGTTGTGGCACAACTAGAGAAATGCCAGGAGATTCACAGTTTTAACTTACACTCCTTCCTCACTGATGGCTTTGTGAATAAGGGAAGGGAGAAGGACGTGGTATCGTATCTCCAATTCTGCCGTCTCTTGAGTGGATTGCAGACACCCCGCATGCACAGCCAATGCCAAGTATGTTCTTCAAACGCATATTATTTGTCCCACAGGAAACAGGACCTCAGGGCACTCTTCTTTACAGGGATGATTTGGTTTGGTTTTCATGGATTACTGCATACCTACCTTGACCTCCAATAAATGCATTATCACTCTCTAATAGGTCTTGGTCATAAGGATTTACAAGTAGCTTTAGCCTGTTTTCAGCCATAGGTTGTTGGGATATATACCAGAAAACAGACACAAAGGAAGCCACAACACAACGAGAGAAGTGAATTCTTCTGGTGCCCGTTTTTACTTCCTTCCTTCATGCCCTTCTGCTCAGGAGCTGGTGCAACGATCCCAATACACAGGTTGAAAGCCCAGCCCCACTGGAGTCACCCGGTGCTTTAGCCTGGCGGACATAAGGCCACTGGGGCAGACAGTAAGCAGCATGCAGGGCAAAAACTGCTCTTCTCCCCAGCTGAGAGCCCACATCTCTTCCCTGGAGTCCCCCGGCACCGGGAGCCTCAGCAGATGTCAAATACTGTGACAATGGAACTGAGACCAGGTTAGGCCTGGTTAAATGTTTTGAAGATCTAATTTCCAGGCATGGATACTTACAAAGAATAAGGTAATTGTTAAATGGTACTTTTTAAAATGCATGTAGCATTTAATTCCTCTTGGCCATATAGAGTGTATGACAGAGTTGGACACTTATTCAGACGTGTAATAGCAGTACTGCCACAGCACACAACCTCTTAGCCCTCACTTTCCATGCAGAGAATTCACTGAAATGCCAACTTTAGGCATCATTAGCCTATCTATGGTCCCTATGGCCATCCTGTACAGACTTTTCAAGACTTTCTTGAATGCAGATGCTGCAGTTGGCCACAGATCTCCTCTTTATACCATAGCACATAATCTGAGTACAGTTCTTTTCATCTCAGTATTCTCTCCATAAAAAATCTATCCCAATCGCGGTGGAACTCTACATACTAAAGATAGGGAGTGACTCAGATGCTGCTGTTGTAGGAGTCTGTAAATATTGTTTCTTCCTGTGAAAAACATTCTGGGGACCATGGATCTGAGAAAGAAAGAAGAAGATTCAGCCACAAAACATTTTGAGATATCTGGTCCCAAGCAATCTCTCTCAAAAGCTCCGCAGATTTTTTCAGATAAAAAAAAATGCCACTTTTTTTTCCAAATGTAGAATATTATTGTTTAATTACATACTATAATTGCAACTTATATCACATACTTGTCTATAAACCTGAAAACTTTAAAAGAATCTGAAAGACTCAGAGTGCAAGAATCATTTGCCTTTAACACTGAGGGTAACTAGTTGTGACAGCTGTGCTCCTTCCCCAGCTCCACCTGACTCCACAGGTAGTCCTATCCAGGCGTTAACAACCAGTGACATTATCTGATCCTGGTGGTGGCCTCCCTGATTTCTTCCCCCACTCAGACATTAACCATTGATAACAGTCCTGATAGCTGCATCCTGATGGGGAGATAAGGTTAATTACAAATACACTAGCCAAAAGTAATCTGAAATGAAAGAATGACTATAAGTCAATCATCTTATCCCATAAACATGGGGTGAGCCTATGGAGCTCTCCTTGCATGGCAGTGGGCAGCATGCCAAGATCTCCTCTTGGGCAGCGACAGAGCTCAAGGATATTCTTTGGGGTTGACAGATACTTGCCAGATCCTAACAGATTCATGGTAAGTGTCTGTAGCATGCTCTCTTTTTGAACTTGTAAACTTTACTAACATAATTGTGCACAAATGTCCTTAGTCATAAACCACTGACCGGGTCTGGGACTAGCATTGGATCCAGCTGTACCCAGACCTTTTCCAGAAGGAATTTGGAACGTAACAGTGTCCAGTCTGAACCCTGTGACTCAACAGGGGGATCTGCTTGATAATTCTGTGTATTTCTTGTACCCTGTGCAGTAAATAGTAAGTGACCTTGCCATAGAATCTTGTGAAACTATTACCCATATCAATAAAAGATATTACTATTTTTTTTTCCACACAAATGAAGTACATGGTGTCACCACCACTCGTTCTGTGACACTAGTATATGTATACACAAAGTTAGCTTCTCTTAAAATATGACTAGATCAGTTTACTTAAGGATGTTTCATAAAATCTGATTATTATATAATACTACTATACTTTTCAATGTTTTGACATATTAACTAATCACTACCTTGAATATTTAATTTTATACAGAGACTTAACTTATTATAGATTATTAGAAGTTTAGTCAACTTAGATTTTCCTAAGGTAATCAGCACATTATCTATTTGTTACTGCTGTCTGATAGAAGCTAATTATGCTTGCACTCCCAGTTCCTTTTGAAAGGACGGCCATAAAAGCAATGTAGGCAGGATTCAGTCCCTAGTGTTAAAATAAATCAAAACAAAATTAGAACTGTAACATCCACTTAAAGTACACAAAAGTGTTGCCTAGCCATTTAGTACTTCTTAGAGCTCAGTATTTTGAAGTGATTCCAGCTATTCCAGCCGGATTCATACGTTTTTGTGTGTTGTGCCTGTGAGCCCAGCTTTGCAGGAGTTCCTCTTATTCTGATTCCATTATGCAATGTCTATTGGTTTCTGCACAACATCAACAGAAATAAAGAAAGGAAATGCAGAACAGACTTCAGGGCTTCCATTTGTGGTTTGGTAACAGTGATTACAAGAGCTTTACAATTAATTTTTCTTCCTGCCTCTCTCACTCTTTCCACAAACCAGCACACACACCTGTAGAAATAGGCAGTATTTAGACACAATGCATCATCACAAACCACACTTGCTGTCTTCTGTAGGCAATTAATTGGGTCTTCACTGTTTTCAAAGGCAAAATAATAGAAGATGGAGTCCTTTACTATAAGTCTTTGTTGCTGAAATTGATATTTTGTATTTGCGAGGAATTGTACTCATGCTTTTATGGATTCAAATAAATACAGGTGCAAAATTCTACGCTGAGTTTTAAAGGTGGTTTTAAATTTGGCAGGACTCTGATACAAACTTGTCCTTAAACACTGCTCATTTAAAATGATGGATGCATTAACTTATTTTGAGATGATGGGAAACTAATACAGGGTACTGCAGATCTAAAGCTCTAATAACATCTTTCATTGTCAAAGGGTGTTAGAGCTAATGACATGGAAGTCTGATGCCCTTTTTGTTGGAGTTCAAGTAGCACAGTTGTGGACCCATAAAAATATGGAATTAGGCTTTTACTTATGCATAAAAATAATCATAGTTTGCTTTGCAAGCTCCTGACTCAAGAAGCTGACTATGCTGATTTAGAAAATTGCCGTAAACTTAGGTCCAGGCTTACATTAACTTGGTATGATGGGTTCGTAAGTGTGTCCTGAAACACCAAAGTGAAGGTGAAGTAAATGATAAGAGTATCAACAAACAGATCTAAGTCAGTAATTCTAATGAAGCTTGGTTTCAGTAGATTTGTGGCTCTTGTGAGATTCTCTGGCATTTAATGAGATATGAGCACCAAATTAAGCTTCTCCCATGACTGCAACAGTCATAACACCTTTCTTCCCAATTTCTCTAGTGTTTAGGAGCTGCTCAGCACATGCTAAGCCTTTTCTTCATTGGGTAGTAACAGAAACTCCCTTCATTACATAGCCAGTTTTGCCTTAAACTTCAAAGAATTGAGTACCACTGTGATGGTACACACAATTGAGTACCACTGTGATGGAATGACACCATTCGCTGTCAGATTTGCTTGCAGTGGGTCAGCAAGTTCAGTGTACAGACAGCTTGATTGTATAAACTTTTCATGACTCTGACCACTACTAAATGACATAATTAAAACAAGAATGTACTTTCACATCCTGGATTCTTTGAGTTTATTAATACCTGTTGCTTGGAACAAAAAAAAAGATGACATGCCCTTAGCTATAAAAGCCCAAGCAGAGCCTGCCTTAATAAATTTTCTTTAGTTTTATGCTTGCTGCATTCTGAAATAAAAAAGCTGTGGTGCTGCAGGTGAGAATATGACAGCCCTACCTTTGAATATTTTATTGTCAACTTGCAATTGGCACCCTGCACGTGTAAGAACACTCCTAATATTTTTCCGTGACAACAGATTGATGACTTTCACTCTTTCCTGCTGTTTGCTCTTGGCCCCAGTCCTGCTATGGTTCTGTAGCACGTTCCTATAATTGTGCCCCCAAATCAAAAGAAACCGGCTTAGACACAACTGTCCACCTGCCCCAGGCTATCTGGAAAACTGAGAGTCTGCTTTGAGCCCGCAGCCTGCTGCTGTTGTGCAGAGTTCATGGGGAGCCGGGACCTGGCGCTCGGGCTGAACTAGTGCCTTGGACACAGCAGCTGCAGCTGCTCGGAGGGGGCAGCAAGAGCAGCCACACCATCATCCAAGCTGAGGAACTGGAAGAGGATTCAATTGCTCTCCAGTTTCCTGTTATATCTGTATGGCATTTCATTCCTTTTTCTCCTAATTCACCACGAGGTGTGTTAGAAACTAGCAGAAGAAGAGAGAATGATGCGTCTTTAACAATTTGAAAAAGCAAATCTGTGCCTTCTATGGTGCCTTTATACCTCTGCATAGGAAGGTTCTTGGCTCCTGGAAATGTTTCATTTGTTTAGACTTGGGATTCTTACTCAAAGCTGGCTGGAATTTGTGTCATGACAGTGTCAGCTGATACAGTTTCATCAGTAGACTGAGAAACAAACTGAAAGATCACTCTTACAAATACAGGAAAAAAATAACTATTGAGCTTAAAACAATAGATGATAGATGAACTGATTTCTGGTAATCCTGAGTTCCCAGCAGGTTGGATAGAAGCTGCATTAATTATTTCCTTAAAAACACAGAGGGAAAATCCTACTTCTGTGGAAATCAGTTACAGAACTTCTGCTGAAAAGACCACTTACACTCCTTAAAAGTTCTCTTTTCTTTTAAAAGAAGAAGAAGAAGAAAAAAAAACCTCTCATTTTCTTTTTTGGCCTTCTGGAACACTTGTTCCCTATTTGTTATAGCCCTACTTTGTCCTTAGAAAGCACTCCTGATCACTCTGAATGAAGGAGATAAATATGGCTTGTCTAGGTTCAAAGTTCACCAGCCTGCTATGCTGAATACTTGCTATGGGAGCTACTGCAAGTCTGCTATATTCCCATGATACAGTTTCAGTAAGGGTTGGCCCACATGTTTGAGAAGGACTGGAGTGGAAAACTGGGCTCTAATGACCTTTAATTTTAGCTTAGTCAGTAACAAGCATCCCAGGCCATTTCCAAAATTTCTTATTTGCAGTCTTAGCTCCAAAGCATAACAACAATCCCTACTAAATCTTTGTGACTTTTAAGAACTCTCCTGGTAGGATAGCAAATGAACTATACCCCCTCCAGAGGCTGTTATACTCCACTTTATAACATTTTTGAGACTTAAAATCAGTTTATTTTGTGTGATACATCTAAAATTGTTTTAAAAATAAAAGTTAATTCAAGATGAGCAGCAGTTTTGATTCATAGAAAAGCAAAAACCAGAGCATAGGAGGCAAGTATTCAAAAATAGCCTCCACAAACAAGATATTTGAATGAGAATCCTGAAAAAAGACTCTTTTAGAGCAAAAAAAAAAGTTCAAATAACCTCTAAGGACTTCATCCCTTCCTGCCCACCAGAACTTTAGAGAATCTACAGAGCTTTGTTAACCTCAGCACTGCTAAGGAACTGGCCTTCAGTCATGTGGTCTTCCTAAAATATTAATCCTTGGTGGGTGTTTCCAATGTTTTCCATTTCTGAAATATTTCACCAAAAATATAGAATTAAAATGAAAAATCATGAAAGGCTTCAAAAGCAGTTGTCTTAGGCTTTGCTTTTGATACTACTTTTTCAGAGAGACCTGGCACCAGTTGATCCCTTTCAACACTTGACACCTTTTAGTTGCTGCCTTTTTGTTTTCTTTTACTACTGATAAGATTCTGGTCTTTTCCTAAAATCAGGTCCACTTTGAATGCCACCAGAATAGAGCAAAATCCTACCAAGACTGGCAAGCAAGTGAGGACTTACATTCAGGTGACAATAATCTGACACTAAACCATGAAGCAAAACTTACACTGGACTGGCTGTATTTGTTGCACATCCTCACTGGATATAAGGACAGGGAGGCAGCACATTTATCACCAGGACCAGCTCAGTATGTGAACTGACATTCCTGATCCAGAGGAGCATATTTCCCATGCAAATGGGAAAAAGGGGCGTCCAAGTAATTTTCCTTACTAGTTACTAAAATTTTCACAACCAGAATCACAATTTTGATGATGCAGTAAACATACTTGGGAAAAGGAGAAAGTGGAGAAGAATAAAAGTTTTTTTTTAATTAAAATAACTTTAAAATATTTTTTAAATACAAGCTTTCATTTTGACCAGATCTAATCACTGCTCAGCAATTGAGCATTAAAACCTCAGATGGCTACACACTTCACACTGCGTCCTCTTGAAGAAAAATATTACAATTTCAATATGCATTACGCACACCTTGCATTATTCCAGATATACTATGTTCCATTACTTAATTCACTGAAAACTGCCTTAAAATCTACTGATTATAGTATGCATTCTAGTAACACATATTTCAATATATCTGCACCTCTGAAGGACATTTTTATCCTAATGTAAGGATTCTATACTGCAGGTTTAAGTGGGCAGAATAAAAAGACTTAAGGAGACTGGAAGCTGCCTAAATAGCCTGGTTCAGATTAGTGCAGCTCCCTACTTTGCACCATCATTTCTAGTGCCACGGTGGGTGCTGGAAGAATGTGCCACCCTCTCCGCTGTGAACATCTGTGCTCCAAAAAGTGATCATTTTTATTTCCCCAAATCTGTAGTGGATAAAATGCCTGGGTCAAGTGGAACTGGGAGGAGGTTGGGCTTGGTAATAGGAGAGATAACAAGAGAATTACGACATTATTGCTTGGGAAAGCTCTCCCTAAGCACACTGAAGCCAGCACTGGCAGTGGAAGCCAAGCGAAGGTGCACAGAGCTCTGTGGGTTCGGCTGAGACTGAGGCGACTTTTCCTCACAGAATAGAGACTGAAAGTGGGCTGGGAGGGAAGGCTTCTCCCTCCTCCATCCACTGCCCAGTTGCTCAAGGGAAAGCTGCAGAACAAGGCCCTGGGAGCTCACATGCACAGGAACCTGAAAGGTTCTGGCGTCAGGCACTTTTCTGCAAAACCCCTAAGCAATTGGTAGAGAAAAAAATAAAATGATGATACCTCAAATATGTGAGGTTATCATTATTATTTGGCAGGTGACCAGTTCAGCATCAGACACTACCTCATCTAGGTTCAGGCATGTAGAAATTAGCTCTGCGAGTGCGTTCTTGACTCCATGGGCTAAAGCAGCTCCTTCTGTGGGACAACAGATTTCACTTATCTGCAGCAGCTGCCTCGGGATGCAGTCCCACAGGGAACTTACCTCCCTTCATTGACCAAAAAGGGCCCTGAGGACTAGCTTACTCTTAGCTGAATTTGCACACAGTGAGCGCCTCAGACACAAGTCTGTCGCGCTCAGCGCGCATAAAGAAGATACAGATGCGGCCTCCCCGCCTCGGCGAGCTCATTGAAGGCACCCTGTCCACACTGTGGTAGAAATAAATATTTACCCATGGGCCTCTAGCCTGCAGCACATTTTGTAATTTGGTAGCTGTAAAGTAGGTTAGGTTCATGCAAATTATGTGTTTTTCATTTGGATTTGTTCTGCTTCATTATGACTTGAAGAAGGAAGTGTAAATCCTCCTACCATCCAAGTCTCCCGAGAGATCGGACTCTGCCTTCGGTTAAGATGGGACATGGCAAAACAGAGCTGGGATTGAGGGATTTAGGGGATGCTGAGGGAAAGAAGCTGTGCAATACCTGTAGAACTTGGAGAAGTAAGTGATCTATGGAAGGGATATACAATCCAGGACAAGAGGAAAATAATGCAGGAAAATAATACTGAGCTGGCTTCAGTTCTGCTCTCCAGCCAAACAACTTTGTTGAAGCACATCACTGAATTCAATAGGGCTGCTCAGTTGCAGTCAGAAATAATTTTTTCCACTAAAGGGAGGGGAAAGAAGTCTAAAACTGAAGAATAGTCAAGTAGGACTGAATAAATAACAGTATTTATTTTATGCATTGGAAATAAAGAGAGAAAGGCTTATCATTTATGAAAGGGGAAAAAAGGCTAATTTCCCCAGTCCTGCCAAGTTCGATGTGATAATTAGTTTGCACCACTTACTTGTGAAAACTGGATTGACAGTACCAAAAAATATACAGAGATGAGATAGGCAATGGCCTAGAGAAGAAAGATAGTATTCAAACAACTATCATTTACTCAGATAACAACTGCTTGAAAAATGCAAAAGTTTAGTGATCCTGAAAAAAAAAGGGAGAGGGGGGAGAAGAAAAGACATTGATGCAACTGAACTCCACTTGTGCTGTGAAAAATTGAGACTTTCTGCATAACATCTAGAGATTCAAACATTAATTTGAAGAGTGCACCACAAATACTGATCTCCCTGAGAAACTGGCTCTTTGAGAAAGTTGAATAAGATGTTGTTTGCAGATGGGCTCAGATACATTCATTTCTCAGCTTTGTCTCAAAGTGCAGTGCACGTGAGACGAGTCAAAAGAATAGGAAAAAAAATCAGAAAGGAGAAAGCTGTAGAGGTGAACAGAAGAGCTAGAATTCAATGAGTAAGAGCAACAGAACTGAAGAGCAGGAGAAAGAGAAGATGTTTGAAGAGCACAGAGTTCAAAAAAATGAAAGTGGAGAAGTAGATACAAGGACTGAGAAGAGAGATTGAAAACTACAGGAAAGAAAAGTCTGTGAAAGAAGGAGAGAGGAAGAAGAACATGAAAATATACACGGGACTACACTATACACTGACTTTGAGAAATCATTCAAATGAGAGAAAGAAAAAAGAGAGGGAGGGCATTCAGAAAAGAATATATTAAAGAAAAGAATATATGCTTAAAGTCAGATAGAATTATTTAAATGATGCATGTTTTTAGGAATATGAGAAAGAGGGAGAGAGAGGAGTAGAAAGGAAAGGGAATTGAAGCCTTCTTCAGAAGAAATGAGTTATTCTGGAATTAGTTTGTAGAAAATGGGGTGCTAAAACTTGATATAAAAAGTACATGTAAATATGCCTATTTTTGAAGTGAATCTGTCACATCTCAGCACTCACAGGCTCAAATCCTGCAGTCTCATGATAAAATCTTAAGAGTATTACTGGGGAAGGCTGCGATTCTGCAGCTCCGTATATCCCTGGTTTTAGGAGAATATTTCCTAGGAGCATGTGATTCTGGCTGGTAATACGCAGGAATCCCCTGTGGCACCGCCTGGATTGCACAGAGGTTAGCTGGAGATGAGGCAGCCGTAATCCAGCAGAGCTCACGCCAAGGCAGAGATCCGCGCACCGCGGCGCTGCCTTGGCCCTGCGCCCACAGCCCTTGCCCGGCCGGGCTGCCGTGCTCCGCTTTAATTTAGGGAACAGGTGGCTTCTCCGTCAGCTGGCACCGCTGGTGAACGGGAGATGATCTAAAGAGACAAGAGAAGAAACCATGGAGGGAATGAATTTTAAATGGCATGAAATAATCTGGAAACCTCCACAGGGGGTTTATACTCATCTGTGTTACCTCTTGGGTGAAAAACAGTCAATGGTTCCCTGCTAGCAAGCAAAGTGCTCTATATTTCCTAATGAATGTGCCTGCTATAACCACACATTCCTTTTTATTAAAAAAAAAAACAAAAAGTTAATATAGATTCCAGTTTAATTAACATGGACTGTGTTGCAGTTCATGGAAACTTTTAGAGGCTTCATACTCAAATTATACTGTTTTCAAGCTCTTTGTGATACACATCTTCACTAAACGTGGTCTAAAAGGTGCACAGAGAGCATGAGGGAGCTATTGGTGCTTCAGAGTGACAGGTTAGATCTGGCTCCCATGCACATAGCTGGATCTCCTACTTCCTTTTTGGTCCATGTTTCCTTTCTTTGGAAAAGACATTTTCCATTTCAGTTAAGCTCCCATTTAAAAAAAATGATGCCTATTTGGCGTATTTGCTCACACACGTGCTAACCCAAGCTGCAGTAAATATTGATGTTCTGGTGTATGCTTCTGTTAAACTCTGGCACGCAGTCAGTTCTGCTTCCAATTGTAAAATGCCATGAAAGCTAAGCTATACCTGAGCTACCAAACAGCAGCTCCATTATTTTAATACCCAAGACTCAGTTGTCAGCATCTGATCTAGCACATCTACCTGCAAACCTCTGTGCATACCCTGGATCCTGGATACACATGGGTATATGTCTTACAATTTACCCTGGTTAAAGCACAGCGAAAAGAATGCTGGATATTCATGCAGTGTTGCAGGCGTACTAAATAGTGTGGGAATATCTTGAGATTTCTATTTCTAGTAAGAAGAATGTTCAAAATCAGACAGTCAAATTGCAGAAGTAATGGTCCCATACATTATTTCCTATGTAAGGCATCATCTAGTGCTTGAGCAGACAAAAAAAAAAAAAAAAAAAGAGGGTTTGTTAAAAAACGATATTTCTTCTTTTCAACAGAAGGGAGCTTGTATCTCCCCACACCTGCAACCATTTCACACTCCTAGGTTTGGTATTCTTTTCAAAATCAGCAAGTATATGCAGAGACAAAATACACCTCATAATTGAGACCATAGGGGATGAATACGTGGATCATTGTAACACAGCCCCTCACGGCGATGCCACCACGTTGTCCCAGGCAGATTCTCCTTAGTCTCCTCGCCGCGGCCGGCAGCTCTCGGGCACTGTCCATCGTCCAGGTGCAACGCAGTGCGCGGTGGCTGCCCTCAGAGCCACCCCCGACAGCGCCCTGGCACGTGTCAAGCTCCCCGCAGGGCTACAAGGGACCCAGCCAAGAGAGGAGCGGGAACGAGGCTGCAGGGTCTTTTCAGACCACGGCTCCTGCCTGCCCTCTCTTTAGCGCTGCTTCCTCCAACAAGGAAGCTCTGGAAAGTGGCGCCTTTCCGAAAGGACGTGAGCCAAGCACGTCCTTCCTGCTCTTTGAGGGCTCATTCATAGGCTGCCTGAATGCCTTCTTCAAAGCCCAGCAGCTTCTTCTCCTCCCTGGCAGCGCTCGCTGGTTCCTTCTCCCCAAGGGCATTTCACCTCACCGTTGGGCTGGAAGCAGTGTGTCCTACCCAGCCGCCCTCCAGCTCCTGCCCGGGCCTCTTGTGCTGCGCGGAGCTGCAGGTGGGCAGCGAGGCCGCCTCTGAGCGCCTGCTCTGCGCAGGGCTCGGCCTGCCGACGCTCCAGCGTTTAAAGCCAGTGCAGAGTTAGTGTTATGGCAGCTACACGCTGCTCTGTAAGCAGCAGTGCCAGCGTGAGCTCTGCATGCACTGACGCTTCTTGTCCCCCATCCAATAATACAGGGATGTCCTGGATTGAGACTCTGAAAGCAGCCCAGATACACCTGGAGGAGGAAGGGCATACTAGAAAAAACATCAGAAATCTTCCAAACGTTTCTGAGTTCTCCTTCTGCCTATCTTTATTTTATATAGCTTTCATTCCGCTCCCCCATCAAATCTATACATTTTCCAGAGGTGTCTCTGGCGAGGGGAGCCGACATGGCAGTCATCCCCATAGGGCCATTGCACCGCAAAGCCACGCAGCCCGGCGACACCTCTGCCTCCCCACGGCCTGCACTCCCCTTGCAGACCGGGCAGAGGAGGCATCCGGGGGCAGCGCGGCAGCAGAAGAAAGGCCCTCTATGAGCATGGGCACAGGCAACTCTGTGCCACAAAGGCCATGAATAGCGCTCCCAGCTGTCCCCACTGGACAGGGGCCAACACGGGCCTCAGCAATTACCGGGCTGATAGCACACACAACGCTCATTTCATAGCCTGTCAATGCCAGCGACTGACACAGCACTGTACTTTCATAGGCCGTGAAAGCGCCATCAATTATACGTCATCCCTGGGATGGCAGATCTGCCACAATTGTGAATATAACCAAAACCGCTGACATTTTTCCCGACTCCAAATCTGCTCTCTGTAGTAAAGCTTGGCTCTTATGTTTCAGTCATGCTTCCTAGCTGATTTCACAGGCCTCCATGTTGCTCCAGCTATGTTTGGCCCTCCCAAAGAGACTTTGCAAAGATAATTGAAATATTAGGTGCTTGGCAGAGCAGCATTTTATAGTGGGTCTCCATTGGTTGAGGTGTGCAATAACTTTTGAGGCAAATTTCATATTATAACAAGAATTCAGCAAAGCCCCACCCCCTTTTCTTTTTCCCCTCAAAAGGACAATCATGCAGGGCTTGATGAAGAGCAGGCCCCGGGATCCTCAAGCCTGCAGGGCGTGAGCGTGTAGCCAGGGCTGCAAGAGAAACCCGCCAGCGTGCAGGTCAGGGGACAGGCACCTTAACAACAGCGCACACCCCATGGGTGGTCCTGGCTTTACTCCCATTTGTACTTTTGTGATACCTCGGTACAAAAACACAAATGTTTCTTTTCTTAGCATTTGCTGCTTCGGGTCTCAAACTTGCCTGAAAGGATCAGCACGAGGACCCCCGCATCCTCAAATGCTCAGGATCTTGCAAAGCCAAACGTATTCTTCTTTT
Source organism: Tinamus guttatus (assembly GCF_059628265.1). Classification (NCBI taxonomy): domain Eukaryota; kingdom Metazoa; phylum Chordata; class Aves; order Tinamiformes; family Tinamidae; genus Tinamus; species Tinamus guttatus. Next base: position 1,009,274 of record NW_028288603.1, on the reverse strand, counting down.
TCTTCCTCCTTTTTTGAAGGCAGCTGATTTCAGGACTAAGATTACCCTTTGGCCATTTACCAGACAGACCATACATTGTATTCATGCTTTTCAGCATTGTTGCCCTCCTAGTATCACCATGGTATGCTGCATTAGCAATAATATTTACCATCTTGTCAGTCGGTCAGTGGCAACAGGCTTAATGAAATGGGTCGTTTGTTATTCAGCACAAATCACAGTCATTGAGAAATCAAGCTGGGAGATGCTTATTTACTGAACTTTGATTATTGAAATGTGCACAAGCTTTGGGAAAAAATGTGTAAAACTTTAGAGTTTGAATAGTGAGAATGAGATGGGGGGAAAAGAAAGAGCCTTTATACCAATTCTTTTAAACAAAGTTTGCTTAACCAATTTTGCCAGTGTAAAAAGGATGTGAGTGTAATTTGCTTATTTGCAATTTAAGAGCCCTTTCATGCTATTAGAATAAATAAGGAGCTATTGGCAGCTATGTTTTACCTTCATACAGCAAACTTGTATTAATTCTGCATGGCTAAAACAGTGCATATAACACTACACTACTGTTGTGAGACTGCAAAGAGAGATTTGCAGGAATAACACTGTCAACTAATGCCACCAGAGAGGAAAACCTTTCCTTCCATACAGTGTTAACATCTAGGAAAACATATCAACAATGAAATGCTCTCTTCTCCCACCACATCCCTGGTCTTTTCTAGACTGAATAAACACAGCATGGTTATTCAAAGGCTTGTTTTCAACTTCAAAAGCGCTGGAGGAATTAACTGAAACTTCTAGTGTTCCACCAAACAATGACCTGAGTGTGGTAGCCCTTTTACTGGGATTTTTTACTGGGGGGAGGTTGTTTTTCCATCCTCTATCTTTGGGGGGAAAGGTGGCAAAGACACATATTTAATTTTACTTTATATTAAAGCAATTAGATAGAAAGAGAGAAAGAGAGAGAGAAAGAAAGAAAGAGAGAGAGAAAGAGAGAGAGAGAGAGAGAGAGAAAGAAAGAAAGAAAGAAAGAAAGAAAGAAAGAAAGAAAGAAAGAAAGAAAGAAAGAAAGAAAGAAAGAAAGAAAGAAAGAAAGAAAGAAAGAAAGAGAGAAAGAAGGAAAGAGAGAAAGAAGGAAAGAAGGAAAGAAAGAAGGAAAGAAAGAAGGAAAGAAGGAAAGAAAGAAGGAAAGAAGGAAGGAAAGAAGGAAGGAAAGAAAGAAGGAAAGAAAGAAGGAAAGAGAAAGGAAGGAAGGAAGGAAAGGAAGGAAGGAAGGAAGGAAGGAAGGAAGGAAGGAAGGAAGGAAGGAAGGAAGGAAGGAAGGAAGGAAGGAAGGAAGGAAGGAAGGAAGGAAGGAAGGAAGGAAGGAAGGAAGGAAGGAAGGAAGGAAGGAAGGAGAGAGAAAGGAGGAAGGAGAGCACAGATGTTTTGTTAATTACAAAAATAGAGGAAAATATTCTTACCTATCTTTTTGGACAAGATTGCCTTACCATGCTTCGTAAACTGGTCTTAGATGATGCCCTATGTAAAACTCTCCTCAGATAATACAGTGTTACCAGATCTTCTCCAAAGGTCTGGACTCTGGCCAAAGTTGCCTGGCCACAGTAGTATTCTTGGCACTAGAATGGCCTGATTTGTCAGCTATCTTAATCTAAAGCATCTGTGAGGCTATTTCTAATTTTGTCTTTAGGATTACAGAAATGTCACAACAACTTGTGCCACCTCTCCACCAAAATCCTTCTTTACCCCTTCCCAGAGATTTATGCTGTTGTCCAGCTTCCCAGTGGCTGATATGGAGGCCAGCCATGCTTCCACCCATTTTTTGGGACATCTCTCCCTGCCAGCCGAACTTCCTTGGCAGCCAAACGCTGCTGCTGGAGAGGTGCTGGGGCCTGTAGGCTCTGGGAGGGGACAGGAGCAAAGCTGCACTCTGGGAGGAGGTGCAGGAGGACCAAGGAGCAAAACTCCTCCAAGAGCAGGTCCTCAAGCCCAGCAAGACCACAGCAAGTGGGAAACAGTTACTGAAGAAAGGCCGTCACAGAAGGCAAGGTCTCTCAAAGATTCCCAAACCAATGATATCTTGCCTGAGTTTTACTCAAAATATATGGTGGCATCCGACTTCTTCATGAACTGTGAAAGATTAATGGTACCACCAGTCCCTAATAACATTACACTTCTCATCTCCAGTCCTTTTCTTTACGAATGGTCACCAAAGTCATTGGTGTCCTCCCCAGGGTGCTGCTTGGGTCTCCTGCCCCTGTCGTTTGCTCACCTTGCACACAGCAAAAAGCAGGGCTTTCCCCCCGTGATAGTGGATGAGCAGGTCTTGCAACACAGTGGCTGTGCCACTTGACCCATGAGAGCTGTCCTGTTATTAAAACAGGAGGCTGTTTCCACAGGTATGTTTTGAACGTGCAAATTTTGCGTCGTGTGAAAATGTACTTCTGAATATATCCACATGTTTCCAGTGATTTGCAGCATCCTGTAGGCTACAAATCCCATGCAAATAACTTCCAGAATTCAGTCCCAGTGAAAACAGAGAGCCCTTGGACAATTAGGCCTCTCCAAAAGAAAGAGAACAAGATCATCACAAAGCTTCTTTTTTTTTCTTTTCATGGATGTGTTTGAGGATGGTGCTGCAGAAAGGGCATGGGGAGGGAGGGGACTTCATTATTATTTTCTAAATTAAAGGGAGAGAAGAACTATGAGTTTAGCTAAATCATCTGCAAGTGAAATGCTGCATTGCTCGCTTGTTAGCATGAATGTGCTGCATGATAGTGCCCGGCCGTACACTGCGTAGCATAAGGAGTTGCTAGGTTACCCAGAGCATCAGGAATTCAGGGAACAATGTACTTATATCTTTTTCAATTTTGAAAAATAAAATAGGTATTGACATAAAATACAGTGTGGCACCGAAGTAATTTTGTAGTGGAGAGATCAGAGGAAGGGGGCCTTTCATCTCGGTGACAGCAGTTTACTCCTTGTTGTGCCTTAGCGAGGGCAGCGGCGGGGCGGCACGCCGGGACGTCGGCCGGCGCGAGGATGCTTGCGGCTCCTGTACCCCAGCAACTCGTTCTGAAGCCCAGCTCTCCAAAGCCACCGAGCAGCTGCTGTTCAGAGCCATGTCAACTGGTCCTACAGAAACGCATGACAGCTCCAATGATGTATGGGCCCGCAATGGAAAAAAACAACCCTTTCATGTTAAAAACAAATCTGACAGGTCTAGTGGAGGCTCCCGGCCTACTGGTGTTGTGCCTTGAGCTTTATTATTGTTGTTATTATTATCATCGTTCTCCTGTTCACAGATAATGTCATAATTTACAGTCAGGTATTGTTTGTGCTGAATGATTGATGTCACTTGGGCATGAATAACCCTTTCTGTAGGATTAATAATGGGTCTTCAGTGGGAAACAGCAAGGGCGGCTGGAGGCAGTGGGGGAATTTGCTCCTAAAGGCAGCCTTTGCTTGCGTCTCCTGCTCAGGGGAATAGGGTGAAGCTCCTCAAACCTCAGAGTGGTGCTCCTGCTCTCCTGAAACAGGCAATAGGTACTGCAGAAACGCTAGTTTATTCCTCAAACCAGCAGTGAAACCAAATACTATGTTCCTTTTTCCCTCAGACCCAGAGTTTAGGTACAAACAGCACATCTTCTTGTGCGGGATTTGCTGGAAGGTTCACACTGACTGCTCTTTGCAATTAAGAGCTCGCTCTGACATTTATCCTGGTGGAGAAAAGACTCGCCTGCTTGTCTCCTCCATCTTGGGAGGGTAAAGGAACGTTATTAATGAGAACTATGTTCCTCTAATAGGGTAGGTTCTAACACAGGCACTGTGGCTGCACAAAATGGATTGCATTTTTAATGACAAAAGATACATCACTTTTCAGAAAAATGTGAGTGAGGATAGTTCTGCAGCTATGGTACTCAAAGGACCAGAGCAGAGAGGCTGAAAAGGGTATCATCTTTCTATGATATTATTTAAAAAGAAACCAACATCCACGTTTCTGTGAGGTGTCTGAGGGAACTGTAATATTTCTTAAAACTGACACCAGACTAATCATGTATTCTTTTTACCTCTCTATGCAGTGTTGTGTACATGTCCTTCGGCAGCCCCAGCAGCGCTCCTATGTTTGGTGCCCATGGAGGCCAAAACAGGCGCTACTCGTTCCCCCACAGGTCCCCCTGGCTCCAGCATCTTGATGCCAACATAGCAATGCCAAGCTGTGAAAAGGTCTCCTTTTAGCATTCCTTCTTTTCATGTGCATCCTTCTCAAATTGCCAGGGGATTTGGTGCATTTTTGTTGATGATTCTGATGATGCCATAAATCATAAGGTCAAATCCTGAATGCTTGGCAAAACCTAAAAGTAAAATTTTGTTTTAAAATTAGTAGAGAATGAAATGACTTTGGCTGGGTTTATTGGATCAGAAGACTTTGGGTACTTTTACAGATATTACCTAAATTGTCCAAACTTGTTGGATTCCCCCAAACCAAACTTAATTTCTTTATAAACAAAGATTCTTCATACGTGTAAGTTTTAAAAACTAGGGCTGTAAGGATCTCAGGATACTCTGTGACCCAACTGCCTGTTCCTGTCAGAACTGACAACATCTGCCTCTTTCCTGTCATGTTTTCGTAACTTGTTCTTGGAAACCATGAACAATTGATATATCAGAGCTTCCCAAGACAACACAGACTCTAGCGCTTTTAACTCTCCCTACCTTTCATTAGTTTTCCCTGACGTTTAACCTCAGTCCTCTTTGCTGTATATATGAGCTCATAACTCCAATATAATTTACAGCAGGCAGAAAGGAGTTTATTCCTTTCTTTTTTTTTTTTCCCCAGCAGCTCTTGGTGCACTTCGAGGAGGTTATCCATTTCCTCTAAGTCATCTCTGCGCTAAACTAAGCAAATCCTCGATTCCTCCTGCCTTTCCTCCTAGCTCACGCCTTCCAGAATGGATCTCTCTCATCGCCATCCTCTGCATCCTCCCCTCCTTCTCTCTCTCATGACATCTCTTCACTTACCATTTCCAGCCAACCTTTAAATACTACTGCCAGGTCCTGAAGAAAATCAATGCTGCCATATAAATGGAATTAAGTTGACTAACCCAACAGTTACAACTGCTCATATGATCAGTAAAGTGGGCAAAAAGATATATGTATACTTAGAAGTGCTTTGGCGCACAGGGATAAAAAGCACTGCAGTCGTAACACCACTACTGTTTTCCCCTGCTGTTGTGAATCAGCACCACTGTACTTCACCTCCGTATGCAAGCTTTACTTGCATTATATTTACTTAGCCTTTTATTTCTTAACTCACACACACCGCTGTACTCAGCAATATAGGCCATACTCATCATAGAATCATAGAACACTTAAGGTTGGAAGGGACCTCTAGAGGTCATCTAGTCCAACCCCCCTGCACACGCAGGGTCACCTAGAGCACGTGGCACAGGACTGCGTCCAAGTGGGTTGGAGTCTCTTCTCCAGAGAAGGAGACTCCACAACCTCTCTGGGCAGCCTGTCCCAGTGCTCTGTCACCCTCACTGTTAAGAGATTTTTCCTTAAGTTCTTGTGGAACTTTTGGTGTTTCAGTTTGTGGCCATTACCTCTAGTTCTGTCGGTGGCCACCAGTGAAAAGAGGCCAGCACCATCCTCCTCACTGCCTCCCTTGAGGTACTTAGAGACACTGATCAGGTCCCCTCTCAGGATTCTCTTCTCCAGGCTGAACAGGCCCAGCTCTCTCAGCCCCTCCTCATAGGGCAGATGTTCCAGGCCCCTGGTCATCCTTGTAGCCCTGCGCTGGGCTCTCTCCAGCAGCTCCACATCCCTTTTGTACTGTGGAGCCCAGAACTGGACACAGTACTCCAGATGCGGCCTCACCAGGACTGAGTAGAGGGGCAGGATCACCTCCCTCCACCTGTTGGAGATGCTCTTCTTAATGCACCCCAGGATCCCATTGGCCTTCTTGGCCACGAGGGCACACTGCTGCCTCATGGTCAACTTGTCATCCACCATGACACCCAGGTCTTTCTCCGCAGAGCTGCTCTCCAGAAGGTCGGTCCCCAGCCTGTACTGGTGTCTGGGGTTATTCCTCCCCAGGTGCAGGACCTTGCACTTGGCCTTGTTGAATTGCATGAGGTTTTTCACCACCCAGTTGTCCAGTCTGTCCAGGTCCCTCTGGATGGTAGTGCAGCCCTCTGGGGTATCGGCTACTCCTCCCAGTTTGGTATCATCAGCAAACTTGCTGAGGGAGCACTCTGTGCCATCATCCAGGTCATTGATGAGTAAATTGCACAGGACTGGACCAAGGACTGACCCCTGGGGGACCCCACTAGCTACAGGCCTCCAACTAGACTCGGCACCGCTGATCACCACCCTCTGAGCTCTGCCATCCAGCCAGTTCCTAATCCACCTCACTGTCCACTCATCTATCCCACACTTCTAGAGCTTGCCCAGGAGGATGTTGTAAGGGACGGTGTCAAAAGCCTTGATGATGTTGATACAGACGACGTCCACCGCTCTCCCCTCATCTATCCAGCTGGTCATTCCATCATAGAAGGCTATCAGGTTAGTCAAACAAGATTTCCCCTTGCTGAATCCATGCTGACTACTCTTCAGCACCTTCTTGTCCTCCATGTGCCCGGAGACAACCACCAGTATGAGCCGTTCCATCACTTTTCTGGGGACAGAGGGGAGGCTCACTGTAGTTGCCTGGGTCCTCCTTCTTGCCTTTTTTGAAGACTGGTGTCACATGGTCCTTCTTCCAGTCCTCCGGCACCTCTCCCGTTCTCCAGGATCTTTCAAAGATGATGGAGAGCGGCTTAGCTATGACCTCTGCCAGCTCCCGCAGCACTCTGGGTTCCATCCCACCAGGGCCCATGGATTTGTGGGTATCGAGTTTCCTTAGGTGCTCTCTGACCCAATCTTCCTCTACCCAGGGCAAGTCTTCCTCTCTCCAGCCTTCTTCTCTTGTCCCTAGGGCCTGGGGCTCTAATGGGCTGCCCTTGGTAAACACTGAAGCAAAGAAGGCATTGAGCAACTCTGCTTTTTCTGTTATTTGTAACCAGGGTGCCCATCCCGTTCACCAGCGGACCCACGTTTTCCCTGATCTTCCTTTTGCTGTTGATATATTTGAAGAAGTTTTTCTTGTTATTTTTAACATCCCTTGCCAGATTGCATTCCAAACACGCCTTAGCTTTCCTTGTCGCATCTCTGCATTCCCTGACAACGTTCCTGTATTTCTCCCAGGGGACCTGTTCTTTTCTCCACATTCTGTATACCGCCTTTTCTTATCTTATTCTGGATACTGCCTGTATCCCTATTAGACAACACTTTCCTTTGGCTTTATGCTTCTTTTCCCTTGTGTATGTCGATCCCTGCCAGCCCTGCTCTTGAGCGGGAGCAGCCTGTTGAGATCTCGAGGGCTGGGCAGGAAGGATTTAAAAGCTGGCCCCGAAGCATCATGAAGCTCAGGGAGAGCTTTACGCTGCAGCAAGAACCTCAAACTGCTTCCCACTCCCGGGAACAAGCTGGCAGTAGATCCAGAGATCTGTGACATGATTGGAGACCTGCTTTCTCCACTGCAGAGCATGTTCTCTTTTTTTTTTCTAATTCTCTTCTAACTTTTGATTCTTTTCTCTTCTTAGTCAGCCCAAAGTTTAGAAAAAAGAAAACAAAAAGAGCATTTGTTCCACAGTGGAGAGTCACATTCCTCTCCCACATCTTGCCCTGGAACGGCAGTGCTATAAACCTTCTCTATCTCAAAGCAGAATCCCAGTACTGGCAGCTTAGACAATTTGTATCACATAATTCTGGGGCACTAACCAAAAATAGACAACGAAAACATCTATTTTTTAAGCCCTTGGTGTATTACTTACTGTCTTTTCTTCAAGATAGGATTAATCTTTCTATTCATCAGATAAAAGGTAATTTGAAAATATTTTCTAGAATATAGAACACCAAATTATAGCCTGGAGTAGAGAAAATCAAATTATTTTTTAATTTTAAAATACTTTTATTAAGAACTCAAATTATCTTCCAACATTAAATTTGCAATAAGATAGCAGAATTACAACCCCAAGTTTTAACAGAAAATGGGATTTGCATTGCTTGATTTCCAGGACATTTTTTTTTTCCTATAAAGTGCCTTTCTACTCTGAGAAGAGCATTTGCAAAAATGGTATCATGGGGTGCACACTTTTCATCTCTCAATGACTTCCAGATCCAAATCTGATCTCTTTAAAAGTAAAGAGATTTCTTTTTAACTCATATTATGCTCATCTGTTACATTCCTTGTCTGCAAAGCACTTGTCTTTTACAACAAAGATGTTATTCAAGGCTGCTGAAATAAAACGATGTAATTCTCTTACAGTATGTTGACTACTCATTTTTCTATCTCTCTATTTCCTTAAACATCCATGGTCTACAGTGCAACTAGACAAGTCAGTTTAATCTCTGGCATCTGTGGGGCATTTACCATGTCGCCAAGTTCCAATACTTAATGTTCTCCTTCAAAGAAATCTCACGTGTGAGGTAGAGGATTTCTGCCGTCTGAAAATGAGTCAAAACCTGTGTGCTGCTGAACTAAAAAAAAAGTTTCTGAAGTGAGTTGTGCTCCACAGCACAGATCCTCGCCCTCCCTCACGTAACACTTGCATCCAGGGGGGTCGGTGTCCGGAGGCTGCTGGCAGGTGGACACTGCCAGCCTGTGGCTTTTATCCTGACCACAAATTCCTGGGATACAAGCATAATGTAGAATGATTTTCCAGAAAAAATACTGCATTTTGGCAGCTGCAGCACACAGGTGGGGAAGATCACTCATCTCCCCCTATGGCATTCAATGAGAAGAGTATCAAGCGAATTCCAATTATCCTATCACAATTGTGAATGCCTCATTAACTCTATTGGCTCCAAAGCCAATTACACTAAGCTTAGGACATGCCCTAAAATTAGGACATGTCATAATATGGATGTGCAGTGAGAGGAGTGTAAGGCAACTTTTCCTTCCCCTTCCCTCATCCGCAAATAGGCCTATCATAACTGTGAATGTGGTGTTGACACCACTGGCCCCAAAGTCAATTATCCCAAGCTAAGAAAGCTTAGCACTCTCTCCCACACAAGCCCTCCATCACAGGCCTGCACAAACTGGAGATCAATTCCCCATCACTTGTCATGGGCAAATGCAGGTGTTGCAGGCAGGACCGATGGTGTCTGTGAACACGAACAGAGCAGAGATTGCTGAGAGAGACAGGAAGCATTCAGGTATCAAGGCACCCACCATCATCTCCTTTCCTACCTTATACGGCCCTCCACAAGGAGGAGGAAAATGCAGCACCTCACAGAGACCACTGGCAGATTCAAAATGGAGAGCTCCAGATTAGAAACATGAGCATGTTTAACTTGCAATTCTAAAACCTCTGCTTTCTCTCCATAAAGGTCAACTACGAGCTTATCTAGCAACCAAATACATGCTGTGCATGCTCATAACCCACCTGAACATAGTCTTCCTGAAGTAAGCAATTATAGCATTTCAATTATCGGAATGTGTCACACTCACTCACTGTGAGTGCCCTGCAGAGAAGAGCCTCAATACTTGCATGTATCTGTCTGACTAGGCAAGAATTTGCTCTTTCACTTCAGTGGGAAAGATGGTTTCATAAAGCTATCCATCAGCTCCCGAAAATTTTCAATCCCTTTGCTGTCAGGATTGCACACATTGTTCCTCCATTTAAGAGGCATATGTTAGCATCACAACTGAGCCAGTATTGCAGTAATACCAGATCCTGTGAAATAGGCTTAAAAATGTAGGGGAAAAATATAGGTAAAGACACACCGCACAGCTCTCCTGTGGTGAGTTTATTAAGTTTTTCAAAAGCAATAGAAGATACAGGTTAACATATGGCCCAATAGTGACTACAAAGCAATAATCCAGGTGAAGGGCTCTGCCCACGTTCCAAGCAGTGAAAGCTTGGTTTAGGGGGTTAAGCTGGGATAGAATTCATCAGTACAGGTCAAAAGTAAGGACTGGATTCCTGTTCTAATTACAGGAATCTACCTACTTCTGTGACATGCCCCCTCCTCCCTCAAGAAAAAAAAAAAAAAAAAAGGACAGGAAAAAAACAAAACATAAAAGATACCAGGCAAAGGAGTCGGTAAAAACCCAGGTCTCCACACTGCTAAGCACTCTTTTGCACTAGTCATTGCTAGACACACAGAGACTGAAACAAGGCAGTAGGATTTGCTCTTGCTGAGCAATTTGTTTAGGAAAGGTGAGAAGGAAGCAGTTGCACCATTGCCCCATCAGAAAATGGTCACTGGAGAAAGTTTCCCACCAGGCACAGACCATGTTTGCCTGCAGGCTCTGTTGCATCCTAGGAGAAGGTGGCAACTAGAGAAGCAGCTCTGCTGTGAAATGCACTCTCTAGTATAGAAGAGCAAGAGCTGAAGGAAAAGATGAAGTCTCATATTTGTTGGAAAAGACTGGGAGGTTTTGGGCTCAGAGTCGTCTCCTCAGATATAGAAAAAAGCAGTGTGATCCATTCAGCAGTCAAATCTTCTGCAGTCAAATCAAACCATAAGCTGGAAATGATGAGGGAAAGTATTGAAATGTATATTGCTATAAATATACAGAAAGATACCCTCACAAGGACAGGCTTCACGGGCAGTAATAACATATACAGTGGCGAAGTCGGAGAAACCTTTCAACCCTCTAACCCTTCACTTTGTGCATGGACACTGTAACATAAAACAGAATATATTCCATTCTCCATAGAAAAAATACATATATATGTATTTATATATACATATATATGCTGCTATGGACAAGCAATCTGAAGGTAAGCAAGTAAGAAGATAGTAAGGTCATATTCTTGGTTAGTCCAGAAACCAAGGCCATGAAAAACCTAACAAAGAGATAACCTGTAGAAATAACTAGTGGTATGCACAGGATCTGTAAAGTGGGAATAGTTTCTGAGGACAAATTCAGTATAGAGGAAATATTTCAAATCCAGGCAGAAGGTCTTGTAGAAGTGGCCAGAAGAAGAAAGTCAGGATATTGAGACTAGGCAGCTGGATATAGGAGTCAGGGCAGATGACAGTGTGACAGGGAGAGAAATGAAGTCTGCTCATCTTTAGGAGACCTGGGCCAAGACCATGTGGAAAGTCCATCAAAAGAGGGATGGGTGTGAAATGAGGAAAGCATTAGGAAGAAATGGGATGAAGACAGAAGACATGGCCAGGGGATCGAAATGCACAAGTCAAATGATGTGAATTAGGGAAAACTTAGGAAAGCTCAAAGTACTGCAGAAGTAAAAACTAGCTAGAGAGAGAGCAATGAAACAAAAAGTGGGAGACAATAGGCAGAGAGCTCCTTCCAGACACTGTCAATCTTTCTTCCAGGGAATCAGTAAAATCCCAAGCAAAATAAGAGAGACATAGAAGTAGCGAAGAAGGAAAAGGAGATGAGATTTTAAGCAAAAAGTCAAATGTGGTAAAGAGCTTTTAAAGATTAGAAATCTCTGAGCAGATAAGAGGAGAAATAAACTGGCCTGGCCAGAAAGAAGATAGAGCTCAAAGGAAAGAAAAAAGGTCAAACTCACAGCACAGAGAGCAAGCAATGTCAGAAGGGAAGACTTCTCTCTGATGTCCTTAGCAGAGCAAGAACAAGGGCCAGGAATACTGAAAGATGAGAAAAAAATCACAGTTGTTGACACCGTGGTAGCACTGATTCTGGCTTTTCTTTGCCACCACTTTGATATTCCTCAGGACCTTGTGGGCCCTTGGGTTAATCCATTTTTCTTTCCAACCATAATCCTTTCTCCTCTCAATCTGGCGGTGGCTGCAACGACAAAAGCATAATGAATATTGCTCCCTGTCAGCTGTGCAACAGGGAGCTAAAGAGGAGAAAGAGACAATAAACCTCATGTGGGGAGCAGATTTTGAGCCATCCAGACACATATCCTCACCCCTTTGGACCACCCAGGGACAGCAAACATCACTAACTGCCCACTAATTTGAGGCAATTGGCATCCAGCACCCTCCAAGGGCAGAGATCTTGGCAGCAGCAGGCAACACTGGGCACACACAAAGTCAGAGGCAGCGAGCAGCACTCAGGGCACAGCGCCAGGACAGCTTGTCCCCAATGCAGACAGGGCAAGCGAGTGGTCCCCTGTTGAGGCTCCACATAAAGCTTTTTCTCTGGCCTTTAAAACCTGCTTCAGGAGCCATTTCCTACAGACCCCACTTGAGCACTATCATCATGAAGAAAAAGGGAGCCCCACACACGCAGAAAGCCCTTTGAAAACCTTGTGATTGTTAATTTCATATTGGGGAAAATACTCTGTTTTGATACCACAACTGGAACCAGGCTCAAAAGAAACAAGACTTGAATATCACTTTCCCATTTACCCCGTTGGATCAGAATCCAATGAGGACCTTGCACATTTAGAAGCTAACGTAGAGTGACATGTTTTTAATAACTGCTGTAATGGGTTTGGCTGCTGGAGAGATGAACCCATAGGCATTGATATCCACATTCTTGGGTTGATATTAGAGTAAATAGAGAAATTTCAATTTTTTTAGATGTTATTCACTTGGGATGACTGTTCACTTTATACAGAGCAAGCTACAGATATGCTTAAACAGAGGAGTAGAACATTAAAATTAAAAACCAGCCTACTTTTCTCCAAGTACCTTTTTCAAATGGCACAGAGAACTTTACACAAGCTAAAGGAATCTCTACATTTAATTCCTAAAGGCAATGATATTTCCTAAGCTCATCCCACAGTCTGCTCAGGTACTGCTGAGTCAACCTAGTTCTGGGACCTTCCTTGCCTGTTAATGCTGTGCACAGGCCTTGAGATGTCATTATTTCACTGCTGCAGCACCGCAAGAAAAACCTCCTTGCTGGCTAACTGCAGCTTAGAAGCAAAGGTTTTAAAATCCCTAACATCGTGTTTACTCTCTTTAAATCCAAACTTGAAATGCCAATTCATTTGAAGAAGTAGCTTCTCTTTCATGCTGTGATGTTATTTCTCTCGGGTTCAGGTACTCTCACAGTTATATAAGGACTCTAAAACACTGAATTTCATAAAACATTGAAACCTAATTCTATTTTCTGCAGCACTACCATGGAGTGTCAAGCTTGTCATACTGAGGCTTACAGCATTAGAGACCTTAAAAAGTGTGTGAGTTTCAAAAGAAGTGCTCTGCATACATCAGAGAGCAGCACGTTAGCTGTTTACCATTGCTGCTGATTTGCCCAGCAGACCTGCCCTTCTGCCTCCAGAAGTGACACAGACGCAGGGGTGCAGCAGGGCACCAGCACATGGACCTTGTGACCCACTACAGCATTGCCGTGAGAGCGTATGCATGCTAGCAGGGGGAGACAAGGCACTAAAAAAGCAATGAAAGGGAAAAGAAATGTCTCATACAAAAATAATGAATACAAACCAGCCATGAGCAAACATAGAAATCTGAAAATAACCTCGGAAATGCCATTCTGCATCTTGCAGGAATAGTGAACAAAAAAAAAAAAGCTTAGCTACTGCAACATATGTTAAATGTTTTTAGGGAATTACACGAACTTAACTGGACTTTAGTACCAGGATGATGGCCATAATGTTTCAGTGTGGTCTCCACTCCTGCCCTTTTCTGCTTCCACAAGGATAATTGTGCAGCACTGAAAACATGAAAGAACAAATTGTACTACCAAATGTTGCCCTACTCCCTGGCAAACAATTATCATAAGCAGGGGAATGAGCCTTTTGTGACGATGAGCATATTGCAAAAGTCTGTTCCAACCAACCCGACCAAACTCCTTCACTGAGGCGACTTCCATGTGCAATGAAGGCAGTCTCCCCTTGAGCTTCATGGGTTTTAAATAATTGGAAATACACTGGCAGGTAAAATTTGAGATATCTTATCCATATCAGTGTTTTTTGTACATACAAGAATACCTGAACCTGTGCTGACAGATGCTGCTCTACATTTTTTTAAAAAAACAACCAGTGATAGCTGCTCCACAACTTCAGCTGCAGCTATGCATCATGTTGGTATTTTTTTATAGTTAAAAAGTTCCACTGCCTCTGCTAACCCCTAGCACGTCCCTTTAAGACCAGCATTCACAGTGGAGATGGAAGATAGTTTCTTTTCTCACTCTGATTTTTTTTTCTCTTAATTTCTATGAAGCATAATTTTTGCATATATTCTTATGTAAATGTCCATGTCTCTCCAAAGAGCTGAAAAGGTTTCAGAATAAGTGCAGTTCTCTAAAGCACTAACAGCTTCCTCAGGGCTCTTGCTTCCCTCCTCCATTAGGAGCTCCATTCCCACAAAAAGCCCAGTAAAATTCCAGTAAGACACAGGTCTCTTTGTACTCATGTGGCCCCTGAAACTGGAGTCCCAAACAGTCAGCCACCACTTCGGGGATGACGGGGTATAAGAAATGCTCACTTGTGTCGCCGAGGTGGCATCCCGAGCCCTGCAAGACAGGAGGACAGGGGTGAGAGGACATGAAAACGGGTGGAGAAGTGAGGAGGTGTCGGTAGCACCCAGGGGTCTGTCCTCGGCGCTGTTTCACGTCAATGGACCCAGGTATGTGCCTGGCTAGCACCTGCCTCAGGATCCCCACCTGGAAGGGGAAACTCACATAGATCCCATCCATGGGAGGCACTGAGCTGGACCAGTGTGCAGAGGGCAGAGAAAATGCATGAATTAACACTCCTGGGGCTCAGGCTCTCGGGGATGCTCTTCTCCACCCCCCAAAAGAGTGGCTGCACGGATGTCACCCCGCAGAAGGGGCAGTTTTCCTGAAGCAAAACAAGCCCCGCGTGCCCAGGGGAGCCCACCTGGGCCATAAGGCAATAAGCATAATTAAACAATCCACATAAAAGCCACCTCCTTATTTACCATTCTGCTCAAATATTTGAACCTTCAAATTGTTTAACATTTTTGAGGTGGAAGGGATGAGTGGCAGAGCCTGAGAATTTCATAAAGGAGGTGACCAGAAAAGCAGTGCTTTGGTTACCTGCTCTTTTTTTCACCTTTTTTTTTTTAATGAAGGTTTCATTTCATTTGCCATAGTTAATGTAAGATATCATTACTATTTATTATCATTATGACTAATCTTACAGTCATATGGAAGAAAATCTTTTAAAGTCAGTCTTATATATGATATTGGGAGGAAAAAAATCACTTCCCAGGAGACTTCATGAAATCTCCATTCACTTCTGTTTTTTTCCCCCGATCTCTTATTATTCATACCTTATATTAAACTCGCTTTCTTCCATTATTTCATCAGCTGTGTCTTTAGATGAAATTTGGAGCATTAGAGAAATATTAGTTACATTTTGCCATTAAAAGATCTTAATATGAGCATCACTTAATTACAAAAATAACGTAACATGGAAATTAATACTTTTATTGAAGCAATCATTTTGAATAGATTTTTATACAAAAAAGAAAGCTTTACACTGTATTGCATGTGTATGGACATGCAAAGAGTTTCACAGCCAAAACTGGGTTTAGAGCAATGTATTTGTATTGGGGACCAGTTATTCTCTTTCATTACTGCAAACAACAAATAAGCAAGTGCCAAGGGGATCATCTGGAAAACTTAACGTGATACCTGCAGCGAAGGAGAAGCGAAGACAAACTGCTTGTAACTGGTGTCTGGTCTTGAAGCGCTTCCCAGGCAGAAAGTGCTAAAAATACCTGATTTCTCACAAGCCTAGAGGGGAAACAGACATTTAAATCGTTCCTTTTAGTTATATTTGGGATCACGTTCCTAGCTTTACACTGCTTTACAGACAACGAAACCTAAATTATCTTACTTTATTTTTTTTAACCTGGTGATGGATGAGCAGGGCGTGCTCCGCCGGCTGCCCGGGTGCCCCGGGACACCCGCTGCAGCGAGGGCGGCTGCCGCTGCGGGACGGGGCCACCGCGGGGATGGGGCCGCCAGGACGAGGCACGACACCCAGAGGCAACGCCGGAGCCCTCCTCGCTTTGTCCCCGCACCGGGGATGCCACAAGCTGGCAGCACCCGACCCCGGCTGGCTACAGCACGGTGCTCCCTGCAGGGCCCCCAAGTCCCCATGTGCCCTCTCAGGTTGCTCCTGGGCAGCGGGGCTGGGGTCAGACCCTGGCAGAAGGGAATTTGCCGCCCCAAAGAGCCTTACTGCTTCCCGAGTGACTTAGAACAATTCGTTGTCCTGCTGGCTAAAGCTCTTGATTTTTCAGACTTAACTTTTTCAGACTGAGATAAAAAAAAAAAAAATCACAGTTCCCTTGAAGATGTAGCTACAAATAAAAGATCTTTTAATATGAGATAGACATATTAATGTTAATAGTTGTAAACATAGTAAAAATGACTTGTATGTTGCTCTGCAAAGACTTTCTCACACAGCTGCATGAAAATAATTTAGAATATAAAAAGCCACCACCCGAATAATTAACCCTAGCTAGACCCCCAACAGAGTGCAGCTTTGTTGCATGTATTGCATATCCATACTAAATAATGCAGGGGAAATGTATTTGTTTTTTCATAGTTCTTCCTATGTACGTTTCCTGTATATATGCTGTATATACCATGGCTATTCCAGTACTTCTATCGTCACTGTTAAAAAGGGGCCTTGCTAGTAATCAGGTGCCTTATGAAAATGCCAGTTACTTCAGTAAGACAAATTGTAACATGAAAACCTGTAATACTTTTCTCCCTAGAATGGTAAATTATATATTAAATTCAGAATGAAATACAGATGTACAAAACACTCTATCATTATTTTTTCCCCTTAAAAAAAAAAAAAAGCTTTCATATAAACTGACCTGTTCCTTTCCTTCCATAATCCCCTTCAATAGTGGGAGAGGAATATAATTAAATCATAATTTTCACAGATTTTCTCAACTATTCTGTCTTTGAATCAAATTACTGCATTGTACAATATTTTGTAACTGAGAGATTATTATTGCAAAGTTGCCAGTGCATTTGCAACTGAAGAGAATACATTTGGGGTTAGTATAGTACACATTACCTATATATTTAAATGGGTAGCACAAGTACAGAATTTTGGAATCAATTTCATAATAACAAGAGCACTATAAGGTTACAAATGCATCTGCAAAATTAGAATGATGCTTAAAAGTCATCTGTTTTGCTGCATTAGTCACAAAATATCGATAACCCTACCAGTTGTCAGAAAACTGCCATTATGATTACTGATTAAATTAACAAGGGGGGAAAGGGGTTCTTTTAATCCTTCCAGATGCCCTGCCTAGATATAACACAGCAAGCTGGAAAATTTACCTGTAGCCATTTCCCTGACCGGGGAAGGTCTGTGTGTTGGCGCTGGTTGGTAGCCCAGGGGGTGGGCGAGGATGCTCTCTCCGTGCAGACGCTCCTCAGGCTGGCACGAGGAGCAGCCTGGTACCACTGCGCTGAGCTCCGCGGGGACGCAGCTGGGCTCGGCCTGCTTGTTTTAAGGGATGCAAATGTGAGAAGAGGCCTGTGTCAAAACTAACAGAGAGAGAGGGACGTAATCTGAGGAGGTCTGAGACTGCTCCTGGCTGGGCTCACTGCGGTGGCTCCACGTCTCTCATGCTGCAGAGCCCAGCACTGGAGCCAGGTGAGGCAGAGGCAAAGGGTCCCCTCCATTGACCTGCCAAGGCCCACATCTGGGAACAAAAGCCATGCATTGCAGGACCCCCATGAAAGGGGAGGCACATGAGGCACTCGCCACAGCAGACTTGTTCTTTAGGTTTGTATCAACACAGAGGAAGGAGGAATAGGGAGGTTTGGGCAGGCTTGTCACCACTCAAGGCAGAGGCATGATATTTTCCTGTCAGTTCCTGTATTGATTTTAAAAAAAAATCTACTGACATAATTTATATTTGAAAGAGTTGGTGTAACCATGTGGGTGAACACATTGCCTACTCTTTTTGCTATAAATATGCTTTTTAACTGTCTTTTTCCCTCTTTCCATGCCCTAAGCTTACTAAAGCAATCTGAGTTGTACCTACGATGAGAAAAAAATTAACTCTTTTCTGCCTCCTCTTGGCCCTGACTCTTTGAAACTATCAAAGCCTTCCCCGTTTCACTCCTTCTCCTGCCACACAGTCCCAGCAAGCATCCCCAGGCCACATCAACTGGTGGCTAAGGGAAAATAGCAGCCAAAACAAGGCTTGGCACAACCCCGAAATGAGGAGCGAGGTGGCTGCTTGCACATCCTTGACCTGGGTTTGAAGCTCTCCTCAGACTAGGTGTGAGGCGTTAAATTATCTCCCCTGAGAACCCAGTAGCTTGATCCCCACGCAGGGAGACATGTATCCATCATATGTGCATCACCACTAGCGCACGCACAACCGCCACTGAATAATGTGGGGAGAAACAAGCCATCCATCATCCCAGCCCTGCTGGTAGGGCCACAGTTCACCAACTCCAGAAGAGACTTTTCTAGACTAAAAAGAATTTAGCAATAAACTCACTTGGACGAAGTTGCAAGAAGATACACGAAGCAATGAGATGCCCCAGCCTTCAGAGAGGAAGAAGGTGGACAGTGGGATGGGAAAAGACAGCGCTGCATTAAGAGGTGAGTAATCTTTCTGATTGTGCTTTCTTCCCTGCAATTTTTATTTTTGCATACACACCACACACAAATTTTGGAAGGGAACAAGATCTGAGAGCAGACGTGACAACAGACGTTAACTGACAGAGGGAGGCGACTCCAGCGACCGCGGCAGGTGTTGGGGACGAGGAACAGGGTGCGATGGAGATATCCCCAGACCACATCAACTCTTTCCCAATGATAATGAAGTACCACATTCTGAAAAAAATGGTCATACAGAAAAAAGCATCAATGTGGAAGCAACAAAGGTTTTCTTGCTGTGGTGCGAAATAATCTGGACCAGTTGAAAAAGACAAGAAGGGGAAAATAATCTTGAGGGAAGAGAGGAAAAGGGATGGAAGAAAGGCGCATGAATATGAAATGCATAGAACAATCTATAAAATCAAGTTGTTGGACAAGGTCTCTTGTGGAGGGACAAGCCTTTGCAAGTCTGCTGGCTGTTATCTTCCAGAGACATGGCATTTATTATGAAAAATAACGTGGCCTGTCCCATGATGTAGCATCTTACTCTCACCGCTTCGACATGGCCCTGTTTCTTTGTCTGCGTTGCCATATATCATGTATGCGCATCTGGTTTTGCTTCATTTCTTCCTCCTTTTCCCAGCAGGGCTTTCCCCCGTCATTGCAGCAGGTGACACTTCATTAAGGCAGATGCTAATTGCAAGCGTGGAGCGGGCAGCCCGTGCCTGGCATGGGCACCTGTTGACTAAATGGCCGATGCACTTGCAAAGCCCAAGAAAAGCAGCCCAGGCCTTTGTTCCCTTCCAGCTGCCAAATCTCCAGCCCCATAAATGAGGGTCTGAGTGCACTTGGAGTGGGTTTTCAGGGTGCTCTAACCCCTGGCTCAGCTCTGTTTTCACTGAGTCAGCTGCAATGTCACAACTCTCTTAGGATTTGTGACTTCACCATCGAGGCCCTTCTGTTTTTATGGACAGTTTTGAAGCTTGGGTGCATTGGGGAGGGATATTAACTACCATTCTGGAAAGAGAAAGGACATTCATAAACATATACTGCGATGATATTCACTCTGAGGTGCGTCACCTTGTCTAAAGGCAGCTAATTATTAAACTACGAAGATTCATTCCAGATTTAATCATGTAAATTTCAGCCATTCATTGTGTAACATGGCCCGCAAATATTTACTGTGGCTGTGCAATTGCCCTTATTAACTGCCCTCCCACTTGGTCCTAAAAAGATCATATGTCCCAAAACTAGCACATACAGGCTGTTGCTGCTTCCTTCAGTGGAAGGACTGGATTTCTTTGCACTTCTAAGAGGAGAGAAAGACAAATAAAAAAAAAATAGGCAGGGTGCCAATGCTTTATTCCTGGGATTTCAAAATTATATAACAGCACCGATGATGAGGCATTCATTTATTAACATATTCCTAATAGGAGTGCTCTAAGGAAGACATTCTTTAGGTTTGTTATTATGCAGATATTGGTTCAGATCCTAATGATTTCTTTTCCTTTGGTGAAAGTTCTCATTGATTTTGAGAGTACCAAATTGCTAGTATTTGTATCCAGTTAGTCCACAAGAAAATGAGTACACATCCCCCAAGCAGACAAATCTTAAGTCTCACTTGCTACGAGCATTCAGACCAGACAGTTTATGATTTTGAGCAGTATTCGTTCAGAAGACAAAATGCAATTTATGACCAATTACAAGAAAGTAGATGTCACATTCCAGAGGGCAAAAACAACACACGAAAGAGCTGACAGAGGTCAGGTCATTCCTAATGTGCAAGAAAAAAAAATCAAGTTTTTCCAGAAAATGCAATATGCATTTGTTAGCAGTTTTCACTTTACTCTGTGCAAATATTGAACCAGACATGCCCTACTGACAGGACACACAGGTGCTCCCTCTTCATTTTAAGGCAGAGCATCTGTTTCATAAAACCACAAGGTTCAAGCATGCAGCCTTACCAGGAGGCATGATTGAGACTGCAAAGCAAATTGAACTATTCTCATACTGCTTTTCAAAATAAGGGGGAAAAAATGAGGGAAAACATGCACAAAAACTATGATTTACATTCAAAGTAAGCAAATTGTGCCATCATATAACAAGACAGTTTCCTTAGAATATCTAAGACCACTTTGAATAAGATCCTGACCATTGTCAGTAAAAGTAATTTCAAGCACATAAGAGTTAGTAAGACAGTGACAACTTAGCAGACACTCTTTGCAAAGTGGACTAGGCTATTTTTTAAAATAGCAAACTTTCTCCAATCTCAGTTTCTCGAACTGTTTAGTCTTTAAACATGTGAGCATGAAAAATGCACCCACTTTTTGCTCAGCAAATGGCTCATCACCTTTAACGTGACTGATGCCAACACCAACACAGGGCTTCTTTTCTTAGGAGAGCATCACCATGGTCCCCTCCTTCACCTGGGCACAGCCTGCACCTACTGAACAGAAATGTTGATATAGCAGAGGGAGTCTTATGAAAAATAATACTAACACATGGAAAGGAATCAAAAAAATTACTAGAACATTTATAGGCTGTGCATACACAACGGTACTAAAAGCCTTACAAAACTTACTACAGTGCTGCTTGAGTCACTAACAAATTGAAGCACTTTATAAAATTTGTAGCTCTTCAATAATTTTGAATCACTCTAAAGTGCTCGTGCTCCAAACCATAAAGTCTTTCTTAACCACTGCAAACGTATAAAAGGCACATCATCAAAATGACGGTAATCAACTTCTTCAATCTCAGGTGTGAAATTGTTCTCTATTTTTCCCTTGTCATTTTTGTTATTCACCAAGTGGGGAAAAAAAAAAAAAAAGGCGGTCATAAGGACACAAGAAAAAAAAAACATTTTCTACATTCCTATGTAATCAAAATTCAAAAAAAAAACTTTGCAGATTAAAAAAAAAATCACAGTATCTTATGCAAGGTTGACTAAGCTATCATAGACCTTTTGTTTTTTAATATCCACCTCGTACACAAGAAGAATCAGTGAAGGGGCTAAACAACCTCCAGAGAGGTTTCCTCTAGCAGTGAAAAGTGTGGGGAGAGTGGCATGAAGACGCGTACTCAAAGCATGTTCTGTTGGGTACTGAAAGAAGTATAACACACTTGTTAAGCTAAACATTTTTCCTATAACTCCCACCACACAGCAGAGAGCAGTATTGAATTGTCTAGGTCAGATGTTCATAACTAGAAGTTGTATGAAGAGTGTGTTTCTCGCTTTAGCCATGAAACCAAAAGAATACTGGTGTGTAGGAGGGGAAATTTCAGACTAACTCCAAACAGCATGAAAATATTTTTTACACCAACTGAAAAGGTCAGCTGCAAAAATTGAAAACACTTAAAAAAAAAAAAAAAAGGGATCGAAATTAAAAGTTTCTACTTCTCTATGGAAAAGAAAACCAAATTAAAAAAAAAATGCCAGTTACCCATTTACCTTGCAAATATTCCTAACCCCCTGAGCAGGATAGTCTTTTGGCTTTTTGTTTTTACTATCCCCTCACCTGCCTCCACGGTGCCCACCACCGTCGTGCACGCACACATTCGGCAAAAAAAGGCCTTGCCGCATCCGCCGCTCCCAGGACAACGCAGGCGACTGCCATGGGCCTGGCCGCAGCCCGGCGCTCCTTCAGAGGTCCCCCTGGGGACCAGGTCATGCTTGGTCTGACAGCCAGCACCCAAACTTGGGTTCTCACCCAAGAAAACTCCACAAGAGCAGGGCTGAACGGAGATGTCCGGTTAAGACATATTATAATGCAGCAACGCAGCGGGGCATTTAAAAGCAATATTACATTTAAAAAGGCAAAGCAGAGGGAGAGGACGAAGGAGGGACAGAAGGGAAAAAAATGGGGAAAAAAAGGCAATGCAAAGCCCCACATGCTACAGGAGCAGCAGCAATGCCCCCTCCTCCTGCCTCTCTGCCACAGCTAACTACAGTAATCAGATCAACTAGGTCAGCATAAATGAACAAGGTGAGCCAGCTGCAGACTAAATGGGCAAAACAGCAGCAAGCAGGAGAGCTCGGAGGGTATGTGCACCAGAGTTCAAATCACCAGGGAGCAGCTTCATGCAGCTCTAATCAATTTTTAAATGTGCTTATTCTTGAGTTTTGCAAGTGAGTTTAAAACTAGCATTTCACACTAATTTTGGAACCATATTTTGCATCAAACGACACTATAAACTTGTCACTAAATTACAAAAAACTTCAATTAAACTTTCTGTCTGTGTTAAAATTAACCCAAAACCATTCCTTTTGATTCAGCAAGGCCTGCATACTCCCTGGATCCCATGTTTACCTTTAAGAGCCTCCACCTACAGAGTGTGGAAAATATTCATACTTGTGCGACATACAGGTGAAAGTACCAAAGCACATTACATTGCTAAATTCACTCCAAATACAACACAAAATAGGGGAGGAAGCAGGACCAGAAGCAAGGTCCTGCAGAAGACACATAGAGAAAGAGGCAAGCATGAGCAAGTAACACCCCGCAGTATGTATATGCCCTCACCACAGGGGCAAAGCCCAGCTCCAGGTTAAAGAAAGGGGGGCTTAAAATCATATGGTGGGGAAATGAAAAACGCAGATTTGGGGTGGAGGCAGACCCAACACTGCTGTACCTAAATCCGCTGTGGATCCACTCAGCCAGCTGGAGATGTGCCCAAGTTTAAAAGTCACCAGTAGAAAAAAAAAAAAAAAAAAAAAAGGGCAAGACCAGGGCCTCTGTGCACACTTAGGAGCTTGCCTTGAGGTAGGCAGCTTTGAAAACTTTGGCCTAGAAACACGGAGAGGGAGATTTATAACGACAAGGTGGTCTAATATTTACCCACTAAACAAACTATTTACATTGCTAATTCAGATTCATTGCCGTTTTGTTTGTTCAGCAGCAGAAACTTAATTTTAAAGCCTTTTTAATTGAATGACCTGCTAGAAGTATATTAAAGTGATTTCATTATTTTAAAATTTCCTCAGGAAAGGTCATTTGCATAGCGATCATTTTTCACGTGCAGCAGCACCAGCCATTTCTCAACCTTCAGCCTCCGCGGCCCCCTTCCTCCCCGCCGCTCTCTCACAGTTAATTTGACACCAGGTAGCAGACGCTCTTTGTCCATAACGGCTCTGAGAAGACTTGGCCACCAGGAACTCTATGCCACCCATTTTAAAAGTGTAAAAGATTCAGACCTTGTACCTCAGAATTTCGCAGCTTCACCATGTTTTTGGTCCTGAGGCCTCCCTTCACCACTGCAAGCTCAGAAGGCCCAGGCAGGACATGATGTTGAGCGAGGAGATGGCGCCTCACAGGGGGCGCATTCGCCGTTCCTCACACAGTTCCTTCCTTTTCGGGAAAAATAAAAGCCAAGGCAGGTTTTGGTCCAAGGTTACGGTTGAAGGTTTTGGTCCAAGGTTATGGTGTGCAAGAAGTCGTCATTGTTGAGGGAGAGGCTTCAGGAGGTGGTTGCAGTTACCCTTCCTTATGCTCTTCACCAGTACCTCGTCCTTTCCGCAAGCGATTTGTACCATTTAGGCTTGATTTCATTATACCTCCATTGCCAAAACTAGCAAAATGTACCCATCTTGATGCCACTTCTAAAATCCAGTCTTTTCACACAGATACTGCCACCTGGCACTTTATTTGAATATAGAACCATGAAACCATTACTAAATACATACGTTCAGTCTCTACTGTTGTGCTTTTGTCTACCCGGAACCTTCTTTGAAAAACATACGCGGAGGCAGAAGAGAATTCTTTCAGTGTTTTGACAATTTTTTATTAAGCATATGAAACATTTGTGTGTGAAACATTTATCATAGTCATTCCCTAAGATACAATAGCCCTCTCACAGCAAAGAGTTTGGAGGGAAAGAAAAAATCCCCACGCTTTTACTACGCACTGAATTAGAAGACTCCGATAATGGAAGAAAAAGTGGGATGCTACAGAGTTTGAAGAAAGCAACACTAGGCACTTCAAAACTTATTTCTGAGAGTTTTTGAAGAATTTTAACGTAACCTAACTGAAAGATTGAAAAGCAGAACCGCCACTAAAGCCACAGTTCTATACGGAGGACCAAAGTGTAATGGGGGGACAAAAGGATGAGCATAAGGGTGCAGACCTCCCTGTGATGCCCACCACACCTGCTAAGCTCTCCACCAAATTTTGGGGCACTCTGTCCTGCCCTGCTGAAGAGCTGCTGCTCTGCTTCGTATGGAGCAGCATGAGAAGTATTAGTGGCTTAATTTCGCGCTTGCGTATGCCTATTTAATTCTTTCTGCAGAAAGTTACTCCCTTCTTTGCTACAGCTCTGCCATGGAGAGGAAAATATCTTTAATTCTTTATGTTGTTGAGATGCTCAGAGAATACAGGAGGTGAAAATATCAAAGTCTAGCAAAAATAAAGATCATCCTACTGGAAGTACTTTGTACAATAACATTATTTTTTTCTTTTTGAGCCTAGACAGGCTTTGTTTTCTATTGAGGCAAACATCTGGAACCTGTGGATATGACAGACAACAAAGCTTATTTCACCCACTTATCCTGCAGGAGAAATTCATGCTGCAGGGTGACTGAGCAGGTTTCAACTCCTGCAACAGCTCGCTTCCCCCAAATCATATAAGCAAACTGACTTTGCTAGGAAGAGTAAAGAGAGAATGGCAAGTTATGCTAGCATGACAGAAACCAAAAAGTAATTAGTGCAAGAAACACAGATTCTTCCATAACCAAATAATGGTACTTAATTAAGGAGCATAGAAAGGCTTCTATCGGCAGATAGGGACAAAACCAAGAAAGCTAAAAGGTCTCAGGCACGAAGGAAATAAGAAGAAAAGATTTCTTAGTAAGGAAAATAAAAAAGCTGCTGGAACACCCCATGTTTAATTTTCCACAGTGATAGGCCAGAATACAGGAAGAAAAGACGATAGACTGTTAAGTTAGATGCATTTAACTAGGAGGGCATGATGAAATCCTCTGGAGTACTCACTACACAACTGACAGTGTCACCACACAATTACTGGTCATCTCATGGAGGATAAGAAGTTTCACAGGGTTTAAGACAGGGAAATATAATGTCCCCCTTTAGAAAATGTGGAGGATACCGGGATATTAAATCGCCCAACCTAACTTTAATACCCAGACAAAAAAAACAAACAGATTACTAATCAATTTGTAACCTCTGAGGGGGTAAAGCGATAAGGAAAGCTAACACAGATTTGCCAAGGACAGATCATGTCAAACCAATCTAATTTCCTTTTTTTGTCATAACTGGCCTGATGGGAAAGGGGGAGGCTAGAGATGCTATCGTTCCAGGCTTTATTAAGGTCTTTGAGGCAATCCAGCATGAAATGCTCATAAGCAAACTAGAACGTATGGATTAAGCAGGCACATGCCAGTTAAACAGTATAGGCAGAAGTGAGCATCTACTATTGGCAGAAAGCAGTGGGGAAGCCATTTTAATATGGACATATCTAGATATAAACGTGAGCTCTTGTGGGAGCAAAATGCTTCAATCTTTTCATTAGCATCTTAATACAGGAGCAGAAAACACATTAATCTAGCAGACATCAAGTTACAATTACTTTGAAAGACAATGTTAGAAATTAAAATAACTCTGACGCACTGAAAAAAAGATATAACATTTTAATGTAGTTTTAATTTTAAGTGCTACACTTAAAAAAAATGCATAAATACAGAGGATAGTGTAGTGACAGTACTGCCAAACAGGATGTGGGAATTATGGTAGATCAAATGCCCAGATAACCACCAGTACTGCAAAGTTCTTGCAAAATAAAGGTAGAGTCAATTCTGAGATATATTAATGGGACTGTCACATTAATACTCAGGCAGTGAATATCTGGGAGGTTTGAAAGAACTAGGCTTACGGCAGGAGAGAAAAAAAAACAAAACAGGGAGCACAGCAATAGCCTTCAGAAATACATAAAGGGGTACAGTAATAACCAGCTAAATTTGCATCTACAGATAACTGGGAAAGTGGTAACACTGGTGTCCCTGTTTGTGGGAACAAGGATATGAGGAATCTCATACCTGCAATCATAGAATAATTATGGTTGGAAAAGACCTTTGAGATCATCGAGTCCAACCGTAAGCCTCCCAACACCATAGCTGCTAAATCATGTCCCTAAGCACCTCACTGACACAATGTTTCTTGAACGCCACGAGGGACGGTCACTCCTGCACTTCCTTGGGCAGCCTGCAAATCTCTCATCTCTAGGCGCAGACGCAGTGAGCACCTCAGCGGAAACCACCAACTTTCGCCTAAAAGCTGTGTTTAAGGGCTAGAGAACAGATTACACAAGAAAAAGAAAATTACAGGTGAAAAAGGAAAAAGTGTACCAGAAAAAAAAAAAAAAAGAGAGAGAGAGAGATAACTAAAGGAGATGAAAGTCGTATAGTCTAGCCTGTAGGGAGCCTGTAATAGACAGGGACACCCTGAGTTCCTACAGAAGCATCCATAGCCAAGTGCAACAGTCTGCTTAGACCACCGTCATTAGCCACCCTCTTCTTGAGCACAGTTCTAGTGAGGAGATGAAGCTGCAGGGGGAAAGGAGAGGAAGCAGCAATATAGAGTTTCTTGGCAGTGGCACAAAAGTCTCAGTAGTACAGCCAGGAGCCTCCAAAAAGTATATATGAAAAGAAAAGAAAAAAAAAAGAAAAAAGTACAGAAGAAACAAAAATCATCCTTAATTCCAGGCATTCAAAGAAGTAAATTCAAGCACAGATTTGAAGCCTGTGACTGCAACAGGAAATCTCTTCCTACCAACAGCTTCTGCTGCTTTGAAAGCCAAAAATATAACTAAAATGTGTCAGTTCTTGCTTTCTCATCTAGCAGCTTCCTTAAGAAATCTATGTTTGTCTATTTTTAGCTGGTAAGTTAAAATCATAAAATCACAGCGGCCGAAGAGTTAAAGTACTAAAAACTGGCCCCCCTAACTCTGTAAGAACACAGTTATGACTCTACCGGTAACAGGAAGTTTGATTCTGCAGCTTTTGGAAAAAGAATTTTCAGAGAAAGTTTTCTCTTCCAGGACATCAGTATGCTATTAAAAAGGCAAAAAGTAAAATTTGTATTTCCCTACTTTCCTATTTATGTGACCTCTTTTGCTAGATACCAGCAAAATCTGTTTTAGAATTTTTGAGCCTTGCAATTTCTCAAAGGCATTCAAACCTACACAGTCTACAAGTCCAAATTTTAGACGCGTGACAGTGAACTCATCACTTCAGGTTGCAAACTGATTAGTGAATCACTCTATTAAAACTATTTTCTGCTATTGGAATTTATCTATTGTCATGTTCAAGTCACAAGTTCTTACCCTGTCTTCCTCTATAAGTGTCCTTCTCTATGCTGCTATTACTCCCCATTAAGGTATTTTAATTTCTGAATTTTCCTTTGATACTCTGCAGAGGTTTCTTTCTATTTCTCACTAAGAGTATTTTTCTAGTCCTTAAATCCTCCACTTTTCCAGGTTTTCACATTAAATAAATACATACGCACATAAAGACCTGTCTGTAGTCTTGCAGTGTTGGTCGAAGTTATCCTGGTTTACACAAAGCAAGCAAAATTCAACCTACCACTTTTGTTCCCAAAACCATAAAACCCCATCCTCCTGGATGCTGTTGAGCAACCTATATGGAGCTGCCTGTTCACCACATTGCACTTGTGCAGGTCGATTAGAATAGAGTATGCTCACACAAGGAGAAGAATTGGATTTGAGGACCAAACTGTCCACTTACGACCTGCTCCCAACATAAATCAAGAGACTGGGTAGCAGCTCAACCTCTGTGATCCTTAAATAGCAACTACACTGTCTAATCCTAATTTAGAGTCTGTATGCTTTTAGTTTTTGACAGTTGCAGGACTGCATCTTGCACAAAGAAAGAGTACTTCAGTAAACCACTTGAATATGGCGATTAAAATGCTTTCAAATTTGACACTTGGGAAGCGTGCCCATCCGGAGTTGCAGGGAGTAGTTTGTGCCTTTCATAATTCAGAGATGATGCTTTATTTCCCTTTGAGCTTTCAGGAGAGACAGAATTTAAAACTGTCTCCATAGTTCCAAGAATAAAGTTCAGTCAGGGCTGCGGCACTAAGATTGGTCGAGGGCAATCCCTCTGATAACGATGCTTCAGAAGGGTCTTTAAATGAACTGGTATTACAAGAAGCTGAAAATATTCTAGGGTTGACTCACTTGAACAAGTATAAGAAATTGCATTTTGCTAACATGAAACTTTAATAATAATAAATAGCCCTCAGAGAAAGAGGCTTCCTGTTCTTTGGAAAAGTCAGCTGGTAAACGCTGTTCTAGCCGAGTTTCTAAGACTCAGCTATCATCACCACTATTATAGATAGGATCCAAAAACCACAAAACTGTGTTTGGAGCAGTTTAATTGGAACCCATGAGCTGTGACTGTTATCCCAGGTTTAGGTTGTTCACGTAGAGCACACCTTCTGAGGAATATTCGATCTCTACTGTGCCTCTTTTGCAGTAACAACCTGTCTTACCATGCAAGCAACAATAACTGAGTAATAACTTTTTAATTAATATTATTTATAACATATGAACTAAGTTTCTTATTCCTGTCCAGAACAACTAGAATCAGGCAGATACCAGACACTTTTGCAGTCTTGCCTTGACTACACTCCCAGGACGTCCTACAGAACCGTGCTTTTATAAAACTAGAACTAATGTTTTAATGTTTTAAAAATTTGAATGGTCCCTAGGACATCGAACGCTACGGTGAATCATGCATGCTTGTCCTTTACAAGGGAGCACTTCTTCTAAAGGTTTGTTCACTTATGGCCTTTTAAATCAGTGGGGCATTAGATAGTGTTGAACTTACGGGTTTGATATAATCCTTGAAACAAAAGGTTCCTTTCTATTCCAAAAGGGCTGCCGCAGACCTTCAGCGCGGCTCCTTGCTGCGGAGGACACACGCGCAGCGGGGCGGGCAGCGCGGCGGGCACCTCCGTCAACAGCAACCCGCGGCCACAGCTCCGCGGGGACGGACTTTCCTCCCCAGACAAACGAGCTCTGCAGCACCTGAGCACTCAGCCCTGCTCGCGGCGCAGGGAAGCGACCCTGCAGCGCCTACAGCCCAAATAATCCGTAATGCTCAGTATGACCCCACCAATACCCACTGGAACATTAAATATGTGTTCCAAGGTACAGAAACCTAGCCTGGAATTAAGCCTTGAAAATCATCCCAGTATGTTGGCACCCACCAATTAACCCTGAACTTTGAAGTAGCAAACTGGTTTCAATACATTACTCAAAGTCTCCATCTCTACAGAAACAGGGACTACGAAAACTGCAGACAAGCATACAACATTAAGTATCACTTCTGGAAAGTTTGAAGGATTGTACATTTCTTTTAGTTTGCGAAAAAAAAGAAAAAAGAAAACAAAGCAAAAACACCAATTACTTTCCATCTAAACAGGATCTCAAATTCACCCCATTATCTGGGATGGGATAAATACCCTTAGGAAGAGGGTCCCACAGTTCCTGTAGCTTGCGCGCTTCCAAATATGTCAAAAATCAAGACTACCATCCTCATTTTTTGCTTTAGCTTTTCAAAAGCTGCTTGTAATTATATATAATTACATGGCTTTAAGAAATTAACAGCTTTCCTTGGTCAGTCTGCATAACATATGCCATTGCTTGTAAAATTTTAAAAGCCCTTGTTCAAGAATTGTTGTATCATAGCTCTTTTCCTCAGGACTGAGGAGCACTTTTCCCTTCTGTTTGCAGTTAAAGGAGATGGTTTTCTCAGGGATATATATACATTTTTACTGCTGCAGAACTACCTGGGAGTAATTAACTGAGCAGTTATGGCACTGTTCATCTGTATGTGCTGGTACATGTGCATCCATGAAAAATAAATGCATACCCAAATTGAATATATATTTTTTTTAAAGTGACATTTTTCTCATATTTCTTTTCAAGTATATTCCTTGCTAGTCCTGAAACTCCAGTGATGACAGAGATAGAAGAGACCTTGAAGTATGGTTTTAAACACATTACTTATCTTCTTTAGTTATTGAAGATTACAAATATAGTCCATGTTTAAGTGGTTACCTGTCAGGAAGGGTGACAGTCAGGAAGAATGGTGGGAGATAAATCCAGCAGTGGGTGTAGTGTCAAACTTGGAAGCTACTGCGCTAACCTTTCTGAACAGTAGATCTTTTTCCCTGAAAGTTAAATTATTTCCTAAATTTCATTCTGAAACTCTCAGAAATTAAAATTTTATCCAAACTGTAAGTGTTTTTTTTGTGGACAAATAGCTATTCACAGGATTAAATCTGAGCCATTCCAGATATGGAAGGGAAACATTCCCGACAGGGGTGTCCAACCATCCCACCTTGGATCAGTACAAAGATGGAATATGTGTATAAGTTTGTATGTGACAAATGGGATGCAGTATACAAGAAAGAATTACACTGACACACAATAACCATTTATTGATGTTCAGCTTTAGAGGCTGTCTTATTCTGAACAAGGGCACTACTGTCTAAAATAATAGAAGGTATTTTTTAACCTAGAGTAAGTGCTACAAAACAGCCTAAGCCATCATTTTAGTGCTCAAATGCAAGGCATGCAGAGTAGATGCAAGTATGCTAAAATATTGTGTCATCTCTAACGCTGTAGACATTAAATGCCTCTCAGATCAATGCTTTATAAAGGCAAGCCTGTTGACACACAGCAAATATCTTGTGCTTTTCTTAAAGCCAGTGGGGTAATATCATTAGTACCTAACTAATACAAATTTAAATAAACTGTTTTTCATAAAGCACAAATTAATTACAGCATCTCAACAGAATGCCTAGGGGGATAAAAAGAAGTATAATCGCTTCTCACTTTGCAACATTTAATGCCATCAAGGGACTTTTGATTTTTTGGATTACACACTAACACTTACTATTTCTGCCAACATTAGTAAAATGCTCACTAACACTTACTAAGCAAGACAAAAACAGCTTCTTAGATGCTCTTTAGTAAAACAATAAGCAACCCAATTTCTTACACATAGTGCAAAGAAATGTTTAGTAAGCTTCCTAGAGCAACTTTTCTCAGGGTACTACATATAGTTTAGAGTGAAAAAGATAATTCTTAGAGCTTAAAGCTCTACATGTTTTTATAAATCTTCCTTTAAGAAGGCTTCCCTTGGTAGATTTAAATTAATAACTCAATTTACAAGCACTTCACATTTAGAATGTATAATTAATTCAAAAGTAGGCACCTACTGTTGTCATCACTTTTTTTCCTGCTGAATCAGACCGGTCAGGTTTCATCATCGGTTCTTACAATTCTCCAGGGCAAAAAAAAAAAAAAAAAAAATAGTAGTGGAAAGGTAGGGAAGGTGTTGCTATTTGATACCCTGATAGCAGTTTGTGCTTTTTGTTTTGGATCCACTTTGTTCAGTCTCAGACAGGTATGTTATAACCCAGCTCTTTCATACTCCTTGTGCCCCACATCCATACGGATGTGATGGACTTCAGTCTCTCTAAAGCTCAAGCAGAACTACCTATCTGGCTACAGTTACCTATGAGGCTACTGAATAGAGACATAGCAACATCAGGGCTGTCGTTACCACATGCTGTCAGAGCCAACCGTTCCAAAGATGAGCAAGTCCTTCAGTCTCAGGGGAAAAAAAAAAAAAAAAAAAAGAAAAAAGGAAACTGAATATGAGGTGTTAAATTATCATAATGGGCAGAGCTGTTAGAATATCATTACATATGAAATTAAACATTTCTACAAAATCTTATTTGCTGCCCATGCATAACAACCCCTAACTCATACAGGTATTCTATATAAAGAAAACTAGAAAAGAGTTTCATATTAAGTCCCTTTTTCAGATGCGGCAGTTACTTGCATCTTCTTTCCCAAAGATAACCTTCTGTTATTTAGCAAGGTACCTACAAAGGCACAAATTGAAAATACGTCTCGTTGAGACCATTCACGCTTAGGCACTTCAGGTCTTCAATGTACACAAAAACTGCAACTTTTCTGTAGGTTGTTTCTTATTG
This sequence comes from Tinamus guttatus, assembly GCF_059628265.1. Taxonomy (NCBI): domain Eukaryota; kingdom Metazoa; phylum Chordata; class Aves; order Tinamiformes; family Tinamidae; genus Tinamus; species Tinamus guttatus. The sequence goes on along the minus strand of NW_028288603.1, from coordinate 976,660 downwards.
GTAGTAATTGCACCTAAGTATTGTCCACGCTATCCTAACAAACAAACAAAAAATCCAAAGAGAAACGTAAAACCCCAACTTCAAATCCAACAGCTCTCCAGCTGTTCCAACAGAGGTTGCCCTCTCCTGCTTGTTAACTTCCAATGAACCTCTAGAGCCCAGAGCAAACCAGGTTTGTTTTAAAACCATGGGCAACGCAACCCTAGCCAGAATGAGTGTGCATAATCCACCCATTTGATATCATCTTCACCATGAAGCATGCCAGTCTCGATACTTTTAAAACTGGAAATATCAAAATCATATTTTTACAGTAATTTAGCAGAAGCAGGAAGTTATAATTTACATAAGTAAAAGGAGTCCTTCCTGTTTGAAATGAAGGGAGGGGAGCACTTTGGTCTCAGGTACTATCTAGAATAGGAAGTGTTATGTGCTCTTTGCTCAAGATGAAAAAACAAACCAAAAAAACCCAAACAAACCACAAAAAGACTAACAACAGCAAAACAACAGCAACACTCAATTTATGTGTGTTCCCAGCAACAGAGTCATATCCAAAGTAAAATATTTACAGCCTAAAGCATGTACCCTGTGCAATTTTTAACAAGTCTACCTTAAGAGAAATTTTAGGCATAAATTATTTAATACCATGTTTACATAAATATTTGCTCATACAGATGAAAAAAATGAAACATTAGGTGAAGCTTCCTGGGATTGCTATTACAGATTGTTCTCCCATGTATATTGTTCCTAGAAAATCTTACATATACTGCAAACATGCAAGATCGTTAATAATAGGACAAAGACATAACTGAAGACAAGAAAAACAAATTGTTAGTTGGCACATAATGACCAGGCATAAACTGTATTTACAAAATAGAATTTTTGGTGCATTTTTTCTTCATTTTAGCTTTTTATCAAAAATACTGTAAATATGCATTCTTGAAACTTAAAACATATGAGGAAAGCAAAGTTAGCAGAAGAGAATAAAGTTTGATTTTAAGCACAAGATAGTTTAAGTTGAGCTTAAAAAAGAATTAGCAGCATCATAAAATAAATGTCCAGCTACCAAGAAGTTTGAAAAAAGCTACTCTCTAAAACAGTTTTCTACATAGTTGGGTCATAAGGATAGCATGTTGTTGAGAGAAATACTGCGAATCTGGATTTCCTCCATTACTCTTGACTGATGTGGGATCTGAAAAAAAGTTTGGTATTTATAGGTTGATACCACACTTTAGTATGCAACTGCACACTTGATAACACTTCAGCATGGATATCAAGTTTTTTAAAAAAATCCGAATATAGGAATATTCGAATTCTAGTTGCAGGCACTGGTATTAATTTTCTTAAAAATGAAAAGTGATAGATGATACCAGAATTAAAAATAATTTCCATTAAAAATGTCATTCAAACCAAGATATAAAAATACATAAACACTGGTACGTAAAACAATGTCCAGTGTAGCATGTCTCTTCTGACAGTCAACTTCGAATAAGTGCAGCATATGTGGCTTTCAGTAACAGCATCCTTGGCCTCACCATCTCTCCTGGGCAGGAGGCAGTCCTTTCTGTCTAAAACTAGGAATGAAGTTTAGATATGCCATCAGTTTCAGAACATGCACTACCACAGCCCCGAAGCACGGCAGCCCTTTTTGAAGTAAAAATTGCACAAATTAATTCTGACGTATAAGCTGACTACCCTCTATCAACTGTAGCTCAGCTATATCTAGCACTTGGCTAATATTCTTGTTGCCTCTATCTCCTCTAGAGTAAATATCAGTAGGGTGAAAATATTGCTCTTCATTTATCATTTGGGATTTAAGACTTAGGCTGCAGATGCTGAAAATAACAGTTCTACTCGTTATGATAAACATTCACCATCAATATTTCATTTAGAATACAAGTGACCTGCTGTTGCCTTCCTTTGCTAAGATTTTGTTCAGACATAACAGATTTCTCCAACAGAGCACACTATTTTCTTTGGCCTCTTTTTTATTCAAGCTTTTCCATTTTCACTGTGCACTTATTTTTTTCTATTTTAAGTAAAATATTTTAGTAGCTTTCTAGGGACAATTAAGTGTGAGATTGAACTTAGCTTTTCTGACTAACAAATGCACAAACTGTGTTGTGTTTCAAAACATGGAGCATTTTGAATCTAGTCAAAAATCTCAGGAAGAACAAGTTTGTGTTCAAAAGGAAAACGAAGGCCTTTGAGAATAACGAGGTATAAGGCCTTTTACAGTGTAGAGCTTTCCAACACATCTAAGGCTGAAATCTGAAATAACAGGTTTCAGGACTATCTGCTTTTTTATGCGTTAAATCCAAGACCTCATTACCAGTTAGCTGTCATTACCGTGACAAAGCACAAAACATTTACCTGTTAAATTTTCTGTACTCGATAACCATATTGCATCTGAAGTTACGTATGCTAACCGCAATGTTGATGTATCCTCATATCATTATTGTTCACAGGCAAGTTTGACTTGCGAATCTGAGTGAACAGGCATCTCTGCTCTCGTATCTTCCAGTATTTGCGACTAAAATGATGAAGAACAACTCTAAAAATTGAATTTTTTAAAGCCTGTTGTTCCATACCAATATGTTCCCTTGCACTGAGATATAACCTGCTTTTTCACTTGTTATCTGTTAATTCTTATGCAAGAGAAGTCAGAAAGACCAAAACAGAAAATAAAAGTATGCAGCTGAAGTTACCACAGTCCCTTCAGCAAGTTGGAAATCCTAAAGCTTCGTTAGGTATCAAAAGACAGGTGCTACCTGGGAATACTGAAAAATGCCCACAAAGTGAAAGAAAAGACTTGTTTACAATCCCTTCTCCTCTTCCCAGTCACTTTCTCTAAGCTCAGAAATAGGCAGGGTTCTGTTTGGCCTTCCCTGAATCTTGCTGGAAGACTTGGATTTATCACTATCCTAATATTTTGTCTAAAGGGACTTCTACTATAAACCAGAGTGCAGCATTCACCCAAACGGTAACAAGTTTGTGTTTAGCCATTCACATTTCAGCTAGATTTCAAAGGTATTTAAACTATTTGAAGGAAGTAATCCTTCACAGACAGATGAATTTATATCAAAACCAAAATAATGAAAATCAAACCATAATTTAATTTAGCCAAGTCAGTTCTAAACCACAAAAGTTCCCAACTTAGAGAAATTGTGGGCAGGAAGGAAAGCCAGGCTAACAAGCACATTACTGGAGTGAGAAAGGGAGAGTGACATGGAGGAAGGAAGGAAGAAATGCTGATTCTTCAACAAAGACATCTTTAAAAAACAAAAATCTTCAAAATTAAGTAGTGGAGGGGAAAAAAATCAGCAAAACAAGCTGCTTAGGCATCCTGAATAAAAACTTACTGTTTTCTGATTCAGGTTTTACCTGCTTTTTCATTTCTGCAAATTACTTCCTCTCCCTCACTCATGCTGACAAAGTTCTGCAGGAAAAATGCATTTGCAGGCGGCTGTTTTAAAGTTAACTCCCTGAAGAAGTGAGCAGTTACTTCTTTGAAGCTTACATAATGTACGTGGAAGTCAGGACTATCAAACCTGCTATTTTATTTCGGCGCCATCACGTAGTTGTACAAAGCACTGCTCACCATCAGAGCAGTATTCTTCCTCTAATTCCTGTGTCACCTCACATTTCAAAGACATTTGTTGCTACATGGTAGTTTATATTAAGCCTCCTGGACTCATGTAAAGATTATATGAGTCCAATGACCGACCATCTCCCACCCAGACCCAACTGCTGACCAGAAGGTCAACGATTCCGTTCTGCAGAGCAGCAACAGCCAGAATCGATGATCTTAATGACAACGGCATCCAGGTGCATATTTTCAGTTTGATCAGTATGAGCTTATCAGACGCTTATCACCAGTTCAGTGAGGCTCAGCTACAGCACACAATCAACTATCTGAAAAACTGCTGATTTTATATAACTACAACTTATTTTCAGTCATGAGCTTTTAAATTAAAAGAAACTAAGACAACAGAAACTGTATCTCTTCACAGAAAAGTAACTTTCCAAAATTTGACTCTGAAGTCAAACATTATCTAGCCAATTCATACAGCCAAGCCTTTGTCACCATGAAAAGTTGGTGTAAAAAAATGAAGATCCAGTGGCACTGAAATATTATATTGCAATGAAGCCAGGAGAATCATGCAAGGTGTTCTCAGATATCCCAAACACATGCAGTAGGTACTAGCTGCTGTACACAAGCATTGTCCCAGTATCAGTAAATACAATTTAATAAACTAATAAATAACTTAAAAGGTTTTCAGAGTAGCAGGACAGTTATCATCAGCTTAAACCCTTAATTTTCTGCATCCATTGACACTCTCTCATCCATTTTCCCATATGGTAAGTTTGCAACAGATGAAATATTTGTTAAGCTTTTCCATTTATAAATGCTTAAAGCCAAAGCTTTGCACAGTTTCAAGAGAAAAAGAACAGTAACATAAAAAAATAGATGAGATTAAAAACCGAGAACTCCCAACAGCTTATTAAAAAAATGCTACTCCATTTAAGTTTCCATTGCTGTTTTCTGATTACACAAAATATCTGTAAAATGTTGTTATTCTAGCTTGCTTCCCAAGGTTCCTATACTTAGTATCTATCCTACCAATTAGGCAAAACTTGAAATATCAATGCTTTGCTCCTCCTTACTATACTGCTTTATTATACTGAAAATCTATTTCTGAAGCCAAATTGCATTAGTTGTTATTATATGGCCAAGTTAATAAATATTAAACTGGCAAAAGATGATGATCTGATGGAGCAAAAATCTCAAGATTAAACAGTTTTAAGTGGATCTTTTCTTCCAAAACAGTGAAGGTTAGTTAGTATAGTTAAGTACCTTTGTAGAGGCACCAAAAACAAATAGCCCTTTCAAACTGAACTTTCAAAAAGATTTTAATTTTCATTTCAAAAGGGAGCTTAAAACTATTAGATACACATATATCCCTGCCCCACTGCCTTGTAACATACATTCAGTAATTTAAAATAAAGATTCAATATTTTATAGGTTTCATATATATTATATATTTAATATATAATATATATTTATATGTACATTACACAGATACATACACTCTCAGTCAGCAGGATTAAACTGTTTTGTTTTGAAATGTTTGATTGGTATCACTAGCCTACATCGATTATTTTGTGAATTCAATGGTATTTATCTATTACCTGAAAAGATGAAATTTAAAAGACCCAAATGGAATCCATGGATCGATATTAGCACCAATACAGATGGCCAGTACTTCAAAATGACTGCAGGGACTGCAATAATATATATTTTTATAACACCCCTCCCACTGCACAAGCATTCCTGCATATATTTAGGCAGCAATATCTGCCTGGTCTACACATCTATTCCTATGCTAAATTTAAATGTTATGTAACTTTCTTTACTGTAATATACAGCATCTTTCCGGTCCTGTTGGATTATTTCATCTTCCATGGTGAAAAGAGATCAACAGCTATCCAACAGAAGTTTTTCATTTTATCTCCTCTCCCCCTCCCCTTCACTGTATGGCTCTGTTGCAAGATTTTACTCAGCAGGCAGTCACCATTAGCATAACCAGCACCCTAGTAACATAGTTCAGTCACTGACTGAAACACAAAGTTTTAAGGGTGGCTCGCTGTTTATGGAAATGGAGACACTTGAAGGTGTTACCTTTTCAACATGCCCACCAACACCAGCCACACAACAACTTTAGCCAGTCCCCACACCATAATTCAATTAGTTACCTACCATTTTTTGGTAACAACAGTAACAAACCCAGTTCTGATTTTAAACATTTTAAGAATATTCACCCTGAGAATGCAGAGGAAGTGTTTACGAATAAACTCTGATATGTTTTCTCTTCATATATAGCTTTCTTTTATCTTCATCTCCTCTTGGGTACCTGGATTTGTATCTAGAATTTGACCTCATTCTTGCTTTGCCAGCTGCTCAGTTCATGCCACAGTCAGGTACTGGTGATAGAAAAGCCCAAAAAGGCTCGTGGAAAAGAGGCAAGCAGCAATCCACCAGGTGAGGAACGACAGCAGTCCCCGGAAAAGGAGAGGAGTGAAAATATTCTTTAGGCTTCCCAAAGCCATTGTTATTTGTAATACAGTTACTTTCATCTTTCCAGCAGCAGATGGAGACTCCGAATACGCTGAGCTGGGAAGTGGATTGTTTTCTACTGGAGTGTCAGAATTAGATTCTGGATAGATGCCCCAAGAATAATTACCTGTTTAAAAAAAAAAAAAAAAAAAAAAAAGGAGTAACAGGTAAGCTATTTAGCTATTTGTAGAATTAGGCTAAATTCTGCCATTTCTATGAACTACGTAGTTGACAGAAAGAGATCTTTTTTTTTCCTCCACATACAAAATCTGGAAAATTTACTTAAAACTTTGTAAATATTAATGGTATTAATTCAGTAGGCTAGGATTCACCTTTCCTTTTGACATCCTGACATTTACATGTGAATCAGTTGCCTTGGGACAGTGCTTGGTGTGATTCATCTCACCAGATGTAAATGTCTACTGTAGGATGGAACGAATCACGGCCTAATAATGCCTATTTCTTTCTGTTGACATTTGGCAAAATGAATGCCACCACTGCGTGGTAGGCCATGAAAAACATCCCTCACAAGAGGGAGGAGAGAACCCCCAGAATCACAGCAGGTCTCCTTATAATGAAACAAAACCTGTATCTTACAGCTTCTGTTCAAAATTGAAAAAGGAATTAACAAATATTCATAAAGTTAAATCAGCAGTGCTTTGCACAGCTGATTTCTGAAGTGTTTTTAAGCAGATGAAAATTGCAATGAAGATAAAACAGCTTAATTTGTATTAAACAACTTATCAGAAATAAATTAAACTAGCATAGTGTTCAAAGATGTCAAAAACAGTTTAACAGCTTAAAAGCTGTTTATCAGCTAGTTTTAAGTGGCAGGAAACAACTAAGTTTTTCTCAGTTATAAGTACCCATACTTTCCAATTCTCTTTAGCAACCTGAAAATATAAGAACATATAGAACACACCACGTTTTTGTTCATCAAATTTTGCCTACCTAGTGTTTTCAATAGCAGAGTTGTGTGAAGGAGCATTACCAATGGTGCAACATACTGCAGTGCAATAACACAAAGATAATAGAAAACTCGAGCCACCTAGGAAAACAGAAAAGAGTAATTCATGAGTAATGGACATACAAACCAAACCTTAATGTACATTTTTAGGAAAACAAACAAACAAACAAAAAAACCCCACAAGAAATTATTAAAAAAAGATATTCCTATTCAAAAAGAAAGCATTTTTAAGAGTTTTCTAGCATGTTTTGGTATGCTAAAAAGGCCTAATAGAGAAGTTATCTCTAAAATTAATTCTAGTTTCAGGACACAAAAACCAGAACGGAAATACTGAAAGAAAATAATTACAAACACAAGTTTTGTTAAACAAGATTTATTTTTCTTACTTATGTTAACTTAAAAATAGCATCCAAGGCTTCATATTTCAATACACTTAAAATTTTGCTAGGCCATCGCAAAGCTAAATATATAGTTAAATTTTAAAGTCTCAAGTAAATTCCAAACTAAATCCCATTTCAGAAATGACATAGGAATCACAGTCCAAAGTCCCATCAAAAGTAAATAAAATTGTGTTTAATACTCCAATCCCTTTTCACAGTAAGGTAGTTTTAATATTTCCAAATGTGAAACACCAATACTTTAAAAACAAAGGCAAGAGGGCTTTTCATTAGTAGTTGATCAATAACAAAGTATTTAAATGGTCTTTATTTCTGATACACATTATGGTTGAGACTCACCCAGCTTTATCCCTCCCCCTGCTCCCAATCTGTGCTATCTTCCTCAAGATTGTTACATTACATATTTTATACAAGCTGTTGACCTAAAAGACTAGATCAAATAAAGAGGAAAAAAAAAGTCATAAAATCAATAGCAAGCAGGCAATGAAATAAAGTTAACTGGATTTTAGAAGAGAACAGAATACAGGGTGGTAAGAAAGATGAAGGCAGACATGACATTTTTGGAAACAGCTTTAAAACCTCAAAGGGCTTTGAGATGAGCAAGCATCAAAAACTAACATGAGGTAAAAAGAATGTAGTAAAACCCGACAGAAGAAAAAACATGAGGCAAAAATATTTTTATCATATGCCATCAATTACTTTACTAGAGCAAGTAGGAGAGCAATGACCAGGAGAGACACATAGGAAGAACTTTACTGGCAAGAGCTCCAGAAGAAGAAGGAAAAAAAAAAAAAAAAAAAAACTGAAGAGTAGCTAGCAAAACAAGAAAGGTTTTTATTTTGGGCTTCTTATTGGATAAACAGATTAAGGAAGATTCACGTAGAGAAAACAGATAATTTTAGATTTTACAGATAATATGAAATCTCCCCAAACTAAGTTATGCATTCACAACAACAACAGCTCTGTCACAGCCAGCTGTCACTAGCTGTACTCCCTAACAGCTTTGCTGAAGCCCAGTGCTAGTCACTTTGTAACCTAACATTTGAAATAGCAACTTCTGCACAGTCCATTTACAATCTTCGAGTATTTGTGGAGACAAGCACAAACGCAGGGACCATCTAAACCCATAGAAGATGGATGCTCCATCCTATGACATACTTCTATATTACTTACACTCCGACTCAGCAGGATTAAAGATTATCAGATATCACCATCATGAAAGATGATAAACTTATTTTGCAGACGACATGCAACAACATTTTACTATTATTTTATAACAAATTTTTAAAAAAGCTTCTTTTCAGTTTGTAGTTAAAAAAAGAAAAACAAATAAGCAACAAATAACACAACTCGAAGAGCTCTTCCCTTTTTACTACTTTCACCATATGGGCAGACAGTTTTGTATCCAGGCTAGCCCATTTGAGAGTGATCTTACAGAACTAAAGGACTAACTCATGTTATCCCAAAATACAGCCAACCTATCTTAAACTTTGCCCTGATTTAAAAATCACAGTTGAGATTAGGTAAACAATATTCTGCCGTTCTATCAAAACCCACTTTTTTTCCCCCACACTGTAGCTACGAATAACCACCCGCCCTACATGCTCACCAGATTATTTATGATTAACAGAAGCAATCACCAAGCTAAGCACAAGGCTTGCCAAAATATTTGTAAAGAGTATTTCATGAAGGAATCTTTTAGACATTAAACAACTTTACAAAGCATCCATCTAATATAGATGACATATGTCTTTGGTTACCAGAGTTTCTCTCTAGTGGTGCCAATATTATAAGGAAAGCATCTTAGGAAGCTTCATTCAGATTTCAGTTCTAGTGCCACAAAGACACAACAAATCAGCTGTTTTCCTATTAAAAAAAAATGCATAGAGGGAGCACTGCAACTACGTACCAGCTTAATGCCATTTTACTTACCATTTTCTGTAAATCAACTGTACTTATTCTGCCAGCTTCTTTTTTCATCTGATCTACACACTTCTGTGCTAAATTCAGGTAGGCCTGCAAATGACTGCGCATCATGGCCAACCGTAAAGCACACAACAGGATTATAATCCACAACCGCATGGTGTCAAAAGTATCTTCTGACATTCTGCAAGTAAAAGAAACTTAATGTTCTCTAAAGGTCATTAGAGAGTTATTTGCTTCTATTATCTGTAAAGAAATCTTAAAGCATGGAGTTCACATGAAAGCAATATGCACTGCCACCCTCACCCCCTTTTTTTGGTACTTCTTGGTAGCCCTGTTTTAGCATTAGATTCAAATTAGTACCTATTTACATGCAAACACAAACACTCTTAAACACTTGAATTCTGAGTGATGTAGGCAGGATGCTAAAAACAAGATGTTCCAAATAATTGAGCTTTCGAGATATATACTTGCAGATACCTTATACCTTACAAGCACAACCATAGCACAACTCTGATTTTAAGAAAAAAAAAAGAAAAATAAGACAGAAATACAAAACTTGTGTTTTCAACTCTTTACATAATAACTCTGTGAGCACTGAGCTATCTTATAAACATCTGTTACACCTAGGAAGAAGTGCCATTCAACCACATCAGTTTCAAGTCAGTAACTTAATAACATGACAATCATCTATGCTACTTATACAATATTAATTTCAGTTTCTATTCCTCCCCCAAATTTTTTGTATTTTAATCCTTTTAAATATTACAACTATCAAATTTCATGTGCATTTCATCTACACAGATCTTAAGACAAATCTCATGGTACTAAGAGCCTTAGGTCAGTTCTCACACCAATGTATCTCAATTGTCTTTGGTGAAAGACTTCTCTCTTACACCTCTAAGTAAGACGTAAGGTATTAGACATTGGCAATAAAGTAGTATTCTGCCCCTGGGAAGAACAGCACAGAACTCCACCAAGGAGATGCCAGCAGATAGCGGCTCTCTGGGAACCATAGCTTTACATTTCTCATCCATAGAGTTTAACACTCTGTTTCCCTTTTTTCCTTAATTACTGAAGCCCTGTACGCTTCAGCTGAAATGTCTAAATTCGGATTATCAAGACGGATGTAGTCACACCAACAATCTCCAGTCATTTAGATTGTTATAACTTTTACAATGTGCTACTTGCACTCTTGGTTTTATCCCGAATACTCCAGATAGGATTTTTAAAGGGAACCTTACAAAGGAATGCTCTCCTTGCCCAAAGGTGGGTTCATAATGTAGTCCTTAGTGATGGGTTTTACCCACAGCAGAACCGTAAGTAAAGGCGCCAAGAAGTTTATATGTAGCAGTGTTCTGAAAGAAGGAAAAAAAAAAAGGGTGGAGGGGAGAGAAAGGGGAGTGATTAAAAACAGAAAATCACCCTTCTGTTAAAACTGCCGGTACAGATTCAAAAAGAGTAGTCCAATTTTAAAGTACTGGGAAAAGGAAAATAAGAAAATTACTTTCTTATGACTTAAGTTCCAAAAAAAAAAAAGAGAAATATAATATACTATGAAGTCACTGTGGTTGGCTGTGGTAAAAAAATAAAATACAATAAAATAAAAACTCTTTGGAATAAATCCAGTTTTTAGACATTTCAACAAACTAACCAAAATGAACTATATTCACTACACCACACTAAAGTCACTTGTTTAAAGTTTGCATACAGTGGCATAACACAGAACTGCAGTGGCCATTAAAATTTTAATCTAGAGGATCGGTATCTCAGGTGATTAATTAGGACACACATGCTGCTATTTTAGTAAATTTTTTCTTCACTAATGGGAAACCATTCTCACAGGTCATATTTTCCAGTTTAATGCAGATTTTTATAGAGGAACCTTCACTAAATAAAACTTGGTGCTTGCATGCAATTAAAGATACTCTTACCAAAAGAAAGTGGTCACTCCATTTCAAAAACACTACATTCCCTCTACATTAAACTACACAGCTAATGTAGAAGCTCTTTAAGATTAAAAAAAAAAAGACATTAACATTTTAAAAGAGAAAATAGTTTTCTGTAGGTTTTTCTTGAAATTAACATTCTTCTTCATTTGAACTCCATATCCCTGTCTTTTTGCATTACTCAAATGACAACACAGCTGGAAGACTTCAGTGCTGTAGATCTGGTGTTGTGCTAGTAGCACTTCCTTACTAACAGCTTCAGCTTGTCTCTATTTCCATCTCCAGTCAGACTGCTTCTACTCTATAGAGAAAATAACGAAGTAACCAAATTACTCTGAATTACACAAGACCTTACTGATTTCAAACTACCAAGCTTCCTAACCACTTGCACGTTTCAGAAGATGTCACCACAAGTCACTGGTTTCATATGGAGAAAGCAGCACTGCTGGTTATGCAGTGTGGCTAGGGAACAACACACCACCAAGAACAGGCCAAAGCATTTCAAAAACTTGCAAAAGGATTTTACCTCAGCTTCTACTTATTTAAGACCTCCTACCAGGTTAATGGACAGGAATGTGCCAAAGTGTGACAAGAATTGCTTTCTGTTTATTTGAGTTGAGGGAGAAAGGCTGAAATCAGGACTCCAGAAGCAGGCTCAGAAAAGGTAAGGGAAATAGGGAAGAGGAACAAATGGATGAAGGAACTCCAAAACATATCCAGGGATGAAAGTTACTGCTAAAAGGAAAAAAAAAAAAAAATCAAACATGCCACTGGAATTAAAACAGACATCAGGTTATTTTCACTTTATTGTGCATGAAAACTTATACCATATTTATATAGGTAAGAATCATGGTTACCATTTTAGCCAATTACAGAAGGGGAATTTTATCATTTATCTAACTTCCTACTCTTTAAGTTACTATTCTATATGTCAAGTCTCACATTCTGTAATTATGGCTTGTGTCTTTTAAGCTTTACAAATGTATGACCTTATATTTAACTGCAGGGAAAGGCATTGTTTTCCAGCACCGAAATTGGAGAGCTTTGTATCAATGACATGTCATCCCCATTTACTGCTCCCCTTTAGTCACTGTCAAAACTATGGAAAACGGTCAATAATGATCTACTCATTGATAAAAACACATCACTTAAGGCAAATACTGATCTCTTCAGAGCCCATTAAAAACAATCACTCAGCAACGATTCTTTATAACTGCATTACTCAATTATGCTGATATCTAAGCAAGTTTTAATCCATCTAATGTTATTTTTATACTGTTCCAGTTGAATAGGCAAAGTATCAGTAGACTTTCAAAAAATGTTGCTTGGTGTTGCACAACCAGTTTCAACTTTCACTGAAGATTAAGTTCGACAAAAGCCTTTTTTTTTTTTTTTTGCCTTTTCCACAAACCCAGACTAGTGAATATTAATCGCTCTCTTAGTTCGTGATTAATCAAGTCCTGTTTCAGTTACATTTCTGCTAGGACCTAGGATCCTGTGACCTAGGATCCACAGATCAAGAGAAACACTGGAAAAAAATAGAGGATAGTTCCAGAAAAGACTTAAGAACTTTTAAAATACTGGAAACGACAAAAACAAAAGACTCAGGAGTTTAATTTGCTTAGCTGAAAGAATAAAAGGGTAAAGAAGTTACCTAATCACAGTCTACATGGAGACAGAAACTTAAGAGCAGATGCAACAAAAGCCAACAGCTTGCAGTTGTAACTGGATGCATTCGACTACAATGAGAATGTAAGTCAAATACAGAGGAATTAATTAATTAACAATCTACCAAGGCTGAAGGATCCATTCTGAAAACAGATAAATTTTTCAAGTGGGCAGCTGAGGCTGACAGGGAAAACATTGTGTGTACACGCACATCTTAATCTGAGTAAAATTAATTGCAAAAAAAAGTATGTCAAAGTCTAACAGGTTTCTCATGTAAGCAGCAACACTATATGATCACAATGGCTCGTGCGCAGAATCTTTCATTAACATGTGCTAAATATTTAGAAGCTGTGATCTATGAAAGACATTTGAAATTGCTCCCTTAACCAGAAAAAAAAAAACTGAAGAGAAATACTCAAAATACTAGAAAGCATTTTATTTACAACCTCAAGAACAGCTGAAAATGTAAGTGTTCCTTTAAGTTGAATAAACCTCTGACTCTTATTATATATTTTGCATCACAACAAAGCAAGATACCTGGAAATACTGAGGAAGACAATTTTAACTTACCCTTCATTTTAAAGACAAAAGTATTACCAGTTGAACTTGCTTCCTATATGCTACTCTAATTTCAACATTTAAGAGAGATTTTTACTGAGTTTTAGATTCCCTTTAAATGTGTTTCCAGATTACTGCTTTTCTGAAGCTATTTCTTCCCTTTCATTATCTTCTTCTGGATCTTACCCTAAATTCATTAACATTACCTAGAAGAATTAAAAATAAATAAGTTATGGGTGCACCTCTTCTTCCACACAGTTATCTGAACTTCCAAAAAGATATGATGGGGAAAAGAAAGCAGGAAGCAGAAACACTCACGTTGGAGCAGAAACTCTCATGTTGGAGGAAACGAACATTCCTTTAACAGGTACTCTAGTAATGAGGCAGAGAAGGTAATAGACTGGCAGAGGGCAGGTTGAGCAGAGAAAGGCAGATGGCAAGTTTGCTGGATATATGAAAAGCAGGCAGCAACACAAGTCTTAGTCACTACCTTCTTATTGGAATAGTTTGTTTTCTTTTCAGACATCAAATAGAGAATTAAGACTGGGTAGCATATACCTATGTGTGTATATTTTCTCTTACTGTGTTATTTTTTCTGTTGCTAAATTCAGAGCATCCAGATGCATTTGAGCCAGTCGCAAGCCAGGGAATGTCAAAAAAGCACCAATAAGTGAACACAGAACAGCCAGGAACAATTTGAAGGTTAGTTTAGACACAGGACCCCTAAAAGAAAAGAAAGGAAATAAGCATTTTCTGACGGGGCAGAGGGAGTTGGGGTGGGCAAATCAGAGACTACTTTCAACTTAACACGATCTAGCATTTATCAAAAGAGCAAACAGTTTTCTATGGTTTGATTCTAGAATATCAGCATTATTATAAGCAATTCAAGAAATTGAAATTAAAAAAACAAACATTCAAGTCACCTATAAAAAAAAGAACACAAAGTTCTTCAATGTAGTAAGACAAAAAGCTACACTAATTTCTACAAGACATTAAATTTGTTAGTAGAGAAAAAATGAAAAAAGTATATTGTAAATGACAATAAGTTATTAAATAAGACAGGCTATCAGAATGAATACAGTGTTTTTAATAGAAAAACAAATATAAGTTTTAACCACTCAAAGACAAAAATGGAACTTTTTACTGTATTCAGCCTTAAATAGCCACACGTATGTTACCAATAAGTCTGTGGAAAACTGGATTAATAACAGTTTGATAGAGCTAACCAACATATCTCTACCATATCTCAAGTGGTATTGTTTGTTACAATGAGATGGCTTTCAAAATAAATTCAAAATCAACTGATGTATTAATAACCATGGATTACATGGGACCAAAAAAAAAGTGGCAAACAACAAATAGAGATTAAAGAGGAACAAAAGCAAGTCTAGTGACCCACATGAGCTTCAGATTCTTTCTTAATCTGCGTCATTCAAACTAACACGAGATAACAGGGTCAACTCAATCACTGCTGTAAATAGCCAAAGCACCACAAAAGTTTAAGAGAAAGGAATAGGACACTAACAGGAAAATTAATACTGAAGTTAATAAATTCTGAGTATCTTAGGAAAAACAGAGCAAAAATAGGTTAAGAAACATATGGCATTCATGTTAGAGGCTTCTTTCTCATCAAATATCTACATGTATAAAAAGACAGATTATTCTAAGTGTTTGGATATATATGTGTGTGTGTGTGTGTGTGTGTATATATTTGAAACTTCTGTTCCTCAGAAATAAAAAAAACATAGTTCTTATACAATATTTTAGAACATTTAATCATGAAATATGAAGTTGTATGCCTGCAGTGATGACATATTCCATATAAGCATTTTAGAGCATATGTTTAAGACAAAGACTGTAACAGAAGTCAGTTTTTCAATATACATAGACGTTCTATGAGTGACTGTACACATAAGTAAAATCACAAGGTATGCAGTTTTCCTTTGTCAGTACAATACTTGGATGTACTATAGCAAGCAGATGTATTTGCATAGAGGAAAACATTATTTCCACCTGAAAATACAACTGAAAGCCAAATTTCCTCCTAATTCCAACTTTATCACAGGCTCTGTGACAGGCTTTTACCCTCTGATGCTCTTGCATACCACAGAAACTGAAAAAAAAAGGGGAAAAAAAGAGAGAAAAAAAAATCTCCTGATTTAAGCACTTTTCTCTGAGAAGGAGAAACTACACTGGAATTACAATGAGAAAGAGGTTCATAATTTGAACTATACTTTATGGTTTCAGGCAAACTGCTAGGACAGAAACTGCATCAAAACTAAAAAGAGAAAAGACAATTGGAACTTAAGTTATTTGCAGATACTGATGGATTATTTTCATTAATCCACCCCTTCATTAATACAAGAGTACCAGCACTTACAAAGCAATGCATGCAACACAAATGCTTGCTTAGCAAATCCAAGTGGTTCAGTTATTAATGCAACATAATGAAGACCAATATATTTCCAGAAACTTACTGGGATTCCAAACCCTGCTTTTCAAGAAACTGCATAGCACTTTCCGAAAAATTTGAGAATCCTGTAGAGAGACATATAATATATGTATTTTTTCACAGTACAAACACAGAACCTCTTCTTTTTGAAATAAAATGCTAGGTAACAGAACATCTTTAAAACAAATTTTCGCATGTCTAGCATAGCTCTTTCATGTGCTAATTAGCATGCCACAATGCAATAAAACTTGGTTATTAACATGAGCAGTCTTTGAAAACATCTCTTTGATATTTGTACATTTCATGAACGTGAATAAAATTTACATTAATTTTTAAGAACCTAAGTATCTTTTTTTCTGTAGAGGAGCTTACTTTACTATGCAAAATAAAATGGGTTAAAAATAAAACTGGAAGGCAAATAAAATTAACAGAACAACCAATCTAGGCAAAGACTACACTATCTAAAGCAAACAGGGAAAATATACAGAATATTCTCCAAAAGCCATATGCCAAAGCAAGATTTCCTAAAAATATATCACAGAAAGTTCATTTTAATAAAGATATTATCAAGAACACCTGAAGGCTTAACACTAAATTTTCAGTTCATGCGATCAATAGGGCTATTGGAAACACTGAGGAAAGCAGTTACCTGATTCCAGTCCAAATTCTAGGTAATTTTCTGTCACAATTAGGATTGCCATTGCTTTCACAAAGAAGAAAAAGCCAAAGGTGACACACAGAGATCTTTCACCTCCATCCTCTACTTTGAAATAATGAGTGGTCAATGAAAACAGTATCTTACTAAACAAGTAAAAGGTCAAGGAAAATTAAGAGTTTGTAAAATAACTATAGTTAAGAATTATAATACCATATTTTTACCATCTATACTAATATTGTTCCTAGATGCACAAATGTTAAATAAATAGTATGTACTAGGCCAATCTGAGGTTACTTATGCTTTACAGTATTGGGGAAGTTTAATAAGCATACACACAATCATATAGTGCGTGTTGTTGTATTTGGCTATCAAGCAGGGATAATTCAACCAGTTATGTCATAATGAATTACAGATGTTACACCAAAACAAGGCATTTTATATTGAAGTCTATCTTCAATATAAAATATCAAGCTACATGAAAAAATTTCCGTTAAGCTAAATGACTCAAGATTTCATGTATTTTAATTTCAAAATTCAAAACATTACTTTTGAACATAACATTGAATACAGGGAAGTAAGGACACACATTTTTTAAACCACAGTGATGGTGTATGCATGTTCTGCCCAAACGCACAACCTCAAATGAGTACATTCAAAATTCTGCCCTACAGAAACCTAAAGTGCAAAAGCAAAAATACAGAATCATTCACTGTGTGTTTGTTGGAGACATCATCTGGGTCAAAACATTGCTTCAATCTCGAGTTAACTGTATGCAAATGGATTTGGACACACACATCCATCCTCACACAAAAATACACGTACAGAACAAAACTACTGTTTTGTTTCCTTGTGGAGTAAAAGGTAGAAAAATACTCCTCCTCTCACAAATCCCAATATTTTTTTTCCCCAAAAAAACTCAGATACGCAATTTTGTCTTCCCTTCTGGCTTAAAGGCTGGGCATTTTATGACACTTAAGGTGAGGACACAGATTTTTGTTTGTAAACTAAAGGCAACAACAACAAACACACAATAACCATTTAAAACAAAAGCTTTCTCTTGAATGTCAGCTGAGCTTTCTCAAATAATTAAAGCTTCCAAGTAGTCTTATAAAATCTGTATCCTTTCAATTAGTTTTTTTTTTCCTAATCATCAGACACAATGATTACTGGAACCAACAAAGACTTAACTCTTCAAGAGCAGAAAAGTTCTACTTTCTTAATAAATGGCAATACAGACCATATTTGTTGTTGCTTTAGAAACACAGATTTTCTCAAGACACTTGCAACTATTTAAATGTCAGATAGAGTATCCTTGTGCTCTGTTTGGGGAGCAGGGCAGGAGACACCAGGTGCAGAAAGAGCAGGGACCGGTGCCACACCACTGGTCACCGATGCTGAGATTATTACATGACTATTTCCTAAACAGAAAATGTAGGAAAAGATTAAACTTGTGTTTCTCTACTTTCACATACAGGTGTTTAAGATATCAAAACCAATCGCTCAATTAACAGCGTATTTAATATTACCTAGCAAATAAAGTCTACTCCTTTATCATTCTGAAAAGGGAGACTACAAATCCTTGTATGATACCTCAACTCCTTTTATGTTCATATTTGTGGCAGCAGGGTTACATCTAAGAGGTTGCCTGCTCTGTTATCAAGCTGTTTAAAAAACATTCATTGAATATTCTCATTTTTAATGCATTTCTAAACATAATTAGCTCCAAAACTATACAGTAGATTAATATAAATTTTTTATAATATACTGTCAACTCTATTTAATATATGCTGCAGCCCATTATAATTTTTTTTTCAAATGGCAAGTGATATCAAGTTCATATTTAAATAAAATACTTGGAGATCACTCCAGATATTACTTGTTTTGAAAAAAAAAAAAAAAAAGGAGGGAGAAAAAAAAGAATAAGTGTAAACTCTACACATTTTCCTACTACATCACAGCATAGTCATTTATATTTGCACCTTTTTAAATACTGGAAATATATTTTCAAATGTAGAGTACATGAAAATCCATTTTAAGGAACCTATTCAATAAAACATTTCAACTGTCATCGGTTAATCTCTCATGAAAGCATATGATTATGCAATACTGTACTTCATTAAGCAGCACACATTTAATATATGCATTGCCATATTTCATCTATATGCAGAGAAATATTCATATATGCACATTAGAGTGGCCTAACCACAGCATCTAACTTGACTCTTAAGTTCACAATAATCAGCTTAAGCTCCCTTTATAGTTAATAAAAAGAACAGGCATGCCTAAAGGAATACTCCCTTCATCCTAAAAGGGGTACATAATAAGTCACATAGAGTATGTTCTAGAAAGGTGTCTTTATATTAAAAAGATGTTAGGAAGAGCAGGGTAACTCTAACCATTATAAACTTTTTTCTTTTTTCCAAAACTGAACCATAAAATATGCCACCAAAAATAATACATTCTTAAGCCAATTACCCTTACACAGTTAGGGATGCTGAGCACTAAGTGAAATATGTTACAGTCAAATCCTGAAGTCAGACAAAGTACTTCCTAACAGCTTGCCACTAGCACTACCTCCAAACAGGCTGTACTCCTCCCTAGATACTTCATATTTTCATCTGTGGATTGTGCCTGAAGTATCCAAACATAAGTAACTGAAAAAGCACACTGATAATAAATTTCAGTATGAGCACAGGTTCAAATACCTCTAGACAAACTAAAGATTATACAAACCAGGTAACAAAGTTCAAGTAAAGCGAATAATCACCACTGCTATTTCATGGGTGAAGAAGGTCAAAGTATTATGTAAAGGAAACATGACTTGTCTTCATGACTTCCATTTCAATGCTAAACCTTGTTTCAGGCACTGACACATAGCCTTGAACACTATGTTAATAATTTGGGGGATTTTTATCAACCTTTTTACTTCATTTATTTCACAAATAGTGGCAAGTTTGTAGAATTTACAGAATTATTTCTAGAAATTGTATGCTATCCTTTATATAAGATGCTATTATTTTAAATTTTTTGAATCACTTCTTGTACAGTCATTTATGCACATAGTTAAAAAGAACCCCCTGCATATCTAGTAAAATAGCTAGAACTTTAGGATTCACATCAAACAAAATAAGCAAATAAAGCTCTCTGCATTATTTCTAATTGTAGGTATGTAGGAAAGAAAAAAAGAAACTGTAACCAAGAATCCAAGAACTGTTGAGGCTGGAAGGCCCTTATGGAGGATCATCTAGACCAAACCACACTCAAGCAGGGTTGGACAGAGCAGGCTGCTCACACCAGCACCACTGCTTGGTCACCTCGCAGTGAAGAGGTGTTTTCTCGTGTTCAGATGGGATTTTCCATGCCCTGTGCCTCTTGCCCTGTCACTGGGCACTACTGAGAAGAGTCTGCCTCTATCTTTATTCCCCCTGCACTGAATATTTATACACATTGATAAAATCCCTCGAGCCTCCTCTTCTGCAGGCTGACAGCTCTCTCTGCCTCTCCTTCCATTCTTGATGATCTCCGTAGGCTTTTGCTGGACTCGCTCTAGCACCTTCCAGATGCAGCACCCCAGACGTGGACTCACCAGTGCTGAATAGAAAGGCAGGATCACCTCTCTCAATCCACTAGAAACACTGCCAAATGCAGCCCAGGCCAGAAAAAAAAAATCAGAGAAAAGCTATTTCCATTTCACACTGCTGACAAAGCAAGCTTGAAAGTCAGTTCTTGTAAATATCTGAGTTTGGTTTTGCCCCTGAATGCATGACCAATAGATGTTCAAACGAAAGCAGTGATTAGACTGCATTTAAATTCCACTGTTAGAAAGCAATGCTTCAGTCTATTTTCCCCTATAATCCAACCCAATAAATAATTTACCATTCTGTCACTTACAGTTGCAATTACTACAGTATTCCTCAAGTTGGTTACACTCAAGATTTGTTTCAAAGACGAAGCAAGGAGAAAACAAATATGTTACCATCCATACATTTAAGAACATAGTACTTAGGAGACAAGGAAGAGGCTATTTAGTCTTAAAGTTGTTTTTTCATGAGTTATATTAACCCCTGCCCCCGCATTCTCAAAAAGGGGTTGACGCAGCTTGGTTTCTTAACCAGCAGTTGCTCTCCTCCTGTCATGATTGTAGTAGAAACACTTCTAGAAATAAAAGCTGCTTAAAACCATAGATGTTAACACCATCTAAAGTACACAAGAGTCAGGCACTATTTTTCTTGTCACCATCTAGTAGATGAGAAAACCACCTGTGCATCCATCTGCCCATTGACAAATAAAAGTCAACAGAGAAATGGCTTGTCTGTAAAGCAACCTATTGTCATGCACTTCATTCTTTTATAATGCAAGTAAATTCCAGCTCTTGGTGAGTTCTTACTGATCACCAGGAACATTCTGGATCTTGTTCATTCTGCAAACTACTCTGAAAAGGAATTGCTGTTCTTACTGTAAGGGCAGCACACACTAAGAACTACCAAGTACAGACAAGCAGGAAGGACATCCAGAACTGTCAGACAAGTCTAACCAAACACAAGAAGTCAATGTTTCTACAGGAGTTCACTAGCTAGAGCCTAAAACAAAACAAAACAAAAAAACACAGTATGATTTTCTACATGAAAGGAAAAGCATTTCCATAGAGGAATCAATTTTAAATATTCAAGTGCCATATTAAGTCTAGCTGTTGAGCGTACAAAAGAATTGGACAAATTCATTTTCTAACTCACCTCCACGCAATCTGCTTTCCTCCAGGCCCTTAACCAATTCATCACCTTCCACATATTTAGAAGGCTACTTTCCTCCCCAAAGCGTAAGTCTGGATTGGTTTGTGAAAAATAGCTAACTACCACACAAGCATATACGTCCAATACTGCTTTCTGTAGTACATAAAAACATCAGGTGCTTCTTACTGTGGCTTGATAATGCTTTTTTCCTAAATACTCTGCTTTGTTTCTCTCAATTTCAGAGGGCAGTTGAGCTCTTTGCAGAACTTTGAAAAATCAGTACCACCTCAGCTCCTACAATTCTACACATTTCATTCTCCTATAGACTTCATTATAAGAATACCTAAAGAAATACCATGGTAAACATATTAAAAGCAAAACACGCGTGGTAAATTAAAAACTTCTGCTAGTTTAAATACTTCAGGTACAAAAATCTATCCCTGGGCAAAATCCAATTAGTTTAGAACCATTATTTAGAACCAATTACAAGTAAGCACCGATTTCTGCTTCACATACATTTTGTTCATTTTCTTTCGTAGATGATCTGGTATTAAGATTTACAAGTTACTTACATCAGTAAGTGCAAACAGCAAGTATAGCACATACATTATCTAACATCAGCACTGGCATATATCTCCTTTATCCCAATGTTAAATATGTATTTATTCTGCAAATAAGCAATACACTGCTTATACATGAATTGCGAGATGATAGAAGAGCTGTCTGGCAACAGATTTATTAAAGAAAACAGTAAAGGATACACTGCAAAGGCCAAGACCAGCAGACACCACACTACGCTGATATTCATTTCTTGTGAGGGCTTCACAATACTGTAATAGGCTTCAGTCACCACATACACAACTGTAGCTGCAACAGTGAAATCCACCAACCACTGATACTCAGGAAAATAATGCAATGCTGAAAGATATAAATTGGCAAATCTTATACATATAATGATATTTTAAAGGAAATGATTGACATATACAGAAAAGAGAGACAATTGCAAATTATTTTCAAAGTTGCCTCTCGAGGTCCAGAGCAACCAAGTTAAAAGCAACAGCAAAGAAAGCAACTTTTGTTTTCCCCAGCAAGTCTATCTTTTAGCCTGAACTTCACTGTTCAGCTGATTACTGAGACTACAAGATGTCGCTGTTTTACCATTTCAGTTTTTTTGCATCGACCTACTAATATTGAGAAGCATAGCTAATTTAGATTTTAACTTCAAGGTAGAAAATGATCCTCTACTTAAAATTAATTACAGCTGTAGCAAGAATTTTATTTCTCTATTTAAGATTGAAAGCCCACTGCCAATCATTTAATGTGCTATATATAATTGTTTCCTCTTTTTCTTTAAAAAAACCCACAGATCTAAAACACTAATGCTTTGCTCTTCAAGATTTTTATATCTCCTATCTAGGAATAAATCATTGTGTAAACTACATTCTGAAGATTCTGGGCAACATTCTCTACTCCCTGCAGGCCCGGTGACCTAAAAGGAGAGAAGTTTCCTTTCTTCCACAGATGCTTGGAATTGCAAAGACCAGTTCTTGATGATATAGTGCAAGTCAAGCTTGCCAAGCAGCTTTCTCTATTAACAAGGTTAAAACAAAACAAACAAAAAAAGCAAAAAACAAACAAACAAGCAAACAAAAAAACCTACACACAGAATACTACTGAGCATTTCTCATTTGACTGCAAGGCACTGGATGCCAAAAATAAGAAATTCGCTGAATCCAGGTATTTCAGTGAAAATCTACTATCTATTTTCAAACAACTATTAAGTTTAATGTATGCTTGTATATATAGTTTTTAAAAGATACTTAAGCCCTACACAGTACAAGTATCTATTAGAAGATGCTTGTTTTACTCTCAGGGAGATGCTTTAATGCTATTATGTAAAGCAAATAATACTAACTTAAATTTGCGAATGCTTTGCCTATTTACATGCTAGTCTAAAAAAAGCTGTGTATTTTTGTTACAGGTCAAGTCTTCCCAGCACTATTTTGGAGACTTTAAGCTGAGAGATCTCCTGCTCAGCACTATGCTTTCTTTCCATATTCATGTATATAATACATGCCTGTAAAAACATAGGTAAGGAAGAAAGTGCGTATCATATATACTTACTTATCCATCCATGTATAACTTCTCTTTAACAGAAAATTGGTTATGTTTAAAGAATCAAAAATTAGCATTACAAAAAACATCTATTAACTTTCAAAGTATTTAATGCTGCTTATTTCTGCAGTGTCACTTTTGTTTTCTAAATATTTTACTTCAAAGTTTCAGATGTGTGGGTGAAAGGTCTAGGTTTCAATGCTACAGTACATCTCCTATTTTAGCTGAAAAGAAAACGTGTGTTTCAACATCTGCCAGTTGTCATTTCCTTGTACAAAGCTATGATCACATTTTTTTTTTGTCTGTTTCAAATACACTGAGTGATGTGATCCTTTTGGTGTTGTCTCATATTGCTAGGGATGCCTGATACAACAATAGATGTGCTTTATGCTGGATTTCACCTACGCATCCTTTTCTGTAACACTGCTATTAAGATGTCACCCTTGGAACAACAAAGGAGATTTAACCCTAATTCTTGCCTTCTCACTTTATAATCAGCTGTGCTTTTATTCTTTCATTGTCTATCAAAAGAGATATTGAAGCGTTTATTGCAAATAAACACTTGATGGAAAACAATGTACCACAATGTCAGAATATATTTGACACAATATACTGTTGTCTGCATCCACTTATTCTTACCTAAAGTGTCCCTTTCAGTCACTGACTTTGTTTCCAGATGAAGATCAATGTCTTTTGGAATGGTTAGGGGCTTATTTTCAATATGACCGTTATATTTTCTGTAAAAAAGTAAATGAAACATATGAATACAACCAAATGAACTTGTTAATTATACAAAGACATTTCAAATTTAAGAAGCGTGCAAATCGTTTTTTCCCTTTATGCAAACACGTTTATCTAGGTAAAGAAAAGCATTAACTCAAGTTCAAACATGCACATATCTTGAGAAACAACTGTATATGTCAATAATTACTAGCTTTACCTCACAAGTCTCTGAAATACTACTTTTTGTTAAATGTACAGGTCTAAATAGCACCTATTTGCTGCACCCTGTGTATGTATTATGACAGTATCACACGGGCACCCTCTACTCCAGCACAGCTACCTCTGACAGGGAACTTCACAGTTCAGGCAGGCCTAAAGGGTGCTTCAATAGGTTCACCCAACTTTGAGAGTCTAGTGATGTGACTGCAGGTACAATGCAGACTACATCAACCCTGCCATACAAATATACAAGACAATCAAAGCTAATTTGAGACTTTGCAATTGAGGTCTAGGCCAGGACACTGAAAGGCAGCTGCATTAAAATCATTGGACTGAAAGAAGAGACACTTAGGAGCATCCATTTTATTGAACATGCTCTACAATTAACAAAGTGTAATCCAGCTCAGAAGATAACTCAGGTAGTTAAGCAAAATGTAACCAAGTTTCTGAATTTTCCAAATTCCAGTATTGCATCTTTTGGCCACAACAGACTGACTATTAAGCCTACTACCTGAGCTGGAGAAACTTAGGTCTTTCACAGATCTATCCTACCAGCCATCAAGCAAAGACAGTTTTAGCATAGTTTTCTAATCTAAAAGAAAATGTGTAAAAATGCCATGGAATTATTTCAATTTGTTATGGCAACTAGTTAGTTTTATGGAAGTGATCACCTTTACAAATCAGAATTAAAAAACCAACAGCTTACTTCACTACTATATTAAAGATACCATACAACAACAAAAACATAACATTAAAGCAGACCAGAAAGTGTTTTTGCTAGGCAAAAAATAAATAAATAAGAACTTGAAACATGTAAATGCTTTGAAAACATCTATCTGCCATATTTTAGAAGAGTATTCCTGAAATCATAAGAGGAGAGGTGGATTTTCCATTGAAAGAACTGTCATCAGGACATAAGCATGAAGATGACTGTAAATCAACTGTGAACTTATTAAAGAATTATGTCCTACCAGCTGAAGTGTAAGATGAGAATACAGCATAAAGCACCAATAAATATTATTTTTTCACATCATCTTAATTCTTAATATCCCTAACTGAACTATAAAACTTTTAATGAATAAATTCAATAAAAATGAAATAAAAACCTAAAGTATTACCAAAAGAAAAAACACACAGAAAAGTGTCCAAGTCTAAGATAGAATTACCAAACACTGCATAGCCATTTGCATATCTGCATACTTCTCTGCACTTCTCCCTACCCACCTTGTTAAATTCTTTTGTTTTCCTCCTGTGTGCACCCAGGAGTACCATCATCTTGAGTGAGATGAGCATTTTGATAACCGAAGTCATCTCAGCTCAACAAAATTTGGTGTTCCTATACTTTAGTTATCCCCAGGGACCCATAATCCAAGAGACACACGCAGAATATGCCTAATATCAGTGACGGCCTTTAATTCAGAGTAATTCACAGTAGCTATGGGCCCTTTTCATTAGCCTAAAGAAAACCATTCTGAAGTAGCAAAATTATCTTATATTCATGTGCTATTATAACTTACAGCACAATGTACTGAAATGCAGTATGCATCGAATAAAATGGACTAGTTAAATACAAGTTCCAACTACAGGTCTTTTCAAGACTAACTTCCAAGCAAGTTCCCCGGATTCCCCCTTTACCACTTCACTATTAAAATACTCAATTTTGAAAAGTATTTAAGTAAGGAACAGGTATTTTATATTACAAGATTTTGTACTTGGAAAAAACGAACAAAAAAAATCTTTATCATGAAGACACACAGGAAAAGTCAACAGGCGCATCTCCTTGGCTCAAATGAGCACTGCATTCCAACACATGCAACCTAAAAAAGTATATCCAAAGCAAGTAAATAGGAACAATTCCTACTTTAAAATAGGCCTCTCCTCCAATAACAGCAGCTTCTTCAAAGAAGTATAGTCATTGCCTGAAAAGTCAGGTTATTACACATCCTATTGTTACAATAGGAAAACAAAGAAAGCAGCATTTAAGTCTCAGTATTACAACATCCTGGTTTCCCTGAACTCCTATGCCCATATATAAAATTTACCTTATTATAAACAACTACATATAGCTATTACAACTACATTTTTAGTTACATATTAATGTACTAAGACAATCAGACAAACCTTAAAATAATTAAATGACCCAAAAGTTGAGTGTGTAGACATGAAATTACAGCATCACATTTCGAACATATATACCTAACAGAGGTATAACTGTTAGAAAAGGACTTCAGTGAAAGTGAGAATACACACATTTTGCATGGCAGAAGGTTGTCATAGTTGAAGAAAGGCACTAGCAGTACAGAAAGGCATTAGCAGTAGAGGAAATTATTATTTGGTAATGTGATTGTGTTTTTCTGTTTAAAGCTTGTATTGGTGGAATGTGTCGCAGTTATATAACTGACATTGTTTTACACACGACTAAATATCACTGATTAAATGGACAGTCATAAATTGTAATGCAATTTATATTAACTATTTTGTTTTAATTTGTTACAGAACATTTGGATAAAATGAATTTCTGAATTTAGAAGAATACTATGACAAACAAATAAAATTAATTTAATATTAAAAGACTTATTTTTACCCCAAAGTTTGGTAAATAAGGTTCCTATCCACATAGCTTCAGAAATAAGAAATGGAAAAAATCTGCTTTGCTTTTATGATGAGCTTGCAATATTTGCAGCCTATGGATTAACATAAAAGTTAGATTAAGAGTAGTTCATACTGGAATAGAACACAAAAAAAAATCTCCTGACACACAAGAGAAAGAAAGGGGAAATATTTTTTTTCCCCTATAGTTGATGCAGAAATATTGCATCAATATAGCAAGCTCTACCACCTCACGATTAGCCTTGGTTCTTGCCCCAGTTATTATTCTGGTAGGGCTGTTCCAGAACTTCACACCTGATGGCCAGGAATCTGTTTCCAGCTTAAGTTGACACACAGCAATCCTATCCTTTTTCAGCCTTCTTTTTGCTAGGTTAAAGAAGTCAGGCTCTTTCAGCCTCCTCTTGTAAGACAGACTTTCTGTTTCCTGGATCATCCTAACAGCCCTTCTCTTCACCTGTTTGAGTCTGAATTCATTTTTCTTGAACATGAGTGATCAGAACTGTACACAGTAATCCAGATAAAGTTCTACACCAGTGCCTTGTGGAAGAGGATTAACATTTCCCTATCTCTTCTACTGGAAATACCTCACCCAATACATCCTGGGAGCACATTTACCTTTTCATAGCTCTGTAAGAGTGGTGGCTCATAGTAATCCTGTGTTCAACTAATATAATCAAATCTTTCTTCTCTTGCTTTAAGATGAAAAGCTTCAATCCTACAGAAGATTTGCTATCCTCAGTCTTCACCCAAATGAAGAGATTCACGAAAAAAATCTTGCCACCAAACCAGTGATTTTACAGATCACTTTTGAGGACTGGGAATCATACAGTCCTGCACAATTTGGGCACATTAAGCTCTCTGTTAAACCAAAAGAGCATAGATCAGTACAGAGGTGCGACAATCAAAGTGAGCAGGGTATGCAACAAGAGGCTTAACACTCACATGAACATAAAAGTTAGCCAGTAAGGTTATTATCTAGATTATGCTTTAAAACAACAACTAAAAAAACCCTAGACCTTAAAACAAGCATTTACCTGTCTTTTTTAGTCTTCCCTCTTTGCTTGCCTGCAAGTATTCGTAGCTCTTCTTCAGTAGGATGTTGATACCATCGTAAACTAAAGAAAAAAAAAAAACAGAAAAACCTCAAGTAAAAGAATGGCAGTATTAGCAATTTAGATTTTTTTAAAATCTATATATCAGCACACACATATACACTCATTAAAACACATAATTTATAGCACATAAACAAAAAATACATTTTTCAGTACCGACACTACTCTGAACTGAACAATTACAGCTGAACTTCAATTCTCTTCAGTATACAAGATAGTTGTAATTAGAAGGGTTTGTCACTATCAACACACCAAATGTAAGCTCCTGTTTCTTAAATCTGGTAATTCAAGCTGCCATCAAATATACCAAATAACACTATATCTATGTTAGTGAAAAAGTTCACTAAAATAACCATATTCATCAACTACTCATCACAACCATATTCTAATGGATTTTTTTAAGGATAATAATTCTTCTCAAAAAAAAAAGTGTTATTTTCCATAATCTGGAATAGCGATGCTATGATCAAGTAGCCTTTACCTTTCTTTATCTGAAGTGATATTTATAATTCTGCCTATACAAACACCTCAGTGATATTTTCAGCTCTTACTAGAAAGAGGAAGCACGAAGTGCAACAGCTAACAAAAGCATAACTATTTGTAAATTAAGGGTAGTTAACTAACCTAGAAAAAATATTTGCATGTTCCATTATTGCTCTTAGGGGCCTAATATTTAAGCACTACTAAGACTTCATTAATTTATATGTAGTGAGTTGTACATTTTCCCACTTTGACAAGCAAATGCTCATTTATTTGAGAGACAAGTAGTGGCAATGAAATTCTGAAGGAGGAAAGGAGAAAAAAGGATGGCTAAGTCTCTAGGTGGTACATTATATCCTATCTCCTAAGCATGA
The DNA here is from genome assembly GCF_059628265.1 of Tinamus guttatus. Lineage (NCBI taxonomy): Eukaryota > Metazoa > Chordata > Aves > Tinamiformes > Tinamidae > Tinamus > Tinamus guttatus. The sequence goes on along the minus strand of NW_028288603.1, from coordinate 947,609 downwards.
CAAGAACCTTAGTAGCTGAAACAAGGCCTGTATCAACTATGGCAAGGGGGTTTTGCCCTTCAGATGATGGGCAACCGTTACACCAATTTCCCTCTGAAATATCAAAGTGAAGGGGGCAAACTATTAATGGGAATAGCCTTGGAAAATTTATCTGCATTCACCTGGAAGTCCTTTTCTCAAGTAGAAGGCTGCTAGCTGCAATGCAAATGCAAAGTTCAGCTTTCAGCACAGGGCAACAAGAGCAGGTAAGGAGCACTAGTACTTAACCACAGCAGCATAGGCAAAATTCTGAGTAAAAGACTAGGAGAAACGAAGGATGCTTAAAACAGAGCTAGATCTTAATTTCTCAACTATGTCGTAGTGGATTTATACTGAAATCTAACAGTACATAAGTCGCATGATATTTTTAATCAATAAATCCTAAACATGTTAGAATCTCAAAATAAAGAGATTTGAACAAATGTTTTAATTAGGGAAGAGCCAGAAATTTGTAATTAGCATCTGCTGTAGCTTATCTTGTTTAAAGCTGAACTGGCTGCCCTGTACCTTTGACACATTCAAGTTTGTCTGAATGGGAACAGTGGCACAGATATGCCCTAGTTAATTTGAATGCAGGTCAATAATGAACGCACAGCAAAACATCAGTTTTCGCTTCCCAAAGAGGACTGAAAATAGAAACAGAAAAGTAGCTGAACAATTTAAAACCAACATGTTGGTAAAGTCTGATTATTTGTTAAAATGCAAAAGCCTACACAGATACCTCAGCTGCCAATTGAATTCAATAAACATGAATACTCAAACTCTGTTCCAGCTTTGATAACGGCACAGACTTTTAAAAGCCGATATATGCTTTCAAATTTACATAAACAGCTTTTCAATCAGTGATTATCTGTTCATTGAATAATTACCTTACATCCATCTAACAATTCTTTTACATTTTGAAAGTCTGTCTTTCCTTTTAATGCACTTTGAAAGTACACATACTAGAAATACCAGAATCAACTGACTTTTCTGTTTATAAATAAATGTCTTGATCCCTCCTCTTGTTTTCCTTCTATCCTACATAGATATTTTAGTCAGTCTTCCCTACAAAGGCCAACCAACTTTCTGAAAGGAATAGAAAAAGAAAATATATATATATATCCTGAAGTCAAATAACTTAAAATGGTTTTACTTAACAAAGACTAAGATATGCTTAGTGAAGTAGGCCTACTCAAGTGTGTGCATGTGTGCCTGTGTGTGTATACACATGTATACAGATATATAAAACACCCCACGCACAGAGGTTTAATCAAACAAAGCATTGTTAGCAAAATAACAGCACTACAGAAAAATATGTTAACACAAAACATCGTTTGTCCACTAAACTAAGAGTGGTAATTCTTTTCTTCCTGCCATTACAATTCAGTTTCTTGTTTCAGTGAACTTTATGACTTGTTTTTATTTTGGAACATAGGATTATTTCTCAATCTTTACATAGTCCTTGTAGTCAGAGTATTATCCACAATGCCTGAAGTTACAGTGCACTCAAATAATTACCAGGTAAATAGAAGAACACCGAAAAGTGATAGCGAGATTTTCAAGGTTATGAACATGAAAGGCAGTATCACTGCCAATGACTTCAGTGGGAATGGAACTACATAAGCAAAAGTGCAGAAATTCTGCCGTATACATTTATCAGCTACGGGTGCACAAAGACAGAAGGAGGAAGGGATGATGAAGAGGAATATCTGAATGGCAAACTTCTCTACTATTGACAAAGGTGTGCCTTAGACAAGGACACAGAAACTGAAAGCTTCAGGAGAAGCAGGTCTATCAAACAGGTCTCTAAAAGGAGCAATAAATATTTTTATGTGTGTTAAATAAAACAATACAAAGTAGAAAGTATTTGAAATACCACCGATAAAAAATTCCCGGATAGTTGAACATCTCTGGAGGAAAAAAAAAATATGAAAGTAACAGTTTCATTAATTGATTTCATTAAAAGTTGTTGAGAGTTCATTTACAATTTTAAATTCTTTTTAGATCACAAAAGAGGTGATCATTATTACTCTACAAATGTGGTTAACAAACAGACGCCACACAAGGATTAAACATTATTTAAATTATCTAGTTGTCAATTGCTACATTTTCCTTTCTATCTACCCCGTAACACCTAGCACAACTCTGAACAACATTGGAACCATAGTGAATCTTTGGGAGATTAACCAACAAGTAAATGGGGAAAATTGAGAAGAGATGGCAATTTCAAGATCCAAGAGAAAAAAAAAAAAAAGAAGAAGAAAAAGGGAATGGAAAATTACATAACGCTCTAGATGATGTTCTTACGGAACGCATGGGTATTTGAGGATACTCCTTCAGAAATGAGCAAGTAGAGATTTGGCATTTTTAAAATTTTAACAACTATAAAAGACAGCACACTACCTTTTTAACAAGATGCAGTGTTTTTCTTCCAAGAAAAAAAGTGCCTGTAGATTTTTAATATTTAAGATACTGCTTCATATGCATATTAGCTGCAAGTTTTCGTTATTGTTGATACAGTCACATAGGGAGTGTTTGCCTTGCAACTCATTATGTCTGTTTGATCTACATTTATGAAGAAGCAGTGTACTGAAACCTACACTAATCTTGCCTTGTGAAGTATTAAAAAAAAAAATTTTTTTTAGTAAATACCTAAGCACTTTTCCTATGCAAGGCCAATCAACCAGTGGATTATGAAGAATAGTGTGGCAGCAGAGAGAAAATCCCTCCATTCTTGTAGTGTCTCATATTCAGTTCATCTTTTCAGTATCCAAATGTGTAGCTTACGCCTTTAGAAAAGTTAGCTGCTGTCCAGCCCTTATGATTGACATGAGTTATACCAACAAACTCTTGTCTGTTTTTTGCATTGCCATTATTTTATACCTTTCTACTTTAACTCCATAAGTCAGGTATCACAGTACTGTAATCTTGATAGCAGATCAATTATTTTTCAAGAAAACCCCATCTGAAGTAGTCTGGTTTGCTGTACTGTAATACATAAATGTGTTACCGTATTCACATATAGTGTAACAACTGTTTCTTATCTTACCTGCCACTACAGAGAAGCCAACGAGCAAGAGAATAGTGAGGTATGATCTTCTGAATGACACTAGCCATTACCATGGTAACCACCAACTGTACACCTATCACACCCTGTAGAGGAATAAGTTAATAACAAGTCAATATCTTTTTTAAAGAAAAAAGTACTGAAATACTTTTTTATGTATATATTTTAAGATACTTTCATACAGTAGGGATAACATTTATTTGTTTTAAAAATGGAGAAAAAATATTGCATTAGTTTTCAAGAAATTCCTTAGAACTTGTTATAATCACTTACACATCTTATCCGAAAGAGCCACTGCCAGATCACGCAGCTAGGAACATATGTACTATCTGACAAATCACAAATACAAGACTTTCTCTGCTTAACAGATTTTAAAGCCACATGTTGATGTGACATTTCACAAGACATTAAGCCTGAAAATTACTTCACTGATTACAATCTTGCATTTTGTGGTCTCTTTGATTCTGACATGATAACTGCATAGACCTAGTAGAATTAACAATTTATAACATCTGTGTCTTAAATTACTGCTTTCTCTTAGTACACAGCATTTTCTCCTGACTGAACTCAGGGAAGGGAGAAGAAGGAGCAGAGGAATTAGCACAGTTCACTTATAATGTCTGATTATTGCCTAGTTAAGACCTGGAACTTCAGAGGTCCCAGCTCTGATGCCTCAGAGTCATTCGACAAGTTTAATTTAGACTTCTTTTTCTTTTTCCTTTTTTTTTTTTAAAAAAAAAAAAGAGAATAGAGTAGTACCACAGAAGTTCAATTGCTAGCAAGTTCTTTTCACATACCAGTTTTTCCTTCCTTACCTAAAAAGTCTGGAATAATAAAGTGCAATCTCTAACAGTCTAAAGCTAACAAGCAAGGAGTGAAATATTGCACCATATTCCTGCATATAGAAAAGGCATCAATTCATACTATGTTTAAAACACAGCAAAAACCTTGAACCTTATATTTCTTCTATTTACATAAAACACTTTTGTACTTAAAACATCACAATTAATAGTAAGAAGAAAAATATTGAGCACAGAGTAAGTGAAACCTAGCAGCATATACAAAAGGCACCAAAGCTACACCAAATTAATTATTTTCTCTTCTTTTTAAATTGATCTGTTTTTCAGAATATCCTCCTGTGAAAAGGGGTATACACATTTTCAAGGGCATACAAAAAAAAACCCACACCTTAGTGGGCTATGAATGTTTATACGTGCATTCATTCCTAGACTCCCATCTTGGCTTGTAATCTAACAGCACCTTGAAGACAAAACATTTCCCTCTGTAGCTCCACAATATCAGAATTGCACTTTGCTAGGTTTGTATTAATACAGCAGGTCACAGGAGGTCAAGGGGAAAAATATACTTCCATTTATGTAAGCGATACACAAAGTACCAATGGCAAATAAAACATATATTAGCTTATGAATTTGAGAAACACTTTCCTAAACTTTTACACATCATTCCCCACAAGAAGAAGATTCACCACCCGGTAACACCTTACGAGCAGCACTGCATGCAATACTGTCAGGGCGCAGAAGTGGGAAGGAATATCTGCTCCCTTGGAGGAACGTACGGGGTATGTTTGGAAGATACTATTTTATTTAATAGGAAGTTTATTTCAAAGTACAGGAAGAACTATACAGTTTCACCCTGTACCCTTTTTGCTTACCAACCAAGCACAAGACTTTTTCACTTGTTTGTGGGTCATCACCCCCTTGCTTTTCCACTCCTCATTTAAAGCTCCCCTCACCAGCCTATTGGCAAAAATAACTTTGCCTCTCTTGGTCAGGTGATCATGTCTCTTCTTAGGAGTCCCCAATCCTCAGAGAGGGTTATGCTTGAAGTATTACATTAAGTATTTGTACTTAATACTTTTACTAAGTATTACACTGAGGGTTCTTGTTTTCTTGGAGATGTGCATTAGACTAGCCAAAACAATTATTTAGCTAAAGGAAAGTGTACTCAAAATGAGATGTACCTATCCACCTCTTAAGAGATGAGGAATTGTTGCATGGGCTGAATAAACTGTCCAGAGTTGCAAAACAGTTTGGAGAAAGTGAAAGAATTTTGGATTCATTTCATAAAAGGAAATTCTGCACTCTGATTCCTTGCACATACATATCCCTACCATACGTCCGCTTCAAAGCTTGGAAATTGAAATCCAAATTCATGACACTGGAGAGAGAAGTCAGCTTCTTGCTGGTCAGCGAGTGACATTTCTGACAGTCTCCATAAGGCTGAGAAGCACCCAGCCCAAAGAAAAGAAGAATAAGAGACTCCAGTTTCTCTGCCAGACAATGCCTGGCAAGCAATCTTATCACCACAGATACACCCAGCATAGTACACTCAAACAGGACTACAGCATCTAAAAACCTGCTATCGGCTATACTTCTTTTACAGAGGAAAGTCTTTGATCAAAGTCTTACAGTCCAGAGTACTGCACTCAATTCCAAAACCTTCTTAATAAGCAAGGCATTATCACTTCTGCTTGAGCAACATAACTACACACCTTTTGTAAGACAGATTTTAAACAAGTTAACAGAGAAAAACGTATGAGGTCTCCAACACAGTATCAGCCACACTAAAGGGTAAAAGAGCATGACTTTGTACAACACTGAAAAAAAGATGAGAGAAAACAACTGGAGAAAGTTGAACAAAGCATAACCTAGACCTTGGCTTTTTCAGTCAATACATTCTACACCACATATCTGGAGACTTGCTACTGATAATTAGGAGCAGAAAAAATAATCATAGGTAATTAAGATAAAGTTACAATACTACTTATCCACAAGTAGTCTGTACTTTTAACATACCCACAGCTACCTTAACGTAATAATGACAAAACAAACAAGTTCTCAATAGTCCGCTTCCTAAAGGACATTTTTCTTTACAGCACAAATTGATTTAAGAAACACAAAGAGCAAAGATAACCAAGCCTAATAGTTTATGCCAAGGCACCCCTTTCATTTTCTCATCTTGACTTTGCCCAAGATTATACACTCATAATAATGGTCTTTTTTTCTTCTTTTTTTTTTTTTTTTGTCCTCCAGACGCTCACTTTATCACATATCTAGATCTTATAAAAAAATCAACACCTAGTTTTTAGAGAGGACTTGAAGCAACTTGCACTCTAACAATAACCATGTCCACCACCACAAGACCAGAGCCTTGCTCTGAACTCATCACCTGGATGCACCAAAACTACTGCAGTTTGCAACAGGAGCAATGTGACTGCATGCCCGAAGAAGCACCTAGCAGAACTACTTTACAACTTTGTCTTCAGAGATGTCATGCCAAACACTTACTTTTTAGAGTGGCAAGTCTTCAAAAAACATGACTTTTTTTAAAAAAACACAAGAGCAAGAGATTATTACATAAGAGATTCTATAGAAGTCCATTCAGAGTATATCCATCTGTTTCAATGGCAGCACACAAATACATTAAAAGGTTGTGAATCTTCAAGTAGGAAATGAAAAAGCTTTTACATTGATAACAACCAGCAAGATGTCTAGGAGAATATAACAAATACTTTTATCTTCTACAATCCCAAAAGTGCAAAGGCATTTGCGAAGTCTAGAAACTAAATGCATACAACATATTTGAAATGCCATTTAATCAGTGACAAGTTATTGCACTTGCTATTAGACTTTCCATATGCAAAAATCTTTTCTCCATATGTATTTGAAGATGCTTAAGCTGCATCTTAGAAAAACACGACAGTGCTTTGCTGAAGTGCAAATGTAATGCAAAGTGCATTACACAGTATAAGATACTATTTAGGATGGCCAAAGAAAAGAGACTACACAAAGTCTTAAAATGAATGTTTCCTGTAATAAAAAGACTAATTGCACAAAATACTTACAGTCAGAATGGTATCTGACAGCTGACAGTCTGATATTTAAAGACCCTAAGGCAATTATGATCTCACGGTCTGTAAGCATCAAGCATTTATAAAGTTAGTTTGGGAAAGACACCTGCATCAAATGGCCCTTTCCAAATTTGTTTTCTTCCCCCCTCCATTTTTTATGAACAAGTCTTCCTAAAGCTAATTTTTCCTACCTGTGCCATTGTTTAAAAAGCAACAAAGAACAAAAAAAAAAAGTGGCATGAAGATCACACAAGGAATTCAGGACTTTCGCTGCACTCCTCACTTTCATGTGTCCTCCCACCTGAAGGTCACCATCTCCCTCTGAACCAGGCAGTGTTGCTCCAAGTGTTCAGGGGAGGCAGATCACAAACTGCTGGATGGAAGCAGTCAACAGCAGTATAATTCCCTTTGAAACAAGGTATTTTGTTTAAAAACACAATTAGATTACAGCCAACTTTAACCTAACTGTACTTTAACAGAAGCAGTCTTGTTTCTTTTTCCACTGGAGCTCCCTAAACATAAAGACTTTAGGTCTCTCTGCTAGTGACCATTAGGCAAATCACGTTACTGCGTAGAGACCTCCTGACCAGAACAAAGGCATCTTTAAAAATCATACAACTATCATTACCATTGAAGCAACCAATAGAAAACGCCTGTTATGGGCAATGCAATACATATTCCATGTTATATTAAATTACAATTAGAACTAGTCCAAAGAATCTGATCTACTAAAAAGGAAAAACAAGGTTGGATTATACTACTATTATTACAAGATTTTAAAAATCTAGTTTACTGTATTTCCCCAATTAACACATCAACAAGAACTATGGAAGCTATCGCTCTCCAGAACATTTACTTCTTACATAAGAAGTTTTATCATCACAAGAATGATTACAAATATAAATAAGACTATAGTATTTAACACCTCTGCTGAACAATCTGAACATCATGGCCACAGTATTAAAATGTTTGTGCACAGTTTAGAGTTGTTAGTCTAATGGACATCCATAAATGATACCAAGTGGACAGAACTTGGAAGACTGCAGCCAATGTTGATGATTTAATTTACAAGCCTTCTAATCCTGTGGAAACCGATAAACATTTCACTCTACTTTTGCTCTTGAGCTGGAGAACACAGCTCCAAAGAGAGCAAGAGCAGAACACCAAAATGAGCTTTTTCTCTTATGTCACAGAATTATATGCCAGGATTACTTGACCATTCTTCTAGTACCTAGTAAAGAAAACATATTCTGTTTTTTCAAGCCCACCAGGCAACAGAAGCAAGCACTCGCAGTTGTCGTTGTTAAGATCTGCATTGAGTGAACAAGCAAAAAGTTTCACATGAAGCACTAGGTGATAATACCCATGTTCAACAGATGGTACGGGTGTTTCAAGACCTCTTCATTCAAAAATGTAATCCCTACAGAAGGAAAAAAAAAAAAAAAAAAAAGACCTAAAGTGGTAAAAGGCATTCCTTGCTTTGGATTATGGCCCCTAAGCAATGCTTGCATCATTTGAACAACATTAGCGCCATCACAGTTAAAACGACTTACTGGTATCTATATCCATATGGGAATGAAATGCTTGCACTCAGGGCACCCAGAAAACATGTTTGCATACACATGTATCTCTATTACAAATGGTGCCCCATGCACCTCTTTTCTGCACATTACCCTAAAAGTGGATCTGACCAGCCCAGCTGCTGCAAGTTATAACTAAGACTTCAACACGGAGTCCAACTTATCGTTCCTTAAATATGATGAGTTCCTCACGTGCTCAAGTCTCTGCTACTTAAACTTCAGCTATTCAACAAGCCAGCCATTAAAAACAAGTCCACCAATCACATTTGTTCCTCTTTTTTTGGCTGCTTTGCAGAAGCTCATTCACTGCCACCGAAGCACAGCAGTTTGCATACAGCCACCTGAAACTGCAGCTCTCACAAAGCTGATGTGTTTGCACACTGGTGCAGCACACCCTGATGTACCCCAAGGCCCTGAACAGGAACTGGCAGCAGGTGAAGCGTTTGAGAACCTTTTTAGATACGTTCCAGGTTAACAGCTGGCTCACCCCTTGGCTACAGGGCATGTGCACGTACACACAACCATGTGCATACATTTATATTTGGGGAACGGCCGGCCGGTACGGAGCAGTAAATGCAGTAACCGTACCTATTTCTCAGGGGGAAGCAGCAAAGAGGGGAAACAACACCCCGGGACACAAAGCCCTTCCCATGTAAAACCTCGGGGAGCGGCGGACGCCAGCGGCCGCGACGCTGCTTTGGCCCGCGGCTGCCGTTTTCTTTCGCTCTGCTCCTCCGGGGGGGGTGGGGGGGACCGCGGCCCAAGTCACGGGGGGCAGCGGGCGCCCCTCGCCTCGCCCCGCTCCCCCCGTGGCGGGCGCTGCCGCCGCCCCGCGCTCACCATGGCGATGGCGCCGCTGCCGCCGCCGCTTGCAGCTCATAAACCCGCCGCCCGCGCGGCGCCCCGCGCCCGCCAGGCCCCGCCGGCTCCCCGGCGCGCACCTCGCCCGACGAGGTCACGCCAGGACCCCGCCGGCGGACGGCCCGGCGCGGCTGCCCGCGCGGCTGCCTGCGCACACGGCGCGGCGGCTTCCCGCGGATGCTCGGTATTTGCGAGCTGCCGCCTTGCCGGGCCGCCCGCCATGCGTCGTGGGGGGCGCGGGGAGGAAAGCCGCATGCAGGGAGCGAGGCGCAGCGGCTAGCGGCGCCATCCCCGTCAGGCGCGGCGCGGGCAGCCGGCGCGGTGCAGGGCGGCAGCGTGACCCCCGCGCACGTGACGCGGCGGGTCGCGCGAGTGCTGAACTCCCCGGGGCGCGCGGGGCCTGGTGCGGGAGCGTAGGGGCCGCCGGGACGGGGACGGCAGGAACGACCCGGGACTGGCGGGGGCGGGGGGAAGGTGAGGCGGGGGGGGGCGGGGGGGCTGGGGGCGGGGCGGGGCGGGAGTCGGCTTCAGCCATGAGGCAGTGCGGCGCTTCCGCGCATGCGCGGGTAGTCCCGCCTCGCCGCCTGCGACGGCGTCCCTGAGGCGCATGCGCCGCTGTCGCGACGTGCGTCGCGGGCTGGACCCGGAAGCGCGCGGGGCAGGGCGGGCGGCGGCCCCGCCCCCGCGCGAAGGGGCGGTTGGCGGCCGTTGGGGCGCAGCCCGGCAGCCGCGCGGGGCTGCGTGGAGCGTCCTGGGAGCCCCTCGCTTCTCCTTGGAGCCGCGTCGCTCTCTTCCGCGGCCCGGAGAATCGCGCCTCGCACGGAACTCCCGCCCGGCCCTCTCCGGGCGGGTGCCTCAGGGTGGGTGCGGGGGGCACTGCAGGCAGAGCCCGCAGCCCCCACACCCGTCCTTTTGTGGACGGTGAATAGGGAACTGGGGATCGCTGCCTTTGGGTAACGGTGCTGGGGGTGTCCGGATCCCAGCCAGCCTGCGGACAACACAGCTTGCCTACGCAAGCTGCGTCCAACATGCCACTTCCCACGTTCAAAGCACTCCAGTCCGCCAAAGCCCTTGGCCTCTGCTGTGGGTTCTAGAGATAATGTGTATTCCAATATGTGCATCAAAACTTGGACAAAGACCTTCCTTTTAGCCCAGAAATAGGCTCTTAGTGCCCACGGATTGATTTGGACTGTGGTCCTCTTCCCTGAACACAGAAATGAGCGTGACTGTTGTATTGTGGGGCTAGCTCTGCATGTGCATAAAAGAATGCCTGCTACTGGCATTTGATCTGGAAAAAATGTACCATGTTTCTGCCTTTAAGCAGCTCTTCTAGACCATAAAAAAAAAAAAGCACTATTTGATCCCTTGTGCACTTACGTATAGCCCTCCGATCCCTTCATGTAGCAACATAGCAGCAGCCCCTTGAAGCTGCTTCCAGCATCCCAAAAGAGGTATCGTAAATTGTTGTATCTATAACTGAATTAGCAAAATAGCTTGCTTGTAAATCCCACTGTTTTAAATATACTACCACAGTCCTTCATGCATGAACTGAAAACTGAAGCACGAATATTCTGCTTGAATGGATAAATAGTATTTTTATAGAAAATATTTATCTACCTCTATTGGTATTTTGACTAACTTTACCTGTCTTTCAAAGAATCCCAAGAGGGGGATTCGAAGTGAAGCTAAATCTCACACCACACACAAATACCTCAGAAAAGATAATAATATCTTAACAACTGTCATGGAGACTTACAAAAATGTGACATTCTGACATTTTTAATTGTTCCTTTGAACTATGTTACAGCTAAAAGAAAAACTCAACAAAAACACTTAGCATTACTGTAGCAAAACAATAGAGAAATTGAAAAAAAAAAAAAGCCTTTAAAGGAAATCCACTCAGATATAAGAGATTATAGTACCAGGGACTGAAACAGGATGGTTTTGACCTGTTCGTATCAGTTTAGTCAACAAGTGTTGGGCCTTCCAATTTATTAACACTAATTTTAAGAAGTTTGTGGCAAATGTAGCACAGTAAAGCAGAACATTGTCAATTTACAAAAGTAAAAAAAACCTAAAAACATTCTATCTAAATCATTAATCATATATTCAGAGAATACCAAAGAAAATAAGCAAGTTCTTAAAATAGTGTTATAACTGAAAACATTAATCTTGTTTTTAGTATACGAACAGTAGGAGACCTGATGCACTTGCAAAGCAATCAATTTAAAACAAATTTAAAACTTCTGGCCCTAAGGTCCCCAAAAGATGTGTAGCTTTCGTAGAAAAACTATGAGTTTATTTTAAAACTCATTGCCATGAGTTTTCATTGCTAATTAAGAGTTGGTGGCATTTTGTAAAAAATAACAATTGAAATTGGTAACAAACATGGTTCTTCTGTTAACTAAAATGAAAATTGCTTAAAGGTTGCCTTATTGTCTAACAAGTGTGGTTTTAGGGCCCTGGTATTTTAATTCCAGTATTGCTTAAAGGATGTAAAAAATAATCAATAATCACAAAAAAAAAAGGGGGCTTAAGTTGTATCACTGTGCAAAAATGGATTTTGTAAAAGGACTTCTATGGGCTGAGTGGGACCTTTACAGCAAGCAAGCTAACAAAGATTGTAGCATGCATTATTAAGTGCTGCTGGCAAAACATCATCTCACCTCCACTAGCATTGCCCCTAAATCCTCTGCCTCTGCACACCTGCCAAGATGCAACAAACCCACTTGACTGGACACAGCCCTGCTACCAGTGCCACCAGGAAACAAGGCTAGATTAAACAAAACCTAGACCTCGTTCTTGAGGAAGCAGGCACGACCTCCCCAAAGTACCTAGCCGTAGACAGTCAATTGCAAGCTCATTTTCCAGTTGTTTTTATGCACCTCAGTTCTGTTTCCTCCATGCTGATAAACCCTCTCTCCTGTGAGCTACTATAGCCTTTCCCTGACCAAGGTCTTTATGACATCCACAAGAAAAAAAAATCAAATTTTTGCACAACAGGTAGCATACTAACATCACTTAAACTCAGCTTAGCTCTAAGATATGAGCATGCCAGCTTTGCAACAGGTATGCCAAGATTGCACCATTTGGGGTTCAGAAAAATTCTCTATGATGTATTTCCTCTAGCGGGAAGAAGCAGGATTCACATCTCTGACCAGCTCTGAGAACATTTTCATTACAGTCTCTACAGGCTGCTTCTTTAAGCTCGTTACAAGAGCTGATCTCTGACCGACCTTCCTTATGATGAGCGTTTCACCCGCTGTGATTCAAGACAAACTGTTTCATCAGCCGTTGAACTTCATGTGAGTGAAGTAAGGCCAGGCCACAAGTCTCATTCTGCTGCCCTGGCGACGAGAGTAGCCACTTGCAGCAGAGGGATACACGGACACTGAGGGAGACATTATCATCTTAATCAACTCCATGACACTTAATAAGAAGATATCTAACGGAGTGACACAATTAACAAGTGTTGTCAAGCATCGTTCCCACTTTTATGTCCAGCTCTGAATGGAAGCAGGCCCCTGACACCACTGAGACTACTGTGAGCTGATTAGGTCTAAAACTTTAAGGAAGCTTAATGTGAGCATGACATAACTCTTTCTGGTCTCCATCACAACAATATCATGAAATAATCTTAGTCTAGACGACTGCAGAGTTTGAAAGAAACAGGGAGGATGAAAACTTCTATCCAGAGGATTCTCTCTTTTTTCTTTTTTTTTTTTCTGTCAAGTACTAAGAAGACTTAGTCTCACAGTTCCCCATAGGAGAACACCCTGCTGGAAGGGCCTGGGAGATTTCTGGGACTTCCTGAAAGTCCTAGTGATTGACACTGATAAAATGCTATAAACTCACTTAGAGATAGGTTCTATCTCGCAGCTTCCCACACAGCAAAATGCCCAAGAAGCCTCCCCGCAGAAAGCAAGCCAGGAAGCAGTGAAAATGCATACAAATGACAACTTGAGAAGTCTGCCTCATAATCCTAAAGCAAGGTATCTCACCTGCTGAAATAAACATTGAATATATACATATGTGTGCGTGTATATGTATTCAATAATACCATCTACAAGCCACAGGGTGCTGGACTGATAGCAGGCTATTAGGTGAGCTCAGCAAAAAACAAGTTACCTAATTAAAAAAACAAAAGGTGGTGGTAGCTTTTCAAAGCAAGTTGCAGGAAGATGTCCTGAAAAGAGCAGGAGCTGCACTTCCCACAGTGTCCCAGTGTCTGAGTTGTCTGGCATAAACCATGATCTAACACGTAATGGAAATTACTCGTGTTCTGCACTTACCCAAAGATGTATTTAAGGAGTGTCTTTTTCTAACTGCACCATTGTTACTGTGTGAAAGGATAAACAAAAGGTGTTTAAAGAAAGGAATATTCCTATGTATTTCTTTCTAGATTTGTAAAGTTCTGCTTCTCATTGCATCAACTCTGAAAGCCGAAGAGCATCTTTGCTTGCCTGGGTGTTTCAGAAGAACTTGTTCTAGAAACAGCACTTCACTGATAGGTTTCTAACAGCTGATACAGGTATAACATCAAATATTTCTCTTGCAGGGCATGTATAAGTCTCATGGTTGACATTTGGTTGGCCTAACTTCCACCTAAGTCTCTCCGGCTGGTTAACAAAGAGATCTAAACTGTTTCTGAAAGTCCCTCAGAGGTCACCCAGGTGCTGAATAACCTGACCGGACTTTGGGTGGGATTTCGGCCATCTGATAATTGTTGTATATTTCCCCTGGTACTGACAGAGCTCTGCGTGCTCTGATAGGACTTAGTCGTCCTAAACAGCACTAGAATATCTCACGTATTTGGAATCAGAGTACAAGAACTTGGTAAAGAAGCTCGTAGTTAGTTTGTGGAAGGGAATCCGAGATGAAGTCATGTGAAGATCTATGCGAAGTTCTCATAAAATCGCCAGGCTTCTCTATAGGTGAATACATACCTGTAAACACAGACCAGTTTTTAAAAAGCTAGGACCTAAAGGAGAGAATAGAATTTGGTTTCTCTGTAAAGGGAAGAATGGAAACAAATTCAATTGCAATATGTTCTGTTAATTTTTAACTTCCCATTTTTTTGGCTACTTTCCATTTCTGTAACATAAAGAACATCAGATACTCACTTAAAGGCTAATTCGACACACAAGAGAAAACTGAAAATTATTAAAATGCATTCCAAAGAGGATTCACTGGTTTAATTTTTTGATGGTTTGTTTGTCAGACTGGGCAGTTTCTGTTTAGACAAAGAATTTTGAATTGTCTGTGTAAGGTACAAATACTTTCTCAACATTTTGAAGTAAAAATACATGCATTTAGGCATAAAAAATGTGTGAGTAGGGATTTAGCTGGCATTTCTTTTGACTTAGGCAGGTGGCTGCTCAGCTTATTTAGACTAGTTCAGTGAATAGTGGGGCTAATGAAGCTTGGTTTCCTATGGATTTTTATCTCATGACTGTTTGGCTAAAATGCCAGTTTCTGTTTTAACTGTTTCTCCGATAGGGGCATTTATGACGTCTCTGCCCTACACACAGCCACTTATTTTCATTAAACCTATAGCATTGTAATTATCTTTGAGGATTGTACTTCACTAATTTGATTGATACAGGACAGCATGTTTGAAGCTTAATGACAAAGCACTTACCAGGAAACACACGGGCAAATTCATGCATCAGTATAAATTTGCGTATAGACACACTACAAGACCATGTATAACTTAGTTCAGTGGGAAATCAGGATTAAAAAAAATGTATTTGTGCCACCAGTATGTTTGTTCAACTCGTTTTACCATGCCATGAAACAGAATGAATGGTGTGAGTATAAAGCCAGTGCATTCTCTTTTTTTTTTTTTCATCTGGTGTGTAGTATCTAACATCAAAGGCCCTAAATCTGGCCTGGATTTCCTAGATATGAATCCCCCTCCCCTTGCATCTGTCAGTCATATTTTCAAATTCTGAACCAATGGTTTTAACTATACACAAAAATGTTGCTTTTCAAATATTGGTACACGCATCTACCCCCATATATATATATATAATAAATATATATAATATATATGTAAATACATATATATACACACATAAATATATGTAATTAGATACATACATATATATATATATATATATATATATGTAAAGCTTGTATTATCTAAAGTTCATGCTCTTCCAAATGAGAATACAATAGCTTTGCTGGCTCCATGCTTGCCACTTAAAGCAGGGTACTCCTATGTGCTGTGTGTCACTTCAGAAGTGGTTGCTGTTCTTTTGTTCAATTAATTTACTTTACGATAGTGACCGAGAATTCCCCTTCCTTTTTTTTTCTTTTTTTTCTAAAAAATCAGATTATTCAGCAGAAAATATGCATTTTCTTGCTGAGCAGCATGGTTGAGCTAGAAAGGCCTATGGTGTGTTGTGACTTTGCTTAACCACTGCATACCAAAAAGATTTTTAACAATAAATGTCTTTTGACAATAGTGTTACCTTTTAAAAAACCCTTAAGTAGTTCTGTTGTTTTCTCCTTTGGAATACAACTTAAGATCCCATCTACATTGTTTTAAGATAGACTAAAGGGTTTGAAAAACAAAATTACCAAAGCAGCACTGGGAATGCAATTATGTCAGCCACAGGGCAGTATATTCGCAGTTTTCCAGAGTGGCATTCATGTGTAAAAAATCTTATCATGAGTGAACAGACTGCAAATTGGCCAAGTGATGCAGCTGTGTAAAATGCAAGGAGAAAAAAAAAAAAAAAAAAAAAAAAGTAAAGTTTGTTGATATTTTGGTATTAGAGCTAATAGGAGATGATGAGCAGTGAGGAAGAGAGCTTGTGTGGCTGTGCAGGGCGTGCACCACTGAAGGTCTTGCGGGTCAGACGCAGAATTTTAAAATCAATCCTCTGCTTCACAGGGAAGTGGTGTAATGAACAAAGTAACTACAGTATGTTCAGAGGCTTAGGAGCGCGTTAACAACCTGACAGCAGCCTTCTTCAAAAGCTTCGTGAAAGTGCCACAGGCCGGCTCCGCGTCTCACTTCCTCAGGCACCCAAAAATGTATTCCAAGCGCTTGCAAGGATTGCTGTGTGCCTTCAGCTGCTTCTTTGTAACAAAAGTAAACACAAACTTTATGCTTAAAGAACATCCTTCCCCTTCATTTTTATGAATAAGATAAAATAAGCGGCACTTATAACGTTCTCGATGAAGAGCCCTCCACCCCTATTTATAATCTGCGCACATGCCTCTGCATTCCTCACAAGAATGATGATTTGTAGAGCTCTAAACTGTGAAAGGGGCCCCAGGATAAATGACTGTGAGTGGGTGGCGATCAGGCAATGACTTTTTTCTTGTTCTAGTCCCATGCTGTCAAAGGGGAGACTAGGGTCAGGAGACAAGTTTTCCCCCTTCCAGGTCCCTCTGCCAGAAGAGGAGATCAAGGTCAGTGATGAATTTTCTCCTTCCCTCTGCTGTCTAGGAAGGAGACAGGGCTGGTTCGGTGAACTACAAGGACTGCATGCCTGGAAAACCAAGCAGCCTTTGGTTTTGTTTGTGTGTTCTGGCTACCTTTGAGAGAAGAGCCACGCAGATCACACGTGCAGGCCTCCCTCCAGAGAAGCGCCTTGAAGGGCAGCAGCAGAAAAGCCTTCCCGCCGCAGGCTGCAAAGAAGTTTGCAGTTGTTGCAGCTGAAAGCACCGTTGCCATCTAGTGAATGCGAGTTAATAAAATGAAGTGGTAAACCAACATGTGAATTATGAAGGTCTTCCCTCACTAATGGGAGTTATCCCATGTCCCACAGATGCTCATTATGTGTTGTTTATACCCAATAGTAAAGGCGTGCGTTGCTTCAGTAGCATTAGCTGGAAATGATGTTCTGTGATCATAGAAAAACAGCTATTGAGGAGTTTTGCTGCCTGCACTTATTCCTCTCTCGGTATTTTTCGTTTCTCTCTCTCTCTGTGTCTCCCTAAGTCTGTGAGAGTCTTATTTATAGGAGTAATTTGTCCCTCTGTTTAAAATAAAGAAAACCTTTAAAACATCTTGATACTGTCTGATTATGAAGAAATGGGAATGTTAGCATAACCGGCCAAATTAATCCCCAGTGTAAATCCATTTACTTCAGCAGAGCTACACTGAGAAGGAATCTGGGTCGAAAATGTCTAAAATAAATGTAGTCAAGATATAAGTCTCAAATTAAAAAGTGGAACAGAACAACACATCTGTTGAGTGCTTTCAACTATGCCCTCGTGTGCCTTATTGTGATTCCAAAGTAGCCCTAAGGTAAAAATGTGAAGAACTCTGCCATCCTTCTGTAATATGAAGTGTCACAGCAGCAGGGTTAGCATTAGTTTTCTGATATGCAAAGAAGAGATCAATGAATTTTATAATCTGGCTTCGGGTAAATGATGCTAAAACTGTCAGTGTTTTGGTGTTAATGGGGAATACACAATTCTGAATAACAGGACCCTTGAGTTTCAGGAGACATTTGAAAAAGCTGAATGTTTTCAGTCATGCCCTTTCAAATCTTTGCAGTTAAAAGGAAATAATAAAATAACATGTGGAGATTTACAAAAAACAAAAGAAAAAAAACACAAAATTTACAAATTTATAAAAATAAAAATAAGTCTGCTAGCATAATCTCTGGTATACTGATGCTTCCTTTAAAATTATTCTAGTAGCAGTCTGTAATATTACAGAGCATATAAAAGCTGACACATATTGGAAATAAATATCTTCTTCGTTCTTAAACATTTAGCCTATTTTACAAATTTAGCCTTTCCAAATTAAACCATTTGTAAAATGTTAGTGTGCACATGCACACATGGTTTCTTCCTAGCGTCCTCACCTGGATAGTTTAGAGCATTTGGGCCAATACTAATGAAAGCTGCAGATACCTCAAAGATACAGTCTTTGAGATATAGCTAACAAAAATAGTCCTATCCTGCAGATGCTCTGAAAATATGAAGCCAGGGTAACAGATCTTCATTATTGCCGCCACTGAGGGCAAGGATACGATGTGAACTCACCCTTTACTAAAATCTACGTGGAAGGGTGCACGTTAAGTGCAGGCAAAGCGTCAGCTGGCCCTCATATCTTATTCAGACATTAGCAAGTCCAAGGACAAGGCACAAATGCAAAGGCTTCATTATCTCTGTTGCTCATATGATATTTGTATTTGAGTAAATTTTAATCTGTCATTTAGGAGCACACTAAAACATAAAGTTTCTTGTTCAGAAATCTTTTTTAGAATTTATACTCTGTCTTTCACGCCATATTTTGAAAATTGTTTTTCACAAATGTTAAAGAGCAAGTCTGCAACTAGCTTTGCAGATGGTCAGAATTTTTGGAAATATGTGCATGTGTGTATGCATACACATATATGTATGCATATTTATATGTGCTTATATGTGTGTGCGCATGAGTGTGTATTAACAGGAAACTTGACAAAATGCTGTCACTGGCTTATGAGTTAAGATTTTGAGAAGGGGTGTCTGAGTTCAGGACATCATATTTAGACTCCACTGAATACTAATTCAGGCACTTTTTTGAAAGCAGTGGCACTAGGAAAAAAAAAGAATGAATTTATCAAAATGAGCTTATATATTTTTGTGGTCTTCAGGCAAAAGAATTGCATCAAACAAGCCTTTTCCTTGTTGTGCTTTGCCCTGCCAAACTTTCTCTTCTTCCCCTTCCCCTTATCCCAGGTAAATAGAGAGATGAGCCTTTGCATAAGTTGGGAAATATGAGACCAGCATGCTTGTGGCTTATGAGAAATGTGTGGCGTGTGTTTTCTGGATCACAGCCCAAGACTATGACCATCTATGTCAAATGAGATATAACCTTAAATCAGAGAGTTCAAAATCATGAACCTGCTAGTGGAAAAACACCTAAGAAAAAGATTTTTTTCCTTCATGTACATATATGCATCTACATTCTCTGTTGGTGTAATTCTCTTGGAAAATTATAGTTTCTATCTAATCAAGATTGTATATGCCTCTGTGCCACAGAAGGATTCTGATAGAGTTTTGCTACTGAAAATCTTCACTGATGTCACATCAGAAAAAGAACTGACACAATGCTTAAATAACTCCTTTAATTTCAAAATGTTTCCCTTTTCGCTATAGTTCTGAGTTTGTTTTTTTTTTCACCTTTATGAGTGTCTTATAAATATTTCAAAACATGTTGCTTTAGTTATCCCTAGAGAAAACAAAACAAAACAAACCTCTGTTCCCTACAAAAATATTTGAGTTCGACTTACCACCAAACAAGGAAACATCCATAATGGGATGTTAGTTTAGAACTGTTTTGCAAATAGCAACATCAATTAGATACAAGCTCTAACAAGCCAAAAAGGCATGAAAGTAAGCAAACATAATTGCAAATACACATGTATTTACCCACGCTTAATCCAATCTACACATTAAGTTGTGGAAGATGGTAGATGACTTAGGAAACGTGAAGTCCAACACCAGGAACTGACTAGTAAAAGGCAAAAGGACATCAATATTAAAGTAGGAGGAAATGGCAACCAAAGCAGCCCTTCCTTAAGTCCCTGTTCAAGTCTCATAAATCTCTGAGCCCAGCCTATCCACCTTCCATTTGAGTCTCCAGCATGTGGCATTTTGGGGACACTTGCACTAAGGTCAGAATTTTTGAAACAGACCATAATTTACGTTGTAAATAGCATTGACTCTCTTGGTGAGTAATATCTTACTTATAAATTGTATTGTAATAAACATAAGGGAACTGGAACAGTTTGCCTTTGGGCGTGACTGGGAATGCTTACCCAAAACATTTTCTCACACCACTTTTAATTCTATTTTCTTTTTGTCCCTGTCTCCTGGGTGGTTTTGATCTCTGCTATATCTGCATGAATGCTTATGTAACACCTATTAGTAGTGCATCACTTATTTAAAAAAAATATTTTTTTTTAAGCAAAGGCACTTGCTTGGCACTTCTAATATGCTTATATATATATATGCATATATATGTGTGTGTGTGTATACATATAGCTTTAGACCACATTTTTCCATGTATTTTTCATTCTAATGTCCTGAAAAAAAAATAGATCTAATAACTAAGTGCTAATTATTGTTACAAATCAAACAGCAGTCCTGGGAATTTGGTCACAATGTCCTATGGGTAGGAGGATCTTTAGACTCTCTCCTTCTCTCTTATTCTGTCACACTCAATCATTGTTCTGGGATAATTTTTTAAAATTAATTTTCTATAAGAAGATGGATACAAACAGAGCAAACGGCAGCCTGAATGTTAGACTTAACAAAGGAGAAGTAAAGATGACATGCTGCCCTTTTGATATGTCTGTTCAATATTTACTGTCAACTTCAACTAACATTTATATAATATGAATATTTTAAAACAAACTCATTACTACACTCAAGTACTTACTTGAGTAAATACGTTACAACCAGCTCCACCCTCCCATATTCCCTTAAATCCCAGCAAGTTGTCTGAGCAATGAAAGAGCAGAAAATCAGTAAATAATGGAAAATGAAATGGGTTTGATAGCGCCAGCAAACTCTTTGTCTGTCAGCAGAGTACCTTGAGCATTGCCTCGCTGGTCAGATATGGTATTTAACAAATTGTATGTCAATGTATGTATATGGCATTTTCCCAATTGTGTGTCAATGTAGGTGAGGTGTTTTGGTGTACAGCTCGGGTATGGCCCAGGCACCAGAGAACCTGTCCTGGGGCTGGGCTAATGGCTGTGCGAAGTGCAGAAACGGGAGCGCACGAGGGTCACAGCCGTGCTTTGATACTCAAGTAGATGCCGAGGAGAGAGCTGCAATTATAAATGCTGAAGATCATGCGGTATACGTGAAAATCATCTTATGTTCTGGCATCTCT
Organism: Tinamus guttatus; assembly: GCF_059628265.1. NCBI lineage: Eukaryota > Metazoa > Chordata > Aves > Tinamiformes > Tinamidae > Tinamus > Tinamus guttatus. The sequence goes on along the minus strand of NW_028288603.1, from coordinate 926,355 downwards.
TTTTTCCCCCTCTTGAAATTCAAGGGCTGAATTTTCATGATTGGCCAAAGACTGGGCTGCTGAACATGGGCTTTTAGGCCATCCTCAGCATCGCCCTCTACACGGCTGTCCCTAGCAGCTCCACAGGAAGATTCCTGACCCGTCTGGCAGCCCCGAGCTAGCACCTTTCAATCAGGAGAGTTCTAAAAGAACCAGATGACACTTCTTCCTGCTATCTTGTGGCTTTTGTCTTTCTAAGCTTCCTTATGCGTGCTCTGGTTTCTCTTCTCCTCTGTGCTTGACCCACAGGGAAGAGTGAGCTGGTTACCACTTCTTGCCACCACAGAGTTGGACTTTTTAGATGTAGCTGCAAGACTAGCGATTAATTCTAGATGCTGTCTGCTCAGTGGCCTGGGTTGGCCAAAACTGCGGAATACAATGTTGCCATGTAGAAACTGTGTATTTAGTATGTGAGCTATTTCAACATTAGATCATGCTCATTATATTTATTATTCTCCTCCCTCCCGCCCTTTTTTTTTTTTTTTTTTTTTTTTGTCTTCCACCCACCTGGTTTGCTTGTCCATCCTGAACTGAATGGACATCCTGGCTCATTTAATGCCATGGATGTGCTTACTCATTGGGTGTAAGGACCCGATGGTTTGTAGTAACCATTTGCTTGTAGAAATTAGGGTCAAGAAGCTTTTAGTCCGTCTAAGAGGGGAGAAACTTCGTTTTACACTTGTTTTCACCAATTCCAGTTAGTTTCTAAATAAGTTCCTGGAAGTAACCTGCGATTCACCTCACCCTGGGAAGACCTGAGAAAGCAGCATGACACTGCAGACGTATAGGGATGTGGGTATTAGAAGGGAAATAGCAGCAGGTGCCTCACTCCATTTCCACGAGGTGCAGCAACCTCAGAGCTCAGATTAATCTTAATTGTAACAAATAAATAAATAAACCCTCTAGGTGTGGTTTTCGATGCAGCACAGGTTAGGGAGGGGGAGGCAGTTCTTGCCTGTCAGACTCGGGCTCGGGTCCCCTGTTGCGGGGCGGGAGGAGGCGCCGGGGGCTCCTCGCGCGCGGGGCCGCGCGTGGGAGCAGCGGGGCCGCCGCTCCGCGTCCCGCGGGCTGAAACCGAGCGAGGAGGGAGCCGGAGCCGGAGCCGGAGCCGGAGCCGCGGCCGCGCCGGCAGAGCTCGGGCACCGCGAGCGAGCGGAGCGTCGCACGCGATTTGACAAATTCCGCTTTGCTTTTAGGGAAATGCCCGTTAATCCTATTAAAGAGGCAGGCGGGAGGGGGGGGCTAACGCAGCTGGGCGCAGCCGCAGCACCTGGGGCGCCGAGACGGCGGTGGTCGGGGCTCGGGGTTTCCCTGCGCAAACTTCGGCCGGGGACGTCGGGTTTCCCCATCCACCCGAGCCAGGGACAACATCCGAGGCGCCGAACGCTGCCAATGCCGCAAGACAAGGCGCGGGGGGAGGACTTAGAACGTCCTCCTGCAAAGCAAATACGCCCCCACACACAAATAAACACGCACCTTCCCACGCAAAGCACGCGTGAGTACCCCCGTGGACACGGGCTCTCAGCGGCTGCCCGCCTACCCCCACCCGCTACAGCGCCCGCCGTCGCGGCGGGGGAGCTCGGGGGTTATTTATTTATTATTTACCTATTGCCGCTATGCCCCAGCTGCCACGAAATATCTGGCTGCAAACGGGCGTGTCCCCCCCCCCTTTTTTTTTTTTTTTTTTTTTTTCCCTTTATTTTTTCCCAGTTTGGCTCGGCGCGAGGCGGTTCGGGAGCGGGGGCCGTCGCCCCCCGCAATCAGGCGGCGGCCTCCCGAGGCTGTGATTGCAGGAGCCGCCTGATTTGCATTGATGAGGCCGAAGCAGCTGCCGGCGCAGACAGGGCTGCACCTGACACAATCACCGCGCTCGGGATTAGCGCGGGCGGCCGGGGATCCACGGCGCTCCGCGGCAGTCGCGGCCTCCACATCAGAGTCACTCATGCAAAATGACCCAAATTTGCAATGAGCGCAATTAGCAATCCAAAGATGCATGTTAATTTAGGAGCTGACATTTCCTTGCGTTTTACTTATTAAATATAACGATTATGTGCAGCTTAGTATGCAAGGCTGGAGGGGAGCATTTGAGCGCTTTCCTTCCCCCATGAGCCCCAGTAAGCACCCTAACTACAGTCCCTAATATTTAGGATGGGCCAGAAATTCGATACTCTGTAACCCCAAATGGTTTTCTTCTTCCTCCCCTCCTTGCTTCCTCGCTTCCTTCCTTCCTCCCTTCCTTCCTTCCTTTTCATTGTTTGCAAGAATAAAAGAGTGTTAATTTTTTCCCTTTTTTTTTTCTTTTCGATAAATGATCACTTCCGGTTATAACATAAAATATTGCTGTGTGACTCCCTCCATACGTTCAAAATGTACACGCACCTAAATCACTCACTGTTCAGCTCCTTGCCAGAGGGATGTTTCGTCAAAGTTAAACTGCTCGGATTAGGAATCGAGGAAGTAGTTTATCTCTGTTTCCCCCTCTCCTTCCCCCCAGATTGTTGAATTTATAATAGGAACCAAAATTGGAGTTCTATCTTGCCATGTCTTTCGTGTGTTTAGGTAATGAAATCCTCACCTACGCTTTGGAAAACATTTTGCAAAAATAAATAAATAAATAGAAGGGAAAAAAAGAAGGAAGAAAAGGGAAATAAGTGATAATTCGGAGCAAAAGCATGCAGTTCAAAAGCTAAAGCTCCCATTGGAGAACAGAAAATTTAATGAGCTTTTAATGGAATGCAATGCTCAGAGTAGTAAATTATTTGTTAGTTGACGATGCAATCAGCATGCTGATTAAGGTTGCTTGGTTTTTTACTAAACATTAACTGAATGAAAACGGTTAGTCCTTGTTGTTCTGCTTGGGGGGCTTTCGTGGAGCAAATGGACTTTCAGAACAGAGATTGTCAATAAAGGTGAGTGCACTCCAGGTGTCATTTGAATATGGTGATAAAATACTTCTGATAAATATTTAAAAGCATTTTAAATCCACAATGTTCGCCTAGTGTATTGTGAAGTCTGTTAAAGAAACAGCGGGCCTAGGCGGGCCTTCCATCAATCCCTGTTTCTCTCTAGCAAGATAGATTATTTTATATATTATATATATACATATACATATATATAAATATTAGTATTACCTTAAAAATGCACGTTGGGGTGTAAATGCAGGCAAGTTATGGATTGGGGGGAGTAAATGTGCGGTAGGAAATAAAAACTACTTGAAGAAGAAATGACTGTTCCCTGAGTAGATTAGGAGTGTAATCAAAGATCTTCTAAAACTATGTGCAGTATTTATGGAACTGAAAGTTGATATTTTTTAATGCTAAAATCTGCTTTTTATGAAGGGAAATCCCATCATCTTAACACTAGGCGCGATTTCTTTTTACTTTAGTGGAATGGAAGAAAAGCAACAAAACAAAACTCCAGTGTCATTAACACCACAATGGGGAGGGTGGTTATTGTTCTTTTATGTATGTTGACTGTAAATATTTAGTCTATTGAATCTTTAGACAAGTCTTGCATTGCACAAATCAATCCACGTATTGACCGAGTATACGTCTGTTTTAAGACAGTGTTTATCGTTTTGGTCGCCTGTCTGCTTTGGTCTATAGATTTACGAGAGACAGAAAGGGGAATTTGGCGGGGGGGGGGGGCGTGAAGAATTATAGGCTAGAAGCTTTGCATTTTATGTTAACGACAACAAAGTTCCTCTTCTATAAATCCCAATTAGTTAAATCATCGCGTTATTCACTCACAATGATCAGATACCTTTAAAATCCGATAAATAACTATCTATGTGTTTTAACTATTCCTGTTTATGACCCAAGAGGTTAAAAGCCTTTGACTGGCATTTGACTTCTGACCTCATATAAATGTTATCTTATCAGTTCCTGCTTGTTAACTTGTATTGAGTGCTTGTCCCTGATGGCTTTTAGATAAAGGGGTTTTTATTATATTTCCTATTGAAACTGAACCATTTGCTTTGTTCTTCGTCTGTAGTCTCTGCCCACACAGTAACCTCGTAACCTAACGTTTTTGCTGAATAGACTAAAATCCAAACTATTTACAGTTTATACGAAGCCTTATTTTTGTCTAGTCTAGCTGGATTTCATCTAAAGTTTTGTAATACATTTTTTATTATGCTTATAATTCAGGAGTATAAACCCAATGTTTAGCATTACTTTTTTTTTTCTTCCATCATTTTAAAATTTGTAGATTTCGGCCAAGAAGCAAGACGCTAATAAAATCATTAAAAAGTGCTTTTTTTTTTTTCAAAAAAAAAAAATCTCAGAAGCCTCTCTAAAGAAAGCCTGAAAATATATTTTTATATAGGGCTGTATTATTTAGCCTCTATTTTTTCAGCTGCGAAAATAACGCGGTTGTGCCATTCGCCTACCCAAATCCTGCCTTTCCTGTCAAAGGCATCTCCCGTGTCTTACACACCCTTTTATATCTCACCGCTTTTCTCCCACTCGCGAGCTTGTACATATCGAACTAAGGTGCAGTGGGCATTGCTTGAGAGGAGCATGCCCCACGTTCACTAGCATTTCTGCAAGTCTGAACTCGTTTCGTGTATTTTATTGTTGTTTGCCAGCAGAAGAATCACAGTGCTTACTCGGCCGGGTTTGCTAAGGAGCGTTTTGCATAGATTTGCCTATAGGATTGGGGCGATAATCATAGGATAGAATGCAAAGGCAGCCATCTTGTGAGTGTCATCTCGCACTTTTCCTCCTTGGCTCCTTTCCATCCAGTCTCACCTCGCCTGGGATAGTGCCTCTCACCTTAATTAGCCTCCGAGACGATCCAGCATATGAAAAAAAAAAAAAAGAGAGATTTTCAGCATGCCACGGGTTGCGGAAAAGTTGCCTTCCCCTTTGGCACTCGAGGCTGTCCCTGTCTGGTGGTTATAAGCGAGCTACGCCTGCTTTTATATTTACTCATACATATGAATGAAACATATTTTTTTGCATTGTAGGGCTCTCCCTTGAAATGTATTTACAAAAAGCAAATATGTAAGCAAAATATTATTATTCCTGTGAACGACACTAATTTGTCTGCAAACTAACACGTAGGTATGCCATTCAGGAATGACAAAACAGCAAACTGCCGGGTGCTTCCTTCTCCAAATTAACTTCGTGCTGCATAACCTAATGGCATCTACTGAAAGACATATCGACTGCTTTAATCGTTCCTATTATCTCCGGAGAAAGCTTAAGAGCATAAATTCATCTTAAAGTCGATTCTGTTCCAGTGCGTCGATCGTATTTCCACAAAAGGAATATTTCATGCAATTCCAAATTTTGCCCTTAAACTATTCTATAGTTTAAATATATCAGCTCAAAGAGAGAGAAAAAAAACTATTTGCTATGTAACGTAGTAACTACACGACTTTGTACTAGCCGCTTTCTGTCTTTCTGTTTTTCTTTCTTTCTTTTTTTTTTTAGAAGAAAGTCAAATCCTAGTCCCCAAAATTCTACCGCCAAAAATTTCGAGAATCAGAGAGTGAAGTTACTTGTCAATGAGAGAAACGTCATTAAACTGCGGGCTGCTTGAATTAACTGCTGGCGAGGTTATTGATTATGCCGCTGTTGGCAATTTAGCCCCAGACATTCAATAGCGACTCGAAAGTGGTGGGTTTCATTTGTTGGAAAACTTGTAGGAAAATTGAAAACTTCCTTTTTTCTTCTTTTTCTTCTTATTCCTTTTTTTAAGTCTGGCGATGTAAAACCAATCTGCAACACTAATTATTAAGCGGCTGTTCACATCTTTGTCAGTGCAAAGCGCGCGGGAAGGGCTAAATGTTATTAATAACTCTGAGGACAAGGGTAATTCGGGATTCTGGTGTTTCAGAATAATAACCTCCACCCATTCATCCGCTCACATCCCACTCCAAAACAATCGTGAGAGGAATAAAAAGGAAAAAAAAATCTCTTTTCTTCCTTTGCAAGAAAACCCAAACCTAAGTTTTGTTTCTCCTATCTGCGGAGAATTTTTGGACAAACTTCATAGGCAGCAATGGGCGAGACCCTTTTCCAGGAGGAAAAATAAAAGAATAAAAGCGGATTAGGAGGAAAACATCTCTCCCCGCTAACCCCGCACTCCCGCCTCCCGTCCCCGTCACCAGCCCCGTCCCAGCGTGTGTCAGCTCGGGCAGCGGCAGCGCCGCCGCGCTCTGTCCGTAGGATGAGGCTGGACCCGTTTCGGGCGAAGGAAATAAATAAATAAAAAAAATCACCCGACTTTAGGCAAACTTCACCCTTGGGAAAACGCTGGTGTCTGCGTGCCGTGGGGGGGAGGGGGTGGAAGCATTTTTATTACCAATGGGGGAGACGCCACCCGAGTTTTGCTCTCGCGTGGCCGTGGGATTAGGGGCAGCGCCGTGTCCCTGCTCCCCGCCGCGCCGGGAATGGCCCCGCGCGTGGGGCCGGGCCGGACGCGCAACTTGCGCGGGGCGCGGGGGAGGCTCAGCCCCTTCCCGCCCCGGAGCAGCTCCCATCCTCCCCGAGATGGATTTCCTTGTGTATAAAGATAATTAACTCATTCTTCTCCGCTTAATGGCATTAGCGTGGAGCTGGTGCGGGGGGAGAGGGAGACCCCTCTTTGTGCCCAGAGCCGGGCACCTCTCCAGGCGCAGCCGCCTCGTCCTCGCCTCCCCGGGGGCCGAGGGAGCCGCTGCTTCGGTGGGGAGAGACCCCAAGCGCGGGGCTCTCGCCGCCCTTTGCCACCGGGCGCCCTAAATCAGCCGGGCGGGCCGCGCCGGTGAAAGGGGAGCAGGTAGCCTTGGAGCAGCCCGAGAGGCGTAAATCTCGTCCTCGCTTTGTTCGGGCCAGGGGTGAGGGGTTGAGTCCGGCTCCCTGGAGCTCCCGGGCCCCTCTGAGCGCCCGCGGTCCCAGGCTGTGCCCTTCACCGCAGCCTCCGGCCGCGCGGCGAAAGTCAGCTCCGGAGAGGCGCCCGTTTTCGTGGCCTCGGGGGCGCGCCCAGGCTGCGGCGGCAGGACAGCTCCCTTAACCAGATTATTGGAACTACAAAGGCTTTCGCCGCGGCTCGCGATGCTGCCGAAAGGGCCCGCGAGAAATTAGCAGCCTGTCCTGGTATGCGGAGCACAAGAGTGACAACTTATTGGAAGTTCTCAAGGAATCATTTATATTTCACACTCCAGCAGGCAGCTGATTTGAGGTTGTCTGTTAGCATAACAAAAGCTCTGAGCCTGTGAACTTCAGAAACCTTTCGACCTCTTAGCTGCTGGCATGAATAGCCCCCAGCCCTGCCTATAGAGATCTCCCAAAGCTCCCCTGTTCGTGGCTAAATTGTTAATCAGGGTAATTTAATATAGTTTTCAATATGCCTCATCCCTTATTGGGCAAGGTATTCACACGTCTCGCCCCCCGCCCGAAAGCGAAGTTCGCCCTTATTCAAGTGCGAAGGGGCAGCTGCAGAGCCGCCCCCCCCCCCGCCCCGCGCCGGCCTGCGCGGAGCTGCGCGGAGCGGCCCGCGCCCCCGCGGCCCGGGGCACCGCGCGGCTGCGCTCCCTGCCCCGGCGCCCCCGCTGCAGCGGGCGCGGAGGGAGGGCTCCCCCGGCCCCCGGCCCCGCACCCGGCCGCGCTGCCCCAGGACTCAAACCCGCCCCGCGCTGCCCCGCGGCCCCGCCGACCCCCGTCCCTGCAGGGGAAAGTTGCGGCCGTGCAAGCTTCGGGCATCGTCCCCAGCACGGGGCTTTGCTCCCCATTGGCCGGGGCGGGTTGTGGGCACCACATTCTGGCTACTGTTTGCCAGGATGGCTAAAAGGCCAGGAGGGGGTGGGAATCCCGGGTTATTTGCTTCCCGCCCGAAAGCGTTCCTTCAAAATCCCGGTTCAGCGTCGAGACGCCCGGGGTGTTTCTTCCCTTGACTTGGGCTACAGACGATGTGGGCGCCCAGAGTGCAGTGTAAGCAGTGGCCGTGGGCTCTGGGAGCCGCATGCTTTAAAATAAAGTTATCTGGGATCACATATTCCTTTAACGATGCCTGAAATCGTGCCTCGCCCCGCTTGTGTCTACAGATCTTGAAATAAATTTTTCTTGAAATACAAGGACAAAAGAGAGAAAAAAAAAAAACAGCAGACAATCACCAGTTTGGTCAAGCCACAAAAGTGTTTTCTGGATCTTGCTTTCCTAAAGTAGAGATTTTGCTTCTTTGTGTTTTATTTGTTCATTCAAACTTCTGTGTTTCTGTCTATGTCCCCTATAGCGGTGTCAGGGTCCCAACTAATGTTAATTTCTTTCTTAAATTCTTTCTTTCTTTCTTTCCTTTTTTTTTTCTTTATTTATTTAAGCTGCAAAGTCATCCTTGGCTTTATACAAATATCATATAATTTTACCTTTGTTCTCAGATTAAAAAAAAATACACAAAACAAAATTTCATCAAGATAAGATTATGTTTCTAGTATCTTACAGATATCCTCCGAACAGTCAAAAATCCAAATAAATAAGAAAATCTGCTCATAGAAATTCAAGAAGTAACCTCTGGTTTCTTTTAATTGTGAGAGGGTAAAATGATGGCAATTTTTCCTTTTTTTTTGCTCGTTAGCACTTTTTTTTTCATTTTTCATTAGATTTTTTCCTTCATTAGAATTTATGATCCATACCTATCATTACACTTGCACATCTCTGAATTTCTCCTACATTTCCTTGAGAGGTTTCTAAACACCCAGGAGAAGATGCTTTTGCTCTGTGCCTGGGCAAAATTGTATTTTCAGGTTTTCTTCATGAATTATTTTTAGTTTCTTCGTTAAAATAATTATATTTTGATTGAAAATTGAATTAATTCCATTTTGATTAAAAAATTATGTAGGGGGCCGTTTGAGGGGAAGGTTGTTTTGTTTTTCCTTTCAGCAATTAAAGAACAGGTTTTCTGTGCATTAGAAGCTGTTTGCTTATGTTGTTATTTCAAAGCTGCTTCCATCTAATGGTACAGTTTGGGCCTATTGTATTGAAAAAAGGATGTATATTTGGGATGGTGTTTGACAGGGGGAATGAACGCAGACACCAGAACAATTATATTACAATCCCATCGGGAATACCAGCACCAAATTTAGCCAGACTGATGGGGCACTGTCTAGACGGTCCCTTTTGTGTATCAGCTGTTTTTCCCCTGCTTTATTGTCCAGCTTGAATATATGGCTTGAACCTGCATATGGAGCCCAAACATAACCATTCCTGCAGCCATACTTTGCTGTAAAAAAAAGAAAGAAAAACCTACAACCAAGACGTCCTCCCCAAAGCTGCAACCATCTCAGTATCAGAATAGTTATAAAACATATATCTGTGTGTTTACAGATAGTCTTTCTCTAATTAAAAATGAAGTTTGGAACAATTATTGTTTGGGATCACAGGTGGATGCATAAGAAATCTTGGCTCTTGGTCTGCAGTTTTTTTCGTGGGGAGGTTATTTTGGAGGGAGTATGGGTTTCTAGCAGACATGGAGATGAGGGTAGAAATGTTGCTCTCTTTCACACGCTCCACCTCTTCCCTAAAGAAGCTAGAAAATAAATAAAACAAGCAGGTTTTGTGAAGAGGCAATTAGGAACTATCGCACATGTAAATTACAACCTTTCATTTCTGAAAAGGGCAGAGGATAAAAAGAAGGGATATTTATTAAATGTTTACACTGTAATTAGCAATGTAGACTGCTCAGCTTTTCTCCTACTGAAGCTAATGCCGATCTGGAATTAGGCCTGTTTTAGAGACTCCCGGGACCGCAGGCCATTTTTTCTTATATATATATATATATATGTATATTTATAGTAAAAAAAAAATCATAAACCTATGAGGAACTAATTGCTGCAAAACTTATCCTTATTGATTAATATGCATCATGCCGCTCTGTCACAAAGGGATTTTTTTGCCCCAATACCTAAAAGTCATCATAGCTAGAAACTGCGACTGATAATGAAAGAAAAAAAGAATAAATAAATAAATAAATAAATAAATACACAAGAGAAGCTTCTCAATACATTGAGCTGGAGCAGCTTTAGGACCTTCCCCACACACAGCTGGGGGAAGTGTGCGGAAAGCAGATCGTGAGACTCCGAGACTGCTCCTTGGTTATTGGAAAGGGTTCTGTGCAGGCAAGTGCTTCCAGGGATGACTTGGTTTTGCCTTTTTTGTGGGAAAACTGCTCGATTTTCCATCACTCTACCTCTTTCTACCCGTTTGCTTCCTCTGGAAGCATTTTGGGGAAGGTGATGGTTGATATTTTGATTTTTTTTCCCTGAGTCATGAGTAGACAGGGACATTGGTAATAACATGCTTGTTCACGTGCTTAGTTGCAAAATGTGCTTGTGTACAGCCAAGAAGAGCTCTGCCGCCATCCTCCTGTGCTTTTCCAGACCATTCCTTGCAGGTATTCTATACTTACATTGATAGTGCTGCCTATAAAGTAGCATGGGAGGTCAGGTATTATGGATTTAAACTCCAGAATCATATGCTCTTCTGCTCTCTCATCTGAAAAGCCTAATAGCTACAAATGCGCACGTGTAGGTCACGCTGCAGAGCCAATGCCGTGTCTCATGGCCTGGCGTAAGGGGAAGGAGGGGAGCAGAAATCCTCCTGCTGGTATCTGCTGCTCCTGGTGCAAGCACCATTTGTTTGGTGGCAACTTTCTCACTCCTGGTGTGTTTGCAGATGTCCCCCCGTGTGCCCTTGCAGAGCTCGGGGGCTGCCTCTGATGGCTTGGAAGCAGATCTAGGGAGTATGGTGTTCTCCAGATAAAGTAGGCTTATAGCAACAGTGACTCCTTGCCAAATAAACACTGAGTAAGGGAAGCTGAGGCCTGAGAGATCTGATAGAGGAGCCTACAGAAGAGGTGACTTTGGCAAATGCCTTCATGCAAATGAAGCTCCTCAACCAACTTAAAATAATCATCTTAATTTAAATAATTAACCCATGAGACTTTGGTTAGTTCCCAGTGATCTTCAATATGCCATCTCCTCTACCTCCACTGGAGCTCTAGGAGCGGCTACTCTGTTCCTTTAAGGTAAATTACAGCACCTCTCCTCTTTCTTTCCTATTTTTGCACCTTGCTCACCCTCCACCCTCTCTCATTGCCCAGACCACATCTCTGAGGTTGAAATTAGAAGTGTAGAAAAGCCCCTACATCTTGGCCGCACGCACTGTGCCTGACCTGAAGGGACGCACAAGGCCGCAGGGCCACCAGTCTCCCCAGTCCTTCCCACCCTCTCAGGGTAGTGCAAAGTCTCCTGCTGCGGGTAATTGGGTCCTGCTCCATTTCTGTGGTGAGTTAAAGGCAAAAGATTTTCTTGGTGCTTTCCTTGGTGAGGGCAGAAGGCTGTGCAATCCCACGGAGTGACTTAGTGCTTCTCGTCAGCGTGTCAGGCGCGCTAAACGCCCGCAGAATTATGATGGCGATTACAGCACACGGGGACAAGCCGTGCCGGGCACGCTTCCTATGTTTGAGTGCCAATGGGAAGCGCTGGGCCTGTATTTCCCATTAAATTCACCAAACTGCAGCACATCTTGTGCTTGTGCTGCTGGCACCTGGCTCACACGGGGACACTTCAAGGCAGCAACGCCGACACCATGCGAGTGGGTCTGGCACTCGCCTGCGCTCCCCACTGCCGTCTCTCTGGTCTCCTCATTTTATTCACTCTCATTCCTAAAATAATCCCTTCAAATAAGTGCAGCTATTAGAGCTTTTATCGGGATCCCCAGTCTGTCAGAATTCTGTTTCCCAGTCACTCTGTTTGTTTAAGTTGGAATAAAACTATTTAAATCAGTTCCTTGTAATCTTGAGTTATTTATAGATAAAATGATTTACATGTTTGTGAGCTATCTGGTGTGGACACAGTATTACTGAAGGTTTCTCTTTGGGGATTACAACACCATTCAAGTTTGTTTTCTTGTTTTCCACATCATGTCTTGATCTCCTAAAGGAAATAACTTATTCTCTCTATCTCTTTCCTTCTCCTTAAGATAAAATGCCCACTTTTGGCTACATTTATTTAAGAAAGTAGTGTAGTTTATCAATTTGCTTGTATTGGAAGTGGGATTGAATTTGTGTTTGGAGAGCATATGCCAAAAATCACTCCCTTTTATTTTTTTTTCTACTATGGTGAAAGAAATTCAAGGGATTTTTATCTAAAAATCCTACTTCCAATACTGATTATTTGGGCCAGAGTCTGATCTTTACAAGACTACCACACAGCAGGCTTACTTCTGCTAAAGGCAGTAGAATTGCAGAGTAAAAACGGTGCATGTAAAATAATAGCAGATGTGCCCATTTACCACAGGCTTTCTGTCCCGGTGAAGCATTTGCCAACTGCTCATGCTTGAGGAGCCAGGTCCGAATCTGTCTCTCCGCATCCCTCTTCTCCATGGCTGGGATGGCTGCCAGAGCAGAGCAGAGGGCAACACAGGAGGCAGCAAGGGCAGGTGGGAGCTGCAGGTGGTGGCCTCGTGATCCCAGGGCAGGTCCCTGAACTGGCTGTGAGGCACATGAGGAGCACAAGCAGCACAGAGAGTACAAAGAGCATGAGGAACACAAGGAGCATGAAGAGCAGGAAGAACACAAAGAGCATAAATAGCGTGAGAAGCGTGAGAAGCACGAGGAGCACAAGAAGCATGAGGAGCATGTGAGACACAAGGAGCCTGGGCAGCATGAGGAACATCACGAGGAACATGAGGGGCACAACAGCAGGCTCAGGAAACGGAGAATTTCATGCCAGTGAATTATGGCTGAAGATACTTAATCCTTAACACCTCATGTCCACATCGGCAAAATACAGACAAGGAAGAACACGACAAGAAGTGTGTGTTGGTTGTTAACTTTGAGCGACTGAGTCCTAATGGTTTAAAAGACATCTTGCATTTAACCTGAGCACCTTTCAATCAACCATTTAGTGGTGCATTTACCATCACAGGGGGAAAAAAAAAAGTCTTCAGGGTACAGCAGCTCTTGAGACAGGCTGCAGTGGTCCCTGCAGTGCTCTGGACATCGGAGCAGCTCTGTGCTCCTGCTGAGTCCCACAGCCCGAGCCTGACTCCATATCTTTGTGTTCTGGAATTTACTTCAGGATTTTTGTGGATTTTTTTTTTGAATAGTTAATATTATCTCACAGGGGATATTGGAAGAGTTTTTAACATAGGTATCCAATGGATATCTGCAGCCTAGAAACTGCAGAGGATCATTTTGCGTTAGCTGGACATTAAAGGATTCTCTAGGCTATCAGAAATAGCTTGTGTGTCTTCTGCTTGTAGACTCTCAGCTGTGCAAAGGGTTATTGCTCTGTTTGTGCCTGTGGTTGGGTGTAAATCAGTTTAATATCGTATTTCCGTTCTTTTGAAAAAATAATAAAAATCCTGTGTCAGTGAATTTGGTGCAATGCTTGTGGATTTTCAGATTTCCTAAACAATCAATGCAAACATGCACAATGTAAACAGTAGTACTATTTTTTTTTTGCTTTGTAGGAACTTAAAATATATTTTGCATCAAAGAAATTTTTTAAAAAACAAAATTTGGACTCTTTAATTTTATTGTAAACTTCATTTTGTAATTATTGCTAAAAAAAAGAGAGATTTTTCTCCATTATGCATTCCGCACTTCTTAATTTACCCTGTACAAACCTCCAATCTCTCCTGCCTCTTTCACAAGAAACTAACTAAAAAGAAAAGAAGGAGACAACGAAACAGTAGAGAATAATCCTGAATTAGCAGAGAGATGAACTCACTATTTAAGTCCTTCCTACAGTTCACTGTTTTTTCTGCATATGATCGCTAATATAGGAACCTATATGAGACTCAGAAGGAGGAGCGTAGGTGGAAAAGAAAAAGGGTTTGAAAGAGAGTGTGATTCAGCCCTTGCACCTGTCTTGGTTGCCAGCTTTGGGTGAAACATCTTTGACTCTTTATGAGATTTTTTTGTAGTTTTATTTTAGAAATGTTGCCTCCTCATTTTAATTTGCCCACTCTGCAGTGCAGTGGACATGCAGACTCTCAATTTTATTTTATTTTATTTTTTTGCTTGAATAAGAAATCAACAATGAAGAGCCATATTCAGACAACTGGGTTATTAGTATGTTAGGCTGTACCTTGGCTTACCGTCCCCAGGCAACTCGAGGAACAGAAGCAACCAATGACTACATTAAGCCTAGGAGAGCAGAGCCAAATTTAAAATACATAGCGTATGTCCTTTCATAAATATATATTTGCAATAGTGTCATGGTTTGCTTTGAATAGCTGAAGACTCTGATTTAGGAAAACTCTCCTGTTGCAGGAAAGGGACTCAACAGAGTGATTCAAAATGGGTTTGAAGCACCTTGAGCGTAAGGAAACTGGGGCTGATGCGAGGTCTCCTGTCGGAGCAGCGGGAGCTGCAAGAAGAGCAGCCGAGCCAGCCACCCCTGCTACTCAGTACCTAGACATGCCAACTACGCATGCCCCAGCACCAAGGAAGGAATTTCACCCATGGCTTGTAAATCATCTCTATTTCCAAATATATAATGCTTTTACTAGCTGCCACCTTAATGCACCGCAAGCCTGAAAAGAGGAGGTTTATATCTGCGTAAAAGGCAATTTCCTAAAGGAATCCATCACATCCTTCTAGACCTGAAAAAGCCCTTGGCAAGAGTTTCCAGGCATCAAATATCCAGAGCCAGGAAAGGTATGTTGGGTATTTTTAAGGTTTTCATTGCTCTTTCTAAGCTTGCTGTATTTGGCCTGGTAATTATCGAGAGGACTTGGCTCTACAGGTGTAGGTGGACGAAAAATAGCCTTTGTAAAATGTTTTAATGCTCTCTAAAACACTCCTAAAATAGGTTTCCTGTATTGCACATGCAGCGCACTGGCTGCGGTGTAAACATTTTACTGATGCTCATCTGCCGGGAACTGCCTTATCACTGCCGAGTCAGTCATGTGTAACATGACCAGCCACACTTGCAGGGATAAAATCTTTATTTGAGGCTACATCATATATCCTGCATATTTCAGAAAATATCTAGGGTCCTTCTGTCACTTATTTTATCTCATATTTTCGGCTGGTAAAAATTAAAGAGGACGAGAGGAAATAACTCCTCCTCATGCTCCAGCTTTCCTCAGCCGGCTTTCGCTCCCTGCCTCCCGCTACGTCTTCGCCTAGACCCTCCCCTCCATTCCTCCTTTTAGTTCCACTTGTCTCTTTGTGCCATGTTTCTTTTATTTGTTTATTTTCCCCTTCCCCTGGAGAAGGGGGCAGCTCATTGTGCAGATTGCAGCCCTTGGCGTGTGCCCACCGGCTCTGGATCGAAGGGCAATGGATCCTCCTGCTCTGCAAATGGCCACATTCAGTTCAATATCTTGTGCTCAACTACAGTGCTTCTCCAAAGAGCTTTTTTCTTTTTTTTCAGTAGAAACATTTCACAATTTTTGTTCTAGGTTTACCCATGTACTTCAAGAAGCTGTAATTTCATATGTATGGTTACACAGATCATGCATATTATAATCTACCTTTTTTTTTCAAATAAATATGATTTGCTTGTTGGCAAGCTTGCCAACAAGCTTGTTTGCTTGTTCGCTTGTTTGCTTGTTAGGCTGTACCTTGGCTTACCATCCCCAGGCAACTCGAGGAACTGTACCAGAGTCACAATTGCACAGTACCAGAGTCACAATTCAGCAATTACTTAAGCAGATGTTATATTTTTGCTTTGGGTGAATCTAGACTTCAACCAAAGAGAAAATACCCTGGATATCTGGTGTTTTGAGCAGCTATTCTCCCTTTTTCGTAGCAAGCCATTTGGCGTTCCACCAGAAAAGTCAGTCTAAAATGTCTCTAATGTTCTCTTTTCTCCTGTGCCATCTCCTATGTCCAAGCTGCATGCTTGGTAGCCAAATGCTACCTCCTGTTCTCCTGGACGGCCGGGCCAGCTCACAGAGTTTTGCCTCATGTCTCGCCATCCTCCCAGTTGTGCTGATAGGGGTGTTCACAGGGCTGCACTGGGCACTGGGTCAGCAAAATGATTTGAATAAGCAGGTGAATAAACAAAAACTTCATTAAAAAAAAAAGTTACTCTAAATGGTATTGTTTGTGTTGTAATCTGCTGAAAGAAAAAAAGTATTCCCCAGAGGATTTTTTTTTATCCTCTACCTTTTGCTGACCATATTTACAGCTCAGCTCCGCAAGCAGCAGAACTGCTCAGTGAGAGGCCTCTCAGGGAGAGGAAATGCGAAACTTGGAGATTTAGAGGTAGCCAAAGGTGTGTGGGTGCTACCCTGGCCTGTACCCAGGGCTACGTACAAACAGGCTGAACAAAACAAAACCCCACACAAAACCAAGCCGGACAGAGGCCCCCCTGCCCTCCGGGGCCAACTTGCCCCTTGGCGGAAAGGCTGGCGCAGGAGGGTGACCAAGGCTGGCATCCCCGCCAGTGCCACGGCACCCCTAAAAGAAAATTAGTATAACGTGTGGTGTGACTCTGTGCGTGTTTCTTATTGAGGGTAAGTGTGCTTCAATATAGACACGTAATGGATGTCTAGCTGTCTATAACTCTGTCTCAGCGCCTCTCTATTTCTCCCTTTCTCTGCTGGAGTGTAATTTCACCTCTCTATTTATACTATTACAATCTCAATTTTATGTCTGTTTTCTAAAAGCGTTCAAATTAGACTATTTGACATTTCCTTGTGCTAACATGCTCTCATCCAGAGAGAATCCTGTTTTGGAGGGAATATTAATATTTCTAAGAAGCTGGAGAGCGGAGCAGGTGTAAGAGGCAAGTGCCACCAGTGGCCAGGAGCCCTGGGCTGGCCCGGCCTCAGTCCAACCATGCTGTGAGTTTTCCCTAGCACCTCAGTAATGAGGGGTCTCATGATTAACGTGAATTAACCATAGTGGAGTTACAGCTTGTTTCTCGCGGTGCTGCAGGCACTGGGGAAGATGCCACGTGTGGATGTCCCACCAATCCAAGGGGCTCCCGGGCTGCAGCAGGCTCACCTTGGACATATGGACTTTGGCCTCATGCAGATCCCTCAGGGAAGTTTGCTCCGAGCCAGCTGCACTGGCCTCCTCAGGGAAAAATAATGCATTTTCAAGATAACGCTGGGATGAACCAAGCCAGGAGCTGTACTGCAGCAGTGCAGAGGACTCATGGATGAAGGACGTGATATGGCTAAGCGCAGCCATGCGGGTTTTGGTTCTTCCTCCCTTCAGGCCAGTGCCAGGCATTGCACCGACCCAAAACCGACCCAAAGCGAGCGGGTCACAGTGTGGGGATATGCAACACTGCCGAGATGCTACCTTGGAGGAGCGCTTTGCTGTTGGAGATCTAGGTTAAGTTAAAAAAAAATGGAAACAAGTTGACTTCGATTTATTTCGTAGTAGATCTGGAATTAGTTTGAACTTGTCATTGCTTTGGCAGGGAAAATAAACATTAAATAGAAGCAAAGTCAATCATATTTCAACATTTGCATTTTTACCATTGAGTGTGTTTACCTGAATTATCATCTTGTAGCAGACACCTCTGCTTTGCTTTGATCTCACACTACTAAAGGTATTTTATAAGAAGCAGTCATTAAAAAACCTCCACACAATTATGACAATTTCTGTAAAGCTCATCAAGTAATAGAAGGTGCAGGGCTTTTCATTTTAATTTTAATATGCTGTACTGTAGAATTAAAAAATAATGAAGTGTTTTAAAGAATCCTTAGATTTTACTTCCTCCTAGTACAGCAGCGGGAGATGTGTGCTTAATGTGCAAGATGATGGCAGAATGGACTAGATTTCCTGTCTTGCAGGAAGATTTATAGGATGGCGATGATACCAAGTGACAAACCAATTGTGCAATCGAGTTAATAGGAATAAAACATCCTGTGAAGCTTGTGAACTGTTATTGCCAGTGCTTGTGTAAATATGGTTTAGTTCATTGTTACTCCTTCAAATTATGCGTATGTTCAGCTCTGGAGTGCAGCCTCCACATCCTCGCTTGAAATGCCACTGCCTGAACCAGCTCTCCCATTTATATAAATACATTTTCTGAGTTGTCAGGGAACGGGAGAAAGCAAATCTCTCATCTGAAACACAAACAGGCCAGGGGAAACAAACAAAATAGAAGTATGCAGCCATGAAGAAAGCTAGGTTTACAATTAATTAATTAATTAATTGCCTGGTTTTGAGGACAGCTGGTTTCCAAGAATTACCATAAAGCTGATGGGCAGCAGATGAATAGTTACAAATTAACAGGTAATGCATGCACATTGTGCTTTCCCATTATGAAATGCTATAGTGTCGCCTAAAAGTACAATAGATGCATGGAATTGCCAGTCATATACTCATAGTAACAAGAACATATAAATTTCTTAATGTGCATTAGTAATAAAAGTACTTCCATTCTCCATTACTGATGGCAGAATGGCATATGCCAACATGATTGTGAAAGTTACTGTCATTCTCCTTCTTAAAGGCATCCAAGCATTCAGTGTCTTTAGGGTAGGTGAGAGTTGCTTGCAATGCAAGAATCGGCAGCTGAATTGCCAAGATCAGGGCTTGAACCTTGGCTCACATGTAACTTATATGAAATATTTAATCATGTTGGAAAACGTGGGGGTTTATAGATAACTTTTAAGTTTGCAATCCATCAGATGTCACAAGGCAAAAATTTCCAAAGATGACTGAAGCAAAAACTGCTGTCTTCCACAAATCAGATTTGAACATTGTTTCACTCCTAAACTTTCAGAAATGATCATGACCAAAACAGAGAAAATGCCATTCTTGCCCCTATTTGCGTTAACCCTCTTGAAGTCACTGAAGGTAAACCCATGGTAGGCACAGGCTAAATATCTAGATGGAAAAGAAATTGTTTGGTACTTTCTATGCAGCAGTGCAAGCAAATGTAATACAGCACTCTCTTCCGTGTGTCAGGTGCTTTAGATAATCCCTTAAAGGATCAAGGATGATAGAGGTAATGGCCTAGATGTTTGTGTTTTGTCTTGTATACCTGTGCTTATAAAAAGATCTGGATGGGCAGTTTTGAAATTGAAGATTTCTTGACGTGTAAGAGAAAAAGTCATGTTGTTGATGCACAAGACTAGATCTTCTTTCACAGCATGTTGACATTTGCTTTCCTATTTTTAGAAAAGGAAGACCTAAATGTTCTCTTGATTCAATCACCAGAAGGAGTGTTAAAGCGTTGGATAATGCATTTTTGGACATCATTAAAAATGAAATAACTGTGTATTGAGAGGTGGTTCTTTACGTCTTGAGGTTGCACCCTTGACTTATTTCTATATGTTAGGCATATTTTTAGTATATTGAGGACAATTAACAACATTTTGTATTAAAAAAATCCAGTATTTTGTAAATAAAGTACTTCTTGATGGTGGAAAATATTCTCTAATGTTTCAACTGCTCCAGACTTTTCCTAGCTCCTTCATAAGCACCCAAAGTCTGAAGATGTTACATAGCCATGGGTACACTTCAACCATTCCAGCAATTTGTGTTGGTTAGTGTCTGTTTATTTATGCCCGTTAAGATTAACAGTGACATCTTTACCTGCAAACCCTGCACTTAACTGGGTTTAGGAGCTGTGATACCTGTGCCTTAGAGGTAAGCTGGTCTTACTGGCAGATTCTAATGAATGTGCATGCACACTTCAAGATGCTGAAAACCCAGTCCTAACTGGACTCTCAAATTCTCTGATATATTTTTATCAGAACACAAATAGTATTCTTCTCTCACTTTTTGCACTCAGTTATTTGCATATTCATTCAGACAATCTTATTAAGCTGTCTGACAGCAGTCAAATAGCTGGGAACAAGAGTCGTTTCCTCTAACTTTAACTATCTTAAAGTGAGACATCTAATTTAAGCTAGCTGTGAAGGTGCCTGAGTAGCATCTAGATGACAAATGATCCACCTCTTTAGACTCTGATTTCTGGAGGTGCCTCTCTCTCGTTATTAACTATAGAGAGTGCCTAACTGCTAGGTAATCCAAATTAGTAGAGATTAATAAAGGCATAAAAGGTCTAAGCTCTTTCAGCTGTGTCTGCAAAACTGCACTGAGCCTGAGATAAAGAAAAAGGTGCAAACCTTCTCTACTTTTGAAAATCTGAGCCACAACTTTTTTTTTGGTGTATGTGTGTACGTATGTGCACGCACACATGCACAAGCCCATGCATAGATATTGGATAATAAAATGCAGAACTAAGTTGGTGCCTATTTTTCATAAAACAATGAATGCAAGAGTGTATATGCATGGTGGTATACCATCCTTCTCAACCTCTGCCTGACACATGTTCGTGGGATTTCCTTCTATTTGCCTTCCAAAGCATGGTATGTGTCTAGGTGACTTCTAGACACTTGAAAGAAAATGTACGTGAAGCTCATAGGGCCAGGTAAGTAATCCAATCTGCAGCAACGAATAATAAAGAGGAAGCTCTTATTTACATGCAAAATATGACTTGGATCAATGAAGAAAAGAAATACTAGTTTGGGATTTGTTTGCTTATTATGCACGCCAGTGGCGTGTATATAAAAACAGTCACAGGACAATGTTGATTTTTTTTCCCCTTTACCTGTTGCTATAGGGAAATATTTGGCCTAGAAAATGTTTGTAGCCATCTGTAAAGTCCCCTTATGCGAGCGCTGTGCTGAGGCTGAAGGCTCCAGCTAGATCTGATTCTCCAGCCATGTCTTTATCTCAGCTCTGCAGGACTGCCCTGCTGCTCATGTCTCCTTGCAGGATCACAAAGCTCTATCTTGGCTGGAGGATGAATTCACCTACCTTGAGAGCTTGGTGCCCAACCCTGAGCTGCCTACTTTAAACCTGTCTAAACCTATTTAAGATAGCCTTGCTCTGTGCTTGCTTCAGCGTCCATTTACAAAATCCCAAGTGTTGGCGTGATGCTCTCATTTGTGTGCGGGAATAGCTGATAGCTATTGTGCTGCACTACTGCCCCAGCTGCAGCTAAAAAATACAAGTGTAGTTGCAGCTACAATTATAAATGGTATAAAACTTTCAACATTCCCTTTTCCTTCAGAATCTGGGGAGAAGAGAAAAAGCGAACTGGAAAATGCTGATTCATCAAACCCAGACATTTTTGAGAGTGCTCACTAATGCAAATGTTCTTCACATGCCAGTGAGAGCTTCAGCTGGCTTATCTCATGCATGCAGGCATGAAAGAAGAATCCACTCAGGGCTATTACATACAAAGACACAACCTCTTGCTCAAGAAGTTCCTCAGCTATGAGTCATTAGAGACTGGCAAAATATTAATACACACTTGCCCTATTCTTCTGCTTCCCTAAATACCTACCATTCACCTTGGCTGGAGACAGGATGAAAGGCCAGATGGATCCTGAGACATGACTTAAAGGAAGTTGTTTTCATGTCTGTAAGTCACAAGGTGAAACACAAGTACCTCAAAGGACATGAAGGGTAACTAGAAAATAGTCTCTAAGCACAGCAGTAGTGAGGTATAGCACAAAGGCGATGTTGATTCGCTGCTCAGGGGAAGGAGATACTAGCTAAAGATGCTAAAGGAGCACGAAACTACTACTATTTAGGATTTAGAGCACTACTGTTTAGGATGTCTAATTGGATTGCTACCCACTGACAGTAACAAGACTGACATGAAACCACACTTCTTCCAGTTGCACGCTGATTTCCAGGATGGTTGGGTGTCCATGGTGTTTTGCTCTCTAAACACCTATTGGGCCAAACACTGAATGCTGCCTTTCACATGCTGAGACTTAGAAGAGGAAATGAGCACTGTCCTTGAGAGGTAGACTCTGGAAGCTCCACATTGAAATGCTAAGCCAGTACGCCAGTTTGCTTCTTTTGAATAAAATCAATACATGTAATATTGACAGTTTCCAAGTATACAGTTCTATAGTTGCTGTCATAAGACAAAAATGTCAAGATCTAACTGCAGTGAAGGGTGGTTAAATTGCAGTCCTATGCTGTTTAAACACAACTTGGTCACAAACCTGAACAGCGGTGAAGCTTGCAATTGTTTTAATATAAATGAGCAAACGCAAGTTTTACGTTTTTAATACTTAGGCCAAAGGAAGTGGTATTTTTCCAAACATTTTACTATGCAAAATACACAGGAATATTTCCATGATATTAGGTAATTCTGTATCAAATATATTTGTAATTCTAAATGGTTTGGTGATATCTGAGTAGAATGTAACTGTGAGAGAAAATGTTAGCACTGTGTTGGGTTTATTGTTTCCTGCATGCTCTAAAGCAATCAAATAATTCTGCAAACGTTCTTCAAAGAATACATCTACAACATTACTTCATTAAATATCATCTTGGCATTCATTCTATTTTCCACTTTGAATTGCTGCATTTAGTTTTGAAATGACCTTTCATAGCAGTGAAATTTTGTTAACTCTTTGATCCACTGGCACAGAGATGAAAACAACAGCGAAAAGCGAAATAAAAATATGAGTGCTTTTAGGCTGTGTTGTATTGTGGAACAGCGTGAAAAGAAAGTAAGTTCTATCACTAAAAGGATTACACTTTGCTTAATATTGCTGGCATTCCCTCCATCCTCCCACTAATGTCAGTGATCAATGTTACGTACCCAAGCACGTATGTCTTATGGCCTTCTGTTAAATACACCAGGACATACTTGCCTTCAAATATTCTCTCACTTTACTTAACACTTAAGGTCCAAATTTTGTGCTTTTTGCCTTTTTTCTTTCTGTAACTCAATATCCATTATAAATCCAGGGCTAGATTCACTTATCCCATGAATTATTCCTAAGCAAGTAGGGTTAAATGAGCTCCTATGAAAGATGCTCTAGAGAGGCAGTATATATTAGAGTCACAGTTCAGTCCTTGCTTTTCTTTCTTCTAAAGTGGCAGGAAGATTCAGCAGCCCTTTTGCCAGAGCAGTTTATTCCTTGCTCAGCACTGTGTTGGTATTACTAGAGCATTTAGAGGTCAGGGAAAAGACTTGGAGTTAATGGGAAGTAGAATGGTGGTCCATGGGCAGATTTTCCTCTTTTCCTCACTGTGACCTGCAGTTTATCTGATATCCTTGACATTTTCCTGCAGGGGAATATAGGTGGACTTACAACTGAATGCACCATGCTCAGTGTCACTCTGCCCATGCAATGAGCATTCATTAATTTAAGGGTAACCAAGTTAGACTACAGAGATCCACAGAAAGTCCATGCAGTTTCACTCCTCTCTGTCAGGAATACTGAATATTGACAGAGTTGAGCCTTTTCCTGGCTGTGAAGAAATCAAACAAAGCCTGAGACTGCAGAGCAACAGAGCTTATATCAAATGATTGCCTCCTCCCGTACCCTTAGCCACAACCACTGTTTATAGCCATGACTAATCATATCGACTGCATTTACTTGACCTACCCCTCATGGGAAGTGTCTACCATTTATTTTGTGTTAGTAGGAGAGAACACCATATTCCACCATTGCCATCCTGCAGATTGCAGCACTGCTTGTTCCAAAAAAGTTAAGGTACACAGAAGTAAATTTAGAGCTCTCAAAGCAATCTATATTAAAAGCAACAGCAAACATGTTTAGGTCACATATTGTGTGGCTGGTCTTGGATGTTCAACTTTGCTTATTTAAAATTAATAGTGTTGTTTTTAATACTTCTATCACCACAGAGCCTCTTAATTCTTCTACCGCTATTACAGTGCTACTGTGCTGCTCAGAGTCTTAGACTGTGCCCATCACCATAATACCCAGATTAAAACAGATCAAGATCAAAAGAGGAACCTCTTCACCAACAGTTGAACTTCCTGAGATGCATAGAAATGCACCAAAAAATCTGGGAATTTAAAGATTTTAATTAGGAGTCCAGACAAAGAGATACGTGTTTTAGCAATATTAGCTGCTCAGAAAAAGGCATATTTTATTAGAGAAAGGCATATACATTACTTATATCGCAAGTTAGGTTGTACTGGTGGGAAAAGCATTCTGAATAGCTGTCAGCATCAAAGATGACTGAAGGCTCTGTTACACACACACATACACACACACGGAGCTAATCTCACAGCGCAGTTTTATAAGCTTTGTCTTAGCATGTGACAAATATTTTATCTGTAAAGGATCTACAGAATTTCTAAAAAGCTGAAGGCTGTTTCTATAAAATTAAGCTGAAGCAGAAATAAAAACTACAATTCTGCTGACACCGATTTGATTTTTTTTTCTGATGTATTTTGCCTTTAAAATGTAGCTATACTGCTATTGTTATAAGAAGAAAAATAAAGTAAGAAAATTTGACAAAACAGTAATTTCATAGAAAAGGAAAAAATAGGTAATTCTATAAGAAACCTTTAAGGAATGAAATATATATTGCCACATTTTGTAAAAAGATACTGGTTTTAAAGGAAAAAATATAAATTATAGATATTATAAAACGGAAAAAAACACGCTTACGGTATTGATTAAATCAGTTTCATAGTTTTTTCTTGTTGATTTCTACTTGGAATTGTGATGGGCTGCAAATCAGTCTGCGTCTGAAGTTCATATATGTTTAGTATGAAACAGGGTCGTTAACTTATTTGTATATTAGGCCCATGGTGTCGAAACTAGACAAGCAAGCAAATAAGGAAGCATTCAATACGAGAATGGTATTTTTAATCCACAGTGCAATAGGCAAATAATGAAAGGACTCAAGCAATAGTTACCATGAGACCACATCTTAAAATAGGCAAATAAATAAAGATTTTGGTTCCGCAACTGAATGGGCTACTTGTGGCTGTTAAGAACCCTTCTCATTTTCCATCTGGCTTCGCTCCACGTAAGCTTGTGTGACATACTGCAATTTGCAGACAGCAGTCAGGTACTCAGAGCCACACGTGTTAATGTGTGTGGCTGAACACGAGCTGAAATTAGCAGTCTCTACACACTGCCCAGGTTCTGCGCACACAGCTCTGACTACAAGACTCAAGCCCTGTATTCCAGCATGAAGAGACACCTACCTTAACTTTTTGCATGCACTGGAAACAGAGCATGTGCTAAACATGCCTTGTTGAATTTGCTCAAAAGCTGGTAGTGACTGATGCATCCTTGAAAAAAAAAAAATAGAACAATGATGGAAATAAACTGAAAGTCATATTTTTACTATTTATTTTATGTTCTGGTAGTGCCCCCTGTCAAGAATTTTTATGCCAAGTGCTGTACAGATGCAGAACTGTCCTTGCCCCAAAAGCAGTGTGAACTTCACATTTCAGTGAAGTTCAGCTGTCACTAGACAGCTTATTAACAGCTACTGCCTTAAAAATATTCCATGATGTAGATAAATAAGGCCAAGTTTCCTTTCTGTTGTTATCATCTTTCATTTCCAAAGCATTCAAAACTGCAGATGTATTTCTCAGTAATTCATCTTGAATGCTTTCAGGGAATATGGTGAGAGTATTTTATCTGCAAAACAAAACAAAACAAAACAAAACAGTTAGCTTTAACTCTTCATTACAAGATAATGAAGTAAATAAACTGTTACTTTCCACACAGTTCAAACAAATGATCCATGGCTGAGGTGTTATCTTTTCTTTTATTTCTGCTTCAAATAGTAAGGAGAACAAACAAACAAAAAATATTTTAAGACATGGAAAGACATTGCCTTACGGTGCTTATTACTATATGAACATATTCATAGATAGTCATTCATAAAGATGTTTAAAAAAGGTACACAGAAAAGGGTGAAAGTGAACTACATTTTCATTCCTGCTTTTTTAAAAAGAAAAAAGAATGGAAATCAGAATGCTAAACTTTGGCCCTGACACCATCCATTAAAATCTCCAGTTAATTTTTTATTCAGAAATTAATTTAATTCAAATATATTTCAGCAATGAGAAATGTCTCAGTGAGATGATAGAATAGCTTTTGTAGAACTAATGGCCTCTTTCACAGGGATGGTGGAACATCATGCAATTTTCAGCACAGATCAAGTACGTGGATTTGAGTTTTCTTAGTGCCTGTTTCACAGCAGGTAGCCAGTGGCCGGGAAGAAGAGACGGCCAAGCACTGGCCTCAGTGCCTTGTTTGGCCACTTTGCTTGGGAAGCGCCTTCCCGGAGCGGGGCTGCTTCAGCTGCTGTGGTACCTTCTTTATGGTATTTCTGACACTGTCCGAGGTTCACTCTGTTATGGCTTGCAAAAACAGGTCTTTTGGAAACTGCACCGAGCATATTCTGCCTTCCTAGTAAAGGGGCTGGTATATCTCAGCTGCCTGACACTTCACTTCATACCTGTCCATCAGACACAAACAGATGAAGCAAAATGAACCTTTCTCTAATCCAAATAACAAAACTGAAATGAAGATTTTTTCTCTCTCAATATTCCATCATTTCACATCACTAATGACACTGATTGTCCAATAATCTTTTTTTTTAAAAAAAAACTCCTTTTAAGATTTAGAATCAAAGATCTCCCTTTCCTTGCCACTAGGAATTGGTTTCACCAGAAAATGTTCTTCCTTCTTCCATCTGATATATCTTTGATGCAGTTTTATTCAGTCCTAAGTACCTGGAGCTATAAAGCTTCAGCAGGGAAAGAAAACTGAATGTCCAGCACAAACCTGGGTGAATTCTTTTGAGCAGCTTTGGTCAGCTCTAGTGAACAGCAGGAAATAGAAGGCTGATGTGGAATTTGTTTCAGCATCAGGCAGTTGGTCTCAGTTAGTCTGTTAAAGGCATTTCTGCTCCATAGGTTGTCCTACTGCAAAATCTGTTGTTTGTAGTTCTTAACGGCACAGGAATATGGAAAGGCTGCATTGCTCTAAGCAGAGTAAGGTGCTTGCAACCTTCAAGTAGAACAAGTATTCTACAAATTACAATGCTTTTTAAAAAGAAAAGAAGCCTCTGAGTCACTGGAAGCTACAAGGAAGTATGTTACAGAAGCTACCTTTTAATTATCATGTTAAAACCCGTCAGTTGGTTCCATTACCCTGTGGTTGTAAACCTCTCCCTGTGCAAATTCAATATGCAATGCTTTCCTTTTTCCACACACTATATTGTTCAAAATATGCAACAGATATTGATTTTTAGAAGGGCTCATCCACATAACATCTCTTGATTTCCACCGGTTTCTGATACACAATTCATTTTTTTGTGATTTTTAGACTGTCAATGAAAAATCTTGAGAACAGAACAGACTCCAAACTTTGGAGTATATGTTAATGGAGAGTCATAAATTTTACCTGATTTCCATTTGTAGACATGAAATGGATGAAATTTGATGTCTGCGCACGTCAATGAGACCAGCCTAATCTCCTAGCTTTTTCCACCTAAGTTCTGTTCACTCCATGTTCTGCAGAGAACTGACAATGATTGTCTTTGGTTTTTCATTTTCTAACACTTGCCTACTGTAAAACAATAGTTTACATCTTCATGCAGCGTGTACTTACTTGCCAAGATAATTTAATCCAGGCTACAGAAAGTACGTATTTACTTCTCAGACGTTAAAATGCCATTACAGATTGTATTTAAATTTATACATTACATAAAAAGTAATTATGTTCATGTGAAATGATGATGATGATGATGATGATAAGATTGAGCAGCAGATGTATGAACATAAATACTTGCCACCTGATTTTAAACATCAGACAAGCTAAATGGAAGCTTAAGTATCTTTCTGGGATCATTTTGTTAACCCAATATAAATAACTCTTCAACTTTTTTTCTCCACTTGAAGAAACAGTAAATTATAGCAGAATGTTTTCCATAGTCTTGGTATTCCAGTAGCACTGACATCATTACTTTGGAAGTAACTAATTGAGAAAGCCATTAGGCACTAAGTTTATCACAACACGTAAGTAGGGGCATAGTCTAAACTTTGGTATCTTGCACCAAACTGTACAGATAGTTAACCATGTCCTTCTCAATATAAGCCCAATAAGAACAGCCAAGGGTTTCCTTCACATTTACTGCCTCATCTTTGGGCTTTCTCATCTTTGCCCATCTTGCCCCACAAAATTTTCTATAAAACACCTGAGAGATTGGATGAAAAATTCAGTCGTGAAGTCACTGATCCTTGCCACCATTTATTTGACATGTTTGCTTTGCTACTCATAAAGAATATACAAAGAGTACATACCACCTTCACTTTGCTGAATTTTATCCACAGCTATTCTCAAGAGTAGGCCTAAACCATACCAGTAATCCAGGGTGGGAGATCCTCTCAGTCCTTTGCATGTGAACTGCTGCATTTTGCATTAAGGAGAGATGGGAAGAGTTGGTGGCAGAGCAGGACTCTTTCTTTGGCTCCCATTCTTTCCATAGATTGCACCAGAAGACTCTTGCATAACTCAGTGATGTGCATCCCCCTGCGCCTCTAAATGTATGGCTGTTTGTAAAGCCAATGTATAGTCTAAAAACGCTTTGCAGGTCCAGTCATATGAGAGACTCACATTTGAAAAAGATCTGGTTATCACTGTTTCATTTTCCCCTATGTATGTCCCCACTGCTGTGGAAGGACCTAAGAGGGTCATAAAAGTGCTACATACAACTGGCTTCCCTTTTAGATCCAGTCTGCCATCTGCAGTTCTCGGCAGGACAATTCTCTTCTCCATGGGTTTGGAAAAATATGGTTTCCTCCAATGAATCTCAAGAGGAATCCTCAGATGAAGCAATCATTGTGTATCCATTGTAAGGATGAAAGAAATAAAAGCACACAATGGAAATCGTATTAAAAATGCAGGGATGTGACCTTGAACCAGTGCCAGTGGAGAGCATAGAGCTTTATTTCTCCGTCTTCTGCTACTAGTCATGCTCAAGAGATTGGCTGCTGTGTTGTGGACAAAAACTAGAGTTTCTATCTATGCTGTGATGGATAGCCCTAGTTGGAGGCAGCTACCCTAGCTATAACATATTATAAAATCATTTTTAATTTATTAAAAGAAGAAAAGATCAAGGATTGTTTCCACTAACCTTAACCACTTTATTGGTATTAAATCATATTAAGTTGCTGTTATTTTCTTGTATTTGGCATTTTCTTCTGGTTGTTTACTCTTATTCGCCTTGGCCTCCTGCCAAATGTGCATCTAGTGTCGAGAGTCAGTTCTAAACTCCATTTTTCCTACAAAAAATGAAGAGAGATAATTATATTTAAGAGCAGTACAAATAAAAAAAAGTAGCTGTAATTTACTTCTATGGTGAGGTATAGAGCAAAACAATAGCTTTAAAAAATGTATCATGTGAGCTTCTTCGATAGAACGTATATACATATCACTTTAATATAGCTTTAAAAAGAACTCCTGAAGCATGTGGTGTCTTAAAATAAGGCAAAGAAAACCTCACGCTGCAAGACAATGCACCCGGTGTGAGAGGAGAGTTTCCTTCCACTCCCCTATGAAGACAGTCCAAGAAACTCAAGACCCTGCAGGCTCCGAGAGATTAATTTTGTGCATTTGCTTAGACTAATATTTATACTCAGACTAGTGCAAATAACATTTTCATGTCACATAACTATGAAGCCTGGTGTCACATGGAAGTAAATCAAGAATAACTCCACTGAACTTAGACTGTCTGATAAGCAGAGAACAAGAATGTGTGTGTGTTTATATACCCAAATATCATTAATTACTTCACAGAGCCTATTCCAGGGGTGAAGCTGGTGCTTACAGTTCCCAGGCAACGTATTGACTCGTTAGTAGTCTATCACTGAGTGGAATATATTCTGAAAGATTTATAATTAAGTGTCTTTTGATTTAGTGTTGCAAAGTAAGTAAGATTTATGCAAGTATTCAGAATACATGCAGACAGAGCAATTAGCCACTTTAGAGTTTGCTTTTGGGTAACAGTGTCCAGACTAATTAAACTGATTAAGAACATATGCAATGTAAAATGCAGGCCAGACTAAATTTTTCTTATGCATATAATATAAATAGGCTATTCAGTTAAACAGCATCAAAGCTAATTCATTAATACATTCTAAATATCCAGTGGAGGTTAGGGAAATTCACGGATTTTAAAATTAGACTGGTTATAAATGGTGTGATAGCACTTCAAGTGACTAATCTATGTAACTAAGTTTGAGCATATTGGCCTTTTGCTTGTAAGTATGTTAATGTGTGCAAATTAACAAAAGTACCCTATATCCTAAATGTTGAGTCATATCCTTTCATTCTTGCAGTAAATTCTTCTATAAATACCATGAAGCCAAATTAAAAATACAGAAAACTTTCCAACATCCATACATCTGTATTAAACATAGCTTTGCTACAATAAACCTGTATGTGGAAAGGAAAAAAAAATGCCTATGAATTTCAAAATTCCTTTTCTTACTGAAATTCTCCCTGTTCCATGCTCAAAAAGATAGCAAGAACACAGTGGAAAATTTGGGAAAAAAAACATATAAGAAAGAAAAAGTTACAAAGTAAAGTTGCACAGGGCTTGCTATTTAACCATTTGAAAATGGAAAGAGCACTTTACCAGCAGCAATTAAACTCAGCTGAAATTAAATGCGGCTATACTGAGTCCTAATGAAACTTCTTGAAAGTCTGCAAACTGGCTTTTAGTTTCATTTCTTACAAAAGTTACTTGTATATCCTGAATTATCAAATTTCACAATGTGCTGTTTCCATTATATAGCAAAACTGAGTTTGATTATGCATATTTTGGGATTATGAGATCCTTGCAAGGTATCTGAAATATCTTCAAAACAAAAATATTTTACATCTGCACATGGAGAATTTGACAAAACATTAAAGGTCTAATTTCTCTAGATGTACAAATGTAACTTCTGTACCCCTCAGCGGTAGTGAAGAATATGTACTGTCTTTCAGAATTAGACCATTAAAAGGAAAAAAACAGCAACCCAACCAATGGACTTCTGAAGCACGTATTCTGTCCTGTTTTTTTTTTTTTTTTTTTTTTTTTTTTTGGTTCTTTGAGTGAGTACAGGCTGAAATGTTGTTTGCAGCTGTGACTTGCATTTTTATTTCTGACACATGTTTAGTCAATAGGGACAACTCCAGTTTGTTGCTTTCCAGTTTCACCTATGGGCATCCTCTGAAATAATTAACTGTGCAGTTATCAGATTAGCCCTGTACAAACTATATATAATGACACTACATTTTCATTACCTTTGCACCATGGATATACTTTGGTCAAGCATGTTGGAAACCTCCATAGTGAAAACAATAGCTTTGATCAACCTTTGATTGTTCTTAGACGCCCTGGAAACCTCTGTCAGCCTCCGCAGGCCCACGCTCTGGCCTTTGCACATCAGCTAAAATACATTGGCCTGTTTTCATGAGCCCATCCCAATATCTACCCTGAATGTTTTTGGATGCTTATCTGAATCAAATAGAATCTACAAATCTTTTTACGATTTACCTATTGCTAGCTGTCTAGCCTGTGCCCAGAGCTAATAATGGCAACTCAATTTATAGCAGCATCTTGTGACTTATGTTTCTAGTCAACAGTGTCAACAGCGGAGACATGTTCAACAAAACCCTCTTTACTCTGCTTCCAGTTTTCTAATGGGATCATCGACTCTGTGCAGCAGATTCAGAAACACCATCCCACAAACAAAATGGAAGCTGAAAATCAATATTACATATTTTATTGTTAAAAAGATTTCATACTTTTTCAGATCTGCAGCCGAATAATTGTAACTAATGAGCTAACTTTTAAAATTCTTTGATGTCTTCCTACAGTATAAATGTTACAGATGTACTTATGAACAACAACTAAATTAACATCTGGATTCTCTGCAAATTTTGTTTTCTTGCCTTTTGAAAACACAACACTATCACCTGAAGTTCTTTTAAAACAATTCATCTAATGAGATGTTATCAAATAGAAAATAATATGCACTATTTACCATATTCTTTGTTTAGTGAGAAACAGCTCTTCGCACTAAACTTTGTTAATAGGCTGAATTTGAACCAAACTTGCATAAGTTGCTCTAACTTGGCAGATAAGAGTGAGAAATTCCACTACTTACTAAGTATTATTGCCTAAACACTGCGGTGGTTGATATGTTCAGGAAACAAACAGGAAGAATGCTCTGACCATGTTATGCAAGTATTTTTTTAATTATGTTTTTCTAAACTTTGTTCACATCACTGATAAAAATGCAGGCATATATCTTTTTTCTCTCTCTTCATCACTGATAAAAACACAGGCGTATATCTTATTTCTCTCTCTTCATCTCTCCCATACCCTTCCTTGCTTTTCGACGATATGAAAAAAGACAAGTAAACAGACAGCTAACAGGATGCACTGAGGGTAACGTCTTGGCTCATTCTGTTTGCAGGGCTGAGAAGCTCACAGTTACGCTCCAGGACTGGATCTTGCACATCACCATCCTCTGCTGTACTTACTAACATAGAGGGAAGATGCAAAAAAGGAATTGTGAGGAGATTGCAATACATGAGAATGTCAATATGCCTGTCTTTGGGAATTTGGTCTCAAATGTCATACACATCAATACCATCTTATTCTTTCTTAGTACATTTCTCATTTTTAAAAGTATTTTTGAGAAGTCTATTTTAAATTTTACTTTGTAGCTTATTTCACTGGTCCCTTAATTTGCTGGCTTTTTTTTTTTTTTGCTAAATTCCCTGCTTGCTTTTCAATCTACTGTTGTAAAGGGATGGGTTTCTCATTGATTTTGCAAAGATGAGGATTAAATATTCTGTGGGAACCCTGGCCCTTGAGAACAAGCACTGGAATTCAGGTCTATGAGTGGAAGGATAAGCAAGATTTACCACAAGTCCTGCAAGTTGTGAATAGCATGTATGCACTTTGCTGAACAGGTATTTTATATAAGCTGCATGTATCAGTCATGATTAGAAAGCCAGGATTTGCTCCAGAATGGAGGGCACGCTGTCTATGTATACAGTGCAATGTGATGTCTCACTACAATCTAGTGTATAGCACACGTATAGTCTAGCCAAAAATGTTCCCACGAATACATGCCAGATGGAGCCTGGTACCGGCACTATCACTATCTGTCAGGCGCAGAATATGAAAACTATTGTCAGAGGGTAAGTCTCATATCCATGACATAAAAATAGGAAGGGAAAGTCTGTAATTTGTTGTTGTCACTTGAATGCTTTGTTTAGACACATTGAGGAAGAATTTAATTGCTCTATCAGAAAAACTCAAAAAAGACAGTAAAGCAATCACATACTTGGAGCACAAAGTGAAAGTAAATTAAAGAGGACATATATTTTTTCCTTGGTCTGAATTTCTGTGTAGGCTCATTTCAGCTTCAGGTACCCTTCAGTTGGAAGCTGTGTTGCCTCCTTAACTTTTCATTAGCTCTAACTGATATATTTTCTTCTGGCAAAGTTGATGCAGAGCCTGGCTATATTTTGTACACAGGAGATCTTTTACAATTTAAAATAACAATTGGTGGATTGTGTAAGTGCATGGTGCAAGTAACAACCCATTTTTTCAGCTTCCTTTTTGCAGAATTTGACAATTTTGTTGTTATTCAGAAAATGCAACTCCAATCCCATTTTAATATTTTATAGTGTCATGGATGCAGGATTGGCAACATCTTTCTCACTCAAACCTTGGCTCTTCATGTAACTATAATAACAAAGAACCCAAGCACTATGAAACGTTCAGGACCCCAGAAAATGTTCTGTAACTACAGAAATGCGTGCAAATACTAAACCTAGTTTCAGTTCTTTCATAGACTTCTCATCACAGACTTCAGAAAGAGCTATTTACTGTTGCACAGAACAGCAAAACAGGGGCTTTAAAGAGCTTCTGCTCATCAATCATATCCAACTGAGATGTTACCATTTCTTCTCCACACACACAGCCTGAAATTCATATATGTCAGTAGTTACCCTTATTTACCTTAAGGGAGCTTCTCTTTGCTTAATTTTATAGGACCACTGTAAAAAAGGGCCAGAGGTGACCCACACAAATAATAGACATCTGCAGGTGTTGTCGAAGAGGGTAGCTAAGTGCTACACATTGAGAGACATGTGATAAACATAACTGACTAAATTTACCTTTTCTGCAGTTAAATTTGCTAAACAATGAGGTGTTATTTGATAAACATAGCTTAAAATGAAATAATACATACTCACAAAAGAATTCTGGGCAATTCCTTCTTTACAAAAAGAAAAAAAACTATAAAAGTATCCCAGATCATTTATAGGAAAGAAAGACTACTCCAAAATGCTAATATACTATCTTTTCTGTATCCTAGAGAGCCTGAGCTTCATCATTACATTTACCAAAATCACCCCCAACTCCATTAGCTCCAAAAGATACCTTTTATCAGACTACACCAAATTAATCTGGAAGCAAGCATCAGTGTGTGCAAGCATCACTCACAGGTTGCAATATTCCTCATCTGCCTCTAAGTGGCCACAGGTACAGCGTCTTCTCTGCAGTCCTCCCAACAGCAACACCCTTCTTGACTGCAGAGCCTCTTCTATGCAGCAACACTCAGGTCAGTCAGCATAAAGGGGGATAGTATCACCACAGCATCATCAGATTTCTCTTAGGTAAGACTTGATCACCAGAGACAAATGATTAGGGAAAATACAAGCCTCTGAAACCAATGCTTTTGTATGAAATGTTTACATTCTAACGTTTATCAACTGGACCAATATGAACAAAATTCTCTAAAGTACATGGATTCCATTCCTATCTCTTTGTGATATGGGGAGAAGAGAGAGCTGTGCTCTGACTGCATTTATAAGTTTTGCTCTGTTCTCCAGAGTTTTCTCTGAAATTTCTGTACAACAGTACTGGAGAATCTTTCAAGAAAGCAGAACAATGATGGCCTGTGAAGCCTGACCTGGAAAAGGAGAAAGTCTCCTCCAAGTGGAATGGAGGAAAACTAGGCACCAGTATCAAAGCTGGAATCCTGGAAAACATTGTATGGCTAATGCCTCCTTACTCCCTAGATGCCACACTGCTGAGTTACCCTTCCGGGCTGTGCGAGTGCCTCGGGCCCACCACATCTGGGAAGATCACTTTGGGCCTCGCACGTCAGCCCCAGCGGCCTCCACTCCACTGGCACTGCTGGAGCAGCCCAAAGAGCCCGGTCTGGAGAGTGTTCCCAAGGCAGCACCAACATAGCCAAACACAGCCTTCTATCCTACAAAACAGAGTGAAAACTGCCACACTTTTTCAAACCGATAACTGTGGGACTACAGCCCCCTTCCCTTTTAGTAACCTATTTAACTACCACATTTATCCAAACTCTGGGAGACCCATCTTTCTCTGAGAGTGCAAATTAGCATCACTTAGATGGATGCCTTAGCACAAGTCTCTACCTGATCTCTCAGTCTGAGCAAATGTTAACCAAGAAAGCAGTGGGAAAATTATATTTCACTCTCAAAACACACAGTTCTGCTTATGTGTGTAGGTGGACACACACCTGAGCATAATGCCTGTATACCCTCCCCACTCACCCTTTTGGTGTGATGAACAAAGTAAGCCAGCAACAGGAAGACAAAACCTGTGTCTCTTGCCTAACTGAAAAACAAGTACCTGCAGAAGCAGCTATTTATCAAGTAAATACTGTTGTGTTTGTTCAGAGGTGACCAACACACAGTGTTAAGAAGCGTAAAGAAAATAACCGAAAACTCACAGAATCTATTACTTCTTATATTTCCCTCTGCTTGCATTTCAGTTTGCTTGTATTTCAAAACTCAATGAGAAGCTCCTCCATGTGGTTCCAGGACCATTTTGTGCAAATCTTCCATGGCTACCACATCCTGACTCTCATTTTTTTAAGGTACAATGAAGGGCTGGTCTTAGCTAAAGCTTACTGATTGTTCCAGGACTTCTTCATGACTGATTTTATTGAATCAACCAACAGATTGAAGACTCAGAGTTCAAATGAGAAACTTCATGCCTAAACAGAATAGAATATTAATCTAGTATTTTAAATGTTAGCTTAAATACTAACATGTCTGAAGGAAATCTAACATACTAAATCACATCTTTCCTCATTTAAAACTATGAATGCTCAGAAACCTACCCCCAGATCTGGACAACTGTGTTATTTATTAAAATGTTAAAAGGAGGTAAACACTGTTCTGGAGCCTAGAGCTAAGAAGCTCTTCATCTATTGATTCACAAAATTTGCTTGTGCATCATTAATTGACTCTTCAAGGTCCTTTTCTAAACCTTAAAAACCCACAACCTCTGTTGAGGCAGTGGTAACATAATCAAGAGTAACAGTACATAAAACAATGGCTTATAAAGAATTGAATTTTCATCTTGCATCTAAATTCCACCATGTACGCATACACAATTTGCATCTCAATCATATCAACCTAACATATCAACAGCACAGCAAACACAAATGTACTGAGAGAATGGATGGATTTATAAATATAAATAGGCAATTACATTACTAATCCACTGGATCATATAACATTTTTAATCGAAGTATTTGTCATGAGAATGAAAAACACTAAAGAACCTGAAAAGTCTTTTAAGAAAAGATAAAAATTACAGCATGATCCAACTTAATACTCCTTAAAACTGATATTCTTAACAATTCAGGCCTGACACTGTTGAATTCACTTTTGTGTATTGTGGAGAACTCCAGCAGGAAATGCAAAGTTTTATCTCTCCTATGTACGTTCACCATTCAGCAGTATTTACACTCAATGGATGAACCTAACTAAAGCATTGAAATAGCACAAATATATTACCATGAACAACTATCATATGCTCCTATAAACTTTGTTTTATCTTTTGAAAAGCTTCCACGATTTAATAAGATTTAGCCTCTTACTTTTAATCTCATATTGCAGTTGCAAGAAAAGACCTAGTAGTGCTCTGGCATGTTACAGTGTTGTCATGGATACACAAGTATGCTACATTACTTCCACCAGTAAATAAACAAGATTCTCAAAGAGTGCTTGGTAGGATTTACTAGCCCTCTGGTATTGTTAGCTGCACAGAGCTTTAAATAAGCAAATGGCTTGTAGTTTTACAATAATATCCAGAGCTGTGTGGAAGCACATATAGACCATATGCCTACTTTTAAGGAATCGAAAGGCAAATGTTGAACTGTTTAACTTTACTGTCCTCACTTTTTAATTCAATTTACCTTTGCCTTCTATATTTCATAAAATATTTGTACATTATACAAAGGATCACTTTCTAATGTGGTAGACAATTTGAGATAGTCACTAATTCTTTAAAGAAACATTTTATATCTTTACACATATGAATAGTACACTCTAGATGGTCGATTTTGCATGGGAAAAAAGAGATTTTACTTTCACAACACAGTCTTCAGTAGTATTTTAATTGTCTTTTCTAAAACAAAAAGTCCTCTTTCCATTCACGGACTACAATGATGAAATTCAATCAGTCTTACTAGCCTATATGTCAACAGCTACATCAGGCTTGGCTTGATTCTAACAAATCAACATCTTATGTTGATGAAGGGAGGTAGATTAAATGCCCTAAGCTTATGTTTCAAGAAGGGAAAGCAGAGGTTGTTAAGACTGCTATATTTAGTTTGTTTTTTTTTAGCTTAGCAAAAGTAAAAGCCTTACTCTTAGCTAGAGACTCCAATTTATCAGAGAAATGAAAACAGAAATGTAAAATTAAATTGCTTTAAATCTCAGGTTTAAAAGCTTTAAAACTATAAACCTTTAATATTTAGGAAAAATACAGAAAAAATGACATAATTGTTTTCCATATAGAATTTACAGAAGTGTATGTATGCCTTTCTTGTTCTGAAAGCCTGTACTGCATGACGATGTGTTCAGGCACACACACAGTGTATGTGACTGGGATGTTCTGTGCGCTTAATTGTTGGCATATCTTTGCTGATTAGCCTGAGTAAACCTAATTTAAGGCTAGACAGAGCAAATAATTCACAATGAATAATTTATTTCATAAATTTAGCCATTTCTTCATCTCTTGTCATATCTGTGAGCAGATTGCAAGTTAGCTTTTTTTCTTCTACTGTATGACTTTATTACTGATATTCCAAATCTGTATTGCACTTATCACCACACACACTGGGGAAGCCAAACATTGCAGTGCCTCTTCTTTTATTTTGGGGGCTAGGGCTGCGAAGTTTTGAGTGATCGCTCTGTGTACAACAAATCCTCAAAGGTGGTGATCCCTGAAGATTAGGGACCCACCCTTGTGGGTCAAGGCCAAAGCACATTACTCTCAAGCACATATACATTCCTGATCAGCTCAGGAGGATCCAGTATCTCCTCAGGATGAACCGAGATTGCCCAGTAAAAGTTTCTAGCAGGCAGACTTCTCTCCAAGAGAAAAAATGTGCTTTCCACAAATATTTTGCCAGTGATACTCAACTGCTAAAATATTTCTGATCACAAGCACAGCAACAGCATCAACTGAGGAAATTTGTGCGTGCAAATGTGTATTTGTGATTTTTGATATTTGTTTTTATTGTTTGCCCTTTGCTGCATGGCATATGCATAATCAAGTGGTATGATTTGATTTTAAAAGACATCTATGCAGCTGTGCAAGCTCCTTGGGCAAGAACCTCTCTTCTCTGTTGAGAAAGTGCAGACCACACTGGGGTGCTCATAGAAATAAATAATAAATAATAATAATTAGTACAACCCAGGCGTCTTTTGGCTCATTGGGAATTCTTGCTATGTGAAAGAAGTCATGCTGCAGTTATATCCATAAGGGCTGCCACTGCAAGTAAAGGCTACAAGATCAAACCCAACTGTCAGAGGTCAGGGGGAAGCTGAAAAATACCAACATCTCATGAGCTGCTGGTTTTGTCTGGTTAAACAAAATATTTGGTGAAGGTAGCTGGGGTGTGTTTGGGGGGGGGGGCGAAAAAAAGTAGCAAATATTGATTTCCTAAGTTATTTCCAAATTAAATCTGAAATGGTGACTTTAGAAAGGAGGGAAAGAAAGGAATGGGCGCCAGAAAAAGAGAACACTGCAGCTCCTGAGGGAGAGCAAGGCATCGCGATGGGCTTCAGAAATTAAGCTTTTCAGATTCCTGCTTTGCAGGCCTCAACACGGGTGAGACTGCGTCCTTTGTGGGCCAACGTCATTGTCAGCGAGCAGGCACAATCCCTCCTGCCTCGGGGAGCGAGCGCAGCTTGAAAGGCAGGGCTGCAAGCGCGGGGCTCAGTGCGGAGAGAGTTAATTTAAATTTGATAACAAATGGCTCTGCTTTTGAAACGAATGTAGCCTGGCAACTTCAACTGAGAGCCCTTCATAGGGCCTCAATTATGTATGCGGCTTCTTTGAGAAATAGTTTCACACATCTGACCCAAGGCCCGCTATGCTGTTGCCGCGGAACAGAACTGTACGCGGGCGACGTTTCCTCGCGGCCCGGCCTTCCCCTCTCCCCCCGGCGTGGGCGCGAGGCGCGCAAGGCCCCTGTGGCCAGGCCGCCGGCCCGCGAAGCCGCGCGGGGGCTCGGGGGGCTCTCAGCGGCCGTGCGAACCGGGGCGGCGGGGACAGGAAGGGGTTAAACACCCTGCACTGTTTCATTTTTTCTTCTCCCCCCCCCTCGCCTTTTTTTTTTCAAAATGGCTGCTTTGTCTGTGTGCATACACCAATAGCAAATGTCCTTCTGTTATTGTACAGCCAATTTGATGTGTCAAGCATTCATATGCTAATGGCAGTACAGTTTCTCACTTTTTCACAGATAAATTGTAAAGATTGTTACAGACAGTGAAACACAAGAATAAACAGCTTTTATTTCAGAAGTGATAAATTACTCCCCATTCAAATAACATGCAACACATGCTACTGACCATTATTGTTTCCATTCATTGCGAGCTTGCCTTCTGCTTCTCCTTCTGAGAACGGTTCGAAAATATTTAGCAGATATAGCCAGAGCTGATGCAAATGATTTAATTTCCTCTGTTCGCCTGGCGATTGCAGGATGGGAAGTTAATTTTTACTGGGTTTTCATGGACAGCACAAGTTTTGCGAGGGGGGCAGCCACTGTCCCCTCGCACAGGGCTTTCACAGTCGTTAAAGGCAGCAATAGGCAGGGTTTGAAGACTACGCTGTTTCCTCTTTTATAGTAACAAAATGGGCTAGAGCAGGCCTGCCCTGAATGACTTCGCTCAGGAAGGTTCCTGGAAAGGGATTCCCTGAGTATAACACGAACCAGGAGCAGAAGAAAATAACAGCCAACAGCTTTCTGCTTTGCTGGAAAGTCAACATTTATTCAAAACCTGGAAAGACTAGAGATGATTGTCATCTGCCTTTTTTAATCAGAAGTGGCATCAGAGTGTGTTCATAGCCCACATTTTATAAATAAAAAGACAATGATACTCAAACAATTAGCATCAGCTGATATTTGGCACTGCTAAAGTAAACTTGCTTATGAACCAAAGACAGACTTTTTTCACAAACATTAAAAATGGGTACGCATTTCTGCTGATTAAAAATGTGTACAGATATATAATGTAGTCACGAATCATCTCAGTGTCTTCAATTCAGGCACAAAAATGCTTTTATATAATTATGTTGCTGCAAATCCAATCCATAAATGTAAGGAAATTCAGAGCGAAACCTTGCATTCCAGGCAGGCACTATTAATTTAATTAACCACTGGCAGATATCTGTGCCACTCCGCTGAAGTCTGGTGCTCTGTTGCCCTTCCTCTTTAAGCCACTGCATCGCACCCAACTACAGGGAGGAGGGTGAGGGCTGGTGCAAATGAACACCAAACCTGGAAATTGTGCATTTTCTGCCTTTACCTTACTCTGTGGATGGAGAAGTTAAAGCTCCAATGCTAGCTAAACGAATGAAACCTCAGGCTGTTGGAGACGTGCAGTCATGAGAAGTTAAGCTGTGCAAAATGTAAGGAAGGCCTTCACTGTAACCACAGCTGATCTATAATGTGTTCTCCTGTGTATTTATGATGTATATTTAACCAGAAGAGCAGCTCTACATTGAACGATTTCTTTGAATTACAAAACAGTGAAAAATCCTACAGATATCTAACGTGTTTAAGCAACTATTTGCAGAGGATTGGAAGACAAAGTGGGATTCAAAAAATACATGAGCTTTCTTGTTTTAATGGTTCCTCATTAAGATTAATAATCTTGGGGATTTGTTATTTTAGAAGGAAAAGATATTGGTTAGGGATAGAGTTGGTTCAGGTGATACTTGAAGAGAGATGTTGCATGTCATACTTTGAGCAAAAATGTTAAACTGAAGGTCATGAAAACTGCAAACCATGGGGAAATGAGCATCATTCACACAGAACAGCAGCATGCAGTAAATGTCCTTGACAAAAAAAAAGGGACGGTGGGGAGGAAAGGATGCACCCCACACACACATTTAGCTCTCCTAAAGCACAAACTCCTTACATTTAGCCTTCCTGCTGTACTTGCCTACACTATGCATTTTTGAAATGCTGACAGTGTTGCTGATGTCCTCCCAGCTTAGCCTGGGAGAGGAGTCATTTTTCTGCAAATCTCTTTTATGGAATGACTGTACCAATGCACAAGGATCTCAAACTGAAAATTGCATTAATCAGATTTCCCAGAATCGCCTCTGAGAATTTTTTTAGGGATCTGAAGTAGCTATGGACAGAGTACACGAGCAGCGCAACTGTGGACGAAGCCTCTTTCTTCTGAGAGGAAGAGGAGGAAATGAAAAAGTTTCCTTTTTTTTTTTTTTTTTTTTTTTTTGCGGTCCTGGTGCCTGATTATGCTCTTCAGTAGCAGCAATGGAGCCCAGTAAAAAGCCTGCTTCTGCAAACGTTTCCACACGTACATGACTTCAAGTATATAGGTAATCCTGCTGTGGTAAACTTTCAGCAACTAACTCTAGGAGCAATGACATTGCCAACATCTCAAGCCCAATATGAGAACAAGAATCAAGATCCTAATGCCTTGAAGGATGCTCTATAACAACATTCACCTTCTTTCCCTAGTTTGGTGTGAGAAGTCTTCTTCCATTTTTAAATTATTTTAATGTAGCTGTGTTTGCAATAATAGCATAAAGAAATGCAAACAAGTTAGAAAAGAGAAAAGCATAAGAATATTCAATGTTAATAATGCTATTAAAAAAAACAGAACACAACATTCAAGGGCTTTTTCTCAGGACTGGCACACACACACAAATAAAAATAAAAATTTAAGCTAACAAACAATGGTAAATTTTATCTACACCACAGAAAAGATAACTTTTCTTTGGAAAAAAAAATCTTGGGTCACAGTCCCCTAAAAATAATGCTTGCAAAGGCAAATAAATATGCTTAAATATGCTTGGTAATAGCTGATCTATCCTTTATATATCTGATAAAACTGTTAAGAGTATGTGTTTGGAAGTGCCAAAATCTACAGTGCTATGTTGCAGGTATGTGCAGGAAGTTTCTACATTTAGAATAGTGACAAAATGAGAAATGAGAAAATGAGAAAAATATACTAAAATCTTAAATGAGGAAAGAGATGGATAATACTTTAGTTCTAAGTTTATGGATGCCTTCTTTCCAGTTAGAAATTTAGGAATATTGCAGTCAAGCAAAACAAAGTGTTGATCTTCTCCTAAACCCCATAGAGAATGCTCTAAAAAACCTGAGCACTAGAACTACAATTTACTCCACTGTAAACAGTTCACTCCACTGTAAAGTGGGCTGTTACTCCACTTTCACTCCACAACTTTGTTAACTTCTGCCTATAAAGGACGTCCTGAAGACAATGTTAATTCCCCAGTCCTGAAGCTATAGGACATTCAAGTCCATAATTATGGTCACTTTGAAATGTTTCTCTCTTGAGAGTTGTTTTCAGGATATGTCAAATAAAAGATTACTTAGAAATGTTTATATTGATAGACAGTGGATGCTAGTGGCATAAAAGGTCACTATCAGGTCAAGGGGGAGAAAGCGTACATAAACTTAAAATGAGTGTATTTTAAATCTTGGTGAAATATTCATCTAAAACCTGATTGCACATGTTCTCTATAAAGCAGCCTATTTTTAAGCTAGAATGTCATAGTCAAATATGTTTTCCACAAATGACTGAAAAAGATGATCTCTGATTAAACACTCCTGCCTATCCCTCTGTGGACAGAAAGGCTCCATTGGCCATGAGTGTCGGTATTGCCCTTCCTCAGAAATGGCTTTTGCAGAAGAGCAACTTATGGGAGGCTCACTGGTGTGGTCCTGTTTCAAGGATTATGGGGCAGTACCGCTTCATAAAATGATCAAACACAGGAGCTATGAGGTTAAGGATACATCTAGTCAGCTATCTTCTCATCTCCTATCAAGACAACAGTGCTGAAGCGGAAGTCATCTCTGCTTAGGGCCTTAGCCAACCAGGGAGAATTTAAGTGTCCCCAGATCCTACTTCTTTCCGTCACAGCATAATCTGCTTTTCCAGGCAGTGTCCGTTAATTGGAATTTGACCCTTTAAGTTCCAGACAAACATAAAAATTCAAAAAGCATATTGTTAATAATATTATTATTAATACTATTTTTGTTGTGATAGATTCATGAATTCTCAAACTTTAAGGCCAGAAGGACTCATGAGATCGTACTAGTCT
The DNA here is from genome assembly GCF_059628265.1 of Tinamus guttatus. Taxonomy (NCBI): domain Eukaryota; kingdom Metazoa; phylum Chordata; class Aves; order Tinamiformes; family Tinamidae; genus Tinamus; species Tinamus guttatus. Next base: position 882,912 of record NW_028288603.1, on the reverse strand, counting down.
CACCTTCTGAGTATCATAAGCCATTACATTTCATCAGTTTGTTCTTGTGTTGACCCTGAGGATTTCTGTTTGACTAAACTGTTACTAGTGTTTAGCTAAAGCACGCCTTCCCAAAGACATCCAGGCTTGATGTGAGGATATCAGAGATGGAGATTCTGCAGCTTCCCCTAGTAATTTGTCTGACGATTCATCAGCCTCCCTGGTAAAAGATTGTGTCTAATTTCTCATTTGAAACTGTTTGGCTTCAATTTCCAGACACTAGTTCTTCATATGCCTTTCTCCGCTAGATTAAAGAGCCCTTTAGTACCCAGTCTGTTTTCCCCATGAAGGTACTTATACTGTGTAATCAAGCCCCCTCTCAATCTTCTTTTTGATAAACTGAATAGATTGAGTCTTTAAGCCTCTCACTGTAAAGCATTATCTTCAGTAGCAGAATCATTTTGAGGGTTCTCTTCTACACCCCTTCTGTCTTTCCAACTTCTTTTTTAAAAGAACTATTAATGAATCCAGTATTTTAGTAGTGGTCTTACCAGTGCTTCAGTCAAAGACAAACCCTCAATTCTTTAGAATATTATACATGGCACAGGTATCAGGATGCTTTTTTTTTTTTTTGCCACAGCAAAGCAGTCATTTTGTATGCTCAGGAAATCTTTTTCTTAGGCACCATTGGCTAGGTTGAAGCCTCATATTTTACGAAATGTAGCTTGCTTTCTGGAGTGCAACTTTCATGTAGCTGTATCAAAATGTCAAGACTTCAGTTATTAAGTGAACACCATTTTATTTGACTGCCCTCATTGCATTCCAGTAATTTTAGAGTTACAACCAAATCATGAATGAAAATGTTGACTAGCATTAGAGAATCACAGAATCACAGAATGGTTAAGGTTGGAAGGGAGCTCTAGATATCGCCTAGTCCAACTCCTCTGCTCAAGCAGGGACACTTAGAGCATGTAGAGGTACTCCTGTTTCCCACAGTCTGAGTAAGGACACCCTATTTGGCTGATAATTCTGCATTCCTATTTGTAGAACTGCTAGCCAAGTCTGACCGCCTTTACCATATGTTCATTCTGGGAGGGGGTGGATTATTTTTATTTTATATGGCATAATAGTTGTAGTTTTATTCAGCAATGAAGACTGCTTCACAAAATTAATTTTCCTTTATCATCTGTGAGTTTTCCTGTAATTTTCTGTTAACCAATTCCCAATGTGCTTATTTTTTTACTTGGATAGATCCACTTGCCCTTTCTAAATATTGGCACAGTGTTCTCCCAGTTTTCTGGTATTTTCCTGCTTTTTCAAGGTTTATTAAAAATTAACATCAGTGAATGAGTGTTGTCCCTGGCCAAGTCATTCAGGACTCTTGGGTCAAATTTATTCAGGCCTATGGACAGATATTGCTTAACATCTATTAATTGACTGGAAAGTACTTATTAACCTCGTTAGAAGATATCCTTATCTAATAAGAGTGTCCTTATTCCTCCCAAGTGCAGAGCAGAAATAATTTTGATTGGTTCTGGGATGCATCCCTATTGATAATTTTACCTTTACTATTTACTAACAGAATCATAATATTGATAGGATCTCTTTGGTTCCCACTGTGTTTTTCAATATATATTTTTAAATTTGTAACTGTCTCTTTTTCTCTGTAAAGATACTTGAAATCTCTTTCCAATATCTTAAAACTTTTTTGGTTACCTACACTGTAAATTCTTATTTGTACTGATTGCAGTCCACTTCCTTTGTTTCCCAACTCTACTAATATTTCCTTTTTATATAAATTTCTATTTGGTGTCTCCATTTCTCTGCTGGATAGCCAAGGAATGTTGTTGCTTGATTTTGTTTGTGTAATTGCAATTTGTTTGACTGATATATTCATTTTAAAGAGCCATTTGTTTTCATTCACACTTTAAATATTCCACTTATTCTTAAATCTTCTCTTCCCACAAAAAAAATCCATTGAAAAGTATATGTTTGAATACTTGTCTTTGGAGACAGAAAAGGACTCTCTCTAATTCTGAGCAGACATATCTATCTTAAAGTCTGTTTTTCTCTCTTTCACTTTTAAAAGTCAACTAATAAATGGATTTCTAATATGTTGATTTTTTAAAATAATATTAAACAAATGGTAGAAATGTTATGTTAAACCCTTTTCTGGGATTTAATTGTCAAGGAAAAGGAAATAAACAAAAAGAGATTTTTTTAAAATATTCACTTAAAACTTCTAATAGCTATCACATAACTCCAAGCAATACTATTAATTCATATTTTTCTTTTAATTATGTAAGATGAAATTAACAACTTTTTAGTTATTCTTTATTTATTTTCCTAGCAATTTCTCATTAGGTACTTAAATAGAATTACACTCCATCGTTCTGAAATTCCAGTGTTCTGGGTTTTCAAATTCCTAGTTTTTCATGCAGTTAGCACCTTATCTGCAAATATGCAAGCCAACCATGTGAATTTGCACCTTATTTGCAAATACAGAAGTCAACCCCTATCTCACATCTCATTTACCACTTATTGCTCAAGCACCATTTTTATTTGTGGTTGGAACTGCCTTTTAAGTGAGATGGTTTAATATACTATCTTGAACTTGAAACCATCAATACAAGGTTACTTTGGGATTAATTCTGTATGTGTCATCTCTGTGCGATATTTGATCTTCCATAATTTACTAATGTACATGAAAACCAGGCAAACTCATCTGTGCTAACGGAGCAATACACTGTGTTCAGCAGCAATGGTTTCATTATAAGTAAGGTCTCAATTGAAAGCAAATAAGGTGGAGAGTAGAGTGTCCTGAAAGACTGTTAATGCACTGCAGGGAACGGGCCTTTCTTCTCCTTGCTTCAAAAAAGTGCACATTCTGGGTGTTAATTACAAAACGGGAGAAACTTGCAGCCAGTATCTTGGAAGTAAGCATTCTACTTTATTGCAAACTATACAATATATAAATAAATAACAGGTATGTGGGTGCTTTTGACCCCAGAGATTTGTTCAGCTGAATACAGACTTTGCAACTCAAACATCTTATGAAAAAACAGTTTTCAGCTGACTTCAGACATGGGGAACAGTGCAAATGCCACATTTGACAGAAAAAAAAATGAAAGACAGAATGCTAGAGTAGGAAATAAGAAATACTGAACCTCTGGGTTTCCCCAGGAGAAATCATTCTCCTTGAAATGTGACCACTGTTGCCATCTCCTCCTCTACCCGCTATCATAAGATGCTACCTGAATGATAGCTAAGCCTTCTTAGATCGCGTGTATTTGCCTTTAATTTTGTAAGCTAAAATCTTTGTCATACTTTCAAATTAAGAAAACAAAACAGGTTCTATTGTATTTATGAAGGTCAGGCATAAAAGAGCTAGCCTCATGATTCCAGACTCCTGATATTGCCCTTTCCTTTGCTAAACTCACCCTGTTAGTATGTCACTAGCAGAATATCAAAACATCCATGCAATGTTTATAAATCACTGGCAAAACGAGTAGCATAGTGTCTCCCAGTGCAAATATAAACAATCTTAAGTCACCTCCCTCCATTACTTCTCAAGGGGTGTTCACACAGTTTTCTTTTAGGCATTTTAGATGCTTTAAATTGATTCCAAAGATTGCTTTAAATTGATTCCAAAGATTTTTAGCTCTTTCCATTGACTACAGAACCAAGATATTCTGGTGGCAGATAACACGGATTCGCCTTGGTGTCTGGTGGCTGATGTAAATACTGTTCTCCAACCTCGAGCACAGTCAAAACCTCTGCCACAAAAGCTGGCTTCTGACAGGATGGGGAGCCTTTGCCTGAGGGGCGGATCTGGTCCATGAGAACATTTCAGGTCAACTAATGTGGGGGCTGACCAGAAGCCGCAGGGGCTTCTGACGCTTAAAATTGACTTGGTTGGAAGGGTTTCTAGTATGCAAATGTAGTAGTTTATGATGTCCTTGCTGAGAGAATGGCTTGTTGGTATAAAAAGTGCCCTTGCCCTTGCTGGCCCAATGGGGACTAGAGGGAGAGAGTTGCACAAGAAATAATGACAAATGCATTTATACTTCAGCTATGGGATTAATGGCAATAGAACTAAGCAAAAACTGCAGTTCAGGTCTACTTAGCAAAAACTTATCTGACTATGAGCTTATGTTTGAGGACAGTTCTTACTATAAATAGTGATAGATTTGCTTTTCAACCAACAGTAGCAGTCTTGTAATTGAGGATGTGCTGATAAAATATGTATATGGTATGTTCATATGCAGAATATAAGAACTTTTTATTTTTAATTGCTAACTGCGAAATCAGGATTATATTTTTGAGTATACTTAATTTAGTTCACTCATTATTTTTATAGGATGCTTTACTGCATTTCCATGAGTTGGATTCTGTATTCTTTATTACAAGAAAAACACAACTTCCTTCTTGATGATTTCCAAGTTTACCTTCTTTTGCTTAGCAGTTACTACTGCTGTTGCAGTATTCATGTATCTTAGGAGGAGAATCCTCCAGATGAGCCCCGAATAGGAAAAGGAAGGAAGACTCGGCTGTACAAGACGCGTCTAACTACACTAGACATATCTGCCAGGCCACTCCTCAACAAGGAGTTTATATATTTGTATTTACTCAATATGTATAATATTCTTGTAAAAGACGGTCAAGATGCATACTATTTATAATATACAAAACACTTGGCAAATAAACCTGTGCTGACACACTGCAACACACACACAGCAACTCTCCCCAGTCAAAAACCACAATGATTCTCCCACCTTAAATGTCACCTAGCGCCAGGTCTCATCCTGGGAGGAAGCAGACAGACTCTGCAATGTGTAATTAAGAGTGTTGACATGAAAAAAGCCATAATTAACCATCAAAGTTAGCATTCCATTAAAGTTATTGTAAAACTTCACACCTTTTATGGTGTTGTTATGACAACCTCAGCACAGAAAATAGATTCAACAAGATAGCAGTATTTGGTTTACATTGTGAAGACTGATTTTGAGAAAGCAAACCAAATCCTTTCTTTTTTTTTTTTTCCCTGAAGTCTCCTCTTTCTAGATCTTAGGCTTATGATATTTCCTGCATTCTCTCCACATCTGAATGTCATTGTTTCTATTTAATAAAAAATACCTATGCATTCCTCTATCCTTGTTCTTGGGTAATGCTGGAAAGATGAGGGATAATACAACATCAAGCTATTAATGTAGCCATCTCTTTTTTTTCAGTGTTTGCACAGGGAGTCTTCAAAAAAAGCTGCAGTGTTGTCTAAACCTCTTGAGCCCAGTTGTCCAAGTTACAGATACTAGGAGAATGTGTGGTGGTGTAAATCTAATCTAATCTAAACTACTACATGTAGATTTATTCAGTCACTGTTAGCATAAAGTCTGAGTGTTCACAAGCAAAGCCTACCTATAACAATGTGTAAAAACATGTTGTAAAAATGGTCAGCATACTGTAATGATAGAGTATCCACAGATAGTAAAATATTTATGAACTGGAGGTCATTTCTTATCTTGCTATAACTTTCTGATTCAAATGACTTCCAGACACTGGAGGAAAGAGGAGAGAAGAAAGAAGGAAAAATAATCTAATTTTCGTCTATTTTTCTTGATCTGTTCTTATTTTTCCCATATATACATATGGGAAATATGGCATATGCTTTTCTCATTATAGAATATACAAGTCAATTGCAAATTCTCTATAAAATATAATTATTTTGATATATACTAATTTACAACTTTTCAGGTTTTCATGTCCAGAAGGAACACAAACTTCCAGGAAATAAATATCTCCTGCCTACAGGCAGCTTTCTGCCTGGATGCTGCACAGAGTTAAGTATTCTTATGAATATTTCCATTCAGTGTTGGTGGTAGGCCTTATCTGAAGGTAGACACAGACATGCCAAAGGAGGCTGACTACTCATTCTGATGCCCTGATTCAAAACCTATGGAGCTTACGCAAGCATGACAGCAAAGACTGCTTCGACGTAAGGAAAATATAAAAGAGAAAAATCAAGTGTACTGAGGGTGAAGGATGGCCTTCTGCTTACGTCCCCCAGACAGGTTCCTTGCAGATCTATTCCAAAGCCTAATGAAATTAGTACTTTTTTTCCATTGAATTTGGCAGGATTTGGATCATGGCCAAGTAGCTTAAGGCACATTGAACAGGAGAAGGGAGAATACATGTGCATATGTAACTATTTTACATAATTAGAACATGTAGAACATTACATTAGAATATAAAAATATATTGGGTCTATTTTGGAAGTTTATCAGTATTAAGAGGAGAATTATAATAGCAAGTTATCATACTTTGTAAAAAAGCATGCAAGAAAAAAATAAAACATTTTACTGTGTTTATACTGCTCTATAACGGAGAACATGTATAAAAGCCAATACACAAAACAAAGCAGCCACTGTACCTCAAGAGTACCATGTAAATTAAGTTGTTGCTATGCCATTAGTATCATTTGTCTTCAGATATCCTGCTATAATATGAGAAATAAAGATTTCTCTAAGTCCTTCTTGATTGATATAAATCATACAAAGTGTAATAAAAATAATTTGTACCCGCACAGACATATGTAAACAATGTTTGTCTCTGTATAATAGTTTGTAAAATTCTACTACTTAAATGCCGCAATACTGTACAAAGTAAGGGTGGGTAGAGGTATTTATATAAAAGGCTTAGGACTGAACTGACTAGTGCAATTAGTCCTTAGCCAAACAAAATCTCCGTTTGTGAGTTCTGCCTTGCTTTGGATTTCAGAGGGTCCAGCTTTCACTGAAAGTTGTTAAACCTGAAACCAGCTCTAGGTTTAGCTTTATTCTTATGTGGGGAGTAAGATATCTCTCAAACATACACCCAGATTACTTCCTCTGTTCATAAAGCAGGTGACTGCCTTTCCTCTGACCTAGCTTTATCTATGATTTAAAAAGGAGCTTTGACTGAAACACCAAGGATCAAACCTTTTAGCTAAGCATCTGGTTACATTCTTAACAATAAAGAGTATTGAAGCTAGTTCTGAACATAGACATGGTCTAGTCTCCTTCCCCCCGACCCTTTATAAAAATCTAAAAAGCAGTAAACACATGGAAATATAAAGAACAGTAGGAAAAAAAAAAAAAAACAAGGAAAAACAAGAAGAAGCAACAGCAAAGAAGTATGTTTCTCATAATTAGCAAAGTTATGCTCCTGAGAGAAAGGTAGTGATTTTTAACTAGCTAAAGATAAATCTTTCATCTGTTAAATGTTACTTTTATTTTTGATAGGCTATCAATTCTTTTTCAGTTTGATGGAGAATTGGACACAATCTCAATCATCTGAAAATGTTATCTGAGCAAAAAGATGAGAAAATAAGTTGCTTTGTGGTGTGCATGATCACTCATAACACCTTTAAGCTAAACACTTTCAGTTCATATGAAATGTGACAAGCAGAAAAAAAGATATAGAATTTTTAAGATTATAATAATTTCTAAGATTAGCCTATTCACATGAACTTTAGTGAAAGACTGTTTTGAATAGAAAAGAAAATTGTAGTTTCTGTATATTTTACATAATGGAGAAATGCCATTATATCAAGAAACAAAAGCTGTGATTCATAGCAAATTAACAGTTTTTTTTTAAAAAAAAAAAGCTTAATATTAAATCAAAAAGGAAATCAAACTTTAAATCCTGCAACTAAAAACCTCACCTTCTGTTACAACAAGTACAGAGACCTCACTGTGCGCCCTGGCATGTATAGATTACCTTGCAGCAAAACAACAAATTGAGTTGTCTACTATGTAGGTGAAACTTCAATTGCTTTCTTTTTCCTTTAACAACTGTTTGGAGGTTGGAGAAAGAAGAGAAGTTAAAAATACTCTGTTCTACATGGCTTAAAGAGTTATTGCAAGTTAAACATTATTTGAAGAAAGTATCTTATCAAAAGCATGAAAAAGATTTCAAGACTTTTCTATTTTTGTCTTTGGTATATTTCCATGGGGAAACATGAACCAATACAGGAAATGTCAAAATGTAGGGAATTTTATGAGATTTAAGAATAGAGTCAGGTCCAATTTTATTAAGTTCATTGGTATAAGTTCACTAAGACTTCTGTTGAAAGGTTGTCTTTTCAAAGATTCTTTGTTTAGAAAAAATAGTGGATTTATAACATACTGTCTTGGACATAATATATTACAGCACCTTTATAGATTGTAGTATTATTACCTACATATTGAAAGTTTGATTTCTTTTTGATAGCTTGACAGTGATGCTCCATTTTTATATTATTCTTGATATTTTTCAGAAGTTGTTTTGTGGAAGTGCCAAACAACAAGTAACTAGCCTCTCTGCTTCAGAGCACAAGTTTCTCACACTAAAAAACAAAGGTGGCTAAAGCATTATTTTTATTTTTCAGGTAAAAAGCAGGAAAAAAAAAAACACAAAAAAAGCTCTGAATCTTTACCAGAGAATGGTCTACATCCATAACTCTTTTGTCCAGTTCTCAATTTAGATTGAGGCTGCATGCCTTCAAGGCTGCATGCCTTGAATCGCATCCATGAACTAGCACTCAACAGATTTGTGCAAGATTTGTTTGTGTTCACAAGCCATCCTTAAAAGCTTTTTGCTCTTTCTGTTTTTCTACAAGTTTGTTTTAGCCCTACGTCATGCTATTCTGTGTAATTCAAGTTCATACTTGGTTCACTGAGACAAATCATATGCGTTAGTCACATAATGGTAGTTGCACAGTAATTCTCTTATTTCTCTTACTGCTTAAGTCAGCCTAGCTCAAAAAGAAAGTTAGTCTCATTTACCTTCTCAGTAAAAAAAGAAGGTGCATTTCATCTGAATTTCCTAGTATAACTGGGAAAAAAAACACTTTATGTTGTCTTAACAAGGCACTTGTTCTGCAATTTCTACAAGGGGAGACAAAAAGTAAACACTTTTCCTCTTGTGCCATTTTTCATTATTTTATTGTTTTTGATATCAGTTAATAGAAAGGATTCTTTTTGTGCATTGTAGGTCAGCAAGCCTACTGTAAACACTAAAAAAGCAACCAAAAATATGGAAATCTGGAAAGATATGTCGTTGTCCATCTGGAGTCCCTAAATCAAATTCCTCCTTGAAGCAATACTATTATCTTGTTCTATGTGTCTGGTGGGCCTCTACTGCACAGAGATCTAGAGTATTTATTTCCCTCAGTAATGTTTTTACTTATGTGTATAAATAAAAATAAATATACATTTTTAAGTATTTATGTAAGTAATGCAACCTAAGCTTCTTTAGTCACTTCTAAATTGGACACTCCCTCTGATATTTCATGTGTGCATCTCTGAAATCTATACAGAGAATTGTGAGTCAAGTACTACTCCTGTCCAGCCTGCACTGTGAAGTGATGGTGCCAGCCTTGAGAAGCTGGGTGAATGCTATATATTTTTCACCTACACTTTCCTGACTTTCCACAATTATTTCTCCCCTTCTTAGAGAAAGATGCATTTTCAGCCAGCATCTTTTATTCCTTCTTCTCTTCATTACATGTTGAAAACTAATATCCAGATAATTCTTGGATCTTATGGTTACTTTTTCTGTGACTTTTTGAAACAGGTATTTTCTGCCCTTAATACCTGACAAAATAGCTTAATATGAAAAAGGCTTAATATGAAAATAGCTTAATATGAAAATAGCTTAATATGAAAAAGGCGAAACTTATCTGGAAAATTTGAGTTATGTGTGTACCTTTGGCTCTGGTGGAACCCTGAAAGAATGAGGCCATGTTCTTATTAGTTATATTTATAGCAAAGTGCTCATAACCTAGAAAAAATATTAAATAAGAGCTATGTCCTACGGATTTGATGGTGATGGCTTCGTGCCAATACCATTTGCCATTCAGGTAAGGAGTGTATCAAGGATAGTGACCAGGCGTATTGGACACAGCAAAATATATAATGATTTTCCTGTTTTTTAGGTGGTACAATGGTTCCTATGGGATACGGAGAGATCACCAAAATCATCATTAGCTGATCTAAGTTACATCAAAGGCTATGTTAGTCCCGAGCAGTCCAGTAATTGAGAGTGTAAAGAGGTTTCTTGAAGCATTTTCTCTCTAGTCTCATTTTTTTTGCACAACTTGCATTTGCTGCAAATATGAGTAAATCATTTCCAAGGTTTTTGTTTAAAACAAAAGCTGAAATCGGAAGCTCCATTCTGAATTGTGATTCTGAGAGAGGAATCACACTAGCAGATAAACAGCACTACTTACTGAAGTAGAAAAATTGGTTCTAGAGATGAAGCCTGATCCGAGAAAGCAAGAGACAGCTTTTTGTTCCTGAGTAACTGAGACACATTTGGATATCTTTTCATTATTTCTTCTTTTCTTCTTCAATTTTCTTGAGTAAGCAGCTAGCCTGTCAGAGGAATTCCCCATTCTCAAAGAATTTCTTGGTGATCAGAGACTTAAGTGCTTTGCACAGGAAGGAGAATCCTGTCCAGAAGAAAAGCATAAGCAGACGTCTAAGTAAACAGTTCTTTAGGCTTCCTGAACTGCTGTTCATCTTCTCCAGTAGTTGCTAGCAGCTTCTTCTCCATTAAGAGCACACCATGTACCTGAAGATGACAGGAGGAAAAGGGCACAAAACCATCAGGTTTCAATAGATCAAATATGCTGGAAAAGGTGATGACACCAGGTAAATAGGAAGAAGATATAGTATTTAAGCCTTTTGAATAGTGTTTAAGTCTTTTAAGGTTTTGCCCATGTAGACCTGGACTACAAACCTGACAGAGATAGATGAAAAGATAGGAGGAGAGAGAATACTTTTTAGAAGGATTCTTTGGAGATGGGAAAGGTATTTCACAGAAACTGCATGAAAGATTATAAAAAGCAACACCTGATCATTCAAAAGAGGTGCAGTCATTCTACAGAACTGATAGTACAATCTAAAACATATACAAACGAGGGAAGCCACTTGATACCCCCTTGCGTTCTTAATTCCATGGCAAGAGCCATGAGAATTTAGAGATGGAAGATAAAAGTAAGGCAAAAGTGTTTGTCTTACAAAAAGCAAATACTAATTATCATAAGAAAGATCAAGAGTTTACAGTATTTTAAAAAAAGAACAGTTGTAGACAATAATGCCAATAGAAGTAATATTTTCCAAAGCAAAGAGTAAAATGCACTGCAAAAATGAAAGACATTTCATTTTCAAAGACAAGTTATAAATCTTGGAAAGAGCACAAGATAGGGGTAGAAATTAAGAGATCATCAGAGAAAGGGGATTTGGTATGAAAGGTCAAAAAGAGTGATCAGTTCCAATTACAGATTAAGTAGAAAGTACATCCACTGTAGTAGATGTGAGAAATAATCACCTGTTTTAGGACAAATGGTAAGATCATGAATAGGGAAAAAAATAATCACAATATGGAAGTATCAGATTTGATGAATAAAACCAACAGATGTGAAACTGGAGGACTTGAAATACAAATAAAGTAGGCATGAGGAGTTAAAATTGGAAGGGAAATATAATAAAAGAGGTGTAGCGACCATAGTCATAGTAGAATATAATTATATTGTCTGATTGCTTTTGTATGAATCATTTTTATCAAAGTCACTTATATAATTTAACTGAAGTTCACACTGTCTTATCCTTGCTTGATGAACAGGGAACTCAGATAGGTCAGTTATCAGTTACCTAAAGGACAGAAAGTTTAATGTATGAGTTGAGAATAGCTGCACCAAGAACCTAGGACATTGAGATTAGATTTCTTTTAGAATCACCAAACAATTTACTCTTGCAAAACAAATGCGATTTGGAAATACATGGGTTTATTTCAATATGTTATGTGTATGCAAATTTAACATAAAATTAATTTATTTCTAGGCTAAAGTTGGTTCTAGTAGGAATTGAAGATAAAATAACAGAGTCAAAGGAAAATTTAAGTCGGAAGGGACCTTTAGAAACCAACATCCTGTTGAAAGCAGGACCTTGGATTAGGTCATCCATGGCCTTGACAAGCCAAGTCTTTAATATTTCTAGTAAAGGGAAATTTCACCACTTTTCTTGGCAAACTATTCCTACAGTTAAGTGTTTTTGTAGTGAGTAATTCCTTTCTTTCATCCTAATGTTCTTATCTTTTTTTTTTTCAAATGATATTCTAACAAGAAGCAACATATGCTGGTTCTGCACATAATGGATGAAAGTTCAGCTTCCATATTTTCTAAAGGATACAAAGTAATTTTTTGTCCTTTTTTGCAGAGGACTATCTGCTTTAAGAGTTTGGAGGAATAAGATAATGCATCATACTTTGGAAGAGATGCCTTTAAGAGATGGCCCTTTATTAGATCAGCATACAATGGCTGGTGATGCATGATCATGTATCAGTCAGAAAGTGAGAGGTCAAAGGGGAGAGTGAGGAAAATAGGAAATGTTTAATTCTAGGCAGAAAGCACTGACTGCCTTCAGAGCAATTAAGAGAAATTGTCAGCAAGGGACTAAGAGAATAATTCAAAAACATGATGTCATGGGTATCTGTATCTATGATATTAATAACACTTATGATTTATTGCTCTTACTGATGACCTGAAGAATATGCATGAACCCAGGGCAAAAATAGCAACCAGAAAATAGCAGAAGGATGCTTAACCTAGGGTAATACTCAGCATGATACTTTTATCTTTCCCAACTCTCTTAGAGCTGAGATTTTGATCTAAAAACCTGTTCTCTGGATACTTTGGTAGACTGGAATGTGTTTTCTTCACAGCATTTGGCTTCTTTGTTCAAGAGCAGCTGTTGGAGCACAAAATGTAATGCCAATACATTCACAGTGCTCCTTCCCAAGACAATTAAATGTATTTGTTCACCAGCTTTGGCACAGTTTTAGTCCAGATATTTAATCTAGGTTCATCACAAGGTTGACAGCCCACAGAGGAAACAAGTAGTGATCTGGAACTGGATAATAAAATGGAATAACTCGGAAATGTGCAACTGTGTAGATCTGGAATGAGAAAATTAAATTTAAGATAGGAAGAACTGAAGGACTATACAGACACATTTTTTCCTTATAAGAGTGAGCCCTTACAGACGGAATTACAGCACTTTAGTAGGCACATCAGGTCCGAGATCTCTGATGCACAGAGAGTGTGGCACTGCTATATAACATCATGACCTTAAATCGATGATAAAAGCTGCTGAAAATGAGGACATGCAAACTTAAATGTCATCACCACACTCAAAAAAAGAGGAAATGAATTGAAAGGCTGCTCTCAAGAAACAAAAACAAACCAAAAAAATTGAGTCATGAGTCACACCAGTCTGGCATGGAAGTCAGCAGTGGGAAATAAAGATTTCAAAGCATGTGGAGAAAGACAAGCCAGGACCAGAGGTGGCAACAGATAGAGAATAAGAAAAGTTTTTTCTGGTTACCAGAATAAATACAAATTGGAGAAAAGAGAGGAATCATGTGAGAAAGCAGATTTGGGGGAAGATAAGTAAGTAGTTGAAAAAGTTGAAAGTAGAAATGTTAGTAGAAAGAGGAAAGAAATATATGTATAAGGTGCAAACGCGAGTTAGTGGAAAAAAAACAAAGTGAACACTTTTTGTCTCCCAGAGAACGACTTTCTGACTCCTGCTGCTGAATGGTAACTTACACCAGCAGGATTTCCGGAAATTTTGAGGCAGGTTGTTGCTCAACATGGGTACAGATGGCAAAATTAGACCTTTTTCCCACTAGCAGCAAGGAAAAATATTTTGTTTTCCTAGACTTACTGTATGAGCAACTGCTCATGGTTCATATACAAAGTGCTCATATACAAAGTATGAGCAACTGTTGTACTGGTCTGATACCTGCTCGGCAGACAGTTCCCTGACTACATAAGATTTTACATATTTTGCAACTAAATCAAAGGTCCATATACAAAACACAGCACTCAGTGACAACAATTAGATTTGTGACTCTGAGGAAGCTGGGATCTATACACCAATAAATAGATCACCTGTATTAAATCAGATACAATTCTGCTAAATTACATAAAAATAAAAATTTCTTAGATACACAAAGGGAGGAAACCTGCTTGCCAGATACTGCAACACAGGGCAATTCAGTAGAAATTTGATTTCTTGAGATATTCGAATATGCCATTTCATATCCCAAGTAATATTAAGAATTAGCAATGAAAGTTTTAAACTCAATCTGCCAACCTGTTTATGTGACTGGAAGTTTTGGTTTCAGAAACAAAATTTTTCGCTTGTCTTTCATTTGACAACTTTCATTCAGTTCAGGTGAAAAAGATCACAATTATTTCCTGTTTTCTCAAAAGAATATTTGGAAACAAGGCAAAAAATAGCTTCTTTTAGAAAATAAACTTGTTGAATTTATGGACAACATAAATTCATGGTTCATAAAACATGTTTTCTTAATGTCTATGAAAAAAGGATTGATGACACATATATCTATTTTCTCATCTCACAAATAAAGTCATTTTAGCAAATTCTATTTAGTCTCACAGATTATGCTAACTTCAAAAGCCATTCGTGTCTACTTTTTATCTGACACAAAAAATGGTTAGCAAATACTCTCCTGGACTGAACAGATCAGGTTTGGTATACAGTGGCTCACGAATGGAACACCAGTCATATGCAAAGTGTATTCTTAAACATTAACTGGACATGATAGGCATACATAAAGCTATAGAATCAGAGCAAACTTCTCCATGGGAGTGGCAGAACAGAATTCTTTGTAAATTCTAGTTATTTAATATTTCTTTGAATTTTTTCTTTGTCTTTAGAAATATTTGCCTGAATAAAAATCAAAATGCAATCCTGCAGGCCTGCCTTATGCTCATTCTGGTGTAAGTAGGGAGTAGTTCCCTCAAAGTGTACTTATAGTACAGTGAAACTGATCAAAAGAAAACTGAATCAGTCCTAGGAGTATTTTTTTTCTATATGTGGAGAAGACATTTGGGCAAAACCAGTAAGTATGAAACTGCAGTGAAAAAACATTAAAAGAAAAAATAAAATATTTCTAAATGGGCTCTCTTTAAAATTATTCTGTACAGGAAAATGAATTCATTCGAATTTCAGTTGAAAGTTTCTCATGGGAATGGGCACTGATACAATAAATAGAAGTAACTTCTTGTTGTTGCTCTCCAGTCTTTGACTTACTTTGCTAGAGTTGTTTCTCTCAGCTCATCCCTCAGTGCTACTGGGTAATAATACCAGACAAAGTTAAGGCTTCTTTTTTTTGGGGGGGGCGGTTTGTATTTATTCTTTAAAAAAAAAAAAAACACACACACACACACACAACAACTAATTGATAAGTTGCTTGAAAAATGTTTTGGAGGGAGAACCAAAGCAAAACAAATTATTGCTGAAATAATTTCCTCCCTCCGCCAGGAAAAAAAAAATAAAGAAAAAAGTCTCAGGCTCATTGAAAGACTAAAAAAATGCACATGAATCAATTATGAAAAAGAGAAAGTTTCTTTGAATGAGCAAAAGCTGATTGGAATTAAGATAGGCTTTGTTCATATCTGCAAGGTACAAGGAGAGGACTTTTCAGTGAAACAGAAAAGGGGGATTTGGGAGTGTTTGGCTGCTTAACGCTATAGTGCTTCAGAGCCCATGTGAAAATTTGCTGCTAGCTATTAATCATCATTGTGCCCCTGCAAAGAAGCTGTTACAATGATGACTATATGTCATTATATTCCCACTGTAAGTAACGAATCAGAGAGCTGGGAAAGTTGGATAAGAGCGGCTGGCAAACTTTTAAGCGGTGGAATCTATTTAAATAAATTTACATCACATTTGCTACTTTCGCTGGTATGGGAATCATACTTTAAAATGAAACAATATGCTGTGTTCATGGGCCCTGGTCTTTTATTCTCCTGTCTCTGAGCCTACTTTCCAGGTCAGCCTTTGCCAGCGCTGACAGCACGCTTTTCTCATAGCCTCTCCTTCTCATAGCCTTTGGTTGCTTTCAAGTTCAATTTAGCACAATGAAGTTGTTATGCATGACAGTTTGGAGAGCAGAATAGGTGGTGTCTGAGCCCGCTGTGTCGCTACAAAGTGGGTTCATTCTCTGCAGGCCGGCTCAGTTACTGAAGCCTTGCTGGTGGGACACCGCAGTGGACTTCCAGACGTTCCCATCCTGACGAAAACAATTAGCTTCAAACTGCAAGAAGCCGCGGGGTCGCCCTCTCTTTCAGTGAGACTGCGCCATTTAATATGCTGCAGTGGATTTCAAATTCATGTTGATTTATCCTGTTGTACTCTTCTTTTATGGTCTTTATTTACAGATGTGTAAAGGAACAGGGAAAGTTTGAGTCTCACACGGTTCAAGAGTTTTATTAGAAATCTAAACCATTGTTTTATGTTTATTTTATAAAGAAATAGAGTTGAAACATGTCAGGCTTAATTCCATTAGGCTGAACTGCCTAAAAGAGAGCCCCGAGGTTCCTAGAACAGAACCTGAAAGTGTCTCTTCTGCTAAGCATCAGCAACAAGCCAAACAATAAACAACCGTAAAACACTAAAGTTGTCCACAGGGTTATCTGCTACAAGATTACCCCAAAACAACAACAAAAAAACTAAAATCACGTCCAATCTGCAAATTGCTCAAGTTAAATATTAAAAATGAGTTAATTCTGAGCCTATTTTGAGATATCAAAAGCTACTTGTCTACAGCAGACATAGCTCAATGCCTGCTTGTGCTTATTGCCAGCTCTACCGTAGGCCACTGAATTCAGTAATACAGCATAGTTATTATTCCTATAGGATAGATGCTTTATTTTTATATAAACTTAGTTAGTAATATGTTGATATCTCTCTCTGCCAGACACTCCTAGCATTAATGTGACAAGGCAAGACAGTTGTAGACTGCTTGACTGTTTGCTATAACAGATATAGATTCAGTTTCTTAGATTCTCCAGTTAAAAAAAAAAATCAGTTGTCTTGATTATGGCCCTTGCTAATTACTGGGTAAACCCATCAAATAATTCTTCTAGATTAAAAATTAACTCAAAAGGTATTTCAGTAATCCTTTCATAAAAGACTGTGCTATTAGGAGAGCAAGCTGTTCCCACCCCCTTTGCATCTTCCCTCCCTATCCACCCCCTCCCCTTTTTTCAGCTGGAAGAACAAAGTATTAGCTGAAGCTGTTCTTTGTAAACTGCTCAGTTTGGCTGTGGGCTGTTGAAAGGTAAATATATATTTATATAATAGTAAGTCTTCTATCTCTTAAAAATTATTTTTTTTTCTAAAGAACCAGATAATGCAATTAAAATGTCTAGTTTTGAACAACACAAAGTGCAACCATTACTGCTGAAAAAAATGTTACAATCTGGCCTAATTGCAGTTTGAATTTCAGAAGGTTGATTTTTACTACTATTAATTAACCTTACTCCAACAATATGTATGAGTAAGGCTTGGCATAATTAGCAGGCTATAGCAGAAAGAAAAATAATCAATATTACATTTAAAGGCAGATATAGACCTCAGTCAAAAAATGGGGCAGAAATTAGCATGCTTGGTTTACGATATAATTCACAACAGAGTGTCAAGACCACCAGAGCTGTTAAGCACAAAACTCTCTTCTCTGTCCTTCATTCACAAAAAGCCAAATATTATTTTTGTAATATTGCTGCAGCTAAACCCATCCTTTACGGCCTCATGTGTACAGAAGAATGTGTGTTGTGTTATTGGGTTTACTCCTTATTTAAAAAGTAGAAGAGAGCAGATGAGTTTTGTTGATGAGGAACCACACTTAACTATGAAAGAAAATGATGCATAAAACAGTCTTTTAAATGACAAGAATATCCTTCAGATGGTATATTTTATCCAAGCAATAGGGTCATACTTCTTCAAACATCAGTGATGTAGGTCTCACTGAGTTTATTATTAACAGAGTTATGTTTACAAAATTAAAAAAAAAACATATACTTTTTTCATTAAAAATGGAATATCAGAATAAAATAGGAAGATCTAAAAGAATAATGTAGTCTTGAAAAACAGTTACCAGTTTTATCTCAAGACACTTTCACTGTAAAGAGTCACCAATCAGCAATGTCCTAAGCCAGAATACACTAGCCTAAATTTAGGCCCCCAGAAGTAAAATGTTTAAATTCTCCAAGTCAGTTTAGTAGTAATCTCTTTGTGGTCATAATGGCCTCAGTGCAGAAGATAAAGTTTAGAGGAAGAGATATCATCTATATTATGTTGAGGCCTTAGGAACTCATGAACCCACAAGCTTTCAACATCTTTTCAACATCAGTTCGTTTAATAAAAGATATTAACTCTCCTATAAACCTGTTCTGAGGCTTTTGAAAATTTGAAAATAACATCTTGCCTTCCCAAGATATTATTAACTCCTTTTAAAGCCAATAAGAATTGCTGCTTTTTTCGCACTTTCAAAACAAACAAAAAGAAGCCTAAATTTAGGCTTTGTTTTCCACTAACATGGACTCATGATTCATCTAGAAATACAGATGCTGATGATAGAAACACACCCACGCATATGCTATGTAAGTTGTGCGATGTTTTTGTATCATAGTTGTGTTTGCACATACATACCAAGTGTAAGTTTGTTATGCAGATAACCTTGCTGTACTACCAAGATGCTCTTTGCTATTGCTCTTGCCATTTTACAGTAATTTAGCACTGCCTTGTCGTTCCTAATTTTCCCCCCAAAAGAACAGAACAAGGAGTGGTAAGAGTAGATTTATCTGGCTCCAAGCCCATTCACTGCTAACACCCAAGTGCCTTGGATCAGACTCAGGGTGCTATCTAAATCATCTCTTGTGCACAATGTAGCTCATGTTTCCTTCTCTTTGGGGGTCAGGAAGAGTGTTTCTTGTGATACCAATTGATTTTTTTTTTCCTTTTGCCTGTTTCAAAGAGAGTTCAGGAATGGATTGGAAGCATGGAATAACATTTTAACCATGCACACAATATTCAAGTTAAACCCAAACATCTGGCAAGACTGAACCCCCAGAACTCAACTAACACATTGTAGAATGATGGGAGCTCACCAAGTGCATATATACAGACTTTAGCTTCCTTGTGAGCTACAAGAAATCCTTGCCTTCGTCTCTTCATCAGGATGCAAGAGGTTGTGGAAAACTGGTAGAGCTGCATAAAAATGTTCAGTTAAACCAGTTCAGTTACATTGGTGCCTGTTTGTTTGTTTGCTTTCTGCAAACTCAAGTTTTATGCACTTGTAAACACACAATAATGAACTTGGAAACCTTTGGTAATCTGATCACAACTGAACACATGAACTGTTTCACTGTCTGGGGTGTGCAAGTGAAGGATTACACAGACTGAGTGGAAGTAAACAGCCTGAATTCTATTTATAAACACACTGAAGGGACCATCTACTGCCAGATATTGCATATCTAAGACATAGCTGTTATAGATTACAACAGCAGTGGCTTTTGATGGGTTAAAGCTGGATTTCAATAGAGCTGTGAGTTATAATACATGAAGAATTTAGGCTTCTGGCCACCAGTTATCTCCTGTTATAGCTATGGAAAAGCAAAAAAGCTAGCCAGCCAGAGTCAGACTTTTCTGACCACTTCTCAGGAAAGTTTCTTTAGATTCTTGCCAATGAGGTCATTATTACAAGTTATCCCATCTGGTGTTTTTCAGATCTACTAATTGACCCACAGAAGACTGAGTGGTTGGGATTTGTTCTTCCTATTCAAAAAGATTAAATAGTGAAGCCTCAAGTGAGGTTTGACTCATAAGATTTAAGTCAATTGAACGTTATGAGAGACTCTCCGCTGAGGGCCGGCCAGTAGTACATCACCTGGTGACAACCATTACCTCCTGTGGGCAATCAGAGCACCCTCACCTGAACACCGGGTGAGGGCATCTGCTACATATGTTTATATGACAATACACATTTTCCTGCTTTGGGTGGGCTGGAAAAGGGCTTCACCTGGTATTGGCAATGACACACAGGCTTCTACTTCGATCAAGCTAGTTTTGAGCCAGTGCCTATTCACTGGTTTCCCTCAAATTAGTTTGGTGGTCTCAGCCTGGTTCCCAATGAACAGGTGTCCATATCACAAAACTATGGCAACAATTGACATTAATTGGCACCCCAGTTGGCTGTCTCAGCAGCTCTGCAGCCTCTAGAGGTGGTCTCTCCTGATCAGCCGAGGCACCCTGACAGGGCAACATGTGGGACGTTTGCTCTGCTACAGCCCCTGCTGCAACAGCTCCATGACAAAGGGTTTCATTCTCCTCATCAGCCTAATACAATATACAACAAAGTAAACCAGAAAAAAAACATACATAAGAAAACCCTTACAGAGTAAAAAAATGTGTTTTTGAGTAGAACACTTAGCAAGCAATAGCCTTTGATATACAATTTGCCAAGTTAACTGCAGTTAAGAGGTTGGAATGTGCACAATTCAAGTCCTTGATCAAACATCAAGCAAAATGTTAAAATACATATATACTAAAAAAAGTTCAAAGGAAATAAACTTTCATTCAGTCTCATTCTGAAAACAGTAGTAAGAGGAGCTTTAAAATTTCCTATAACACCTAACACCAACCCTGGCTTATTTTATATTTTCATCCACTGCACACAGGTCTCTCAAAATCAGAATTTTTCGGTTAAAGAGCTGCCCTTACAGGTAAAGCATATTTGTGGAATAAACAAGCTTTTTTTTTGTACATTTTTAAGAGGAAAGCAGTTAATAAAAATGCACATTTGCTGTTTTCTGTATCAGCATACTTTACTCCCATCTCTTAGATAGGCACAGTAACTTAAGTTGTCTTCCCCACAAAGTTTGGCAAGCTTCAATAGATTCATTAGTGGGTTTTTCTTTAGGACCAATGAAGCTCAAAGAACCCCTAACAATGGAGCTAATCACTGTCTCTTCCCTGACCCAAGCTTACGCTTTCCCCTTTTTCACTGCAACCTCTATTTCTGAGCAATTGGATTTCTGTGGTGCTCTCAGAACAAATAAATATCTCCCTTTTTTCCTTGCTTACATCTTTTGTGTATATTTTTCTTTGCAACTGCCTGTATTTAAACTGGCGTGCTAAATGACAGGGTTCTTCAGGTAATCTTTCATCGGACACAAATGGCCTGGCATTAAAATGCAGATAATGTTACCTCAATTAGAGAATGCTGTGCAAAACTTTAAAAAGACATAGCTAAATGTTTGGACTAAACAAGTAAGTCTACGTTGTTAGCAGTGGTGTTGGGCAAGTTGCAAATTCAATGGCTCCATTAATGAATAAATGTTAGACTGTATCAACAGTCCTGAACAAGCGTGTGGTTTGTGTGTGCATGAAGTGTAATGGTATCAATTGACTAGCTCTTTGTGGTTGCTATAAAGTACCCTTGAATGTGTCAATGGAGGGAAGGCTTGCAGACAATGAAGCCATGACAGCTGAATGTCAGCAGCAACCTTGAACCTAAACTGGTTTCACGATTCCAGTGATTCCAGCTACAGTGGAGACATGCACTGCAGCTGGACCTTCGGCATTGCCTGTCACTTCCTCTGTTCAGACTCCAAGCATTTAACTGACAATTTCACCACATTGCTAGACCCTGCTAATAAGCATCAGGGAACACTCACTTATTAGTGATGTTGCTAACGATATGTTCAGCATTCTAATCAGACTCGCGCTGGCATTTACAAAACAGCAAACACAGAGCAAAACAAAGCCAGTCACCACTGATCAAATGTTTCAGATGAGCATATGCAGTCAAAGAAGGCACAAGCTGCTCTGCTACGAAGCAATGTTTTTCTTGATTTGAGTGCTGCATTTAGAGACCATATATGCTTTATTGATATAAATAACACATGATTGGTTAAAACACTGTGAAAAAGGAATAATTATTATTTGGCAAGCTGTGTTTTTTAAGGAAAAACAAAAGATTTTTCCTAAAGATAATCCTTGCAGATTAAATGAGCTTTTAACATTAAGAGCATGCTATTACTAAGATACGCACAGTGTGCAGCAGAGACCTGGAAAGCTCTTTGTGGCCAAGGAGCCAATATTGGTAAGCAGTGGAGCCATTTGCTTGAGGTAAGCACGTTGGCATCGCTCTGCACATATTGTATGCAACACTAGTACAATGAACAAGCAAGAAAGAAGGGATATAGATGGGTGGCCAGTTTGCAATTAAATATGCTTTGTAAGACATTTATCTTGGACACTGAGATTGAATTTCGGTGGACACCATGAAAAGAGCCTGCACTGCTGTGGAGGATGGTCTTCGCTGTTCACCTGGGTTGGAAGCTGGAAGGAAAGGGAGTTTATTTTAAAACTCCATCTTACATGCTTAAATCCTGGGATACAGAGCTGTTAGTGAGAGCACTTATTTCCTAAAAAGGCTCTGTCTGAGGCATTCCTACGTTCCTCTCACTTTTAGGAGGAAAGTGAGGGCAAATATCCGTGATGAGGAAGGCTCAATTCTGCCCCTATTCCTTGTTCCAGTCTCATGCAGTTACACTGACATAAAATGGCAAATTACTTATGAGGGTAGTAAGATACAAAGCTTACTAAAGGGCAAGTTTTTGGAGAAATGGTTTAAATGAACACAACCTAAAGTGAATTATAGGGCACGATCAATTCCCTGCCTGGGCCAAGAACTAAGAACTAATCAGGGCATACTTGTGAATGACATAGAGAATAATCCACTCTCCTATTTGGCTCTGAAATAGCAGTAGACGGAAAACAAATTTTATATTGAGTGAACACTTACAGAACACAGAGAAAAAAAATAATGAGGAAATAAACTACCTAAATAAATTTAGACCACTTTGAAGGAAAAGCCGTTTTCAACATTTGTGTATTTTACCTAATTTCTTGTGAAATTTTTCTATTTTCTCTGCAAGGCAACAAAGTCAAAATCAAAAACATTTTTCACTTTAGAAGTCTATTTCTGGCTATGATTTTTGCATTAAAAATGGAAAAGCTGACTTAGCTAACAAGCACTGTCTGTCTTCACTCTCAATTATACATTTCAGAAAAATGGATCAATGCTTTTCTAGACATATTTAGTTAAAAAAATGATGCTATTGTTCACAGATTTGTTTTAAGAGACTATTTTGATAAACTGAAGAGTATTAGTGATTTAAAGCCCAAGGATAAAAAAAAATTCATTTAAAGAATAGGTACCCTAAGTTCTGATCATAAACAACACTAGCTGGTTTGCTTGCTGTACTAGCGCTAAGTGGTACAATAGTATGGTAATTAAGCAACAGAGAATGTGTTAAAAAACGGTCCTGTGATCAATCAGAGTTTGTACTTTTAGGAAAAGAATTCAAGAATATTGTAGAATAAGCAAATTGTGCAATAAATTCAAACTAAGGGCGCATATTCAGTCATAATTAAATCAAATATAAAGCACTTCGATACTAAGTGCATGAAGTAACAAGCTAGCCTGGTACTTTTCTGCCTTACATGTACAGCAAAATGAGCATAAGGAAGGTGGTAACAAGCAAGACCTGAAGAATTCCACTAAAAGCCATACAAGTAGTCTCTGTAAAATAGAAACAAGGAACATTTGAAGCCTGGGTATCACAACAGCCTCTGCAGCATACTTTCCTTGAAGATTTCTACAAATTTCTGCAAGAAATTGATGATTTATCAGCATTAATTTACATGCTCAGTTCCTGTCATGTTTTCCAGAGGGGCTTTCTGTTTATCACAGTGTCAGCAGTGGTTTTGCCAGCATGACTCCTAAGGCACTTGTATTATTGTGCATGTACGGAACTCGCCACTCACCGCATTTGTTGCGGCACCTTTTGTCTCTCACCCATTTGAAGGATCTGCTGAATGATTAGGCCTCATCCCATTCCCTTTGCACAGTTCCTTTCCTTAGAGTGGAAAATTTGAAAGGAAATTCTGAAAACACCATAAGGTTCTCCACACAGTTTTTCTTCCTTGTTCAGCGTATTTCTTTGTGAATAGACTCAAATTACCCCAAAATAACTGTACTTTCAGTGTTAACATAAAAGTGAAATGAATAAAGCAAAATCAGTAAATTGTTTTTACCATCTAATGAAGAGAGAGAAAAAAAAAGGGGGGATTTCAATTACCTTTATGCAGAAGTAGGAAGTTCCAGAACACCGCCTTGAAGGTTAGCTGTAGCTCACTGCATAGGGTTAGGAGCACTTCTCAACTCCCAAGCACACATTTCTTGCATGTTTTTAGTCAATACAGCAGGCAGAGTGAGCTAAGAGGCACAGGGACTGGACAAGGCCTCATCAGCTCTCTCAAGCTTTCTAGCAGGCACAGGGATGCAAGGCTAAGGGATAATTTACTACCGGGAGAGGTCACCTACAGATTACTGTCCTCTGGAGCAAGGGGTGGGCAAAGTACATAGCCATATATATGAAAAAAAAAAGTGACTTCCTAGAAATCTCTCTGAAACAACTCAGTACACAGACAGAAGACAGTACAGCCAGTTTAGACAGAGCTAGTTATCTAAGCAGTCTAACCCCAAGCGAAGAGTACTCAATTAAGAGGAATACATAAGTGTTTTCCTTTATATTATTAACAACTGTGAGCTGCTTAGCAGCTTCACATGTTTTAGCACCTTAGAAGGATCTTTATTCTCTTCGAAAGGCACTGGTGTTTTGTTGTGAAAGAGAGATAGCATTGTTGGCACCCAATAACGTGAGCACTTAGGAAGACAGGTAACTTTGATCACATAAGCAGCCCCACAGAAGTCAACAGCACTTTGCGTGCTTAACTGTTTACAATTCTGGGCACTTCATGCTATCTCTTCTTATATTGAATCATTGAGGTTTATGTGAATTATGTTCACTCTAGAAATATATTATCCACAGTTTTTTTAATATATTTATATTGACACTTACAATGTACAGTTACGGTATAAATTTTATGAATGTCTGAGAGCAAAGTACCTTTCCCAAATATAACACCATTCATCATGAACTGACATCTCTGCAAACTGCTTTTGTTACTATCCATTCACAGCACTGTATCTGGGCTTAGTCCTGCAAGAAATTACTTACATCTCTAACTTTATCCAGGTAAGAATTCTCGTGCAGGCTGAGGATCTATCCTTGCCAAAACTTGTATGTGTGAGTAGCCTCCTTACATAAGAGAGCTTTCTGAGTAATAATTTCCACTTGAGAGACTTTCTCACGACACTTAAAGCTAAGAATAACCTCCTTCATTAAAATGTGTCACTTGATCTTTTATTGGGGAGATACTGACAGAAATAAATAGGTAAATAAAAAAAGAATTAATTGGCAGAGCATGCAGGTAGCTAAGTTAAATTTTAAACACAGAAAGATTTAGGAATGAAATTCAGGCTAATAGGTCACTGCAACGCCTACAGCTGGAGCATTCATTTTTGTTAGCCTACATACAGTCACACTCAGCAGATTTGATTTAACACAAATGTATGTGGTCATGTCTGAAAATATACCAGCCTTCATAAAATAGTAAAGAAGCATTTTTCATGCACTCATTTGACAGGTTTACTTAGAAAAACCTTGTAAGGCTGCAAAATATTTCACTTTGATTAGGGACACTTAGTGGGGCAAATTCTCCCCTGAAGTATGTGATTGTGCACATGTAACCGAGGACAAGATTCACCTCTTCCCATAGACAGTGTAAATAAGCCTTGTGCTGACAGCTTTAGAGTGCGAGCGCCGTCCCAGCACACCCCATCTGTGGGGCATTCTGGCCACCGTATCCACTGCAAGGTGAAGAAAATGACCCCTCCAAACTAATTCGGAGAGCTCTGTGTGAAGCTCTCTGTGAAACACAGTGTGAAGAACACATCTCAGCACCTGCAATGTGCAGAGGCCTTTGTCTCATGGCTGTTTTGTGCATTCAAGAGGGCATGCAGTTTTCTACATTAGCATGAGGATCCTTGAAGAGGACTTTCACATAATGTGACTCATTGAGCTTAATAATTGCAGACAGTGCAACTCAGCATAGAATGTGGGCCATAACGTGCTTCTAATAGAGAAATATAGCACAACTGTATTTTTAATGGAACCTTTGAAATAAGTGAGGTTGAAGTGTAGAAAGTGGGAAAAAATACAGTATACAGTATGTAAATTGTTCATAATATCAAACATATTAGGTTAGCAACAAATATTTTAGTTACATTCTAAAAATAAGCCTCAGGGTAATAACTTCAAGCTGGGCTTTGTGGCAAACCTGGAAAACTCAGTGACTGGGCAGTTTGAAGGTATACAAATTACGTGGGTGGCAAACAGGCCTGGTTTGTTCTTTTCTTTCTCGCTCAGATGTAGCATGTAGCTCATGAAGGCTGTGCTCTCGTAAGGCAAGGCTGTGATTCAAGAATGCAATGTTAGGCTACCTAAAAGAATGGTGGCCTAAGCTCTTCACATAAAGAGAGTTTTCTTTGGTCCTTACCTACCCAAAAGAGCAGCCACATGGGTGTATGGCACTTCTCTGGAAAGAAAAGTGGCTCCCAATTAGACTTCAAAGTCCAGAGATTTGTACCACCCAACTGAGTGCCTCATTGTGTCCCATGTAGCTGAAGTAAGCCTGGAAGAGCACAAGTGAGCAAGCGCTAGTTGCAGAATGAACACTAGAGATCTGATGAGAATATAGATAGCTATAGAGGCAAACAACTACACCTATCATGACTGTGATTTATAAACCAACTCTGACAACATTGACTTTTAATCCTAGTTCATAAAGAGTGATTGTTTTGCCTGCAGAATACACTGAAAAGCAGATTATTTCCAAAATACTCCCTCAAATTTCTTCAAGGAATTCCAGAACTTCTTTGCTTTGGACATTAATTAATATTATCTTTGTTTGCTAAAAGGCATTACTGAGGCTCTTGGAATTTGCCACCTGGTCCTGCTTTCCATGACGTATGAGTAGAGTTCCCTAAGCCTGGGTAGAAGTAATTGAAACATTCCAAGCACATCACAAGCTGTGGAACTGCTTCACCTCCTGCATCTGCTTTATCTAACCTGCGCAGTGGCTTTGATGGCACACAGACCTTCCCGCACAGCTTCAGTCCTGTTCCGTTCAGAGTCTGGGCACAATATCTTCTCAGTCATTGCCTTCAGCTCTACACATACCTGCATGGTGATCCCACCTCATCTAATTCTGCACAGCCATGTCTTAATTCAGAATGGAACCCTTTCCACTCCTCTCCACTCCTCAGAGGGAACTGTTAGGATGGTCAAACAGGCTGCCCACACAACCCACCCAGGCACACAGTGAGGGCCTGTCCCCACAAAGTACAATGTGGTAGAAGCTGAAGAATCTCAGTATCCTACAGTTGGGGTCCACAATTTTCTATGCTATTCCCATGTTGAGTGAAACCTTTTCACTGCCTCTGAAGACAATCTTACTGAAGCCGTATGAACAGATGTACAAGATTAGTCCAGAAAGATAGAAAGAGTAACAATACTTGTTACTTACATAAAGACTAAAACATTAACACATTAAACACTTTGACATTTCTTACAAGGCAATAAATGGTATTGTTTCCATTTACTTCAGTAGAAATGAATCTCAGTAATGACTTTGAATTTGACCTTAAAAGGCAGAGCAAATTTCATAAAGCTGACAAAAATAGAGAGAGAGAGAGTCTTATATCTTTGTTGAATGATTTCACCTGACCCTAGCCTAAGTGTAAAAAGTTCATCCTAAAATTATACGCAGCTGGGAGAAAATCATTTGTTACAATGAACATCAGATTTTTTCTGAAAACACATTCTCATCACTTCCAGTAACATGTTGCTCAAAAACATACCAAAAATCAGGGCTTTGAAGTTCTACTTATTTACTCTGTCACTGCAAGTACATAAACCTGTGCATATCTTTTAAGCTTGAGAAGACACTTGCAGTTTCTCCTGCTCATGTTCATGTTGGATTAACAGTAAAGTATTCAGTATCCTGCCGCATTGCTCCAGTGATTTTGTTAGGATTTGGATTATTCCTTCTGGAGTCTAATCCTGCAATTTGCACTCACCTTTTCTGTCATTGACTAAATAAGTAGTTTTGGTGAGTATGAACAGTGAGTACTACAGAAGAAAGTAAAATTGGCATAATCAAAATCTTATTAAATCATTCATTGCAAACAACAGTAATAATTTATCCTAGTGGCTTTTTATTTCACTTTATTTATTATCTTTTCTAGTAAAGGAGAATTGAAAACACTAATTGTTACACACAACACAACAATTGTTATAGGATGTTGTGATGGGTATTCTTGCTTAAAGTCTGTAGAAATGGGTCTGTTGTTCTAGATTATGCTATGCTATTTCCTAGTGTATTATTCAGTTTCATAGCAGCAGCACAGTAATACATGAAAAACACTGTAATGCAACTTAAAGATACAATATTTTTGAGGATACCTGGGGGATATACATGTATACATACACACACACAAATACTCTCTATTTTTTTAAATATTATTATTTTTAAAGTGTTTGGAAAAAGATTTTGTTGCCTCCACAGAAAATACAGCAAGACATAATCGCACATTTTTTTTGAGAATACTTCAATAATCTTCTCAAAGGATTCTGCACCTCCAATCTAATTTTTGTCAAAATTATTTAAAGCATAAAACAGAGAATAATTTGGGCTAATTCTCTCTCTCTGGAATTTGAAGGTTGCAGTACTACTAACTGGCCAGCAACAGGATTTTCAAAAAGTAGTTACTCAGTCTTAAGATTCTCTCTATAGATCTGTCACTAATAATCATGTATGTACATATACAATGTACACAGATGATGGCACTAGCTACAGGCACCAACAAGATATTTAATTTCTACATGATTTTATGTATGGTATGTCCTCAAAACATATTACCTAAAAGAGTTAGCATGTGTTAAACAGTGCTTTCAGGTGCTGATTTTATCTGTTTTATAATTGTATATATAACTGCAACCTCTTTAAGAGACAAATAATCACCCATGAAACAATGCAGCTGTACTTTGCATAATTCTCTTGTATACAATTACATTAGCTATAGTTCTAACAATATATTTAACTATTCTGCAATTGATAACATACTTAGATTCTGTTATTACAAAGCATAGTTATTTGCGTAAAGAAAAGTATGATCTCATTGTATTTGCAAACTGCACTAATATTGGCCTTCATGCTACCGTACAGCAACACTGACTCTTAGAGACATCATTTAACTTTGCCGCTCTTCCTTGAAAACAACTAGAGGGCTGCTGTTTAATTTAACAACAATAACAAGACCAAAATCATGTCTGTTTTTGTTCCTGAATAAGCAGCCTCACAGCTTCACAAAACAGCTTCTGCGATCACAATAGTGACTAGTAAATACAGCAGCAAATAACATCCTAGGAATAATTACCAAAGATAAGATTTCCTTGCCTAAAGTGCCTCTGAATCTGCACAAGTTGTTTCACAAATAAAGACACTTCAGTTAGACAGGCTTTAAATCACCAAAAAAAAAAAAAGGGAAAAAATCCTAGGTCATTACATGTTGAAAAGGTAATGTTCTTCCTCATAAGAGAAATCCAATTTTTAATTTTTGTGAAATAGCATAAAATAAAAATAATGATGTTTGATAACTGCACTAAACACTGGAAAAATAAAATAAAGCATACATTCATTGAGATCCCAGGGGGCGGAGTCCTTGTGAAATAGGTTTTATTTTTGCAATTCAAATGCATCATAAGCACTCTTTACTCTTCTTGCTACCTAAGCAGGAATCAGTCAGTATATGGAAATAAATATACTGAAATCCAAGTCTTGGTAAATACAAGATGAAAATATCATTTTAGCATGTTAGGGACTTTGCATATTTTACGTGCTAGAATTGTAAAACTAGGTATTATTATATACTTTAAATGTTTGTGCATTTTATTTTCTCTAAGAGAAAAACTTGGTAAAAGCTGCATGCTTCTTGTTGTCTTTTCACAAAATTTGGCAGTCCAAAACAGAAAATATAAACAATTCTGCAAAATTCCTATTTAAAAGCACCTGCATCATTGTTTCCTATCAGTAAGCTACCTTCATTAAACATGCGTCTAAGGTTTTAAAGATACAGATTTATTACAGCTCTTTCTTGCGCAGATTCCACACACACTTTGCAGCACAGTAAAGAGATTATTCAATTACGGTTCTCTTGGTTTTTTTAGAATGTTAACATTTAAAATATAATCTACCAGTATCCTATGGCTGACAGATAGCTAAATGTAGCATAAACAAAGACAAGCTTCGTGTTAGGTCTACATACAACACACCTTTCTACAGACGAATGATTACTTATAACAATGAAAATAATTGTAGCACTATGCCTGTCAAGCTTCGTGGCCACTTTCTGGTAAATACGTACACGTGTTTGTAAAAGAAACTCCTGAGAATTGTTTTCGATGTTCGACTTTTTTTTTTCAAGTGTACTCAGCTATGAAAACATATAAAATACACTGACATTTAAATAGAAATATTCTATGTACACCCATACCTATCTATGCCTATATACGAGCATGTGCATTTGTAGATTTATGAATGTAAATATTTAAATATTCTCAAGCCTCCAAATGATCAATCAATACAAATTTAACAAAAACACTTTTGTGTGTTTTGTGCGTATTTTTTCCCTAATTCATCGTTTCAGTGGTACTCACCCAAACACCTAAACTGACACAGGTTTAAGCATGTCTTTATATTAAACCTGCTTAATGCAGGGCCAAATCCTGGGTCCTTACTGCAGACATAGTTCCACAAGCTACTTTATACAGATTTTCATCTTTTAATGCCCCTGCTCAGGCTAGCCTCCCACTGCAGACACTGGAGTTCACAGGCTTAAAGACTGGAGCCGTAATTCTCCAAACCCTCCAGTCACAAAATTCCCTTTGGCTTCAAAAGAAATTTGAGATGCAAAAGGTTTGGAGTTTTGGACCCTGACTAGGGGCATCTTGTTTTAAATCCACCAGGGTAAAGCAGACCTAGAGGACCAGCTTGTGATCCTCGTGCTCCCAGAGAGCAGCACTTTACCCTACAAGGAGCACTGCTGAAATCAGTGGAGCTACTCAGGGAGGAAAGTGTTATGCAGGGAGAAGAGCTCATAGTTGGAGCTTTGAGTAATTCAGAACCATCAAATGTCAGCGTTTGTCCTGAAGAGCAGATTGACTTTAATAACAATGCATAAAGTTCCACGTGATTATTTTCCAGAAGCCCACAATTGTCCTAGTAAAGTATTTAAGTAAACACTTCAGATGGAAGAGGTGCAATATTATTAATATCAACATTTGTAAAGCGTATGTTTATGGACTCTGACAGTTGTCATTGACAGAACTGTTACAAATGGGATTTTTGACAAAATAATTTGCTGGGTTACAGTTATGTGGTCATGGCAAGATCTGTGAAAAATATATATAAAAACAACACCTCCTCAATACAGCTCTCTCCTCCTTAAATAATTCTGTGGAGCTGCCCCTCCACTGCAGGTTTTATAGGGACAAATGAATGCAAGTGTTAACAAGGCCTAATCTTCCCTTTTGTATTTGTTTCTTCATTAAGCCCTAACTAGGCGCTTGCCTCCACATTGAGTATTTGATGAGAAGATGGTATGACAGGCTTGGCTTCTCCCAATGCAGCTGGCACTGCTGATGCCAAAAGCTGGAGCCTGTTGTAGTGGGATCAGGAGAGATTCGTTCGGAGCGCAGTTTGCCTGTCACTTTCCCATCCGCCTCGGCGGGCTCGGCTCCGTGGCTGAAGCCCCTTAATGAGAAGTGCGGGACAATACCAGTATTGTTGTTTCCAGGCGGAATCTTGTGGCAAGAACAATCGCTGTTTACCCAAGCATTTGTGCGAGCCCAACTCTGGCGATAATTACTTCTAGAGCCTCTGATTAACTCTGCTCTCCGCCTGGACACAAAACAGCCTTTCTGTCTCTCATAGTCTTTTAACAGTTTCCCGAGTATTGCTCAGGCCTCCCCGCATTTGGCGCAGAAACAACAATACACCTTAATTCACACTCGCCTCATCTCTAGCCTGGGAACAAATGCGAAATTTGTGCCCTGCTCTGATGCTGGAGATGCAACACACACACACAAAAAAGGTAATTTTGGAAAATACACCTCTGATTTCACATCCTTGCTTTTCTTTGCGATTGTCGGTAATAAAAAGAACCTTCTAATTAGCACTGGCATTTCTCAGTAATTTATGCTTGTTAAATTTTTACGGCCAAATGTATTGCACAAAAATCCTAATGAATTGTAAGCATTGCAAGAACAGTGCTAGGGACTTGGGTCTGTTTTTGTAAACCAAGCAAAATGGAACTGTTGCTGAGTCTATTGCGAGGATGCTGGTAATAATTTTAGTCTGTCAAATCACTCGGTCTTTCCCCACCCTCCTCCCTTCAGATGCCCCCATGCAGTCTGCTGCAACTGCTATGCAAAACACCATCATGAATATGCGTAATTATGGAGATTCATGGTAATTTTTCAGGGTTATCCGATGTGACGTTTATAGGACAGCAGCATACATCAATTTAAACGAGAGTGACAAATATCTTATCCTTTTTATTTCTATAGTATTTTTAATATTTCCTTGGTCTCTCCTGGGAGCAGTGTGAACTGGTAGGAATTTGAATAAAATATTTTTAAAATCAAATACTTTACTAGCATACACCTTTTTAAAGATTCAGGCTTTTTATATATATGTGGTATGTGCGCATGCATGTAAGAGGGCTTGTCTTACCTTAAGACCAATTATTTACATGAAAGGAATAAAAGGCTTTCGGTAGATATTTTACATGCTATTATTACATTACTTAGAGATAAGAATGGAGAGTAAAATGCCTCTTATATCGGACTGGTTTCAGAAAATGAGTTTGGTCTGCCTAATTACTCCAATAATCTGATCACCCACCTGAGAGAATGACTTAGCAAGCTTCTCTCCTCATTTTTATTTTAAGTACAGACTTTTGAAACAATGACAGTAGATTATCTGCTGGTAACTGTGGCATATTGAAACTATGCTCAAGATCTGTTGCACCTCCTAGAGGTTTGGATATGATTTTTATTAAGGAAATTAATTTGGACCTAGCCTAAAAGTTTCCTACGTGTAACAATTACCATGATCTTTGTTCTGCATATTTTAAGGAGCTAGCTCATCAATTAGATCCTCAAATCATGATGTGATTTCATTAGAAATCTGTAAAGTTACTTGCAGATGAAGGAATAAAACACTGTGAGGCCTCAAAATATCAATGGATTTTCAACATATCCTCCCCCCCCCAAAAAAAAAAAAAACTTGTAAAATTGCCTGTTACACTGCAAATACAAAATACTGGATACTGTTATGAAGTTAATTATTTTGAAAAATGTATATATATGTTATTTAGGCTGGCACATGCCTATAAATATTCACAAAATAAAACATGCAATTTCAGTGCTGTATAAATCCTTCACTCTTAGCAGAAAATGTTCTAGGGCCATATATCTAAACAGATAAAATGTTGCAGGCCAAATTAAAGAAAAAACTAATTTTAATTTTAATTGTTTATGTTCTTAGTGGAACTTATTCACTCTTCATAAAATTTAAGAGTATACAACATTATGTCATAAATGCATAAACAGCATTTGCCCTTTCCAAAAAGAAACAAATATATTTTTTGTTTTATTTATCATTCCTTTGCTGATACATTCTACACCAATCCTGTCCTTCATGTGTAACATTGGAAGAAGAGAACCTCACTAAAAGTCCTATAATTCATTATTGCATGGGAGCTCGAATTTTGTTGTGGAAATTATGCAGAAGGTAATGAAACAATGGAATATATGGGAAGTCTTCACTTTATATAACACAGGAGTATTAAAGCTAGCATTTTACATATATTTGTTTCAAGTGACTGTATGCATGCACGGTATAAACTTCACTGTGACACACTACAAAAATAACATGCTTATTAA
Organism: Tinamus guttatus; assembly: GCF_059628265.1. Taxonomy (NCBI): domain Eukaryota; kingdom Metazoa; phylum Chordata; class Aves; order Tinamiformes; family Tinamidae; genus Tinamus; species Tinamus guttatus. The sequence continues at coordinate 849,059 of NW_028288603.1, read as the reverse complement.
GAAGAAGAAATATTGTACATACCTAAATGCATGGGTGTGCATGTGGGTGGATGCTTGTGCATCTAATCTGAACAAAACAATATGGCTCTCAAGTATTATATTTTAAAATGACAAAATTTATAATCTGTCAGAACATCCATGAAGATCGAATGGATGTCCTCATGTTTGTTTTTTGCCTTTTTTTCCCTAGAAAATATGGATATCCAAATACATAAAGGCAAGAAGTTTCTCTGTTTACTTTGAATACGCATGTAGGATTCAGCAGTCATAGAAGGGATGACTATGCTGTTCTGCTTTGTGTTCATAAGGAGTCCAAGCCCGGATACCACTGAACACAATCCCTCATTGTGGTTGCAAACTAGTGCACTGAAAGCTGGCCCCTTCAAGATGTTCAGTGCCTTGCACATATGAGATCAAAATAAACATGTGTCCCTTTGGCTGCTGTAAATTGCCACCAACCCCTCTGAATGAAAAAACCTAGGACACATTTCACATTGTCCAGCAATTTGTCCTAATGTGTTTTCAGTACATTTAGACATGATGGTGTATTCTAACTCTTGTGGAAACAGCCATTAAACTGGGCTCGCATTTGTCTCCGTTTTCAGCTTTCAAACTAAGCCAAGTTTTCAGAGTGGTCCAGCAAAGGCTAGAGATTTGGAAGTAAGGTTTAATTGGATATGCTTATTAAGGCCCTGATCCCGCAAGACCCTAGGCAGCTCACAGAAGGTGCCGACATCCCGAGTCAAAGTCATCAGAAGAGAAATCTTGAGAGCAGCATCTTGAAAAATTATAACATGTTCTTTTAAATTAGTGACAAGTCAAAGCACTGTACTAGCTCTTGTTACAAGCCCAGGCTTGGTTTATTTAAAATTTTGGTAAAATAATAGATTCTGAGCTTGTATCACTGCCAGCTGTTAAGCCTGGAACACTAAGCATCACTGAAATATTTTCTGAACCTATTAGGTGATGAAAATGACCTAGTGCTCCATTATAAATTCACTACATGCATGCTCACATGTAACAATTGCGCATATTTTCCTCACTGCTTGAAAAATACTAATTGCTGCATACAATAGGCAGAAAAATGCATCTGTCTACATAGAGATAGAGGGGCATAAAATCCTTCTTCTGTATGCATTTATAGTTTTTTTCTTCAAAGGATTGTTTTAATTTGTTTTTAAAACCACACTCCGTAATTTTATTTATGGAAAGTAAACTTCTGGAATTAAATGGACACATTTGCAAATGCCACACGCTGGCTGCGACAGATATTTTTCTTTTGAATTGCTAAGGAGCAAAATACAATAATTTGGTGGCAAACATCTGTCTAGTAATCACGTCCGATAAATTCGCAAGAAATACAGGAAAGATATTTATTTACTGTTACCGCTAAGCCAGCCTTTATTTATCTTAGGAGATTTTTCATCTATGAGTGGAAAACAAACTTTCCTTCAAGAGGGCTGTGAACCGAATAATAAATGTCAGGTCTAAATCCTGTATGAAAATCAGGCGGGCTTAATCCTGGCAAGCCTTCCACATGCAAATGCCCGTGCCGGCGCGGCCTGCACGGCCTGCTGTCGCGCGGCGGCCTCCGCGGCGGCGCGGGCCGTGGGGCGGCCGCGCGGCCCTCCCCGCGCGCGGGGTTCAGCTGCCCGCCCCGTGCCGCCGCCACGCACCGCGGCCGCGGGGCCGCGATAGCGCCCTGTAAATTAACCTGACATTTGATGCGGCAGTAGGGGAACCTAAGGGCTTACAAAAGACACCGAAAACAAAAGGCATTCGGGCCCCGCACTACATTTATTGGGGTTTTAAGAGTTCTGGAAGGTGGTTCTGCTACTGCAAGACATGCACAGAGCCCTCGTCATCTTTGTTAAGACAATTCCGTCATTCTTTGTTAGAGCCCCAGCATCCATCAAATAGTCAAGCAAAAAGGGCCCTATATTTCCCTTCGTGTAGTCACGAAGCCAAATGCTAGTTTGAAAGCACCTCAGTGGCTATGGGCTTGCCTTTATTTCACATCTTTAAAATTGCAATATTGTTAAGTGCACTATTATTAAAAGATAAGTTGGGCCTATTAATATTAATTCCCCAATAATAAGGTGTGCTACATAACTAAAACATAAATAATGTAATGCTGGCATTGCATGATTGGCATGTACCATGCTAAACATATGAGAAATGCAAGTACTGTTGTAGCTTGAAAATATTGTTAAAGTAAACATTTCATTTTTTCCTTTTACCTAAAGCTACAATTTCTACTCTTTTTTTTTTTTGGTGAAAAGTACTTGAATCAAAGGTGGACTATTGATGAAATATTAACTGATCCTTTGACTCTACTTGCGATACAGCTAGCAATAGGATACAGAGAAGCATTGCATATTTAAGCTATTAGACATGCAGGAATGCTATTATGCTTTATTGTGTCTGCCTGTCCCCACCTCCCTTCCTCTCCCCCCACCTCTCCCTTCCTTCTCCTCCCTCCTCTCACACACGCACACACACACACGCACACGGATGCACACTCACTCTCTCCCCCTCTCTGCAGAGCTGGCAATACTGCATCTCACAAATGTCTGGTCTTATGGTTTACAGGCATAGAAGTGTACTGGTAAAATGCATAATCTAAGCATCTCTGCTTCTTGATATTCATGGATTTATTTACAAGTCCCTGTGTTCTACTTTTTCCTTTTTTTTTTCTCCTCTCTGTTTCTATGGTTTATATTACTGGCATGCCTATATTCTTGGGGGAATTTCGACTAAGAATCGAGATGTAACTGGCAAATATTCTGTAATGCAGTCTGCATTTCCATAATTTAGCTTTTTTTAAAAAAAAAAAAAAACAGACAATTTTAAGGGGTTTACAGACTTATGGATGTATGAAGAGTATTTTGATTGGCTTTTTTAGTACTTCAACTACTTAAGGTTCAGTTTGTGTAAAATGGCTGTAATAAAATGAATTTATGTACACAGATATGCTTGTGTATATGTAAATGCATTTTGAACGAAAAAGTTTATAAATCCTTGTCAATTGTGTTGATTAAGCCCCACACTCTGACATTGGCAATGTTAAAATTTTACACAAAAGAGTTAAAGTGATAAAGAGTTATTCATTTCAGTTTTTCTTCCAGTAGCAACTAAAGATAGGATTTAACTAGCTGAGAGGAAGTCATTCATACTTAGGTAATTTTCACTTCTTTAAGAAAACCTTTCAGTAGCACATTTTACAACTGCCAAATGGACATTTTCATCCTGTAAACAGGACATAGGCTATTTCATCAGAGATTTATCCTCTAAATATTTACAGTCACAGGCTTGATTCTGCAGATTCTTGCACACAAGTAATATATACTTACCTGAGTAAAACTCTTAGTATCAATGGGTTACCCATGAGTAGCTTCTTGTAAGTGAATTTGCAGAATGAGGCTCTCAAATTAAAAAGAATTAAATGTGTATTATTTATTATTGGTGTGGGTTTTTGGTTTCTTTTTTTTCCTCTTCTCCTTGGGAGGTTCACTTGTGACAATTAATCCTTCCTTAGGATTAATTAGTCCTACTAGACTATGATAATAAATAATAACATAATATAACTTATCATGTATATTACTACGTTTTCCCCCTGTTTCCTATTTGAGGTAACGAGATACTCCCCCTAAATCTACTATAAGTAAAAATACTACAGGTCTTAACATGGGCACACTGTCTCGTTATTAAATGAGAATAATAGCTTTCAAAAGATAGTTAATTTATGGACACAAGCAAAACAATCTACATTAGCATTATTCTGCCTGAGATTTGAGAGCATGTGTTTTTTTTTCTCCCTAAACAAGCATACTGTTTTTGCAAGACACTGCCTCCGTAGTAAAGCAATTTACAGTGGAAGATATTTTTAGACTACATTCATTTAAGAGGGAGGGGAAAAAAAAAAAAAAGCCCGTGCAGTAAGATATACATGTATTTGTAATTCATATTGTTGCTGTGCTTCTATTGTATTCTAAGCTTCCATCATGGCTGAGAGATGGGGAGCTGGCATCCAGACAGTGCAGCAGGGCAAAAAAAAAAAAAAGAAAAGAAAAAAACCCTCATTGAAAACACAAATAGTGGGGTTTCTCCCTCTTCTCCATTATACTAACTAATTATTACCATGCTCCTTTAATTTAAAAATAAAGGTAATATTTGCAGGCTAGAAAGGTATATCTGGATAGTCTGTTAAATAATGATATTAATCCTTTTGGCCCCAAACAGAAATCTTTTCAGCCTAGTCTTTCAAGAACCTCAGTCTACCCATTCAAAAAGATGACAGAAAAAATGAGCTTGAATGTGCAAGCATTAAACATTTAAATTCTCTACTCCTTGGTCATTATACTGATGGCCATATTTTACACGCTCCCCTCCCCCCGTATGCTTTTGCTGATTTTGCCTCATTTGCATGGCCTTATTATGCATATAGCCTTTGTTCTACTGATATAGAATGCGGCACAGTGACAAAGCAAAATCTAAGGACGGAGATAATTTTTTTTCTCATCTTCAAAACCGTTCCAGCCATCCGACACTTGCAGAGAATTTATCAAGATAATTCAACCTTAAAGCAGATGCAGGGTCTTGCTTATGAAATAATAACAGGTTTACAGTCATTTAAGAACTTGAAAAGCCAGTATCTAAGCCATCTTCAAAAACCTTCAATTTTAATTCTAAAATGATTTTTTTCCCCAATACTTGTTTAAGGCAATGGTAGGTAGCAGGTAAGATATACTATTATTTCTATATAAGATATTTGCCATTTATCCATCTCTATGGATCTTGATAAAGTGATATTATAAATTATATTTTTGAATAGCACACAAGGCTCAATATGAACAGCTAACCTTCAATTTAAAGGGTTCCTACTTTCTTTGGATCTTAAAACAAAGAGACTGTATCCTGCAAGTGTATTATTAATTGCATGTTTTTCTTACTGTACTGAACATATTTTGATGTTATGGAAATCTGGGGCTGACTCATCCAGCTTTAAGCACGGATTTCAGTCATCCACCAACCAGAGGGAAGGTTTCAGGATCAGATCCTTGGTTTCTTCCATACAGCCCTTGGTGACAGAGTTTAACGTAGCCCCTCAAAAGTGACTGTACTAGGAATACAACTTGGCCCAAGTGATAGAAGCGTAATTTTACATTATAAAAAGCATTTTCTTTGATTTCAGTAGAACTTTAGGATGTAAAAGGAAGGAAGAATTTGGCTTTTTAAGCTTCAGGCTTTTAATCTAAGGACCTTCACAGGTTGAATTCCCTCACAGAAGATTAACCATTTATTTAGTCTCTAACATCCTGTAGAAATACAGAATTAAAAAATACAATGTCATTAAACGTTTTTTAAAAAAGAAGAACAATCTTTAGTAGTGCTAAACAGACAGGCCATGTACAATGCCACAATCATCACCTGCTTTCTGGAAACCAGAAGGCAAACAAGAATGTTCCTTCTGAAAGAGGGTCTCTCTCATACTAGTCTTAAAGAATCCTGGTTTCAGAGCATCTCCTGGCAAGAGAACAGTTCACTGACCTGATGAGATGCAGATAAAATAGCCCCATAATTTGAAAGAGGAAACATCTCCCTCCTTAGGGTTGTCCATAAGAATCTGTGCTTTCTTGGGAGCTAAGACAATTACTTGGTTAAAAGACTGCACACTCTTTTAAAGTGCTTTTAAATGTTACATAATATCCGCTTCAAATATTTCTTGCATTAATTAAGTCATCTTTCATGCATGTGATACAATAGTTTTTATTTGTTAGCACTTGTTTTGTATGGAACACAGTCCATAAATACCGCAACATACAATCCAGGAACATGTATTTTGAGACTGAAGGTTTCAAAACAAGAATGAAACTACTTCAGCACATCCACACTAGTCCCCCATGCATAGTCTGTCTGGGCCTAGATTCTTGTTCTTTGTGACTAGAGCTTCATACAAGTTATAGATGATGTTTAGAAAATGTAGACCTAGAGTCTTGTCTTGGCATGCATATTATTATGCCAGTTTCTTAACTGTAATTCTTCCTTGCGGCATGTGTGATTGTCAGGATAGCAATGCACAAACAACTCCCCATTAAACAGGGAGCTGATAGAGAGCCCATCTTTTCCCAACAGAGAAAGTCCTTACGAAGCCCAGGTGGGAGCACAGAGGTGACCTGCAGAAGCACCTGTTTCTCTCTGTTGTCTCTCTAGAAAGTGTAGACATCTTACCTCATCCTACCATAAACCACCTTTTGCACATTACAAATCTTTAGTTTGAGATACTTAAGAAGCCTTTCTAGATCTTACCCCAGAAGCTTTCCCTATATAAGGAAAGAAGATCAAGCTGGAGTATTATGGTCACAATTCATGCTCTAGTCTCAAATTGAAGAGGAAAACAAAAGAGAGAAAACAGTCTGGAAAAGTCAGGAGTTCAGTGAATATGTAAATAACTAAAAGCAGAACCCTAGCCCATTATAACTTAAATATAATGGTAATTTTCCTTCAGCTCCTTCCAGTAAGGGATACATGGACCATATCCTCAGTTGACTTATCCTGGAAAAGCTTTCTCTCAGCAACTCTGCAAACCCACAAGGCTAAAGGTGCCTTGGCATAACTCTCAGCCTCTGGAGAGCTGGGGTTTTCAGTAACATGAGCTTTTTGCCAGTGTACATCCTACTTGAAATTGCTCAAAGAATCACGCTTCAGAATTTCAAAGGTCAACTCATTCCATAGTGAAACGTTTAACTTTTATGGAACCTTTTGGATGTTGCAGTGTTTCACGCAAATGTACTAGCCAGGATTGCACGTTTGCAAATTTAGGAGAACCAAGCTCTTGGGAATGAGATAGAAAGTGTGCTTTCGCTCAATAGATTATTATGAAAATGACAGAAATCAGTCAGCTGAGGAAGAATTTTAAAGGAAATGTGACTGTGAGTCATCACATTCTTCCAAGCTGATGATTTTGAAAATAAACCAGAGATGAGAAAAACAGGCCTAAAGGTAACCAATCTGCACACCCTACCTTCCTATACCCACTCACACCATAAACTTACGAGACAAGGAAAGCAATTGCCCCTTGCAGTAGGTAAGCATTACAAAGAGCTTCCTGCAAAATTGACTACTGAGGAACAGAGGAAGTATCATCTGCAACAAAAAAACAGCTGCCTGGGGCTTCATCAGTTCAGCAAATATTAGACCTGTGCACAACACTTAACAAATTCTGTGCTGCTACTACAAAAAAAATTAGTGAGTTAAAGCTCCCTAGGAAAGTTCTCCCCTTACCCCAGGTAAACGGAAGCATTCAGAACCATCATCTTTTCTCATAAGAATCTGTAAGTGACTGAGCTAGAAAAGTTAGTACAGGTTGTATGGCCCAGACTAAAAGGATGTAGAGCACAGCCAACTATTAAAAAAATCAGATTTTAAGAAAAGTATGCAAAAACATCTCTTCTAATTATCTTATTCATCTTTAATATATAGCTATTTAAAAAGTAACTAACAACTATTGTTAAAATTATTAATCTATAGCCTTATTTGGATATGTGTGGCTATGATATATTTCTTGTCTCTCACTGAACTGCTGAAAAGTAGTTTTTAACAGTAATGTTTATGAGTATGAATAGAAAGTTTTCTTTCTGTGAGTTTTTGGGAATTTGTTTTTAAATTGCTGGTTTTTCTGTTTTCTTATACTAGTCATACACAGATGAATAAAGCAAATTACATGGAATCACAATCATTCCTTTAAAGAAAAGCAAGATGTTCACCAGCTTCTAATGCAAAAAGGAGATTTACAGCTTTAGGCACTTGGAAGCTACCTCTGAAGCTTACCACTGCTTGTGAACAGTGAGATAAATTTGATTGCGTTCTGCTTGGTTTTCACATCGGGTCAATTCTTTGCCCAGATCAATTGACTTACTGTGGAATCGACACTTCTAGCATTGAGAGACTCTGCCTTGCAGTTATTGTCATACTCCTTTATGGTGCTGCTGATAGTGGTGGAAGCAATACTGAAGTTCTAGCTGTCAAAATCTAACCCTTGTTTATATACGTGCAAATACTCATCCAGATGCATACATTTTTATGTGCTATTGTTAAAGCCATATAAATGGATTTTCACTGTTTCTGAAGTTTGCAAAACTTAAATTTATATTCACACAATGTATTAGAAAATACTGTATAAATGTAAATGATACTGTATTTATCTCAGTAGATACTGATTTTTTTTTCTCTAAATGCATAACCAAGTACTCTTATCCAAAAAAAAATGCTTCTGTGTGTTTCTAGTGATACATAATAGTAGCCTGGTATTAGCCTGTGTTTAGTGACACTGTCATCTTCCAGAAGTTCAAGTTGATGGTGGCTGAGCTGTCAACATAAAACATGGTGCCAAGATGCACTGCCTGCTGACAGGGTTTGGAGCTGGTAAACATCGGTCAGTAACTTTCTTAGAGCATGAGTTTTACATAATACCTTGAACAGGATACCTAAGCAAAATGACATTTTTAGCATTTTAATAAATACATCTTCAGTACAGACACTCAAAATAACATCTCTGAAATCCAGTCTTGCAGTCTTAAAACAGACCTGTTGAAGGGTATCCTTGCTTTCTTATTTTTTCTTGTACTCTCCTGTATTTATTTATATAATAGCACTAATTTATTTTTTATTTTTTATTTTTTTTTAAAAAAAAAAGCTTATGAAAGCATATTTAGCTATGATTCAGGAGACAAAAACTCAGTTCCAATTTCTTTTTTCCTTTTTCATTGTGCTCAGGCAAATTCTGCTTAGTGTATAGACCTTATTTCTCAGTGGAGCTTGGTAGTCCTTTCCAAAGTAGCAAACAACTAACACTTTGCAAATAAAATAACCTAGGGTTACACAAGTTCACTTGCTGTAGAGCTACAAATAGAATCTAGATCTCAGTCACAATGGATTTCATGCTGGTTGTACCAAATTATGTTCTTCCTTGGGGCGTTTGTTACTGCTGCTAGAGCACACATTACTCCCAGCACTAGCGATAGAGCCTGGCAATACCCTGTATTTCACTGCTGTCTCTGTTATGTTACTCAGAAGTAAGGTACATGTTGAATCTCTCCCTGAGAGCTGCCCACATACATTAAAGTGTCTGACCTCAGTTACTGGTCACGCCGCTCACTCAAATGAGCGGAACGTGGGGTACAGCTTTGAAGATCTTACCCTTGAACTCTGCTGACTGAACATATGAGAAAGGCACTATGTAATCAAAGACTATCATAACGGTTACAAAGGAAACTTTAATTCTTGTATTTAAAAACACTTTTAAAAGATTGACCATGCAGAATTCTCTTTTAATCAATTCCTCCTATGTTGAATTACTACAAAACTTTCAAACTTGTAATTTTCTGAGGTTTTCGTGTAAGGAGACAGGTTTTTCATTCTTTCTATACCAGCCACGTAAATCTAAATGCAGACAATATTATTTCTGTAAAATGGTGACCAAAAGTGTCCCTACTCAAGTCATATGTAGCCCTTAAAAGAATTATTACAATAATTCTATAATTGATAAGTTATAATGAAATATAACTAAATAATTAAAACTGAAAAGTGTTTTTACAGTTCTTCAGAAGATGGACTACCACAATATGTCCAGACATCTTACTGAGCCACATCAGCTTAGCCGAACTACGCACCAAATTTGTCTTATCCAAACTCTTCTGCAGAGGTAAGGCAAAAAAAGATGCTGTTGATTAGCTTGTTGATCCTTACTGTATCCCCACGAGCTAAGCGAGGGCTTCACTGGTATTTAGATAAAACTTCATCAAATCTCTCCAGAAGAGTAGTGGTATAGTTCTGTAAATTAATCTAGATTCCTGAATGTACTCAATGAAGGCATTTAGCTCCTCTCCAAACAGCTTTTATCGTGTTCTAGGTATGTAAATTACCATTGGCTTTAGCAGGTATTTTGGCAATTACTATTGGTTTTAGAAGGCCATTTAACAAAAGACTAAGATGAATAACAGCATCAAAACAGGTCTGAGATCCTATGTTTTCAGAGTTGGAGAGCAGTACTATGATTAAAAGTACAGAAGTATTTTGTTGCACTTTAATAAAATATTAAATGAAGTACTCTCTTAGTAGGAGATTGACAGGGCATTTGTGTCACAGAATAGCACATCCTTTATGAACACACCTCAAGTAAGCATCTAATTTTCTTGTAGAATTGGAGACCTCTAGAATTTATGGGGGATGTACACATATATATACATACATACTATTATGTACACGATTCTCTTAATGATAGCTGTTTATATGTACTGGGATATACTTTGGCTTGGCAACAAGCATGCAGTTTTGACAGCTATTGGAAAATGTGTGCATGTACACTAAGGCAATATTAGTCTTTAAGAGACGCTAATATATCCTTAAATCTCACAAATAAGTTCTAGTACATAGGACATTTAACTTTCCATTAACTTGCATATGCAAGAGTTTTTGACAGCTAAATGAAACATCTGATAGAGTTGTGAAAAACAACTTTGTTCAAGCTTTTTCTTAAAAGGTGAATTTTGTTGTCTGTATTTTTGGAATCACAATGTCTTTAATACTGAAAACAGATTTTCATCCCTCTGTTTACAAAGCTCCCACTGAAATCAAGCCAAACCAGAGGACCGAATGAGATTTCTGAACATGGAAGATTTGTATATTGTTTGTAATGTGTTTTAGGATATTTTAACATGTTATTTGTTAAGGATTTGAGTGCCTTCCTGGAGGTTTTTCAGGTCATTTGAGAGATAGAAAAGTGTGAAGGTTAAACCTCCCCTAAAAAGGTAACAAAAGCCTGACATATCCATAACATCATTAAAATCCTACTGATTTGTCTCACCAAATTCATTAGCAGAAGCAGTGAGCATTTTGCGCTACAGACATCTTAATGGCCATTCATTATCCTTTACTATTGTCAACACAACCAATTTTTTAAATTCTCTAAAGGGAGAAACAATTAGTGCAGGTTATTACATAATAATTAATATCTTTTCAAGACCAGACTGTTATCCAAAGTGAAGAGGGCATACATAATTTATGTAACCTCAAGGAAGCAGACGGAGACCGATGTACCTCAGACCTCAGCGTATATACTGCTGCTTTACAGGTACAGTCATTTAAAGAAAACATTTCAAAAGAACACGTTAAAGCAATCAAATTGGTTTCCATGCATATCGTTGCCAAATCACACTTGCCTTACTTATGTGTATAAGCCCCAGTAGGGTTGATTCCACTTGCATTTTTTAATCAGGCTCACCCTGGTATAAAAAACAATTGCAACTGAAACCTCTTCTGATGTACACCAGGTTAAGGGAAAGCAGAATCCAATCACTTTTTCTAACGTGAAGCTTAGGTCCTTGCAATATCAGACTGCATAAGCTCAATTGTCCACATTCTCATTTCAGATTGTCTACTTTTCTTTTAAAGGGACCTCTGAGGGTTGTAAGGGCTCTACAAATTAACTGGAAGCAACAATGTTATTGTATTTGCCATTATTCTGTGGGCTGTTAGGTAAATAACTTTTTAGTCAATCTTCACAGCAACTTCAAGAAGGTGCTTCACTGTGACAGGCAGCTTTGCAAACAATAATAATGCAGGCTTCTATCGGCTTTTGTATTGCATCTTTTGGTTCCATTGACTAAATATCACTCAGAAGGGAATTTATGTTTACTATGTCTCATAGAGTGATGATGTCCTCAGGTTTACCCACTCTTCTGGCCTTTTTTTTTTTTTTTTTTTTTTTGGCTTCAGGCTCATAGAACTTTTGCCAGGCTTGACATTGTCAACACACAGTCAGCTGGACATACATCACTGGATTTCTTGCCTTTCAGCAGTATTACCTTAGATTGGCAGAGGAGACCTCATGCTGGTCTAATTCCAGGAATAATTCCAAACAGACATCTCAGTCATTCTCCTCAAGAAGATAAGTTACCAGCTGCATACTGCTCTGAAACATAGAATTGTTAAGTGCATTAGACAAAGATGTTTGTTGTAAAACGTCCTCATTTTTCTCATTTAAATACAACTTTAAAGCACAAAATCTTCTCTCTTTCATTCTATGTGCAACACACTAATGCAGGCATGTGCTTATCTACCAAGAGAAAATGAATCATTCATTTTACAGACAGCAGGACACAAAAACAATTACACATTAATGTTTCAGATATTTGGCTCTTTAACATTCTTGTCGTAACAAATTCATTTATATTTGAGTAAAAGGACAAATGAAGTAGCAATATCAAGTGGCCTAAATATATGAACAGCACTAGAAAACCCTTAGTTTTAACCCTAGTTCTGATAATATCTTGTGCTTGACCTCTAATAAACTCTTCTACCTCTGTGTGTATCTCTGTTCCTGTGAAAAGGGGATAATAAAGATAATCTCTTTGCCACAGTGACTGATTGTGGGGCTTATTACTTCAGTGTATATATACTGTTTTTAAGGCATTATGTAAAAGATGTTGTTATTAATGGAGATTCATATAAGAAATCTCTTTCAAAAGAATATTTACTGGGAGCAAAATTAGATTAGAGCTCAAGTAACTTGTAAAATAACTTTGCAGAAGTAAAAAGTATCCATTTAACTAATATATATATATAAATATATATATATATATATATATATATATAACTTGTTACCATTTTAACCACAGGAGCTCCAAGCCACCTAATACTTAAGAATAGTCCATTAATCTATTTTTCAAATGCATCAATACAGAAAACCTACATGTTTTGCCTACACTGAAACCATTTTGTTAACCCGAGCACTGGGTTTTTGTTTGAGCTCGAATTTTCTTAATCATTTGCAGTAGCCATATGATGTTTTTCTGTCCTGATTCTGTCCTGAAATTGTTCTAGTGTCAGAGAGCTTCATACACAGGAAGCATCTGACTTGCATTTCAGTTCTGCCCTGTTAGGCGACAAGGACTTGGTAACATAAGCCACTGGCCTCTCAAAACTCCAGATCCTACTGCTCTGCATATGTAAGTGTAGACATAGCGATAGCCAATTCCACATTCACTAGGTAAAGTGTCTAAAGAGTCACAAAAGATTAGTCTTCCATTAGCACTAAAGTTATGAACTTAAGATAACTCTAATCTTGTTGACAGCCCATACAGAGTCATGGAGAGAGGGAAGAGAAGAAGGAAGAAAAAAAAAAAAGAAAAAGAAAGAAACAAACAAACATACTTGGGGCAGGAGGTAGCCTCCAAACTTCGAGTACATATAGTAGAATCACATCAAAGCTCTACTTCAAAGCATACCAAGTAAATAAAAGAAAGAAGTAAACTACTGAAAAACACCTGCAAAATAACTGTGGTGTTTCAACACAATATATTTAAGTAGGATGCCAGTCTTTTATACAGCAAGCTGTAAAATCTAGTAGCTGTCCTCCACTAAGTTTTGGGTTATTTCTATTTCATAAAGCTATTTCATAAAGCCATCTCCCCTCCCTGAGTACCATAGCACTACTAAGGCAAGTGAAGCCGGGCACGTGCGTTAGTGCTTGCTGACGCAGAGCCTAAAACAGGGCACATGGGCGAACCCATGCAGGATCCTACTCATTTCCCTGCCACAACCCACAGCTCTGGAGCCAAAACAGCTACAGGATGGGGACCTTTGCAATTAGTTAGAACAGAAAATATTTCAGCTTTGCTTCTAAGTTAATCCATAAACAAAATCCATTTTTCTCCATTTTACTTGTTTTTCCATTAATATCATTGCAAACTGTAACAAAACGATCAGAGAGCTTGCTTCATCACTGCCACTCAAAATGGGAAACACCCAGCTATTCCTGACATGGAGAAACACAAAGCACCAATCAGCAGGAACATGCCAGCCTAGCTAACCCTTTGGAAAACACACATTGAAAATACAGGCTAAATCACAAATGTAGTACCAGCATTTTGTCTGTGCTTCTGCTATCTTTAAATAATAATCCCTATCAATAAGCCAGTTTACAAAGATCATTTTCTCACCACAATCCTCACAAGCTTCCTCCACTGTCCTCTCACTGAGATGAAAGCTGGTCTCTGTGGAATAAATGTTTCTACAGGCTAAGCTGCGAAACAGGTTACACCTGTGCCAGGGCTAGTCATGCACGGATGTAGCTATAAGGCCTTGTAAGTGCAATTCAGTAAACAAGACCTCAGTGCTACAGTATCTATGTTTAATGTTATGCATATGAGTCATGTATGTACCCTGAAGGGGACTCTTGCATACACAAGTATTTGCCAAATGGCGAATGACATATTTTTAATGGACAGGTAGGAGCAGCTCAGAAGCTGAATCTCTTACAGATCTTAAGATTCCCTCACTGATTCACATGACATTATTTCTAGCCTTTAGTTTGATTACTTAAAGTACATAAACAAAGTAATGGGGCTGATTTAGACTGATTCTCTTTACTAAAAGAAAAAAAAAAGAAATAAAAGAAAATGGGGATTCTTAGTAGGTACACGTGTTTAAGAAAATTCAAGGCGGCCTTCCATGTGTTTAAACACACACACACAAATACATGCAGGTATATGCATGCTCATACATATACACACCCCAAGCATATAATATTTAGCTGGGTATATTTAACTGGGGGTATTCTAGAGTTTTTTTTTTTCTTATCACATGTGTATATGATTTTTCCACTATGTACTGAGTGAAGAAAATTAAGTCTCTATCAATTTTTCTTAGTGTATGAAAATCAATTTCTCATAAAGTCAGATTCTTAATGTAACTTCAAACTTCTGGAAAATACAGTGCAGTGAAAATCAATACTCTCCCACAAATTTTCAGGCTCCTAGAACTAAATGTTTATGAAGTTCCTTGACTAAATAAGAAAAAATAAATCCATTAAGGTCACCTAAAAAGACTGTTTTAAATAATGAATTCAGTTACGAGTGCTACATAATAGATTTTTATTATAGCAAGACTGAAATGATAAACAATAAGCTACAACTGCAACCATTAGAAATGCAAATTCTTAATTTTTAATACTGATAAAAATTGAATATTTCCCATACTAATGGGAACAGGTTTCCCATTTCTATGAAGATATTAAAAAGGCCCATTAGTCGGTCCAGGCTGCTTAACAAGGGGTGTTCTAGTACTAGCAGGTTCAGGAGAGAGTTACATGACTCATATCTCCCTCCCTAGGGCAAAGGCCCCTTCAGCATCCTCCTGTATGTCAACATCCTGCTGCTCCTGTTGCAGACACTGAGCCTCCTTTGGAGCTCGTTCTTGCACTGACAGCAGCCTCAGGCCCTCATTGAGCTCCCGTCTCCAATTCAGGTTTCCACCGCTTTGCCACAGCCTCACGCCAGGCACCTGCTGTTGCCCAGGAGATGCTGCCATCGAGCGCAGCACACGTGGCCTCTTCCACCGCTCCCACCTGCAGTGGTCTCGCCCAGACTTGCGTCTTGTGCTTGCCCTTTCCTAACGCAACTCCCACGTAGGAACGGGGACGGGCATGCCTGGCCCTCTGTGCGGTGAGTAATGACCCTGAGGACATGCAGGGATGCAAGGCACACTTCTGACCTCTCTCTTCCCAGGTGATACGTAAGGGTGCTAGTGATGTGACAACTCCTCCACCACCACACGACCATGGTGTGCTGTGGGCAACAGCTATATGATTAGATGCCTGCCTTGTCCGGAAGTGACACATGAATACTGCTTTTATTAGCAGCACAACCCCTTCCAGCAATTCCATCGAGTTATCAACACTGCCTTTCATTTTAAGCATTTTTGCTCTTTTTTCCTGTGTCAAAATATCCCTCCTTTTCATTCCGGCTTTCCAGGAGGAGTTTTTAAGATGGTTGTGCAAATAATTCCTTTGAGAATCCGTGGTGCTTTCCACAACTTTCTTTGTATACTTAGTCCCAAAATGCAAGAAAAGTGATCTTAAATGCCCTGAAAATAAATTCACAGTCCTAGTGATACGACTGGTCTTACTTTTCCCGACAATATTTCATCAATCTTACTAATACACAAAAATATGAAGCACTGATAATCACTGAGAGGAAAAAAAGCAAACAGTAAAGGATTAATGCTTGAAAATTCCATTTCTAAAAGTTCGGGGTGCTTCCATTTACTTTAGCGGGAAGAATAAGTGCTTATCATTCCTGAAAATACGGTTGACAGTGGACAAGAAGTTTGAAGTAAGACTTTCAATGCAATTTGGCAGGAAAAAAGCTGTACTATCTCTGGCTTCCTACAAAATGTCATCAAATCACAGACTTGAGAAGTAATATATCTTTTCTGTGTGGCATGGAAGATGCGAAACTTTCATCAGCTGTGTCTTGTCTACTGCAGGACTTTAGTGGAAAAATATTGCCAAGTTGCAAGTATTGTTAAAATAAAGAATTGCATGACAAAAGTTTAAAACATACTTAGTGGCTGCTGTAAAAGCATGGAGTTTACCTAAGAACCAGTCTCAAAAAAAAAAAAAAAAAAAAAAAGTTGTAACTGTTAGGCTAGGAAATAAATTGTTCAGAGATACAATAATGTATACTTATCTGTAGTCAAACAGAGCGTTCATATTTCATAAACTAAGTAAAGTTGGGCCATGTCAGTGACTGAGATAAGAGATAGGTGATACCAGAAGTTGTTTTCATGCATCAGTAGCTGGCATGCTTCTGCATAAGCGAGCATTAAATTAAACATTCAGCTGAGCAGTCACTTGCACTATTTTGCCAGAAATATGTCTTAGCTGAGAACAAAAATCAGGTCCTATCACTACGTTGCTTAAAACACCCTTGAATATGAATTGCGTAAGAATAAGAAGTCACCTCTCCATTTGAAATAATGTAATACTCCAGGTTTCCTATTCGTCTAGTATTTACGTGAATTGAAAGCTTAAAAATAATAAATGTTATGCGTACACATGAATACATCTTCACTCATACCTATTTTTCAGCCATAGAGTTCATTACAAAAGTTGACTATTATATTGCATTTTTTCACAGGCTCCTACATCTGACAAAATGATCCTTATCCTGGTATGCTTACTAGACTCAAATCTCTCTGAGAGAAGAAACAACCAGTGTTTAATCAGGTAATAAATCCAAAAACTGGCCTGGTGTGTGGTACAACACTGCAGTCTAGAAAAGGGCAACTCTTCAGTGTTTGAATATAAACTAAGGGCCTAAAAGCTAAATAGAGACATACTTATAGAAAGATGGGGATTATAAGTAAATGAAAAATATGATCTAACTGTTACACAGGTAAAGAAACACAGTAAAAGATACACCAGAAGAAAACAAAACTACCTGCCTTTTAGCTAGCAACAGGATCAGCAATACAGAGTGCATGTGCAAAAGTTTCGCTTGCTCAGTGTCTATGCCTCTAATTTTTCCAAGAAATAATAACAGTAAATCCTTCAAAGAAAGACAAATAGTTTGAGATAAGTGGAGCAATATAAATTCACTTAATCAATTAACAGGTTGTAGGAAGGGATTATATTTTGCTGTGCAAAATTCCCTAGGAACTGTGGCAAGAGAGTTATCTCTATTCCAGGTAAGAGGATGTATGTATCATTATCCCTAAGAGAAAATCTGTAAAGGAAAACTTCAATATATATTTCCTCTAGGCTCAAAATGAAAGAATAAAGGTGGTTCAGTGAGAACTTTTTAAAATTTACTTTTAAGTAATCACAGT
Organism: Tinamus guttatus; assembly: GCF_059628265.1. Taxonomy (NCBI): domain Eukaryota; kingdom Metazoa; phylum Chordata; class Aves; order Tinamiformes; family Tinamidae; genus Tinamus; species Tinamus guttatus. The sequence goes on along the minus strand of NW_028288603.1, from coordinate 831,389 downwards.
TTTGCTGGAGACTAATCTGAGTGGGTGGATTTGGCAGAAACACTAAAACACAAGACCTTAAAATTAGAGTGTCAAGATAGTTAATATCAAAAATTCAAAAATATATTTCTTTAAAACAAACAAATTATGAAAATATGTATTTTGTTAAGTTTTGTGTCACCATCAAAGGACACAGGAGAGTTCCAACAAACAAATAACAGTGAAACAAATTGTTTTCCCTTGTACTAAGAGAGGACTCATTTTGTCAAACTATTAAGTGATGATAATTTAAAGATGTTGCTCACAGGCTGGGGGAGCCATAAGAGTGCACACTAATGGCATAGGCCTCTGTCCAGAAATAATACAATACAAGCCCGAGGCAGATACCTAAATTTTCTTACTGTATCAGTGAAACAAATAAATGTCTTCGTGTAAAATGGAGAGATATTTATGTCAGGTCAAATAAAAAATAAAAACAAGATAGTTCCCAAAGGAGTTACAGAAGGTAATAAAAGACAGCAACAAGACTAAGGCTAAAACTAGGAGAAGATGCTCCTTCCAGATCTCTTTTTTTTTTTTTCCAGCAGAATCAGAAAGAACATGGGAAGTAGTTCTTTCTTTGCTGTGCAACTGAGTGGAAACAACATTTGATTGAACTTCCACCACTGGTCATTCATTCAGCTCAGGATCGTAGGAAGTATCACCAATACTTGCACTGCCTTACTTTCCTCAAATAACCTTTTACAACAAAGCAGACTCATCCTGAGATTCATTGTGAAAAACAGCCTGAGGACAGGTCCAGCAAAGAGCGATAGATATATATATACTTATCCATCAAAGAGCTTCAACAGAGCTTATAAGGTACTCATAACATTTGGGCAAATAACTGCTAATTTGCACACACCGTTCAAAACTGAGCCAAACCTGACTGCAACTACTTCTGCAGTTCATGTCAAATAGCTGAGTCACCGCTAGACCTTGGCATCCAGGGCTGTTCTTTGTGCCTGTCTCTTACCGTTGAGTAGCATTTGTATGTACAGTGGTATTCTTCCTACCACTTTTCTCAAGACAGCTGAACCTCAAAAATTAAGTTCTATTCTAATTAGATTCTATTAATTAATTTCCTTGAGATCTAAGCTAAATTTGATGTTGAAGTAAAAAAAAAAAACTATTGATTTTTTTTTCTCCTCATTAGAATTTCAGGATCACATTAATATTGATACTGTTAATAAGAATGCATAATTTCTTTTTCTTTTTTTTTTTTTTACATTAGACATTACTCTCCCAAAGCAAGCATTTAGTTTTCCCAAGGAAGTCTATTTTTACTAAAACCAGAGCACAACAAAAGTTTGAGAACTGAAAAGAATGATAGGGGGGACGCAAACATCATGGCTAAAAATAAAGTTACTTGGTTACTTAGCAAAGGTAAATTTTTTACCTTGCAGTTCATCATTTCAATCTCTGCAGTTTGTAAAATATAAAAACAGTCAAACATTTTAAAAGATTTTGCCATTGTTTCTTTAATTTTCATACAGAAAAAATGGACGTTAGCCGGAGACCTGAGCAGGACATGGGCGTTCCGTAACTCGGCTCAGTGAGGATGTTCTATGCAAATAGCTGGGAGGACACAAAAAGACACAGACGAAGAACGCAGACAGCCAGGGCACTGAGGGTAACATCATTAGCAGAAAAGAGAGGGCAGAGGCAGGTCAAATGTCTAGGTCAAATAAGGTAGGACAATGTTAGGAAGATTTCTGAATACGAAGGCAAGAAGCCTGAATTTAACAGCCTGAATTTCAGACATACATGAATTTGCAGGACATGCTCAGCACCTTACAGAATTGCATTTGAACATCAACCATTGAGCATCCAAACACTGAATTTTCATAACTGCGCATTAGTAATGACTGCAGAATTAGGTTCCAAATGTTTGGGAATGTATCTGGAAAGATGATACAGTATGATTGTCAGATTATTATCATTAAATAGAAGTATCTGAATGAATAAAGAAAAGCAAAATGTAAGCTGAACAAAAGGAAAGTGGTCCTAATGCTGAATTCTATTAAACTGTTGAAAAGTTTCCCAAGGGAAATGGTGGACTCCTGTTCTTTACAACACAAGACAAAACAACAAAGAATATACTATAAGGAACAATCCTAGAGTGGCAAAGAAAAGCATTAGATAACCTATTAGGTTTTCACCATCTTTGATTTCTGTGGAATTGAATAGAGCCAGAGAAATACAGCAGCAGTAAGAAATCACAAATGCTCTTTTGGCAAAAATTCTTTGCTTCATTAATGTTGATGAGACCTGTGAACACTGTTAAACCTTTGTTACCTTGGCAGGAAGTGGAAGTGTCATATATGCTAACACTGGAACATACACAAATACATATTCATGCAAATGTTCTGTTCCAGAGCAGATTACATATTTGTTTTGAAAATGCATTCCTTTCTGGTGAAGTAAGAAACAATAGTTCATATTATCGGTAACATACCAAGATAACAAGGTAATATCATATGCCATGTAACAATACTCAATCAGAATATGATACATTCACATGAAAATGCAATCAAATGTCAGAGAGCAATCCACTGGATTCAATTTCTTTGTGCCAAATATTGGGTTACAATGAAAGCCATACTGCAAAATTAAATAAAATTAAATAAAATGCCCTGTCTAATCATTATTGAATACATTTTGTATTGTAAATACTTCATGCCTAATTTTGAAATTCAGTTTCACACAAAAAGCATTTTTTTATTGATTTCTGTGATAATATCAATGAAAATACTCAGTCAACAGAGCAGACTGAAGCAGCAGAGAAACAAGTCTTGGTGAAAAGCCCAGTAATGGAATATTGTTATACCCGCATCTACAGCTTCAGACCAGTAAGCTTCAAGATTGTAAAATACAAAATGTGACATTGCTAAGCCACATTTCATCACCATCATTCTTCCGATCTATGAAAGCGAAGTTGCTTTCCTCCTCCAAAAAGCAAAATTTACAGCATTATAAGGAAGAAAAGAAAGGGCACACAGAACTACTGTCTCCCTGAATTTTAGTGTCTTTTTTTATTATTTGGATAACACTCTAAAATAATACAAAGAAAGTTAAGTAAAACGCATTAGTTCCTATGGTAGGGTACAAGAAGGGAAGGGTTATGATCAATAGACAAGACCAAAAATGTCATACAACCAGTGCAAGGCCCTGATTGCTATTATAGATGAAAATCTTCACAATGGCACCAGATGTGCCATTCATTCCACTTTGGCCTTTTGTAATAATACTTACCCATGTATTTCTGAAAGTATTGCAAGGAGAACTTCAGGGATCTTCCCTGTAAGGAGGTGCAACTGCCTTAACTATGTAGCCCTGTTCCTTGTAGCACACCTGACAATTGTAGCTAATAATCACTATTTAATGGGATGTGTTCAGCTCTCTTGTATAGCTATTGAATTTCATCTTCCACCCTGTCTTTAATTAGAAGTTTGTAGATAGTTTTATCATACACTCTAGAGTTGTTGTATTTGACTTGGGAAGCATTACTTTTCCTCTTCGGTTCTTGACTTCGGTATTCTCAATGATGTAATGTTTATATTCTGGGCAATGGCATAGGAACAGAAAAAAAAATCAGTTAAATGAAGGCCTAAACCACATATTTTGACATATTTTTTTTTCTGTTGTCTTCATTAATGGTATTATCAATGACCTTAACATAGTCCCATAATAATGCCTTTTTTAAGGCAAAGTTATTGCAGGGCAGTGCTCAATTCTTAGTTTCTTAATTCTTTAATTGTTACAATCCTACGTTCTTATTTCAAAATATATAACTATTTATTTAAAATCTGCTCTTTTTCTTAGTGAAAAAATGTGTGTAATCCCTACACAGAGAGTATAACTAAAGGCCAGACCGTGAACGAAGACAAGGAGCACACCCCATTGTAACACCTCTCCTGGTCACCCTATATCTCCCATCACGCGAGAAGTGGTCATATTTTAGAAGTGCATCTTGTGTTCGGGAAAAACTACCTAGCAACCTTGCAAGGTCTTCAGTGTATACTAGAGATTGATTTGGCCACAATGACTATACATATTTTTGAAACTATTCCTCCACCCATCTGGTGATGAGCAAAGTGTTTACTGATTCTCAGCATTCAGATTAAAATGTAATTTATTATTTCAGCTAAGAAAGGCATAGTGTAGAGCTAGGAGAAAATAAATAAATAAATATTAAAGTCATTTTAACTCACTGTTCCTTTTCCATTATTAAGGAAGGCAGGGAGGGAGAAAGGGAAGAAGGGAGGAAGGGCGGAAGAATCACACCAAAACACTGGTGGCAAGTGAGCCACTTTCATAGTGCTAATTGATCATGAATTTAGCACAGGAGTTGGTGACCCTTGACAAAGAATTTGATTCAGATCATTGTGATTTCAGTTTTGTGCATGTGTGCAGGGCCTGAGTTTGGAGCAGATCCTCAAAGGACGCTTCCAGAGATGTAAACTTCCCATTTGGTCATGGAAAATCTGTTACAGTGCAAATAACCTAGACAGAGAAAACATGTTTACTTCTAAATGAATGGAAGATACATAGTAATAAAAATAATATTTCTTGTTTTTTAAAATGAGGCTAGTGCATTCTGAGACATGACTTTGGAATTTGAGTCTAATTAACAAAGAGCAAGAAATGAAATCCTAAAACTAGAGATGAGACTGCAATAATGTCCTATTAGTGTGCATATTTGTGCCTAGGCAGACATGATTAATGAAGCTCATGCTTATATATCTTATTATTGGATTTAAATTTTTAAAGAAGATTCCAGTGAATTGTAATAGAACATTGAACTGAGGAAAGTATATTGTGACATTGCTACCAATTCAATACATTATTTTGATAACAAAGGAGTTGAGGTGATTTACCCCATCTTTAAAATCTCCATATTTTGTAGTTTCAGAATATGTATGCACATGTCGAGGTGATCTTGAGATGTTTTATTCTATGCAGGGTTGTAAATTTTTCTCACCTTTTACTGCTTCTATGATGGTTAGGCATACATAAAATGCACTGTAATTTTGGTCTTGTGATTCTTGTCACAATTGGAAAAGTCTTTAAATAATGATTCCAGCAATATACAGGTTTTCCTATTCATATAAAGACGAGCCTGATTTTCACATATTTATGCCAGTCTGTTTATTAAATGTACTAAACCAATTTGGAATTGTTGGCTGGTGTGATAGATAACCATATAACCTTATGGCATGAGTGATCTAGACTCAGAAATACTTCACTAACTTAAGAGAAAGATCATTCTTCAGTACTTAAATTAGATGAGTAGGAAAGTCAAAAGGTGTGTGGAAGAAAGAGGTATCAGCTTCACTGACAGTGAGAAAGCAAAATATACCCTGGAAGACATAAAATAAAGAGCTGTGTGAAAATCAGACCAAAACTTCAAGAACAGTACAAGAAGATACATGCAAAAGGCTTGCAGGAGTATTCCACTGTCTTATAAAGATTGCATTAGGTTTTACAGAGAAAAACTAGATACATTGCTCACATCAGATTATATAGAAAAAGGGACTGTAGGTTTTACAGTATTCTTACAGCTAAAAAGAAAGCTTCATTTTAAAATGTCAATGGAATATATGATCCATCAAATACTTATATTAATGAAAACTGCATTAAAAGTTGCCACAACAAACCAAGATTTAATTATATTTACTGAGATTTAAAACATTGTAACCCCAAAATAATAGCATTAATTAGGTTTTATAAAATTCACAAGTTTAAGTTAACCTTTCATTTTTAGAACTGAAGGACCACAGTCACTTATATTCTTTATATTATTATAATTTCTCTATTGCCTTTTCACACCAAACTTTTATTCATGATCTCAATGAATTTTTAACCATTGTTGTTCCAGATGTAGTTTCCAATACTTCTGTGAGAATTATTTATCTAATGATAAGAAGCATAGGAACTGACATCCTGGATCAGATCATTCTGACTCTATTGCTGGCCAGCATTATTTACATCCAAGGAAAATTTATTTAACACCTGAACTGATCATCATAACGTTGTTACGCCAGTCCATCATTAAGGTGTGGACTGCATGGTTTATGGCAGGAACTACTAAATAATCACTGTAACCCAGTGTGTACTTTTGTTTAGCCTGTAAACAGTACTCATACTTTATAAAAATGCTAGTTGCTACTTGTTGAATCTTGTGATGAAAGCCAGAGATGAAATGTTTTTTCTGAAACTTGCCAAGCGTAACTTCTTGGTACACACTGTTTCACCAGGAGAGCCACACATAGATCCTTTGGGTAAGGTTATTTAAAGAAGCAGTAAAACCTTAACATTGCAGAAGGAAGAAATATAAGAAACATCATTTGAGGGCTTTCAAGTAATTAGATTACCTTAGGAGAACACTAGCTAATAAGCAGAATTGACGTTTTATCCATGTGAGCCTATAAACAATTTTTCCAGAGTTCCCATCACAGGAAACAGTTCCTATAGTCATGTATTTCTTTAACATAAAGTTGGACAATCATTTTCCAGCATAACAATTTCCTAAGGAGTGTCCACCTCTCTGTGTGATTTACTTACAATTTACAACTGTTTTCTTCTATGTACTTAGAATAAATTATTGAAAATATTAATTGCTTTAGGGAGTTATTTGCCCTGTATATTCCTGGTCTCCTAACAAAGTTCAACAGCAAAAGAAAGGCAAAAACAAACAAACACATCTTCCTCTAGTGCCTTCCATCTCTAATCTCTGTACTGAAAGTTCTTAAACTAGAGAGCAAAGAAAGTCATTCTCTTACAGTGCACAACTGCAAATTAGAAGCATAAATGATCCCAAAATTCCCATTTAATGGCTAGTTTTGACTATGTGAAACTTGAATGATCTTTACATCTTCTGAGTGAATGAACATGACTTTCAGAATCCGATTTCTGATTTAAATAGTGGAGACTAAAAATTTAAAAATATTTTTTCCATAAATATTTGATCTTTTTATTTTAAGCCCACAATTTCCATCAATATACCTTCCAGTAAGTGTGTTTTAGAAGGAGTGCAAGCAAAGATAAAAATGTGTTTAAAAAGTCAGGTGAATGTAACCATAAAGCCATAATAGTAACTGTCCAAATGTTATACAGCATACCAATTACAGATCATTTCAAAAGAAATAATTTGTACCTATAGGTAAGATTTTAATATCTGAAAAATACAAAAGCATTGACAATTGCTATTGAAACTGGTTGTACTCTAATTTAAGATCTACATTCACTACCTAAAAAAAACTCAGAAAATCAGTGCAAAGTATATTTTCATGGTTTACAACTGAGGATCTCAGTTCTTGCTTTAAAATAGGTGGGTCTAGCATATTCATTTCAAGACATGCCATTCATTTGAGTCCCCACTACACCTATATTCTATGTATAGATCGCATTCTTCTCAATATCCTTGTTGAAAATCATTCTCCTCAAAATACAGAATCACAAAAAATGAGCTTGAAAAACATATCTGAACCTCAGTTCTGTTTACTCCATCAGTCTGCAATTCAATTTCATTTGAGATAGTTGTCATTCATATTTACTAAAATGTACTCTGGACACTTAACATTTTTGCACAGCTAGTACTTGTGTCCACCATATAAAAAAGACAAGGTTCCCATCTATGTCATCTGTAATAAATGTTATGTCAGTATCTACTACAGCTTTGAAGTACCTTCAGGGATTTTGCTTCTTGTTCAGTCACTAGTCCATGAAGAAATACCATGATGGACAACCACAGACACCTGGACATATATTATCTTCATTAGTATGTATCAATATCAAGAAAAAAAGAAGACTTCTTAATCAGTATGATAATAATTTGCTACTGGTCAAATTACTAATATTTCTCCATCCTTTACAACTGTTGTGTAAGTGACAGTTGCCTACCAGAATTTTCCTGTGCTCAGAAGCTCTGTGAAAGCTCTATGAAATCCAGCTCTTCAGGAATCTGAAAGAGTTTGATGTTGGATAGGAAGAAACGTAAGGGGACTAGTAAATTCAAAGCTGCCATTTCAAAAGTATATAGGACCACAGTAATCAAATCGTTTAAGAGTTACTCCATTATCAAACCATTTCTAGATGGTAAAAAAAATACCAGTTAACCTAACTGAAACAAGTTACTCATGAGAGAGAATAGAATGTGTCTGTGCCATTGTGCCCTTAACTATTGTCTTCTGTATTTTACATGGCATATTTTGGCTCAGTAAAAATGCAGGGCTTTGTACACTTTGCTGTGTTTTGTTCACTGGTACATACAGTATACATCTTTTACCCAAAGCCATGGCTACACTAAGTGAAGAAGACATCATGTCAAACCACCTATCTTATTGATTAATTAGTGAAGGCTTGTGCAATGTTATGCATAAAAAGTGCTATAAAAGTGTTAAGCATTACTTTTCGAAATTCCTGTAACCGTACCTAATCAAAAATATTTACATTTCTTATGGAGGCCGCGTGTACTTCAAACTCAGGGATTCCATCATTTTATTTTGAGAAAATCAGAAAGATGCATCCTCTGTGTTTCAGCCTTTCATACATTATGTCCCTGAATGTCACAGTCTCTGCATGCCTAAGGCCACATCTGTCAAAGGCAAAGCCATTTTTAGCAGAGAATGTTAGCATGTATACTACAGGAATGAGTCTACATGAAGATCTCTGTGAGAAGAAACAAAATCTCCTGAGCTTAACAGAATTAATATTTTGATTTACCTCCTATTACTTCCTAAAATTCAAGTACACATTATTCTAAAGATTTTACACTTATATATGTATTATAAGTCAACAATTTATAAGAAATATTTAAAAGAGGTAGGCATATAAATATAATGTTAAAGTCTGTTATCATTAAAAGAAAAGCTAAGTGTCCAGTCATGTAACCTTTTACAAGCATAAATAAATCTTATATGCATGCACCCTGTAAGTTTTTACTTACACTGTGGTAAATCTGAAGTAACTCCTCTGACCTTAATAGATTTACTCAAGATGTACCCCTTGTACAGACAGATTAGAATTTGGCTTTTTAACCTGAATGGCACTCCAGTGCAAGTAATATATCATGAATGTGAGGATGGCAGAATCAGGTCCTCCATATTAAACATTATCACTAGAGAAATGTGTAAACAGTGATTTTCCAGAGTAATTTTTAGATCTATAATTGAGCTTAGTTAAGTCAGTAGCAGTCTTAATTATTTACTACTAGTGTCCCTGGACAGAATACTGAATTTAGAGTAACTCTGGGGGTATAGTTCTCAGTCTGTTTAGTTAAGAAAAAATAATGGCAGTTTTCTTCTGATCTTTCAATACCCTATCACTTTTGCCCCAACAACATTCTAGTCTTTAAAATACATGCTGGAATACAGAACAAGGTTAAAGGCAATGTTCTGTCTTTGAGGCCTTCCTCAGGCTGAAGAAGAAATAGAAAAAAAAATGTTAGTTTTTCAGCTCATGGCCTGAAGAAGGCCCAACAGCCAAAACATCACCTTTAACTCCCGGTTTCTATTTTTGAGTATCATTTGCTATCAGCTCTCCTTTCATTTTACAGCTTACATACTGCTGCCACACTATCAGCACTTCCACTTATCCTATTTTTATAAGGCATCAGATTCTTTCTTTCTGAAGAATCTCACAGTGATCCAGATTTTGCAATTGATTTTTGAGCAGAACCTCCCATTAAAGTCAGTGGGGAATTCTTGTGAAAAATCAATGGCACAATCGGACTCAAAATGAGAGAGTAAGTCTTTGAAAAAAGCAAAAAATGAATGACAGCTTAATGCTAAATTGGATTTTTTGTGGAACCCCCTAAAAGTTAAGCATATGCATGGTTCCCATTTTTGACTAAACAGGTCAAACCCAGTATTTAGTAAACTGGGAAACAATGAGAAAAAAAAATTTTACCTACTACAAACTTTTGCTACAATTCACGCCATTAATGTGTGCTTAGTCTAAATATAATAAGAAACTTTTTCTTTTTTTAATTTTAGAGATTTTTATCTGATTTTAAAATTTATAAATCAGATTCCCAAATGTTGATATTAATATATTCCAGTTGGTGTATAAGTTTAAGATTGCTTCCTAAATCTTAACAGCTCTGAAAGTTACAAAGCTCCCAATAATGTAACAAAGACCTTTTTATTTTAGAGGTTATTAGGTTAAATAAAATGCAAGAACCATCAAAATACTTAAATCAGTGTTTTAGAAGATGAATTCTGAAAAATGTCTTTGAAACAAAATGAATCCAGAAACAATATATTAAAAAGAAAAGGTTGTCTCTAAACTGGGACTTATATAATTTTAAGTTATCTCTCTGCTTGATACTGAAAAAAAACTTTGAAAAAAAATGCAATCCAACTGGAAAAGTAACTCCTATCATTAATTTGGGCTAGTATACTTTTGTCTTAGGTGAATATGTTTCTCTAAACATTTTCTATTTTATTAATCTAATAGATTTAGCACAAAAAAGCAAGATTTGGGGATTTTTGGTGTTTTTTTTTTCTTTGTTTCTTTTTTTTAATTTTGATTCAGAGGAAACTTTTTAATAAGTAAAAATGGCCACATAGACCCAGCAGTTACATTTCAGAATTGCTTATATGGGAACTATTCTCTTTGTGCCAAAGACCAATTCAGGCAAAATCAAATGTCCTCAACAGAAGAGAGAAACCATAAAATGAGTGCAGAATTTCAGGTCTACACTACATCTTACATGGAACAACAGATGTAATTTTAAAAGTACAGGCTTGAGATCAAATTCTAATCTTAGATGAACTTATTTCTGCTGCCAAAACTGACAGAAAGGATGTGAAAAAAAGCAGATAGTTAGTTCTTTGCTTTTTTGCTTAACCTAGGTGAGAATACACACACACACAAAATATATATAACTGATGTTACATAGTATAGGTTTTCTCTACAGGAAAGTCATTTTTCATGCTTTTACTGGTTATGATATTATAGCCTAAGTAAAATCTGTTATGAACTGAATGATCAGTTATCATCTACACTTTTGTAACTGATGTCGATTTCTTGTTTTCTTCCATTTAAATGTGTCCATTATTCTTACCCCTATGAGAAATAGGGAGATTTTCTGTTCTCTAGAGCATAAATGCAATTGTAAAGTTGCCTATACAAGTTCAAAAATGCAGAAAGTCAGTTGCCCACAACTGATTAACTATTGCCTATTATTTGGAAATTTAATTAAAAAAAAAAAAATCCCCCCCCCAAAAAAAAATCCAATTGCAACATGGCATCTGGTATTTAAATTGTGTACCAAGTTTTCTTAGAAGCCTTTTTTTTTTTTCCATTATACATTAGGTTTGTTATTCAGTGTGCGTGCACCTGTAGTCATGCAACTTCCAGCGATGCCTCTCAGGACTTGATCAGGCAGAAGACCACACCTCATGAGAATCCCATTCATCCACAAGAAAAGGAATCTCAGCTCCAGCTTCCATTGCAACACTGAGAACTATAATCCAATAACAATAGACCCAAAATATCTCCATCTATTTTATAAACCTGAACATATCTGCAAACCTGGTAGTTTTATATAGATTTGTTTCTATCTTGGTTGTTCCCTTGTTCCTCTCTTTTGGCCTGACTCTGAAAAGGCTTGGCAAGTGCCTTCACTGAAAGTAAGAATTCCTTAGTAATAGGAGGTCAGACCCACACATAAAAAATACCCATGTAATAAATACTTCTACCAAGACCCTGAAGTTCAAAATTCAGATTCTATGCATCATCAATGTTGCAAGAATTTAAATATCTATACAGTATGCTTGAATCTTAGGAGAAAAAAAGGCACTGCACTGCTCTCTGTTAAGTTACCACAGAACTGTATTTACAACAAGCAGATCATTTATAAATCTTGCCATTTAAAGTGTGTCCAGGACGAGTTTATTAACATATAGAACTCAATTGTATAATAACAATCACAGCTATAAAGTAGATTTGTTTGGGTATTTTTATATTGTATCTAGTAAATTAAAGCTTGGGAATATTTCCTTCTTACTCTGGCATGGGTTTACATTACTGTGCAATAATTTTTATCTCCCTGCTGTGTTTAGGATAAAGGGTTCAGCACTAGGAAAGAAACAGGGATTATAAACTTGATTCAGTTGTATGATAATACAGCTCTCTGCCTCCATGGGGAGCACAGGTAGCTAAGCTCTCTTGGATTGCCAGGAGATTTGACCATCCAATAACATAGCTGATTGGCCACTGTGTGAAAATTTGCTCATATTCATATAAATCTAGTCAGGGTGCCCTCGTCAGAAGACAAAGAACTTCTAATGGGAAATGAAAGCCCATCCCAGCTCTTCTGTCAGCAGCAGATCTCCCACCCATCTTTCTTCTTCCTTTTTTTTTTTCTCCTGTTGGTTTTGTTGTTGCCATGTGCCTTGGTGCTAAAGCTCAGAAAGAAATGGTAGGATTACAGATGTAGATTGTTCTGTCAGAAATTCCTGGTGTTGTAAACTGCCTTTTTCTGATTGCCCGATTTGGGTCAGGAAAGATATTTCCTTGAGAGCATATTTTACTTTATTGTTCTTTCCTCTGCATTTGAGAAGGGAATTGAAGGCCTTTGAGTTGCTGAGTGTCTACTAAAAGGTGCTGAACAGTCTCAACTTCCATTAAAATTGAGCGCATCACAGAAGGCACTTAGCTTTTTGCAGAGTCGTATCTTTGCTCGGTCCTGTGGGAAACAAAATTCACCTGGCCAAAGTTTCAAGAACTTCAATACCTGCCTAACCTGTGTGTGCCATGTTGGTTAGAATCTTTCCTGTTCATTACAGAAATCTCTATTGTTCCCCCCAATTTAAGAGAAAGTATTTATTCTTATTTAATAATCTGATCAAGACTTTGTAAAATGATCAGTTGGGTTCAAAGAGGTCCAACTGAAAAACATCAAAACAGGACTTGAATTAAACTGTGAAGCATGAATACTGTGAATAAGATTGTCTCATGCAATGTAAGACCGGCCATTTCCATAAAAAAAAAAATCTTAATTCTTAATTCTTGCTTTCAGAGTTGAATCTTCTAGATAAACTTGTCTTAAGAGTAATGCCTCTACAGGCTTTTTATGAAGGTCTGCTGAAATGTGTGCTTGATCCCAGTGCTGGGGAGATTCCAGTTTAGAGTTATTTGTTTTGATATTTGACTTACTGATAAAGCTGCAACCTTTCTCGTGAAGTCCAATTTCGATCATGTCCTCTACTGAAAGGATAATTACACAAGTTTATATTCTCGGCAACCACCATTCTGTGTCTGAAGTACTAACAAAACACTTGTGCTGTGAAGGGAGATATGCTTTAGAACACCTGTTAGAAAAGAGCAGTTTTCTCTGTCCACACCAATAAATTTGTTGATATTCTCCAGAAAAATTACCCTCTGTAGATTTATTTCAATTGCTTGCTTATCACGTTTTGCTAAAATAAGCAATATCACGACTCTTTAATGATTGATGGTCTTTCCCAGAATTATTGCAGATAAATATTTGCATTTATCTTTAACTAAATCATTATGTAGCTTAGGTAAATTTGGTGGATAGTGTATCTCCTTCTACCATCCAGGTGATACTCCTTGATATTATTCAGAAAAATCTTCAGACTTAAAAGACTCTGCCCTGGAATGAATCTCAAGACAAGATAGCTTTGAGGAGCTTAAAAAATCTTTCTGAGCTAAACATACACAATTTTGGCTCAGAAATGTATTTGAAACCTATGAAACCGAGCAAAGTTGATTTATTAAATTATTAGTCAGCGACCAACAAAAATCATGAATTATTCTTGCTAGGAATGCTTACCAAATAAGTTGTCCTTGAAGCAAAGAACACAGAGGTGGCAACTCTTTTTTCTTTTTTTTTTACATGAAGTTCCGCAACTATCTTTCCTACGCTGAAGTATCAGGACCATAAAGATGAGTATTTAGTTCTCCATAATTCTGTTAAAGAATCTCTTAAAATGGATTACTACGTCCTCTTTGAATTCAAAGGTCAAAAATGCCTATTCTTAGGATGTGCCTCTTATTATATATAATTGAGTTCTGAAAATAAATTTAAAAACTTAATCAAGAGTTTAACTGATTAAAATTTCCTTTTCTTTCTCTGATGACCTGCTTTCAGTTCCATCTCTCTTTTGATGCCATCATGCCACTAGCTGTCATCTTGACATAAGACTGCCTCTTTACTGAAGCTAGGCCAGTGCTATGAAAGGTGTCACCAAAATAAACTGCTGAGTAAACAAAAAAAAAATCAGTTGCCAGTAATCACAGGATGAAAACATAACCCTGCAGTGGAAAGCCCAAACAAACGTCTAAACAACAGTGAACGTGTTTTTGTTCCATCTACACTCTGATATTGTGTCTAAACAGGAGACTTATTTTGGAAAAGTAATTAAAATCAGATGGTCACTAGTTAGAACATATTAACCACCTTTATTCACAAGCTGTAATGAACCTTCGGTCTTCAATTAAGTATCCTGGCATAAATAAGTCCAAATTTAAGACATCTGTAGTACCAATTCAGCAGTAACAGTTTCTGACTCAAGCTCACTGCCAGAGATACATTTTCCAGTGAAACCATAAGCATTTAAGCTATTCAAGGAATGTTAAAATAGAAGTTATGCTACAGAATAATAATTAAGAAAAAAAATACCAATAATTTGCCTCAGGCCTTTTCTAAAATACAGAAAATAGCTTTTTTTCTTTTTAAATTTTGAAAATTAACCTTTTTCCACTGCTAAAATTAAGACCTAGTGAAAGACAGGATCTACAGAGTAAAGAGATTTCCATCTTCAAAAAAAAAAAGCAGACAGATGCACCTTATTTTAGGGAAATGTAAGGTAAATGTACTGTATTTTAAGATTAATTAATACATATTTATGCAGGATTTCATCTGGGAAGAACCCTCTTTTTCTATTCGTATACACATATACATACAAACACACACATACAGTACATGTGATTACGACAAGCATGCTGCATTATTTAAAATGTTCAAATGTGTTCAAATATAAAGGTAGGAAGGGGATTTATTTTCATCCTGATTTATATCAGGAAATTGTAATATTTCAAAATTTCCTAATTTAGAATACTTCATTATTTTATAGCTTATTCATTTTTTAATTAAAATGCACACTATTTGGACTATTTGAAATATGCATATATAGACATTAAAAAAATCAGAATTCTTCACAGACAACTGGTTCCAGAAGAATTGATGTTTTCTTTTTCTCATTCTTCCCCCTCTGTCAAAAAGCCTTTTACGTTTCTTTTTGTGAAATCTTGTTTATACCATTGTTAATCCTTAATAATCTGCCTCAAACTTACTGTACAGAAAAGCTCATTCATAATGTGGACACAGATTTTATATTTAACTTGAAGGTAGACACCGTTATCTTATTTTTATTTTGTTAAATTCATTCTAAAAAGGGAAATGATATCTCTTAACTTACTCATCAAGTTTCAGACTTCAGCATTTCAGTGAAAAAGTTTCAGAACTCTACAAGCCTTCTTGTAGTAACACAATTTTGGGCTGTATTCAGAATAAACTACACTCTACTTTATCTGGCCTTTCCACACAAATGAAAAAAACAAATTTCATAAATATCTATCAGAATAAGTTTGTAGCAAAATTATGACAAAATTAACTTCTGATAGTCACTGTTCACATACGTTCCGCTAGTTATACAGTTTAGGCTTAGCTTTGTAATGCTTTAGATTCAGTCTGTCCAAAGAGCTTCTACTTTGTATAATCACTACACAGTGAAGTATGGACCATACACAGCCAGGAGTGCTGTTTGGCAGGCAATGAGCCTATGAGCGAAGGAGGATTTGCATAGCAGCAGTGTGGTTCTCCTTCGATAATCACACCCTCCACAATCTCTCTTCTGAGATTGGCTCTGGGATACCAACTTCTCAAGCCATTGGCCTCAGTTTATTGCTTATTTAAATACCACAAATATGTGTGAAGAAGGTTTTACATTTTTACTGTAATTTAGAAAGTAGGGTTAGCAAAACTCTGAAAAAAAAATGATTCTGATCTCATTTAAATCATTGCAAATCAGAATTAATGCCATGAACATCAGAGCAGATAGATAAACCAACAATAAACCATTTTTAACAGGCCAGAATATGCTCTGATTTGTAAAGACTGAATTCTATCATCGATGCTCCCTATTGTAGCACGTTTGTCTATTATAATCTCCCTTGCTATCTTAAAGACAGCAAACCCAAGAGTAAGAGCTCTATATTTGCTTCCTTTATTTACTTCCAGTAACAGAATCCTTCTCCCTTCTTTCCTACCCTGTTCTGTAACACAGTGTAAACAAATATATCTTGCTGTTTCCTTGGGACCTGCACTTGTAAGTAGGGAAAGACAGTTGGCAGGGGCAGGGCAGGGAAAGGTCTAAGTCAAGAATGAGGAGAGCTGGGTTTGGGAAGAGTTTGCTCAGGGAGGCGTCTTAGGGCAAGATCCTATAAAGAAACAAAACCCTACAATCTCTGAGAGCACTTGCTTACGCAAGTTAGTGTCCTAAAAACTGTCATGCAGCTGCAATTTAGCCCTGAAGGCACCTACACTATGCAGGCACCTTATATTTTTACTCTACATTTCCATAGCACTCTAGGCTATACCTAAAATTGTATCAAGTTTTTGGCATCTAATTCATGTCTACATCCAGCTTGGATCCTGAAACTAGGCATAACAGTACGCCAGTCGTTAGTGCAAATAAGGCATGGAAACAGTCCCAAGACCCAGGAGTAGAATCCAGGGCTCTCCAGGGTGTGATCAAACCTTAAAGGACAGTGCCAAACCCCTCTGCTCTCTCTCTGCCCAACTGAACTTTCAATTATTTCCCCACACATCGGCAGAGCTTCCCACAGCTTGTAACTGATATCTAAGACAGAGATGTAGCAGAGGAAGGAACTGAACCTTCGACTGCAATTTTCTGGATAAGTGATCCAATCATTAGGTCACCACATAAAAGAAAGTGTTGGTCACAAGCACCAGAATTTTCACTATCATCACCTCTCTTAGAGCTGTCCTTAAAAAGAAAACAGTGAGCTCTCTGCCAACACACCCATTTCAGGGTTCAGAGCTTTGCATCTGTCCAGAGCAGAAGCCCTCTAAAGCACCTGAATTTTAGGGACTGCAATGTTTGATTGGATATACTCCTTAACCTCCCCTAGAAAATAAAGGACTAGAAAATTAAGCTTTACTACAGAGAGAGAGAGAGAGAGAGAGAGAGAGAGAAAATTAAGCTTTTAAAAATAAATATAATTTTCTTAGAAGTTTCTGGTAAAATGACAAATACTTTCCAAAAGTTTTCCAACTTTTTTCACATTTCTGTTGTCTCATCTCTCTTTTTTCTCACCCTTTTTTAATAGTCATTGTGTTATAAACTGCAACTTTGAAACACTTAGAAAACATTAATGCACCACTATATTTCTTCTACATATTTAACCTCAACATGCATTTGGGCTAATACATATTATTGATTGTTGGTCTTACCAGTAAGAGACTTTCTCATGCCTACTCATAGAAATTATTAGAAAAACAAAATGTTAAAATGGAGCTAGGTTGGAGAGTTCATGCTTTATCTCTAATTTAGCAAACAATGACTCCAAGAAATTCTACACTAAGAGCAAACCAAGTACACACACATATACACACAGAGCATGTACACCAGGGATGCATACCAATAAAGTATCCAGAGAAAACTAGTTATATCTAATACACTTTAGAAAGTGGTTGATTTTGGCAGACTGGCCTATGTTCTTCTTAACTAATAAGGTAGCTGAATCCCTCCCATAATGTTCAAGCTAAAACTTAGGGATGAAATCATGATGGGTGTTTCTATAATTAACTTGGCCTGGTATTCTGCCAGTGTCTGTCCAGAGACAATAATTTATAAATGATTTGAGACTCAATCATTTTAACTTCCTACAGACATTCATAAAGAGATCTTGATCTTGCACAAGCTTCAGTCATTCTTTTCAGCAGAAAGATGCAAGAGTCTTCAAAGGACAATGCAAAATCTCTGGGACATAGACATTAAAAATAAATGTAATTAAAACCACTTTATTTATAAACATGTTATGTGTTCCTATAGACTATAATGTAATGATGTATAATACGATACATTTTAATTCACCTGTTCAAAGAAAAGAATAATTCAAATACTGTCTTACAGGAAATGATGAAAACGGCAAAGGCAGTACATATCTATCTATGTCAAATAAATGGAAAGAATGTGCCTATATCTAATATAATTATACCTTTGGGATCTTCAGCATAAGGCTGTGCATCTTAAACCAACCATTTTCATTTCTGATTTTTAAATTTATATTTCATGCCAATGTTTGTATTCCTATTACTCCCATGATGGTAGCTGGGCAGCAAATACTATCACAATAGGTCTCTATCATGCACGCTTCTCAAAACCAATGCACAAATGAACTATCAAGATTTATCTTTAGAAAGCATTTTATATGAAGCTTTAACTCTATGCAAAAGAGTCACCTGGAATCAAATGAGTAGATAATCATAAAAATTTAGAAATTAAAAAAGATCTAAGAGCTGATTGTAGTCAGCTCTCCTAAGCATGCAGGCTTGTAACTTACAGTGGGTTCTCTGGAGGATTCTCCACTCGAGATTTACATGAGTCAGGCAACGGAGGCACCATTATTCCCTGTGAATCTATTCCACAGTCTATCTTGTCACTAGGATTTTTTCCAGATATTCAGCCTACATGCTCTTGTGCTCATTTTCTTCTCATTTCCTAGTAAAGCATAACATCACCTCACATTACATCTTGTTTTCAGTTTTACTGACCAGGCTTTGGTTGATATTATGGAAACTTTGGACACTTAAAAAGAATGACCACTTCGGCAAGTCTTCGGTAGGCTGGATTATTCCCTACATGAACACATTTGCTTTTCATTATTATTACCAGTCATCTCAGAGAGTTTTCTCCAGCTTTCCTCCTGAATCAATCTACACATTTTCCCAGTACTATTTTTCCCTTTGAATTTCGATAGTTTGATTCCTAACAGTTTTCTGAAGTACACAGCATACATCTAGTATTGCCATGTGGAGATTATCAGTTCCTAATATGATGCCTTTACATATCCTGCGTGAAAAGATATTGCTACTTCTTTTTTAAACAAATCATATTTTAACTTTGTATCGAGTTTGCTTCCCACCTTCACCCTTAGGTCTCTTGCCATCGCATCTATTTCTGTTGAATATTTGTGCTCTATTTTT
Organism: Tinamus guttatus; assembly: GCF_059628265.1. Taxonomy (NCBI): domain Eukaryota; kingdom Metazoa; phylum Chordata; class Aves; order Tinamiformes; family Tinamidae; genus Tinamus; species Tinamus guttatus. Next base: position 812,104 of record NW_028288603.1, on the reverse strand, counting down.
TTTCTCCCAGGAACCCATTACCTTGTTTTGTTGTTTTTTTAAATGCTGAATCTTACATTTTTATTTACAGACAATCTTGCTAATCCATCTTGATTAGCTTTATTCTTTCTCTTTTCCCACAAGTATTTACAGCCTCTCCAAATACCGTAACCTGAATTTTCATTTGCACTTTTCCAAATAATTAGTATATTCAGCAAATTATAAATTCCATATTCAGAGAACTAGCCCATACGCTTCACCAAAATCACTAAAGAGTGTGGAATTATACAAGCATTTTTGGGAAAAAAAAAGAGAGAGAGAGAGAGACATTGCTCATTTGTCAATTTATTAGAATATTAAAATTGTGTATTTTTCATTCACTTTTAGGTGAACTGCTCTTATTACACCAGAGAGTGCAAATATTCTCTGGCCTTTAACATTCCGTGTAATTTGACGGTAGCTAAAGAAAGGGTTGGGTTTTGTTTGAGGTAGCAAAAGCACAGATAAAAACATAGAAAGAATAGGTCAAAATCAGTTTTAAAACTCAGAATATACAAACTTGTAACCATTAATGAGCAATTTTAATTTGATGTATGATAGGCCCAACCGAAAGCCTCTGCTTGTTTTAGCAGTTCTTATTTATAGGAGCCATTTCATTCAAACCCGGGCAACACCTAAGGTAAGTAATGACTCTATGGAGAGCTGGGAGCTCACAGGATTGGGCTCTATGTGGGAGCAATAGCTTGTTTTGGCAGGTATTTTGGCCTACATTCCTACAGATACTTGAGGTATATTTTGCTCACAAAACACTGGTTAAACACACTGTGAATTTTTCTTAGGTCAGCATGGGATAACATTATAAGCTAAATCTACCAAATTAAACATCTGCCTTAAGCATACTATCTTATGTTTATCACACGTACAGCAAACCTGTGGGTCTGCATGCTGTGAGGTATTAGCAATATGGGCTCAAATGGCTGACTTTCATTTACATTAACTGGAATATCTTTTTTCCTTTTCCTATTTCCTATTTTCCTATATATCCTATTTGTTTCACAGATGTTGAGAGACATGAACAAAACTAATGAATATTTCTAGGCAAAATGCTTCTAAACAGTATACTTCCAAAGTGACAGAAATATTTAATTTTGTGAATGTATCTCATTTATGTTCAAAATAGAATATTTCAGTAGGAGAATTTACATGTTTCAGTCTTGCCTATCAACAGTGTTTAAAAAAAGAGTGGTATCTTTCAAATGCAGCATTTACAAGTCACCACTTGTCATTAAATGTAACTGTATGTTCAAGAGGTTTGTAATAATAGCCTTTAATTAAACTGGGGGCTGTTAGAGGGTTTCTGTTGCCCTTTGAAGTTCTTAATTATTAGTTGTATCCAGCCTTTTATGGCACACTTAAGGTTAAATTAAATAATTAAAATATACCTCCAAGAAAAATAACGAGACTTTACATGTTTTAATTAAATTTCTGATTTTCAAGGTTTTTGAAATAATAACATATGTTTGGATTTTCTTATGATGGCATACTAGAATGCTACATACATTAAACAAAAAATCGGTAGCTTTTTATGGGAATAATCGCTAAGCATGACGCATGTAAATGAGCTATTTTCTATGCATGGCTGGCAAAAGTGCTAATTAAATAGTTGGTATTCAAGGCTATGCTCGTTCATTGTTTAGTGACATACAAATCCAGCGATGTGTGCCAGCAGACATTTTAAGTTGAATGTTTTCTCCTCTACGCTCTTTGTCATGAAATGGTGGCACCATGATGAGAACACTAGTGTAAGCAAAACACTGAAATATGCTTTAATAATGTTTTAACCGTGTAGCGACACTAGTCTAGTTTTCTAATGAATTTTTAATTTCTTTCTTCTTATAAGGATGTTACGAGTTATCACTGATGCATATTAAATCATATACATGAGTCATTTTCTCACTAAATTTGCATAAAATGGCTAAATGCTAATGCACCAAATGGGGCTTACTATATATGGTACAGTAAATATGCCCTTGCAGGTTTTCTGCAATCAATCTCCTGTATTTCATTAGCAGCTAGATAAAGGTCTGTTGTGGAAAGAAAAAAAAAAAAGAAAAACCATTGTGTATACGCGGCAAAACTTACGATGCCTATGATAATTTCTACATGATGATTAGAACCTGGTCTAGAATGAGAATTTGCACGCGATTAAAAATAAGGATCCTTGACAAGTGCAGTTAAATGGTCTCTCTGAAAGCAGTCTAGTGCTGCTAATAACCACCAAGCAGTTCATTGAGACTTTTTGCATTTTGTATTAAATGCTGGGTTTAAAATACACATAGTCCATTATTCTAATTCTGCAGTGTTTTATTTATCTCTAACTCTCACTGCTGACTCTGGAGCCATGAAAATCTTGTCAGCTCCAAGCAATTTCTAAGTGTAAGTTAAAAATGCTATTTTTCTCTTGTTGTTACACACACTCACCTTCCACCCACTTCCCTTTCTGTATTCCTGCTAATAGAAATCATACATCACAAGCCATATGCATTTGAATTGCCACAATGATATCGTGGTCACAAATAAGAGTGGTATCATTAATGACAATATTATTAATACAAACAAAAATCTTGTACTTAATGAAGGAAACTTTGTTCTCCCTCTTTTTTCTTTTTTTTTAACATCTGGAACATTTTTGTACCTGGTGCAAAAAGGGCTATTTAAAAATAAATGTATGCTTTGCCCTACAGTTATTTTGAATTAGTCTTGATAAATAATTAAGTAATGCATAATATATTATTTAGATGCAATGGTCTTAAGAATTTGAGTGGTATTTCAACTACAATTATAGTAATTTATTTATCAGTGAAAAATTTACATAATCACACTTCAAAATCCAGTGGACTGGAGAGATATCAGAAAGACACCCAGGAATGTGTGTAATGACTTTGGGCATTAGAGTAACGTAATAATGTAGTGATGTGCAAGATATTATAATATCTAACATAGCTATATTTTGTGAATCATACTTTAATTATGAAACCAAAATATTATTTTCTCTTTATTTTTGAGAAGAAAACACAACTTTTAAACACAGAAGAGGATTCAAATATTTTATAGCAAATAAAATATTATTCCTATGACCATGGAAGTAAATTTAAAGAAAATTTGTAATAAAATCCTGGAGTCTCTGTTTTCAGTTATCAGAGGAAACATTGATTTTATTACCATAACATCATTAAAGGGTTACTTGATTTTGTTCAGCTATTTTAAATTTTCCTACTGGCCATGAATGGTAAAGGAAAACACAGGAAAGAACTAGAAGTTTTCAGTGTGGATAGAGTGGTGCTAGGAGTAGCTCATTCTTGTTAATCATGCTGTGGCTTTTCCCTTAGCACATGAAATGTTTCTGAAGCAAATATGGTAGGGCTCACCGTTATGAGGGAGGATAGCAAATTCATTTCATGAAAAAAAACACAAGCAACTACAGATCATAAGCTTTCAGGATGTAAACTTACACACACACGCGCGTGTACACACACACACACACCCCTATTTGCCTGCATATGCCAATTTTGTTCATATGTAAAATAAAATAGAATCTGTCATATGAATCTAATTTATGCCATTTGAGAATTATGTGCATTTAGAGGAAGATATAAAATTAATATTCATCTATTTCCACCAATATACTTATGCCTACTGGTAAAATATTGGTACCCCATAAAAACCCCGGTACTCAACTAAATAGTAACCTACATAATGTGTGCTTACATCAATTACAGCCATAGAAAATGAAGTTTTAATGGTCTGTTTTGAAGCAAATATTCAATACAGAAAAATCTATGAAAAAAATAGCTCTGGTTCCAATTCAATCCGTAGCACAATAAGGTGATTCTTTGCTATGAACTTATGGAGAATGCTAAGATGCTAAGACAATAATTAACAGTTTACGCCAAAAAGAAAAAAATAAAAAATTTATTTTCTGATATACCGTAACTGCTGCTGAGCTACACCAGTGAGGGGAAATTACTCCCATACATCCCATCCTTACTTTGCAAGTTTTCTGTTACTAACTTCAGCTTTCTCATACGGAGATATTGTGTCTTAGATTCCAATTACATTAAACTATTGTCATTATTTACATGGTAATGATATTATTTAATAACACCCCAAACTCTTGTTTCCTAAAGATAATATTCTACACTACTATGAGAGTGGAGCATTTTGCATGTTAATGCCCCTTTCAGAAACTTGACATTATTAACAGAATGCAACTTTTTTGAAAAGATGACTATAAAAAAAAAACTTTTAATTGACAGATATTTTATTTTGGAATTTAAATTATCCATACAGGTCCTTTAACAAGGGCCAAATGCCTGTGCTATTGGAGTTCAAAATTAGACTGACCAACCTTTGGCTCAAAGCACAGGACACTTATTTTTTCAAATGAAGCCTTCTTAGACTCTAAAGAAGGCAAAATACTGACCATTTTCCCATGGTCATTTATTTATGAAGTTTGTTTTGACCTAGATCCTACTTTCCATACACTGATGTGCACACTAGAGAAGCTAAAAGTAAAAGGTGGTTCCTTACCTAACTCTTTTGTACATTGCCATTTCCTTTAGTTCCTGTATCAGAGGCAGCTGGTGATCCTGCTCTCTCCCAAACCTTACTCACAATCCATGTGGTTCGCAGGACCATCAAAGCCACAGTAGTCTACAAAATGGTAAGCAAATGAAGACAACCTGGGTTCTCATCACACCGCACTTTAGCATAGATATGTAATGATCAGTGTTTAGGATGCCATCATCCTAACTTTCGAGCAACACACCTCTTTAAAAACAGCTCAAGTAATTGCAAAAGGTGGCTAAGAAAACACCTGGAGGGACAACCTTGAGCTCATCCTGAACTTGGTGCTGATTAATAATCACCATCTGGTGATTATTTCTATATTAAATACATATGTAATTACCTTTTGACCACATTTTACAAATACCTCTACTTAAGGGCATCCCAGCCACAAAAAAAAAAAAAAAAAAAAAAAAAAAAAAGACAGAGAAGGAGCCATAGAAAACAAAGCGAAAACTTTACAGAAGGGCTGGGTAGCAAAAAGTTATTTTCAAAACACTACGCCTTTCCATAACAAGCAGTGCAAGTGCCCACACTTGCGGGCAAAGTGTTCAAATCCACAAGACAGTTTAAAATAGAAGCCTAACCTCCCAGGGCAAAACCCGAGATGATGGCGACCAACTCAGGGAAGGGCCAACAGCCTTTCCACAGTACCACATCTTGCCACAAACTTGATTCAAACAAACAAACGAAAGCTCTCGTTATCACCCTATGGCAAAGCCCTCCCGCTGCGGTAAGGGCTGGGAGGCGACCGCGGCCGGCAGGTGCGCGGGGAGCTCCGAGGCCGCTCGCGCCGCACCGGGGCGGATTTGGCTCCACCTTAAAGAGCTAAAGAGTTAAGATGGTATCATTAGCTGCGCACAGCGTGATTTGCCCTAATCCTTCCTGGAACTTACAACAAGTTTAAATGTCCATGCATGATGTTATTAACTGGCATTAGCGAGGACTTAAGGCTCGGACATTTTTTTTCCTCTTTTTTACGACACTCTCCGGACAAGTTGCCACTACCGAGCCCGCGGATAGAGCCCAGGACACGGCGGGGCTGGGTGCAGCTCGCCTCGCCCCGCCCCCACCTGCGCGGCGTTGCGCGCGACCGTTAACGGCCGCTAACAGCCGCCGGGGCAGTGGCGAGGCCGCGGCGCGACGAGGCTCCGGCAGCCGCCCCTCCCGCCCCGCGCATGGCGATAGTGACACGATGACAAACCAGCGGCAATAATAACTCAATTACTCTGCAACGTGATATCGGCTGGGAGGGGCCGCTGCGCTCCCGTACGTGACTTGCACGAGGCGGCGGCACAAGTGGCTGCCTCTTGGTGTAGGGGAAGCACTAATTAATAATAATCACCAACAACAATTAATAGCTGTCATTAATAACGCAGGCTCGGGGGCGGCCCAGCAACCGGGGAAAGGAAACCAATGATTAATGGCAGCAGGAGCGCAAGTGGACAAGCAGGAGCGCGCAGGCCAAACGTGCGCGCGCCGCCGCCGCGCGTGAAGCTGTGGCGGGAAGCGGCTCGGCGGCAGCGGGCCGGGGCAGCCGGGCTCCCCGCGGCGGCGCAGGTCCCGCGGGGCCGGGCCGGGCCGGGCCGGGCCGGGCGCGGCGCAGCCCCGAGCGCCTCGGCGCCGTCAGGCCCCGCCGCGGCAGCCAGTCTCCCGGGAAACACCAATCAGCGCCCGGGCGCGGGTGGCGCGCGCCGCGGCGCGCGGGGACGGGAGGAGGAGCAGGGCCGAGGGGCGGGGCTCGGGCCGCGCCCGCCGCGCACCAACGGCCGCTCCCGGCGGCCCCCGCGGCGGCCGCCCGCCATGTCGGCGGGGCAGCGGGCTCGCTGCGCCGCGGAGCCGTCGGGAGCGGGGAGAGGCGCCGGCCGGGAGGCTCCGGCCCCTCGAGGGGACCCCCACGGCAGCGCCGCACGCGGCCCAGCGCAGGGGGGTTCTGCCTGTGGGGCCCGGGGCACCGCCGCCTCCTCCCCGGCCCGGCGTGCGCACCCGCTGTAAACAATAGCTTGGGGAAGGCGCCTGAGCCGTTCACCCCGACCATTCGAACCTTAATCATAGATTTTTCCAATTAGCGCTGTCAGATATGATGCAAGATCAAGACCCAAATTAAGGAAGACTGATGATAGTTGTCCCCTGTCCTTCAGATACAAGAGCAAATCACGCTGTCCTCAACAGAAACAGGAGTGGGCAACCATGAGCACCGGCCTTCTTTCAGTGGCAATTCTGGGGCACAACTGCAAGGTTTGTCTCATGAGTAGCTTAGCCCCAGTCACTGTAATCGGGGGAAATCGCATCTGTTGTAATGACACAGGAACACCCCGCTTTCCCTTTCCTTTCCTTTACTCTGTGTGTACATACAAATGTGCTGGACAACAGACTGGTGTGAGACCCAGTCCTGCTTCCGGTGAATCCAATAGCCGGTTCATCCCTATTTGACTTGTGGTCCTTGCAGGAAATGTTCGCTTTACATCACACATCACAAAGGTATACATAGGTAAAGAAGATGAGTGACGGCTCCAAGAAGAACAAAACAGCTTATTGTTGATGGGCAATTGCAGAGCCAAAAGGCCTCTTTTCTCCTTTCCCATTCATTCCCAGAAGCCCCATAAAAATGCACTAATTTTTATATCATGCATTTGCCATTTAGTTCGGAGATTTAATTGTCAAAGTCGGACGTTTTCTTCTAAATTAAAATAATTGAGGAGGTATGGCGTAATTAATGTGCTCACCCCAGGGTGTGCGATCTACGAAAGTGGTGCACGTTTTAAAAGTCTAAATGGACTTTTTCATCATGTCTCTGGGACTGCTGCTTCCCCCTCCCTTTTTGGAGTTGGTCAGCAGAAATGAGAAAGCAACTTTTCATTCGCACAGGAAAGGCCAGAGCAGCTCTCACAGACAGCACCCTCTTGAGCCCCTCATAAAATGAATATTTCACAACATCTATTTTAATTGAGGCAGAAATAATGAATTTATGCTATGTTAATGTGTATTAATGGCAACTTTAGGAAGGGGTAGATATGCTCATGAATATGCCCATTCATACAGCCAGCCCTTTCTGGGCGGGTAAATACAGTTTCCCTGCTGCCATGTTATGTACAATGCCCAGCTTTTGTTGCTGGCCGTGCAGCAGCCCCGCCAGCACCGGCGCTTGCGGAAGGTTGACAGAGTTCTGACTCTTGTCTCTACCTGGCATGAATGGCATGGAGATGTGCCCCTCTGTGTGTCATTCTGCTCTTAGAGCCTTGGGCCTGAGGGCCTCTAGTTGAAATTGTTGTTCTTAACCTGTAATTCACTGCATGAGGAAGTAAGAGAAATGCAACTTTCCGAGCACTAACTTTTCCCAAGCCATTCTGAGCGTACTCTCCGTCAGCTTTACACAATAGGATTGCGAATGTCAAACGCTACAGATAATGTTCCTGCTTAGAAATGTACTGGGTTGCAGGGCTGACACAGATGTATTATTCAGCAAAAGTGTAGTTACTCATTGTTTTGCGGTTTTATGCTAAGAACTGTGTGACATTTTATGAAACACTAACAAAATCGCAGTCAATTAGATTTAAAGCAGAGACTTTCCAATAAAACATATATAACTAACTCCTTGTAATGTCTTTGAACTGTTTCTTTTCCCCAGTCTGCATTGTGTACACTGCCAATTGATATATGAATGCTAAACAGAGGACTAAACTGAATAGCTCTTATAATGGAAACTACTATCAAGCAGAGAAAGAAAAAGTACAATAAAAACTCAGAGAACTGGAAACAATTCTTCTGGTATCTGGGTCTACACTGAGATGCACTGAAGGGCTTCTGCAGCACCTGGAAAAGCAGATTTCGCCAGTAGATTTTGTTTACCAACTTCAGCCTTATTTCCCCTGAATGTTCAAGGAAAAGCTTAGACTCAGCTCAGAAGCAGCAACCCATGTAACGTAGAGTACGCTTATTAATGCTTCAGCCTCCCAACTCAGAGGGTTGCAAGAGTTGCCAAACTCAAGCTTGTTTACACAGTATGTTTTCTTAATTACATAAGAAACAGTGGTATAACTTGAACTTCTCAGGCAATGATTAGCCAGCTCTGCACACTGAATTCAAGTTCCCATAAGTAAAATTAAAATGTTTATCTGCCTAAAATAACTTGTAAATGAACTCATTTTTCTCTGCTTCTTTTTTGTATTTTGTGCATTGTAGACCCTAGCAATGATATTAGTTCTAGTGTGGGAAAATATTATAATTGAGATCTGGTAAGTTATTTGCAGACTTCAAGTTTTTCTTTACACTGTGCTGACATTTAGTACAGCCCCGGTGAGGAAAACAATACTGCCATTCATGGCTCTAGACGTAGATTTCAATCGACTTAAGCGGGCACAATGAAACTTGGTCATTCACTGGTTACCCATATTGTGTTCTCAAATTTTCTCTCAGCAAAAGTATAATGACTCAGTATTGTATGGTTGCATAGACAAGGGCTCAGAACAAGAGACACTAGTTTTGTCTGACGGTGTGAGAAAGTCGTGAAGGGATCTTTTCTTCCAGATGGTGTTAAATTCAGCTGCCTTTTTAACATTGGCCTTGCACAGCAATCTGCTGCTCCCTTTTCACAAAGCAGCAGCCTGGGTTCCTGCTAGTTAACATGCATACTCACGCAACCTGCAACTTCACTCCAACTGTTTTACAATGCAGTGGTATGCTAAATAAACTTGATCTGGCTTCTCCCAGTGCTAAAACCAGCCTTCAAATAACTGCTCAACTGATATTTACCCTTATTTTAACGCCAAGCCGCACATATATGTATATACATTCAGACAGTTCTATGAAACGTTATAGATAAATAATTTTATACAGCATTATTTGTTATGTGAGTCCCTTAAAGCATAAGCTTGGAGGGCACGCAGGCACATCTCAGCATGCTCTCTTTTTGCAGGTTAGATGTGCAGGATAAAAGGGGGAAGGAATGGGACATTTCGCCTCGAAGTGGTGAAGGAGTAACAGTAATAATTGATAATGATAAAAAAATAACATCCAAATGCACTTTATTGATTGATCGTCAGGTAACATTAAAAGGGTACAAAACAATTTAATATGACAGTGGCTAACACACGGTTATAATACTGATATTTTCCTCGGGTGTTTTCCTTAACAAATTTACATAAAAGACCAAGACGCCAAGCAAAAGCTTAAGTAAATTCACCCATTGAATGCCTAAGTAAACAATAGGTTTCCCTCGAAAACAGCTTATTGCCTTAATTGAGGCGCTCCAAGAGAGAAAACCACGCACTTTGTAATGTAAATGTTAATTGTAGTAGACAATGGCCCTAGGTAAATAGCACCCCTGGACACGCCGTGAGTGAAAGGCGCTCGGGCGCGCCACAAAGGGGCCGCGCGCGCAAACAGGCCCTGCCGTGTGAATAAACAAGGGGCTTCTCGTCGGCCTCTACAGTAGTAAAACTTCGGCACGTGGACGGCAGCCAAAGTGGGAATTTATGTAAATACAGCCCGGCTGGAGCGCGGGCACCACGGAAGCGCCTCGGGCTGCAGAGGCCGGGTAATGTTTTGCGGCTACGCGAGGGCCGTGTTACTTAGGAGGGAAATTCTGTCTTTTAAACGAGGCAGGCGCTCGTGCTGCTTCTCGGTCCCGTTCGCTGTCCCTCTCCTCTCCCTGGTGTGAGGGGTGCCTGGCGTGAGAGCAGCTGCGGCCGCTGCACCCCTGAGAGGACTTTCTGCCCGCCTCCCAATTAAAAGAAAAAAATAATCGGAAAACGTGGAAAAGAGCCGGTGCGGGGGCAGCCTGTTTACTGAGCGCGGCAGCCGGTCGCCCTCCTGCCCGAGCTGCTCGCGGAGCGGCGCGGAGCGGAGCGGGGCAGCCGGGGCGGCCGCGCGAGCGCCCGGCTCGCGGCGGGAGCGCGCAGATGGCGCGGCCTGGGAGATGCCTCCACTCGGGGAGGCGCCGGAGCGGGGCCGGCGCGCAGCGCTCGCTCTTGTTGTCCTGCCGCAGCCCCCAGCAGCGCTGTCTGTCACGGGCCGCCGGGGCCCGGCGCTGCCACTTGCCCCGAGCGTGGGAATGGGAGCGCCCAGCCGTTCACATCTCCTGCGCGCCCGTTAACGGAATCAATTAGGCAGGACAGAGCCGGCGCTCCCCGCCCCCTCCCCGGTTTTGTCAGGTCTATATACGTCCTAATTATTTCGGTTTGGGATGCCAGCGCTGTTTCCCGGATAGATCTGATCATCCTTAAACAAAAAGAGAGGAGGCGCACACGTGGGTTTGGGAGTAAATGTCACTTTCATTTCCAATGCTAGGCGCAGAGTAAGACACAGAACATTTTTTAACACTTTGACAAGGGGGGAGGCGATCTCGTCTCCATCATGTCTTTCTGCTTCAGTAGCTTCCTCAAGGAAACCCTCTTGGAACAGAGAAGCATCTGTGCTCGCGTTTTGAATAGAAGAATAAAAATCAGCCATCACTTTTCTCATCTTTGTGCAGCTCCACCGAGTTCTCAGCACATATAAATTATTAAGCTTGCCTACACCTCGGTGTAAACTTTTTTTTTTTGAAAGCCTGGCTTCATATTATTTGAAATAACCCCCCAATTCTTTGTCTAAGATGCACGCAGATTTTTTTTTCAGTTCAATCCACACTGCATCATCGTCACCACACCACCATCATCTTCATCAACATCACTACTGCCTTTATTTTTAAGGCCATTTCAATGCAATGAACCATTCTGCGAAATGAAGCTCAGCATTTTTCAAAGCAGCTCGCTAAAAAACAAAATCGCCTCAGCCCAGTTAGCAATGACCTGGTCTGGGTTTCTCTTTATTTGTTTATTTAACAGCAGTAGTTGCACACGCATTGTTTACCATCAACACCATCTCCTCCTCGCAGCATTTAGCTACCAAATTAACTATGGCATCTGCCAACTCCGCGTTTTGGAATAAGAACGCCATTTAATTTCCTGCACTCCCACCTTTAGCTGTAAAAACGTTAGATTCAATAAGCATTCCTGACCTTTCTTGGCTTTTACTGTCTCTCGCAGTGGTCTTTCATTTTCACACGCTGCACGATGATCTTGAAGGAGTTTTTACTTTCGGTTATCTAGCTTTATGAAGACCAAAACACTCATACAGCTAGATAACCAAAGATAACAACTCGCTTCCCTCAAAGCTTTTATTATTATTATTATTATTTTCCTTGCTAGAATCCAGATTCTTTCTGACAAACAGGCGTGTTGCTTCCTCCAAGAGTACTAGTGCTGCTTTAAAATATTCATCCTTTTATGCAATTGTGACCTGGTTTGTGTGTGTATATGGCTGTGCAGCTAATAACATCCAAAAGGGAGCTGTTGCCTTCAAAGTTTATTCCGAACTTTTTCTCCTTCAGCCAGTAATTTCCGGCAGCGAGAGCCAACAATTCATCTGTTAATATCAGAAAACAAAACCAGCTATTAAGGTGCACCAAGCTGTGTTAAGACCGAGCAGCATCCATCCCTTCACAGGCCTCTATTTGCATTGTAAATTGCTTCGTTCTCACGAAAGACTCTTTAGCCTCTATAAAGACGTAAAGCCATCGGCAATTTCCAGCGCGGTGCAAGGAAGCAAAAAAAAAAAAAAAAAATCCCATTTCAGCCGAAAGTGACAGGATGATTCGAGGATCCAGCTCCCGATCGCTTTAGATTATGCACGGCATAGAGCTTTTTTACCAAATGGTGGCAGCTTGATTGCAAATATCTCGCGCGTGTGTGTGTTTTGGGGGGGAAGATCCTCGATTTCTCAGGGCTCCTAGAGCTGGGGAGAAGAAGAAGACGCGGTCTCGCTGGCTTGCTGCTGCCCCCGGTCTGAAAGAAGGAGAAAAGGGCCATCATTGGAGGGCTTTCAGTGCCAAAATGCGGACCAGCCCGTCGAGGTCAGAGGTCCTGGACCGCGGCGCAGCAAGGTAATGATGATGTCATGAGAAACCGCAAGCGCCCCGCTATTGATATGCATGAGCAGCAGCGAGACGCGGCCGCGCCGGGCCGGGCCGGGCCGAGCCGGGCCGCGCCGCGCCGGCCGCCTCCATCCGCTGGCGCGCGGGCGCCGCGGCCGCGTCCTCCCGCCGCCCGGTTACCTTCCTGCGCGCCGGCGGAGGCAGCCGCTCCCGCCCGCCGCGCTGCCCGCGGAGCCGCCGCCCGGCTCCTGCCTCGCGCGGGGCCTGCCGCCCGCGCCGGCGGCCGCGGCACGCAGTGAGTCGATGTGTAATTACAGTGACAATTTGCGCTGCTCGGGGCTCTTTTAATGGCTTCGCAGCTCAGGCGTGTTTTGTATCTCTAGTGCTTTGCAGGTATTTACACCAGGGCGAGCGTGCAACGCGTTTCCCTCGCTCTGGGTAGCGGCAGTGCTGCGCGCAGCAGCTCCAGCTCGGCTCCAGTGGGTTTTACAGCATCTACCCTCGTCTTCTCCCCATCTTCTCCCTCCCAATGTGTGTCTGTGTGTGCGTGTATGTGTGTGTGCACGCTAGAATGCAACACAGGTGAACACTGCAGCATGCTCATCTAAGGCTACCTGTCATTCGGCGAAATGCCTTAATAAAATGCTGATTTACTGTTTATTTTTATTAACCTCGCAGTGCTGCCGAGAAAAACTGCATGCGCACATTACTCGGGGAACGGAGGAAGGCAAGTCCTCCTAAACTGCCAGCATGCGCTATGGGCAGTTTTAGGGTTTAAGCCTCTCAGGTCCCCTCCCCCACCCCCCAAAAAAGAAAATACTTTGAATTATTTAACAGTATAATTTGTATAGAATTTTTCTAAGTCTAAAGTGCAAACACTAAAGGTCTCTCGAGTATATGTGATGCAATGAATCTCCTGACTGAGATATACAATATTTACTGTTGATATTAATAAACGCACTCCAACTGCTTCAATATGCTATGGCTGCTAGAAGACACACATTGAAAGATTCAGCACAGACCCGGAATATGGACTGCTCTGCACTTCTGAGGGAATTATGACTTGCAATTCATGCTGCTACTGTTCTTTAAGGTATAACATAAAACAAAACAGACTGTGCTTTATGTTCCCATGCAGTTACAGGGAGCACATCACCCTGCATCTATTTAAATAGATCTGTTTGTAAATTAACCTATGTTTACATATTTTGCTATTTCAGGGGGAAAATACTTAAATGCATGGAGTTATATGAAGCTGTTGATCCTTTAGGATGGCTAGATGCCTGCTTGTATATTGCAGCATATGTATACTTAAATGTACATAGAGGAACCATATATACACATGTAGGTCTATGTGCATGACTGAGTGTGTATGTATTTGTGTGCACCTAGGTATATATACGTAGGTGGTTACACTGCAAAATTGTAACTAAATAAACCATTCCATTTTTTTTCCTCATAGATTAATATTCCAAAAGCCTCAAAATGGGAAGGCAGTATCATTTGTCAGACAGGGCCCAGAGTTAATACAGCCACCAAGAAGTAACACATATACATTACTAAAGTGCCAAGCCTAAACTCAGTAGTGGTACTGCTAATAAGGCCATTCATTTGTGCTTTCAAATTTTCAGCCTCTGAAACGGAGCACAATTTTTTTATTTTATTTTAGTACTTTTTAGTATTTTTTATTTTATTTTAGTATCAGCGGCTTGATAGAGGGAAACACTGCAATTTGCCACCCATGCTCTGTGTATAGAAGTGGTATATGCTAATTGTGCCAACACTCTTTGCAGATTACACCTAGCCTGGCATAAACTGGTTAGATTTCTTACAATGCTGTGTTATTAGCTGCTGTGCTTCCTCATTACCTCTCAGGCCACTCAGACACAACAGGGAGGGCTGACTGGGATGTCTGATATATCTAAAGGCACATGATCATGCTGATATTATGTAAAATTCTAATGAGCTTTCCCGAATTGGCAGATAGACAGAAAGATGCTTTTCTTGCGATAGCTAGAGGCATCAGTATTAGTGATCAGGCATGTGTTACATATAACAGGTTTGCGAGCTTATGCATTAAATTCTTTCAGTCAGAGGCATGAAAATTCACGTTCTCCTTGTATACATGTGTGTGTACATCTATGGTTACACAGATACACACATATATTATGCATATTAACATGGACACATATGTACACATTAATACATGCATGTAAAACATGTCGCAATGTCACAGGGCTTTCAGTTAAATGCAAGGCATTTCTTTGTAAATCATTTTGTTTCAAAGATGCAAAATATACCTTTAAAAGATCAGGTTCTGCTTCAAGGCCACCTCACTCACGCACTGACTTAAGAGGTAACTGCAATACACCTGCCACGTTTTGGACATTAATCACTGGAGCCTCACTAAGCCAAAATAGGCAACATGACAATTATAACGTAGCTGTTCATTAGCCATATTAGCAATTAATGTTTCTACCTCTCAGTCATCTAGCAAGGCCTCAAAATCTATCGGTGTCCAGTAAGACTGCACAAAAAACATTTGCCTAGGCTGAATAGTACAAAAAAAAAAAAAAAGTGTACAGATTTGTTAATATACATTTCCAGAACGCAGGGTGGTCTAGTGTGTGAAAATTTAGAACAATGTGTAATTCTGAAATTATCATCAGAAACCTAATCCAAAATGTCAGAACTAACTGCTAATACTACACACACACTGCCCTACCCCGAGTTTACATAATTGTATAAAACTTAAGTATTCCAAAATCACTTTACAAATGATCTGTATATTGTTGGAGACCGAATGCAAACATATACTGTTTCTCCCTACCTCCCTTATAAATTCCCATTAATGGCCTGCAGATTAGTATGCGATTGCCATGCTTGTTTTCTAATCTTTTTATAGGTCTCCAGATGGCCGTGACGTAAAGAAGAAACATCCTGCGTGAATTTCTTAGGAATAAACAGTCTCTATATGCTTTAAAGAGAAATGCTTATGAATCTCTAATTATTGCAATCAGAGCCTTGCTCTAATGCCCGTACCCCCACCTTCTGTATGGAGTACACAGAGGAACCCTACTTAAACTGCTCTGAACTACGTAAGGAGGGAAAAACGTTCCAGGACTCCTCTTTCCATACTAATTAGTATATAATTCACATAAATATAAACCAGAGCATGCGAGTACAACCCAGGCCAGCATTTCCTGCATGATATCCCTTTCCTTTCAGCCAGGTAAGGCACTTGACTGGCTTGCCTCTTAATGAAGGTTTTATCCTTTCTTTTGTGACCATGATTTCATTTTACAGGCAAGTGCAGACTGCATTTCTGTAATGTTGAGCACATAGTATGCAGAGAGGGAATCTAATACAAATCCGAATTACAAAATAAGAAAAGGCAGTCTATCAAGAATTCAAATTCTTGAAAAAATATAAAAGAACCCCGAACGCTCAGTAATTATACATAGAAACACTGCGTGCTGCTAAAGAACACATATTCCTTTTTTTTGCAATATATTCTCTATTGTCTGACTTTGATTGAAAGAAAAATAAAATTTACCGTTTCTTGTCATGACTGTCTCTTTCTGTGGCCTTTCTGCGTTGTCTAAATCTGAAAAATACCCACAAAAAAGCAAAGGATCATAATTTAAACACTTTCAGCGTTGATTCTCATTCATGAAATGTATGTGAATAGACAAGCATATGTGTGTTCAGAAGGCGCAGTATATATCAACATTTGAGAATATTAAACAAATGACCAAAACGCTTGGCTCTCTATTAAACAGGGAAATAACTAGCCACATTTCCTGCAGATGATCTAATGTGACACAAAACAGATATGACTAATGTACTCCGGTATCTGCAGGGTTAAATGTAGTAATTAATATTTACAGGAAATAATAAGAACGATAGAAAACTAGTTCCAAAATTATTTGTTGGGGGAGCTATGCTAAAGAAGATTAATATTTGGGGCTGCTGAGCAGAGGCGGTGAAAACTACAGAGGCAGCTGCAATATTTGCATACTACAAGCTGCCAGTTACTTAATAAAGGATGGAGGCTCCACCTAGCCTCCAGTTCCAAACATGCAAAACACATTAAGCCAGTATTTCCCCGCTACAATTTCCAGGTCTTTCAGGTCACTGCTGTCCTGAAATCAAGATCATGAGGAAGGCAGGCTCTGTATTTACAGAACTAATATCGTATAAATAGTTGGCCATGTAAATAAATATAACTTAATCTACTCACTTTCATTGCATCATATCGATTACATCAGCCTTAGTTTAATAGCAGATTATTTCCCACAAAGCAATAACGGTTTTTTTTTTTTTTTTAAGATAAGCAACGTCGTCTCCTTCAAGACTGTGGGAGTGGAGCAGAGTTTTTCCCTCGTGCAGAGGGATGCTGCTCGCCTGGCCGGTGGGCGGTGGGGGACTAAAACAGAACCCCTCTTGCATAAGTCTCTCGCCTGCCCGGACACCCGCCGCCTGCCGCCCGCGCCGGGCCGGGCCGCGGCAGCTGCCGGGGCGCAGCGGGAGCCCCAGCGCAGCGCGGTGCCCTGCGCGGCCGCGGAGCGCGGCACGGGAACGAGACGGGGCCAGACGCGCCACAGCTGCCCCGCCGGCCCCGCCGAGCGCCGTAATTACAGCAGCATCAAACATTGATGACCCCCGCGCAAAGGGACGAGCACCGCGGCCAGCCTGCGCTGTGGACTGCCCAGGAAGTGATGGCTGCTGCCTCCAAGTGACCCACAAGCACGAAGGCAGCTGCGTTCGGTAACTACGGCGACCTGGCTCTAACACGTTGCTCTTTTTTTCTCAAAAAAACCCAACAACAACAACAAAAAAACCCCCACACCTCTGAAATGTGGAATGAGCAGGAGGTAGCTCCCAAATGTCCATTTTAGGCATTATTATGGACTGGCCCTGTGTCGATACCGCCTCGGAGGATGCCCTGGCATCGCTCGGAAGCTGCCTGCCAGCGCGCGCGGAAGCTACTTGTGCGCCGCCAAACTGCTCGATAATTAGCAGCTCTCGCCCCCAACCAGGCGCAAGACCAACAGGTTCAGCCTGAGCCGCACAAAATCAGTTAACTCCTCAGATTCTGGCTTTTAATGGAATGTCGCTCGCGGGCTCCGGTAGAAGGCGCGAGAGCCCCGCCGAGACAACCTGTTCTGCGGGCCCCGCGCTGAGCTCCCCGCGCCGGGCCGCGGGCAGCAGCCTCTGGGCACCCCCGCGATACTTACATTGCTGCTGCTCCTGGGGGAGAGGCTCACCCCAGAGCCAGGCGGCGAGAGGAGTCTCCGGTGCAAAACAAAGATCCCACGGGCGAGCCCCTAGCGCGCGGAGAGCGGCTCTTCCGGGCGCCAGAAATTCGCAGCTCTATTTGAAAGTGCCGCTTAGTTCCACGGTGTAATTCTTGCACGCTTAGTTCTGAAGGATTGCAAGCTTCCATCCAGGAAAGAAAAGAAAAAAAAGAAAGAAAGAGAAGGGGAAAAAAAAGGGGGAAAGAAATGCAAAAAGTGTTTTTTTTTTCTTTTTTTTTTTCCATATTGCTTCCTAAGCCCCAGAGTAGAAAGTGAAGTGTTGTATGTGAGGCTCTGCAAGTTTTTTGGGGGGGTTGGCCAAGGTCTAGTCCAGCCCTCTCTGCTGAGGAGGACGTGCTCTGAAATTCAACCAATTTCCCCAACGCTTTTGTTGCTGATGAACTGAAGCCCTATTGTTCATCCATTGCCACGGTCTTTTTCAGTTCCTACTATACGTTATGCGTTGCCAGAGATAATGAATTTGCACCAAAACCTCTCATAGTCCCATTCTGACAGACGGAACAAATTAGAAATGTCTAATCTAAAGAAGAGCAATGGCTACATTTTCCTAGAGAAGAAGGAGCGCGTACTTTTTTTTTCCCCTTAACTTAAAAAATGCACGAAAGGTCGCGTTCTCTAAGGTATTTTTTTCCAGCTAACTTCTGAAGAGCAGTTTCTTCCGAGTCCTGTTTTGGGGAGACACTGCCATTTTGTGTAACTTTTGTCAAAATCGGTCAAGTAGCCAACAGCAGCAGTGATAACAAGGCTAACAAAAAGCGTCTCTTCCAATTTCTGTTATCATGCAAACTTGTAGCGTGACCTCTCGCCAACACAGCGATGGCTGGAAGGAGGCTTTCGAAAAGCTTTGCCGTTCCCTCCCTCCCCCCCTTTTTCCCCCGCACTCATTCAAGGCTCCAGGTCGGAAGGCAGTGGCACAGACCCAACGGGAACCGGGCAGCGCCTTTCAGGGCGCGCCAGGCGGGCGCGGGCGCGGATCGCGGTGCGGCGGGAGAAGTTTGGGTGTGTGTCTGAGCGCGGGAGGCGCGCGGGGAGCGAGGCAGGAGGAGGAGGAGGGAAGGGAGGGGAGAAGGAGGAAGAGGAAGGAGGTGCCCAGCAAGGTAGGGGGCGGCCGGCTCGGCGGGGGCGCCACGGCGCGGAGCGGGCGCGCGGGGAGGCGCCGGGGCGGGCGAGCAGGTGCGAGGAGCGCGGCGCCTCTGTGCTCACACGCGTGTGCACACGCACACACACGCACACGGACACACACCAGCTCCGCAGGCGAGTGAGGAGGCGCCGCGTGGCCTTGGGGCGCCCGGCCGCCCCGTCCCGCAGCACCGGGGGTGTCTCCGGCACCACGCGCACAAAGGGCGCTCCAACGGAATAAAATAGTATTGGCCGAAAAGCCTAACGCGACTCAGGCCAAGAGGCGCTTTCGCGGCGCTATCGGGAGGACCTGTCCTCTGCGGCGGGGCTTAACCGTCAACACCACGCGGCCCCGCTTCCCTGCGTGGCCGCTCACGCTGGGGCGCTGGTTTGGCTGGGCAGGAGCCCGGGGGTTGCGACGTGAGCTCCGTGCCAAGACCTGAAGAGACGTTCAGGAACATAACGTAGTAGAAGGGCAGAAAAATATGTACTGCCACGGGACGAACAGACGCTTACACCCCAATGAAGAACACTCTCCGTTTTCAAAGCAACGCTCGAATTTACAGTCCGGCCGCTGGAAATACTCCCGCCGCTAAAAGTTCTCCAAGCACCAGCGCAAGCCGAGGGGTTTCTACAGACAGAAAGCGTATCGGCAAAGAGCAGACACCTTAGAAACACGCTCACATCTGTCCTCTTCTACCTCCGTATCGGTGACAAAGGCAGTTTCCCCCAGTCACATATCCGAGTATCCTTTAATACCCCCTCTCCCCTCAGACGGCAGAGACTAGCGTAAAGGCAGCGGAGAGGCTTTGACTTGCAGATCAGGGCGCCGGGGAGCGGGAGGCTGCGGTTCTGAGGCTTGCGACTACAGCCTAGCGACCCATCTCTTTTCTGCCTCTGCTCGCTCCACCCGCGCTGCTACCAGAGCAGTCCTCACTCCAAAGCCCTGCCACCAACCATATCCACACACTGCAGCTCCCAAACGCCGTCGCATGGGCCGTTTGAAGCGAGGATTTACCCGCGCTCGCTCAACACACGCGCGCCACGCAACACTAGGCGGGAGGGGGGACAGATTTCTTTTAATGCAAAGCTCGATGCTTTCCATTTCCCGCCCCGCACCCGAGGCAGAAGAGCAGCAAATAAGGTCCCGCTAGGACGAAAACGAAGAGGAGGGCGGGCGCGCGCGGGGCGCTTTGTTTTGCGGCGCAGGGGCGGGCCGCTCGGCTCGGTCAGCGTTGCGGTTACGGGGCCGCCGCCCCGCGCCCGCCCCGGCGCCGCCAGCCCAGCCCGGCCGGGCCGCGCCGCGCGCCGCGCTCCGTCCGCGGCGGGGTCACGGCGCTGACGTCAGCGCGGGGCTCGCTGCGCGCCGGCCGCGCGCACACACGGCCGGGAAATTAGCGCGGGGCAAAAATAGATGCAAATCCCGCCGCGCCGAGAAGCGATGGCAGGTTCGGCCGTAATTAATTAACAAACCCAACCCGGCCTCCCCGGCATGCACCCCCCCCCGCATCCACAACAACAACGACAGAGCCCCGCAAAGACAAATCGGCGCGGGCGGCAGCACCGGAGGGCTCCGCGCGCTTAACGCCGCTCGGCCCTGCGCCATTCTCCTCCGCTCCTCCTGCTGCGGCTCCTGTTGGCTCCAGCGCGCATTATTTTTAATACTGATGCATATGTAAAGGTACATTTGCATTTTTTAAAATTTACTAAAAGTTACAGGCTATCGCTTTCTTAGATCTCCCCTTCCTTTCTTAAAAACAAACAAAAAAAATCCCTCCTCCCTGCTCCCCCCCCGGCGCTTTTTGGCAAGACTCTGTTGTGTATGTGTTTTTGCATACTGTGTCCTCCATGCTTCTGTTTTTATAAGGCTACAAAATCTGCACAGATAATACAAGCCACACTGTACAACCTGCTTATTGCTCTTGGGAGGAGAGTCGCGGGTCGCTGCCATGGCCAGGGCCGATACCAATAGCTCGAATCGGGAAGTTAAACTGCCTAATTAACTTCATATTAGAAAAAATACCGTTTCAAGAGATCGAACACTATAGATAATGCTAACGGGGACTGCTTCAAAGTATTTGTAATATTTCACTGCAGAATTACGACATGTATATGCATCAAGATCTTTCCTGAGATTAGGATTTTTTCTTTTTTAATATTCTCTTAAAACGTACAGAGGCAGGTATGAGGAGCTTTCTCCCAGGAAGACATCTTGTACGTCCTGCCTCAAGTGCTACATTAGTAAATAAATCGCAGTTCATTTCAGCATGTGTAGCTCCAAACTGCCTACCTACATCTTTAGCAGGAAAAACAAAAGCATTTTTAGATATTATTTTAGAACATTCTCAGTATCGTTACATGATCTTTATCTGAAAGGCCTTGAATTACATTAAGAACATCAGCTCACTTTCGATTCACCTTAACGAGAAAATTCTCCAAAAAAAAAAAAAAAAAAAAAAAAAAGCGCGCTCGAAATTGATTAAAAGCAGGAGATTATCCTCTTTTTATAGTCCAGAAGCATGACGCTTTTAACCGAGTAATGCAACACCCTAAGAACGATGCCCGCCCGTTCCCTTTTTTTTTTTTTTTGGTCTAAGTACATGCATAGATAATTAGTTACAGCATGAATGACTTACCTGCAGGAACGTATAGGGCAAAAGTTCGCCCTCCCCAAAGGCTATCAGGCATTTTTTTTTTCCAAAAAAGAGCAAAATGCCCGGTCTGTATTATTCAGTACCTATTTCACGACACATATACTTTAATTCTTTGGCTTTCCTTACGGTATTTCCAGTACTACGTATAGCTCTAGTTTCACAAGCCCTACGCTACAGTGCTCATATGACATGTCACCCAATAAAAAGCGGTCAGATGGCTACATGTAAAACATTAAAAGAAAAAAAAAGACAAAAAAAACGGAAACAGACAGTATCGCCCACTAGGTTATTTCTTACCTTACCCTATATGGCAACAATTCATTAGGAAAGCACATTTTCGACACGTTTTTATGGCTAGCAGCCGGGCTAGAGAACGGAGCGCCGCTGCCCATTACGGAGCAGGGTCGGGGACTCGAGCACGGGAGCCCTTTCTCTCCCCCGCTTTGATTAGCGCGCGTGAAGCGCGCTCCCCTACAGATTATGCAGGTAGCGGGGAGTGCGCGCGGCTGCCGGGCCCGCTCCCGCCCGCCGCCGCCGCGCCGCTTACCGCACCGGCACCGCACCGGGGGCTCAGGCAGCCCCCGGCCCGCGCTCCCATAGGGCGGCCGGTGCCGCGAATCAGGGCGGCGTTTGCGCGGCCCGCGCGGAGCCGGCGGCGGCCCCTCCCCCGGGCCGCGCGCGGCGCGTCCCGCCGCCGCCGCCGCAGGGGCCCCGCGCCCGCCGCGCGGCCTGCTCGGGCACGGGGCTCTCCAACGGAACCGCGGGGACCACGCCAGGCGGGACAAACATAACCGCGCTAATAATGCTCGGGTTTTGTTCCACCGGCAAAGCCGGGCGCACCGCAGAAGGGTCTGGAGCACAAATCAATTAACGCGTGAGATGGGTGCCCTCCCTCGTCTGTTTGCGGGGAGCTTATTGCCTCGAACGCCCCAAACGCGGTGTTCGCCTACATCGAACCTAGTCTGAACATCTCCCACTCGGACTTTTCCCTCTCCCACCCTCACCGTCTGTCTTCTAGCCCACCCGTTAATAATGAGCTGTGCACCGGCGGGCTAGCCACGTGAACATACATGTTTTGGCATTACTAGCGGGTTATTTTGGAAGAGGGGAGATGCAGGTACACAGGAATGCTATTTTTTTCCCGCAAGACTGAAATCCTTGCACGAAAATATGCAGAATGACAACCAGGTAATTTTAGGTTAAATAACTGATTTTTAAGCTGATTATAGTGACTTTTGTCTTCACCAAAAAAAAAAAAAAAAAACATAAATTGGGCGTCCTTACACAAAAGCTTCCAGTGTGAATACACCTTACCGTATACCTCCTTAATAATAATAACGGACCCCAAATGATACTCATCTCTCCGATTACTTAAGCTTCTCGCGATTAGAGGTAGAAAGGTAGGAACCAAGAGGAGCGGCCGAAGAATAGAGGGGACAATTCTAAATATTCGTAAATTTCATCCACACCTCAACTTACTGCGAGGGGTAACGTGCAGCAAGGGTTTTTTTTTGTCGGGTGCGTTTTAGCAAGCCTTCCAAGCGTTAGCTCCAGCATCAGTCTCAAAGCAGCCAATGTAGTTGAATTTCCGTACACGAGAGGTTTACGGCTTTAGCGCTGACAGGATGAAAATTAGCCCGATTTTCCCAGTGTCTTTCCAACTGTTCCATTTTGGCCATCAGTTTATACCTTGCCACTAAATAGCTCAAGTTGAGGTTTGAAATGAACCAGCACGTCCCTGCTTTCCTTAACTGCTTCTCGGAGGGAAGTGACCCTGTTTTGTTTCGCTCGGGCCTCCCCCGCTTCCTCCCTTCCTCCCTCGCTTTCCTTCCTCTTCCCATTTGACGCGAGCTGGGCTCGGGGAGCCCGCCCGATCAGCCGGGAAGGGGAGGCCGGCACGGGCGCTGGGACGGGGCAGGGGAGCCGGGCGGGCCGGTGCCGCCGCCCGCTGCCGCCGCCCTGGCGGCCCCGTCCGCGCCGCTCGCCCGGGCCGGGCCGGGGCGGCGCTGCCGCTGCGGCCGGCAGGGGGACAGCGACACCTGCCGATTGCCCGCGCTGAGCGCGGCGGGGCAGGCGGCACCGCCGGCATCGCCCCCTGCTCCATGCTAGGATGGAAACCCCGCTCGCGTTAGGAGCGCCTGCCTGCAGCAAGTGGCAGTGTAAAGCCGGCAGGAACAGGGGGAGCAGGAGAGAGGCACTAATAGCCTGAGCGCTGGGCGATTTTCGGATTCGTCCCCGCAGAGCGGCCGCCTTTCTTATTTATTTTCTACTTATGCTGTGCAGAAATAAGTCGTGCTTGTAAACAGTTCCTAGTTTTCCGCACGTGGCACCTGAACGGCATCCTCTCTTCTTCTTTTTAATAAAAATCGTTAAAAGGAAAGGGTCAGATTAACTTTGCCAAAAGGCAGTTTAAGCAAGCCCGAGTAGCGGTGAAGGGGCACTAATCGCGTTAGGCTGCTCGGGAAAACACCCACCCGACAAGCTGGAGGTTACGTTTGATTGGATTAAACGCCACTTTTTTTTTTTTTTTTTTTTTTTTTTTTTTTTTTTTTTTCTTTTTTCTCTGCTGATGTTGTTAATTTGGGGAGTTCGTTATGCCGCCCGCGCAAGGCCGGGTTGCTTCGATAATTGATTTCCAATATACCCTTCCAGGAATTTTCGTGGTGGTTCCCGCCGGGCTCCTTTGGGAGGAGGATAACGCGGCGGTTCCCAAGGACGTTTCCGCATCTGCAGGACGGCGTTTCCCACAGCGCACGGGCGCTTCGTGCCTGGAAAGCGTGGGCCACAGGGCAGTTACATAGGGATTTTTACAATTAGCATGGCTGCTATCTGCCGTTGCAACGGAATATACAACAACGTTTCAGAAATTTTAACTTTCGTGTTGTGCATATGCAAGCGCAAGGCCTCAAAGTGGCCCTTCCATGGCCTTTTTGAAGTGTGGGTTAAGGCATATAAACAAAACGTGGCTAAATTGT
Source organism: Tinamus guttatus (assembly GCF_059628265.1). NCBI lineage: Eukaryota > Metazoa > Chordata > Aves > Tinamiformes > Tinamidae > Tinamus > Tinamus guttatus. Next base: position 787,518 of record NW_028288603.1, on the reverse strand, counting down.
TCTCCACTTTTTACGACCAGGAACAATGTGCTCGCCCCGAATAGAGTAACAAGACTGAGGTTTCCTCCTTAGAAAAACTGCACCTATTCACCGCAACCGCTATCACACTTGAAAAACCGTCCCACTTAGAGAGGCGAAAAAAAAAAAAAAGTGAATTAAAATAAAGGAAAAGCGAGCGGTACCGCCAGGTAGTGAGGAGGTCTCCGAGCGCGGCTCGATCCCGCCCCACCCGCGGGCGCGGCTGAGACGCGCTGCTCACGTCTGCTGCCTTCCTTCCTACGGCGGGTTTTGTTCTTTTGTTTTAGCGACGCCGCGGAGCGCGCGTGACCCTTTCGACGCCACGGCCACAGTAACTGATTCCCCGGCCACGGGGAATCTGTCCCGGCCACGCCGCCGTGTCCCCGCCGGCCTGGCGCTTCACCCCCGCCCCGTCCCTCCCCCGGCGCAGCACGGACGCCCAGACGGACACAGGGTCGGGCTCCAACGGCGGGGCAGACTCCCCGAATGGCTCGCAGCCCGTTCACCAAAATGTTGCCGTTTTGAGCAGACCCCTGCTCACTGCCTATCTGGCAAAAAGTTTCGGCCATCTCCTGCTGTATTTCTTTCTCATGTCTGGTAACACAGGCGCTACTTATTTAACAAAACGCCCCAGGGTACCAGTCAGTCCAAGCACACAAAATCCTTACAGCCTCTTGCCTCGCCATCCCCGCTCCTTTCTACTCTGTTTTATTTCCGAGCTTTTCCGCAGCAATGAACGGCCCAAGAAACCGACCGGCTCCCGAGCAGCACACCCACCATCCACGCGTGAAGCAGGAGACGCCAAATAGTCGCGTGCAGGCACCAGGCCGACGTGCGGCTGGCACTCCCAAGGCAGCCGCATCCTGCGGAAACGCCGGGAACGACCGGCGCAGGAACCCCGGCTGCAGCCTTACAGGGCAGGAGGAAGGGGAGGCCGCCGCACCTCGACCTACCTTTGCAGGATGCGAGCCCTCCTCCTCTACACACCCCCAGATTAAACCCAGCGAGAGCAGCAATAAATGCATCGATGGACTTTAAAACACGCCTATTGATTTTCGAGGCCTTCTGAGGCTGACCTGTCTTGAGAGGGTAACTAAGCAGCGCCTTTATTTCCTCCACCTGTCCCCCACGAGGGCTCCTGCGTCTCCCGGCGAGTGAAGAGTCAGTCCCGGGAAAGGCAGCAGCCGGCCCCAGCGCGCACACGCCGCAATCAGCAGAAGGAGCCCTCCCACCTCGCAGGAGCTAGCCAGGAGCCCTTGCTTATTTGGGTTATTTGCAAGAAGGCGGGCAGCTGCGGGCCTGGCGATGTGCGCACACACACAAGTGTGGTGCGATGCAAGCGTGTGAGCGGGTGGCCGGGGCCCTGCGCAGGCACGTACCTCCCTGCACGTGCTGCGGAGACGCGTGAAGCGGTGTTTAACGAGCCCATAGGTAGGTCGCCATCAGGTGATCAACCTCGTAATCCAATAGTCTTTGTTCGGATAAATAAGATTTGTCATTAACAGTAAGAATTGAAGAGGGGTAGCAAAATAAATAGTAAAAAGGGAGATTCGCGGCTGACGTCCCTCCGTGCTCGAGGGGAACGGCCTCGCCAGCTCGCCCTGCCTCGCGCGGCTGCCCCTGGCTTTGCTCTGCCCTGCTCGAACCGGCGCTAAACTTTCTTCCCGTGTTTTCAGGAGACTGAAGTGCCGCAGAAAGTCATGGAAGGGGCCGAGGAGCCTCGGCGCAATGGAGTGTGAGGGCCCGGGGGCGGGGGGCTGTCCCTGGCATCCCTCCCCAGCCCTGGGTTGTCCTCCTGTCCCTTCTCCCCGCCTTGGGCGAGCCAGCTGGAGCGCGGGGACCTCGCCGCGGAGCCAGGCCCCGAGCGGGGAGGTAGGGGGCTGTGCCGTGCCCCGCTACTCACCGAGCCGCTGTCACCACTCCGCCACTCCCGGCCGCACCGGCGTTACTTGGGACCTGGACAGGCAGCCCTACTCATCCAGCGGCAGCCAGAAGAGGAAGAGAAAGGGGGAGATGGAGGGAGAGGGCGACCTGCACCGGGCTGCAACGTGGCTCCCCCCTCCCCGTGGCCCCAGCATCTTCCCTCCCACCCCAAATGGTAAACCCGGGGGCGAGGTGGGGGGGCGGCTCTGCGCTGCCCGTGCAGCCCGCGGCGCCGGCTCGCTTGCCCTCCCATGCCGCGAGTGGAGCCGCCGCCCGGGGCACAGGTGGGACACCCGTCCTCCCCGGATACGCCTCCTCTGCCCTCGCTGCTATCATAAACATTACCGATCATTACCGATGATGCTAATAATTAATTAAAAGGGTCTCGGCTAGCGTAGCCTGGCAGCCGGGGCCGCCGCCGACACGGGGCGAGCGCAGCCACATGTGGATACGGCGCAAGGTGCACCCCTTGCCTTAATGACATAGGGGCTTTACGGAGCGCAGCGCTCTCGGCGCCCTGCGCGCACCCCGAGCTGCGAGGGACTGCCGGCCGACCCGGCGCCAAGTTTCAGCGCTGCGGACACACTCATCTCACCTCTGGTTCCCGCGCTGTAGATTCCTTTGGCGAATCGCTCTATTTCTCCCAAAGATTCGGCCACAGGGGAGAACGTACTTGCATTTATATTTGGCAGAAGCGATGCAGCAGGAAAGCGCCCGAGTAGACCTCCTCTGAAATCAAATCCCTGCATTTGTAATTGTTGCATCTCCCACAATTGGTTGGCAATTTGCACACTAGAGATTGCATAATTCTATGCCTCCTTTCCTCTGTACTACAAATAACGGCAAAATATGATTCGCCATATAACTAATTGTAACAGAGAAGGAGCACATCAGCCACCCTGGTTTTTCTATAAGGTTATACAGGTTTCGGGTTTACATAGAGCGAGAGGAAAAAAAAAGCAAACGTTAATTATGTCCAATTTGACGTGTTTTGGGAGACTTTAACCTCATGTATACCACACTCGAACAAACAATTTACTGAGCAACTGTATTAATGGCATTTAAGTAAAATGAAAAATTAAGAGTTCAATTATATTTTGAAATAGGTTGCTCTAAAAAAATATTGTGATGCTTTAGGATAGCCAAAAGACACTGTGAAATATATCATGTAAATGTAATATTATGTTCAAAAGCATAAAGTCATCTTGAATTTTGTACCGATTTGGTATTATATAAAGTGATGAATATAGTAAGCAAACTGGTCAGAATAACTAGAAAATATTATTTAAATTATCGAAATAAAATCTATCGAATAATGTTTTCCATTCTAATGACCATCAAAATGTTTTCCTTCTAACTTACTTATTTTTAAAATAGAAATTAAAAGATGATAAAACTGTCTCCCTTTCAATTAACAGAAGTTAATATTAGACCAATTGTCTGCATATACTTTCAACAACGTGCCTGCAGCAAGCAAAATGTTATGCAAGCTGTGAATGTTTATTTCTTCTTTCCTCTGTCTATAAATACTGCTATATGGTTAGATGTACTCACTTTCTTATATGGACTATCCATTGTTTTGATCTCTGTATTTTTTTAGAATGTATTCACACTTAGGGTTATTCTTCAGAGCAGTACTAGATATAGGAAAGCATCGACGATTTTTTTTCTTTTATTTTCTTCTTCTTTCTTTTAAATAGATGTATATATGTGATGATAAAAATTGTTTTTAATTTTCAGAAACCAACTCAGCTCCTCCTGGGCAATTCAGCTCCAGTGATGTAGATATAAGTTGCTGTCGAGCTCTAAAAATTCAATCGGGAGAGAAAAAAAAGAGGAAAAAAGTGGATTATCAAGTACGGAACGACACCAAATTGATTCCAGAGCCACTGAAATCAACAGAGCTGATCTTAAAGGGCCACAATTTGGTCCAGTTGATCAGACTGAAAGTCTGAGCAGCCATTGGTTTAAAAGGGAAGCTCCCAAGCCCATCTCTTGTAGTACTTACAGACTTAAAAAAAAAAAAAAAAAAAAAAAAAGAGAGAGAGACGGACTACTCAGCAGTATTTTCAAAGAGATTTAACGGGGAAAAATTATAAAAGTTGAAGTTGAACTGTTCATCTCTAAATTTGTCTGATTGTCTTCCGTTTCAGTAATAGCAGTTAAAATAAAGATATGTATTAGAACGAAAAATCTCACCAAGAGGGGGACACTACACGAGTGGCAATGTGGTGCTTAATTATTTCAGGGATGTGTAGTGATTTAATTCTATTCCTGTCTTTTCTCTAATGACCTTCTCTTCTCAAAATTCCCCTTGCAGATAGTACACCTGTATTTGTAAGCAGAAACTAGGCCATTCTTTAAAAATAATCCTGTCAAGCAGTGGAAGTACCAAAGCCAAAAATCACAGTGCTCAGAAGGTACGTGCTCCACCAAAGGAGCAATATCTGTGGAGGACTCCCCATTGAAGTTACTGGAGAATTCATTTTTAAAAATAAGACACACTTCACCCCTCCCTTCACAAAACCAAATCGACTGAAGTGCGTGATAAGTCTAATAAATATTAATTTTGCCTTCATTATTTGAATAATCTAAAACATTCGTGCAAGGCTTTCTTTAGTTCAAAGGACACTGTGGGGGAAGAACTGAGTACAGACTCAAAAATAGAAGTTTGGTGGGTACTTTGAAAGTTTGAATGTGATGTTGTAATAAACATGTATTTAAGTAACAGAGAGAGAAGTTCCTAATAGACCTTGGCTGCACGTGTTTGAGTTTTGGAAAAGTGTAAAATTAGGCAAAATTCTGTTCCTAATGAAGTCAAACATAAAACCCCTTGGAATTCAGCGACAGCGAGAAGTGCCGTTAATTTGCTTTTGTTTACACACACAATTTGGATTTCATTTGTGGCACACCTGAAAGCCAGGAGCCTGGTATGTGTCCTGAATCACGCAGTATCTCCACGTCAAAAAACAAACAAACAAACAAACAAAAACACGTTATCGTCGTATTCTCTGTATGAATGAAGGAGTGTAGCAAGTTTGGCCTCAAAAACGAACGAGGGGTTTCCAACTATAAGGGTATCAACAGATTAATTGCAATCGAATGCATTAGAAGAATCAAACGATTCTTTCGCGAACTTCATCACAGTCTTAGTTTAGCCAAGATCGTTACTCTTATAGAAGCAAAATGAACAATTATATGATTTGTCTTCCCTCCCGCTCCCCCCACACACTTTTTCCCTGCGGGGAGGAGGGAGATTTGCTGCTTTCCAGACACGTTTAAAGGGCATAGGGTTTTTTTTTTTTTTCCCCCCCATGTAGCGCAGAAACAACATGAGTACTTTTCAAAAGATAGTTCGCTGTTTTCCAGCACGCTTTTTTTTTTCCTCCCTCCGCCCCACCAAAACAAAAACAAAAAACACCCTAGGCGCATTAAACATCAGAGGGAAAAAAAAAAACCCTACAACTAGAAGAGTGATTAAAGCTTTCAGGTGTATTGAACTTGAACGTAAGGGCGGTGAGCCACCTGGAGGATGTAATCAGCAATTTGTAGGATGAAGCCCGCGGTCCCACATTTAAATGTTACATGACGCTACAGGAATTCGGTGTGTCTACAGCTGCCCATATAGCATGTAACAGAGTATATCTCTATGACTACACATTATTAAGCATGGCTGCTATTACACAAATACGGAAATATATGACAAGAGCTGAACGCCTGGATTGCAAGAGGGACTCGGGGCACCTCCTCGCAGAAGTTGCTGCCGAGGAGCCCCCCGCAGCCTGCCTGGTACCAGATGCGAGTCCGGAGAGCTGGCCCGGTTCCTCCTGGCCTGGGGAGAAGCCCTTTCCCTTCCCGCCCACGCGAGTTCCCAAGCAGCTCTGACGGGGACGGGAAGGGGACGCACCTGATTTGCGGCAGTACGTTACCTGCGGGGGAGGGAGAGGGTACTAAAACCTTTTGTTTCGCGTGCTGGGAGCCCGTGCGGTAACGCGGCGCCATCCGCAGCGACGCCCGCGCAGCGGAGGGAGGGAGGGCAGCGCCCGGTGCCCCGCGCCGGGGCTAGCGGGCACGTGGGAAACTTCCGCGAGGGGAGCGGGGGCCGCGGCGAAAGCAAAACCCCGCACTTCCCCCCGCCTTGCCTGGCCGGTTAATCCTGCTTTTTAGCTGTGACCTTGGAGCGCTTCTGTTCGGTTATTAGAGACCCCCGCAATCAGGTCAGTGCTAGACCCGTCTGCAGACCCCTCTTCTTTTGGGACGGGGTTGGGTAATTACCCGCGCGCATTGGGACTGTCGCTTTAGGCAGCCGCCCACTTCAGTTCCAGTAAACGCCTCGTACCGCACAACTCCCGGAGAAGCGACAGGAGACCTACGTTCTTATTAAAGGAGAATAATAATAATCATCATCATCATCATTAAACAAAGACAAAGGAAGCTGTCGAGCAAGCCAAACGCGCCGCCCCGCAGGCGACAGGCAGACGCAGCCCCGTACCTGGCAGCTGAGACGGGCAGGAGCGGCACCGCACGGCCGGCTCCTGCGCGCCGGGGTCGCGGTCGCAGCGCCGCAGGGGGTGGTCCGGGGCCTCCCCCGGCCCCGCTCCGGCCTCGTCCGAGCGCTGCCCCGCCCGGTGCGGGAGCCTCCGTCGCGGCTCCCGCGGGGGCACGGCGGCTCCGAGCGCCACGGGCCGCCCTGAGCGGGCCCGGGGGCGGCTCCGCGCAGCGCCCCTCCCGCCGGCAGCCTCCTCCCACCGCAACTTTCGGGCAGCGCCAGCCGGAGAAACCCCTGCCCGGCGGTGGCGCTGGGGCTGGCCCCTCGCCTCGGGCCTCACTGCGCGCTCGGGGCACCTCCTGGGCACGGGCCGGCACGGAGGAGACGTTAACGGTCCGGAGGAGCCGTTGGGCGCCGCACCTCGCCCCGGTGGCTGAGGCGCGCGGCTCCCACCCGGAGCGGGGGCAGGACGGAGTGGGGGTGCGGGCCGCGGTGTTAATTACCGCGGCGCTAAGTTGCGCGAGGCGGTGGGCGCGTGGGGCGAGGTGATGGCGGGGGGATCGCGGCCGCGGGGCGCTGCTGCCCCCTGGCGGCACGGCGCGGAGCCGCCGGCGCCCTCGCGGCGTGCGGGGCCCGTCCCGGGGCGGCCGCTGGGGCGGCCCTCGCTAACGGCCGAGGCGGCGCGAGGCGGGCGCACTGTGGCGGCCGTGGCGCCCCGGCCTCTGCCGCCCTCGGGAGCGGGGAGGCGCGCGGTGGCTCTCAGGGTGTCCCTCGAAAGGACCCGCTCAGTAACCCCAAGGAGGAACTGGCTGGGAGCAGCGGGTTTTTGAACGAACAAATAAAGCAGTTTTCTTTTCCCCCCTCCACATTTCGCCTTTATTCATGCCATTTTAGAAAGTTGACTCTGTGCTAACTGTGGGGAAAAAAAAAAGTTAAATCCCAAACTTAAGTGCTAAACTAAGACACTTTGTTTTTTAAGCGTTACTAGATAGTTCAGAACACCCCATTGAAGTGTAAAGAACAGGACTCCTGGAGAGCTGCTGTCAGGACAGGAGGGAGTGGGAAGGGTAAGCAAATGGCGGTGGCCATGCCAAAACGGTATTGCCCATGCCAAAACGGCAGCGCCTACACAGAAACGGTCACCTGAAATGGTGGTGCCTACGCCAAGACGGCAGTGCCTATGTGGAAATGGCAGTGTCTAAGATGAAATGTCAGTACCCAAGGCGAAGTGGTGGTGTCTACACAGAAATGGCAGTGCCTATGCCAAAATGGTGGTGCCCATGGTGAAATGGCGATGCCTATGCCAGAATGGCAGTGCCCGCGCTGTGCCGGGGTGGCATCCGCTGCAGCATTGCAGCAGGTCTGGCTGTGTGGGAAAGTGAGGTGAGGGAGTCAGCAGCGCTCGTCCCTCAAAATCGGCTACAGCAGTTTAGAAAGGCAAAGCTGGGAAGAGGAGTTAAGTCAGCTGTGTGGCTCGGAAGGTAACTACTAAACATTCAAACGGTCAGTGTAATCTGGTTGGGTCTGTAATCCCACAAGTGCACTAGCACCTTAGACTACTTCCCAGCACTAGGCTTTACTCAAGCTCTAAATTAAAAGCAGCCCCCCCCCAACTCTACCCCATTTTCCAGCCAATCTTGGAAAGATAGAGCCATGGGAAAATGGTAGATTTTTTGCTGAGCCCCCAGACACAGAACTTCCCATACACAGAAGTAAAACAGAAAACGAAGCTCTAAATTCCTGAAAAAAGTCCTGAGTGGACTTTTAATGATGTTTTAAGGATTTAAGACCCTTAATTGCTAAAAATGAAACCACAATGGAAGATATATCCATAGAGTAAGAAGAGCTGAATCCAGAAAATAATGTTGATTAACGCAATACTTGGACAAATTAAAGATGCTTTAAAGTCCACTCTGTGTTATATGCTTTTGAAAAAGTAAGATAAAGTACCTGGAAGTAACTTGTAGCAAACTGATTTTCCTATTGTGTCTAGAACACTAAGGATGAACGTTAAATATCAATATATATATATCAATATATATCAATATAATATATCAATATATTATATATATTATATATATATAATGAGTCTGTATTTGAATGGCATAGGGTTTGGAGCTATCCCTCTGCCCACTTTGTACAATTACATTTGAGGATCCTGAAGTACGTTTTCTATATACTTATAACCTTCTATATATACTTAAAATATAGACAGCAATTTAGACAGTCTCTTTCTCAGCCCGGGTCACTGCAACACATAACAACATTACTGTAACCAAATAAATTAATGTTACGAATGTGAAAAACTGAAACACCAATGATGAACTTATACCTTTTCATTGCATTCATTTCATTAAAACCCTTAGTTTTTGGACTGTTTTACTTCTACAATGTTGAACAACACTATGATTATGTATTTTTTATTTTAGGATTAAAGTGTAAAGCCATAGGGTATTAAGCTTTGCCACCACTTACAGATATAATGCTATAATAACTCTTTGTTTGGCATCTAGAAAGCTTCACTTTCTCACCTAGAGGTGAGGTTTCCTAATGCAGTAAGTTTTGCTTTGAGGCAAAACCAATCACAAGACTTCAGCTAAATTCTCTAGAAGTGGGATAGGATCTGTAATTCTTAAAGTACAGTCCAGAACACTCACTAGAGATGAGAACAGAGATGAGAACAGATGATAATGATTTTAAAGTTAATACGTGACCTTTGCAAACATTTATGGGATTTAAAATGTATTAGGCATACATTTAGAATTTCAGGTTGTGTATTTATGATTTTACAAAGTGGATGAAAGCAGCAGTTTATCTCTGAGGATGACGTCCAACAATAAAGTGAGGGTCCACCCAACAGATTGACTCACAACACCTTATTTCAGCTGTGAATGGACGAATGCTTTTGCTGATGGAATTAACTTCAGTGGAGGAGCCAAGTATTTTTAGCAAAACCAGAAACAAGAAAATTACGTTGCTTCTTTTAGTCTGATACAGTTCATAATTACAAATATTTAGTAAGCCAGAAATCAGCATATAATCACTCCATTGCGTGTCAGTGGAGTATTCTTTTAAATATTACTTTTATTGCTGAACCAGATAAAATAATATCCATCACATTTCCAGAAGAGATTAACTGAAGCAAGCACCTGTCTTCAGAAAATACAGCTTTCCTCCTTTAAAAGCATTTTTGCACAACAAAACTGACAATCTTCTCAATTGCCTAAAAGCCTCCATTGCTGCCCCTCCAAATGAACTCAATCTTTAAAATTGGAGGAAAATAATTCAATTAAATAAACAACAGCAACTAAAACACTTGAATTTTTTTGCTCACAAGTGGAGAAGAGCCAGATATTCCAAGAAGAATTTTGTTATTACTGGCTATGGCTATTTTTTTTTTTTTTGCTAGGAAGAAATTCACACACTGTGTAAATGCTCAGCAGTACTGGAAGACAGCACAGAGTTAGTTTTATTTTGTTATTGACTAGAAGAGAGAAACTCATATCTATAGACAGACACTGTTCTCCACTGCACTTTCTGTCATCATGGCCTGACCGGGGTGTTTTAACATGAATCCAGCGTGAAAAACATAGCTTTTGAGGCCTCCGTGAAGTATCCTTAGTTTCAGTGGCCCCTGGCGTTTGGAGAGGCTTCCAACAGCAAAGGCAGCTGAGAGGAGACGTGACGCAGCGGCAGGCTGAGCAGGCTGTGGACATTTATTCGGTGACAAAAATAAATTATCCAAGTGAGTGGTATCGCACCCTGTTCCTAATACCTAACAATTACTAATCAGTTCATTGCAAACAACTTGCAATATGAAATGTTGGTTTGTTTGCAAATCCTCTTAGTACAACTGCCAAACGAAGGAAGTGGTGTTTATTGGCCCTTGTTTCCTTCTGACATCCTTTAAAATTTTCAGTTCTTCTCAGATGGTAATGGATGGTCGGGTTCTCAGATTAAGACTAACTGTTGACATTCCCTTACAAAACGTTCATTCTCTCAGCATATTGCATTTGTGATAAAGGCAGCTTTTGACTACTTCCCACCATATTGCAGTCATTAAAAACAGCAACAACAACAACCTCCACTGCCCTGCGTAATTGTCCAAACATTGATTCTCACATTTGCTACTGCTAGGTTAGTATAACATATTTATTTGGCATTCAGCACAGGATTTCTTTCCTATTGCCCACAGCTTGTCTCAAAGGCAGAGGTGGCACAGACTTGGTTTCCCAAATAAATCACAAGCATCTGTCCTTTGTTCACAGGTCTGCCCTTCTATGTGGAGTATTGTGTTTCTTCAGGGAATCTCCCTCCTCACCTTCGTCCATCCCCACTAACTACGTCTGCGTTTGTCTTGTCCACTGTGCTGAATCAGCCTTTGGTAACTGCCAGGTTTCTCCCTAGAGAGCCTGTGAGCTTTGTGCTACCCCAACGGCTCTGCCTCTGCCCTAAATCCTGTGGCCTGCCTGCTTTCTGGAGCAGGGCGCTGAGGGTGCTGCACTCCGGTTCCTTCTGGCTCCAAGGACCTTTATTCCCTATTTCTTGGCTGTGCCCACCCAGATGAGCTCATCTTCTTTTACCATAACTACCTCTCACTATGGTAGGTAACATAGGATGTAAGGGGAAAACAGCCATCATAATAATATAAAAAACTACTAGGTAAACAGATCACATAAAGTTATTGCTAAGACATTAGCAGCATCTTTAGCAGCATAAACTACATATTTTCCTTGATGTACCTATTTTTTCCAACAATGCAAGTAAAAACTCTGTTCCCCATTAGTTGCAAAGATAAGAAAAATTGAAAATTTCTTAAGTGACGTGTCAGGAACATGACAGGAAATCTTACTGAATTGTGCAGACAGGAGTAATAGAAACAGTATCGTTGGTTTTCTTGCCATCTTTTACATTCATGCTACTAAATGAGGATGCACAATCAGATCTTTGGATCCAGAGATCAGAGAGGCACAGAGGAGACCCACTTCCTGCAACTCCACTTACTTCTTTGTAAAAGGAAGCATAGGAAGGATATGTACCGAGTGGTCAAATTGCTATTCTGGCGCAGAAATACCAAAGTATTTTCTGAAGAACTTGTCAAATTCAGTGTGTCTGCTGGATACTAAAAACTATTTACTATTCCTTGAAGTCCCATGATACTGCTGTTTTCCCAAGGAAAAGTGTGATTCCTGAACATTAGCTGAGGCCATGCACAAGGGCCTCAGCTAATGGGAAGAATATATGGCTTTCCTAGTATGTCCTAGAGCTGGTGGAGAATAGTGGCAGCATCATGACTACCACCTCTGAGTGCTAGGCAATGCGAGAAGCCACCCGCCTGTCAGCTCTCCAGAGGCTCTCTTAATATGATGTTCCAATCTTCATCTTTTCAGGTGATTTGCTAATGAACATTGCAGTTCCTCCACCTAGGAATTGCAATAGTCATGAGTGTGCAGTCAAGGTTCTCCATAGGTTTACTAACCACAAATTTCAGATAGGAATTTGCGTGAGATGCATAATGCATCCAAGTCAACCAATGCCTTACCTAAAACCTTCTTTAGAAAAATCTTTTACTTTTTTTGTAGTAATTCCTTCAAAAGCTCATATTTTGTGCCTGACAAAACCAATTTTGGAGATCTATACTTGGACCAGTGCATCATTTGTTATCTTTGTATTATTACCGATTGCTGTAGACTGAAGAAAATACTTTTGATGGTCCCATTGTGGAGGCACTCTTAGAAGAGGGTAATTTGTTCCTTTCTTTTCACCTCTGTCTGTTGCTTACTTTCCTGTCTTGCACAAAATCTGAACTGTTGACACATTTGATTAGTTATTTATGGAACAATGTAGCCAATTTTGAACAGTTTTTCTTGTGCACTATGCATTTGGGACCATAACTTATTTTCTCTCATGTCAACAAACACACAAAAAATCCCCCACGTGATATATTTCGAAATGAGTAATTTTGTAAGACAGCATTCTACTTTTTTTGACCAAAAATTGATGCCTTGCCGTGAAATCTGTCCAAGTTTATAGAAGATCTTTCAGTTCTTCTCAGTCTCAGGACAAGGAAGATGCTAACTATGAAGAAGAGCAGCTGCCAGAAAGGTCAGCGTTCTTCCTGGGGTAATTGTTTTTCTGAAAGTACATCCAGAGCATGATTGAAGCTATTTAGGCCTATTTTTCACAGAGATCTTGAATTTTTGTGAACCACAATCAATTTTGATTTCTCAAAAGCCATACTTTCCTTCCAATAACCACCTTCCTCATGCTGAAGAAACTACTGAGAATAGTTCTGAAGTGCCTATGATAGTTTGTTTCTTTCCATGCAGTCCTAAATTTCTTTAGAATATGACATTACTCATGACTAATCAGACAACAAATTTAACATCAATGTGAGACAGCATAATGAAACTGATATATGGTTAATCAATAGCAAATTGAAGGATGGCAGTGCAATTAGTGCCAATTCACATAGCTTTATGGAAAGTAATTTTAATCAAACAAATGTGACATTAGCTTTTACGAGATAAATGGGTTGACTGGTAAGAGAAACTGCACAGCTCTGTAAAGTGTTGTTTGATGCTGCAATGCTTGACATTCTTGCTAAATGCTTAACAGGATACCAATAAAACACACATTATTATGGATTAGGAACTGGCAAACTGGTAGACCTCAAAAAAAAAGTTTTGATAGCAGAAGAGCTATCAAATAAATGTGTTTCTAACAGAATTCCCATAGATCATTTCTTGAGATGACTCTATTCTCTTCAATATTTTAACCTCCCTGAAAGTAAATATAAAATTACAATTGATAATATTTGCTGAAGATACAGGCTTTTGACAAGAGGGAAATAATGACGGCTATAGGGCAGTTATACTGTGTAATGTAGATTTGTAGCTAACGTGGGTCAGTTAAAAGATTTCCAATATATAAAACCCAAATGCAAAGTCATGCATGTAGGGACAAATATTGTACATTACACTTCCAGAAAGGTGGTTATTTGAGAAAGTAATAAGCCTGCTGTGTTTCAAAAGGTCCAAGCAGCCCACATTAATTCTCAGTTTGAGACTGTGGTGAAAAAAAGACTATTCTTGGATGAGTGATGAGGAATTCGACATGATGTAGAGAAAGAACATTTTACCTTTCTGCAGATCTCAAGAATGACATATCAGAATCTGGGTACAGTCTCATGTTGTTATGTCCAACTTCTAAAATAGAAGCAGAGAAACTTGAGAGTGTGCCTGAAAATTATTTGAATGCTGGGGAAAACAACAGCCTAAGTGTCAGGGACACAAACTGCCTACCAAAAAAATAAAAGAAAAGAAGCAAGCTTCAGAGGGAGAAATGTACTTACTGAGTTTTCATTGTATTAGCAAAAAATCAATGCAAATGGATGAAAGGCTGTGTGTGTTAAAAATAAGCACATGGTTTTAACAGAGATTATTCATCTGTACAAATGGCCAGGGGAAGGACTCTTTCTGTCCTGCCTAGAAGTATTTTAATAGAGTATTAGTAGTAGCTCAGTAGTATTTAGTAGGGTAGCTCAGTGTAGGGATTCATGGGAAAACCTGTGACCCACAACACACAAGAAATCAGCTGAAATTATCATGGGTTCAATCTGATTTTGTAATCCGTGGGCATCACTTAAACCACCTAACTTTAAAAGCTAAATTTTGGAGGCAATTTCCTGTAGGGACTCCACAGTCACTGGAGGGAGACAAAATCATTTAGGGACCATCTCCAGGGAAGTCTTCACTGTAAGGGGAGTCTAGAAGGAATAATTTAGCGTGGGTGGTTCTCAAAGGGCACAGACACGGCATCAGCACTGGCATTTCTAGGCGCTTGTCCTGGTGCTCCTCGCTGTCCGCAGCGGCCCGTGGACACGGTTCTCCTCCGGGCAGGCAGGGAGAGCAGCTCCCCAGCAGCGGAGCCTTCGCTGTGGTGTCCTGGGGAAGCAGGGATCTGCTCTCCAAGAGCAAGGCAGTGTTTCAGGCAGGGTACCTGTGCTGCAGCGGCTGAAAGTGGGATAATTAAAGGGCTAAGCACTGCTCTGGATGCAGATATCAGTAAGAACCACTTGCCTGGTTGTTTGGATGCCAATGCCACAGCACAAATCACTGGGACCAGGAGGCAAAGGGAGGCGACAACAGAGCCTGGCAACACACCAGCTTTTCTGTGTGTGTGGGGGCAGGGGAAAAATAAATAAGTTAATAGTGTTCTGCTAAAAGCAAAGTCCAGCTGCACAACCGTATTTTCCTCTATAGAACAAGAGAAACTAAAATGTGAATATACTCATGGAAAAAAATTACCCACATCATTTAAAAAGGGCTGCCTCTTAGAAACACTTTCTGTGGCTACTCTGGAGGTGGCCAGCTGTGCAGCAAATAAGCAATCCTGTAATCCCATCTTCCATCCAGTTCTGCCCAAGATCCACAGCTCAGGTCCTGGTTTTTGTCAGGGGGCCACAAAATGAAAACACTAAAAGAAGATGTAAAGAAGTTTCTACTTACGACTTCCTCTGACCCATTGCCTTCAAGATCACTCTTGAATATATGCTACAGCTTTTAAAATTCAACATACTTGCAAAGGAGAGTCTTGTCTTCTTCTTTTAAGACCGTCTATTTTTCTTTACCTTTACTGACACCTTCTAGGTCATTCAGGTCTCTCAATTTTTTTTTTTCCATCAGTCCATCATTTTTCCTTCTCATGGAGGAGCTTGTCAAGTCCTGTCACTTCTCGCTCCTCTTGAGGACAGTGAGGAACTGCCACTGCAGTGCCTGCAACCCCAGCGATTGCCGTGACATGACTGAAGGCCCCTGCCTTAGCTACCCTCAGTAGGCTCTAAGAAATGCACCCAGCTATAAGTTCTTGCATTCTGTTTACCGAGATGGTAATTGAAATCATTAATTGACTATTTTACTTCATGGCATAAAATAATAAAAGCAGGTGAACATCATGAAAATAGTTCTCTCTGTGGCCAGCTTTTAAATAGGAATATGTTGGCATAAAAGCGTGCCACTGATAACACTGGTATGATAAAAGTGCAGACACTGATAATAAACTTTTATGGCCTACTGATTTCACACAAAAGTAGAACTTTTATATTAAGCTTATACATGCTTCTAAACTTTTATATTTATGGGTTATATTTATTGTGTATCATGAACTGTATATTTAACTATAATATAACTATATATTTGTCTTACTCATGCCTTGTCTATTACTTAAGCTATTAGCTTTATAGTCTTTAATTGCAAAACCAGATAATAATTACTAGTCATCCTCAAAGTATTTTCAAAATATACAAGAGGCATTTCTGAAAAGAGAAAATAAGGTTAAGTCATAAAAGAAATAACACAGTGTTTGCAACTGTACAGCCATGTGTACAGAACTTTTAAGGTCAGAAAGGGCCACACAGAGTCCCTGGTCAGATATCCCTAATTTCATCCATGAGGAGACAGCGAGCAAGTTCTTGGCTATAAACTTGTCAGATGAAAGTGGCAAGGCAGCTGTACAGGCAGTTTCTATAGCTCTTCCTCCCAAGAGGAGCTGCTGTTGCGCATCGGAGGGCAGGGTTGGGCCCACAGAGACTATTACTAAGCCAGGGTTTTACTTGCAGATCTATCAAAACATGTGGTTATTAATGTAACCGCACACAGAGAGAAAAGCATTGGGAACTGGCATAGTGCTTCCAGCAATGCTAAACTTAGGAAGCCTAGATCATACAAACAGTAGGATAGTGTCACAACACATATCCTCTCTTCCCCCACTTTGACAGATACCTACTTCTGAAGAAGAAAAGAAGTTCCTGCTGCTCATCCAAGAGTTGGAAATGGGAATGCTAAAGAGGGAAGCAATGCTAAGCTCCCACCAGGGGCAAGGAGCTTTAAAATCGCTCTTAAATTGCTTTGTCATTTCTCCTTTGTGAAACCCATGTGTCAGGAGCAAGGATTAGTAAACTAAGGGGCAGACTACACTTTTGTGGCAGAGCTTATATGGAAGGGGCCGGCGCAGTCGCATTGCTACAGAGCAAAACCTGCTGAAGCCCAAGGGAAATGTGTGGGCACTGCTTTGCAGGGCACATTTTAGCTGTGTGCAGTAGAGGTTCAACAGCTCCCAAAGCCTCTGCATGCAGCCCAGGGCAGGGCCGTTCACCCAGGGAATGAAAGGTGTTTCTTTGAACGTCCTGCTCCAGGCCCGCTGATGCCAGCGGGGTCTCCACAGCAGCTCTGGGAGCGTGAGGAGCAGCGCGGCGCTCCCCGGCTGCCACGCACGTAGCTCGAGCAGAGCGACAGCAGCGCTGTGCGGGGCGGCAGGGAAAGGCGGCGTCCTGGGGGCTCGCACCCGAGCAGCGCTCGTGCTTCCGCAGAGATCATGCATGAGGCAGCGGGTGGCACAGACGGGCTCACTGGAGCGCTGCGCTGCTCGTGGCGAGGCTCAGGAGCGGGTCACCCCGAAGAGGCCTGGTCAGCCCCCAGCGGCTCCGCAGGGTTTCCCAGGAGCCCTGGATCCGTGTGGTGGCGCAGCACTGCGGGCAGGACGGCCCTCCCTCTCCTCCGGCTGGCACGGCACGGCACGGCGCCGCGCGGCGCCACACACTCGTGGCCTGTGAGGCTGGATTGAACGTCACACACGTGACGTTAACTGTGAGTCTCTCTGAGTCCCTTTGTGAAGATGTAAGGAACTAATTCTACCAACAGGCCTGTTTCTGCGCCCCAGCGTGCAAATACAACAAGTGTGATATCCTTCTTCTCCAAAATAGCATATGCGTACATTCATCTTTTGAATATTCAGACATTTACAGAAGAAAAGGTCCCGAGTGGATCAGTATCTTTGACACAGGAAGAAATGGAGACAGAGGGAGTGAGAATAACTTGCCTGGGAGGAATCATGGGATTTTTTTTTTCATTAAAATTTAAATATTAAGAAAAATATTGCCTTGACAAGGTTTTAAGCATCTAACACATAAGGGCCAAGCAGTAAAAAAAAAAGCTGATTTCAAGCAGGAACTTGGCTAGCCAGGTAAAAAAGCTCTGTTCTAGCCCTTCATCATTCCAGGAAATATTCCCATTGCTCTGCAAAACCCTATTGAACAGATGTCTTCTGCAGCACGCCCAGAAGAGCAACTGCCCTAAATTATATATCATATGCAAGAGAGGAAGTTAAGATTACCTGTGCAGCCTTAACTTCAACATAACACTCGCTATACCCCAGTTTTGCATGCCTCTGTAACATTCTAGTCTTTTAATGAAGACTTTTAAAATATTTCTGTCTAGTTGTCTGTCTATTCACTAACTCTGCTATTATAATTAAAATTATAATCTCCTAGCATTTATAAAGAAAAAGCTATCTTGGAATTAAAGGGAAACAGGGTATTAGAAGTGAGTGGCAAAAAAATAATTTATTTCTTTATAAGCATTGAAAAGTTCTTTGATCTTAAGATTGGTGATAGGAAGGCTTTCAAGGGGTTAAAAAGAAGAAAGCCAAGACTATGGTAGACAGATTTTCTTCTGCACCATACAAGCAGGTATATGGTACAAAACTGAGACCCAAAGCACACACTTGCCTAGTGTTTTTTTAAAAAAATGAGGTTATGGCTATTCACTGAGAGGCTGGTCTGACAGTACAGAGACCAGAGCACTAAGCCTTTGTGTGGATCAAAATGTCGTAGGTACTTTAAGCAACTCAGGTAACTGCTTAAGACCACTGGCTATTCAAGAGGGAAAGTCAGAGAAAATAGCCAAATGCCTGAGTGAGTTTTCCCAAAGCATGTGTAAGTCTAATACTTTATGCTGCCAAAAAAAAAAAAAAAAAAAGAATAGGAAAACTATTCAGGCAAATCTGGTTCTTCTTAATAATGGTAAAATTAGGTTCCTTATAATCTAGTAGGCTGGAGAAATCTGCTGCCCCTTCAGGAGATGGGAGGAGAAAGGTCTGGTTAAAACTCTCCTTTCAGCAGCTATTCTTGGCGCAAAGCTATCTGAGCTTAGATACATGATCTGACCCTAGCGGGCCTTGAAATTGCAGAAGTTTCTTAGAAGCAGCAGTCAGACTGTTTAGCCTTGTCAGTGGCAATCAGGGAGAGCAGCTCATGCTCTCATGCTATGAAAACTTCTATGGTAAGAGACTAAATTCAAGAAGAGGAAGGAGAGGGGGTTATACTGTTTAATGAGACATTAGCCCTAGCTTAAGGAAGGTTTATCTTTTACCTGTCTTTCTATGCTTGGCAAATCAAACAACTGACAGACAAGTTGGTCCCCCACAGAATAAACACATGAACACATTCTTTCTTCTAGCTTCTGACTTGGGAAAAGTACTTTAAGTCTTAGTTAGCATAGGTTTCTTTCTACAATTTACCACAGAGTGAACCTTTTGGTAGAGTGTAACTAATGCCTGCCTGTATGCAAACCTTAAGCTTAGGCCTTAAAGCTGCGTGCCCAAGCCCTCCCCTCTCTCCCTGTACCTTGCAGCCTTCCTTACTAGCCTTGCTTTCCAGCCTAGCAATCTTTGATGGCCACTTGCACTGAACAACCAGTTCCACTTCAGTTCCTAGAAAAATATTTCTTCTCCTGTGCCTCTTGATCAGCTTTGTAGGGAGAACTTCTTGCTACAGTCAGGACCCAGCTCACCCTGCATGACTCTATCTGTACTCACACAACACCATAACCTCTCAAGAGAAGCTGCAGCAACCCCCTTTTTATGGAGGTCATCACCTGTGTGAGATTACTAGCCCCCGATAGGCAAATTGGTTGCCTTCCTCCTTGGATGCAGCCCTTCAAAAAACAAAACAAAACAAATCCCCAAACCCTATCACATGTGCACAATAAACTGTAAGCAGATAAAATGCTCCCTTGGTAGGGTGTTTCACTCGCAGAATATTCTATGCAGTAGCAGAATAGAGAGAGCTAAGTCAAATAAATCATCTCATTCAAGAAAATGACTTCATTAAATAAAAACTTGTAAAGTCTACAGAATTGTAAGCACATGATTATAGTTTCCGTATTTCTTCCTTCAAGACCCTCATTCTGCTTTTACTCAGACTGTGATTTTCAGTTAGAGGCTTCTTACACAGAGGGTAAGTAAAATCAGACAACTTGTTAGCCCGGAGGAGGTGGAACACTTCCCTCATTATCCCTGCTCAAAGAAGGAGCCTTGATCGCCCGTAAGGAGGGGAGAAACCGCTCACCTGCCCAGTACTCCCCAGCATGAACAAGCAGCGGGCAGAGGCCTGGAGAGGATTAGCTGCAATAAAAGTTACCCAGGAGCAGCTGGGCGCAAGGGCTGCAGCTTCTCCGCGGGGGAGCCCCTCTGCTCAGGCCATGCTGCGCTGCTGCGCGTCACGCGTCCCTGTGGGCGCTGAAACTGCCGCTGTGCGCGAGGGGCCCTGGAGGGCCCGTCCCATGCAGACAATCCCCTGCCACTGGAGAGGTGTTTCCGTGACTGTAGGCCATGGAAGGCGACATTAAGCACTCCCCACATATTCCCTTTTGGTTATGTATCGTGCTGTGGGCTCTTGCTTAGACTTAACAAGTGAATTCATTTTTATGTGTTGGAAGAGCTGCTGAGGTAGTTTCACTCTGTCAGAGCTCGATGCTGTGAGCAAGTGCCCAAGTAAGAATTAATCACTCTGGAATGGACAAGCCAAAAATGTTCAGCACAAAAAAAATATAATCCAAGTGCTGCTGAGCAGTTTCGTAGAGGAGCAGTCAAAAACCTCATTTATGCAAAGATCTCCTTGAATTAGGGTATGTTTTCGCAAAGCTTTTCTTCATGGTGAAGTGTTCTTGCATATGTAGACACACATTTAAAAAGCATCCTGTAGATTGACCACTAATTCTCAGCTTAAATTTTTCTGATTAAAACGATTTTGCACTGAAAATGTATGATTAGCTCTCCCTCTCTAATATGCTAGCATTCTGCCCTACATTCTGCTAAGTTATGTAAAAATATCACCAGAAAAAATAAAGAGGGGAAAGTGGGCACCTTGTATACACGGGATATTAAAAAAGAATCATGACAAGTCAGGCAAAATTTTAGGATATCACTTTGCATAAGGAAATCTTCTGAAAAATAAATCCATACAGACAGGCTGTTCCATTAAGTCATCTCTCTCTTCTGTCCCCCATCTTAAAATGTGTTAGAAGGAGATAAGCAACCCCTGAGGTCCAGCATAAAAGAAACGTGGGCTTGACTGCTTCAGAGCCTGCCTTCTCGCTAGAACATCAGCAGTGCAACACGGCAGAAGGAGCCGAGAGAAGAACCCAGTTTCTTCTCCCTTTCTGGCTACCCGTCAGCCAGGGGAGGGGGGCAGCTGAATGCTTCTTGCGGCTCTCCCTTTTCCGACTGTGCAGGCCATCGGAGCGCCCATTTTCTGCGATGATTGCTCTGACTTTCCCCAAAGCAGCACATTGGCTGGCATTGTAAATCTGCTGTTAACTTCACAGTTTTCTGAGTAAGAGAGAATTTTGTTTTCTCAGAGCCACACTGGCACACCGGTGAGGTTTCATACGCATTCTCCCAGCATCCTGAAAGCACCTTAGTATAGTAAGGGCTAAAGACAGGAATGTTAAAGTTATATATGCAACACACTGGCTCAGAAACGCAGCTACATTGCAAAATGTAGCTAATATTTAACAGGCAAGAGGCTCAGCAGTGCCAGCAACAGAGAAGTGTAAATGATAAATTCAGGCAATCTGAAGACCCTAAATCTTTCCAAACCAGTGTACACCTCATGTATAGCCTCATTTCATCCTGCAGGAAAAATGATATCAATCCTGCATCAGAAAAATCTTTTGTTTCTGGAAGCAGGTTGTTAGCTTCCTCTGCTAAATTTAAAAGTTAATAAAAAAGTAGCCTAATGCTTCAGATGTCCTTACCTGTATTGTATTCCTTGTATTGATCAGTCTTTTTTCCTTTTTTACTGGATTGCAGTCTCACTGTTGTTACTCTTTTTCAAGGTCCTTTATCTTTAAAAAGTGTTTAGAAGTTGTTCCATTGATGCTTTCCTTTGCTTGCTCTGTAGGTTGATTCCAGCCTGGACGCTCTGAACCCAACTGCTAGATGGCCAGGTGAGCTGCTACCACATAGCAGAGATAAAGGCCAGGTAACGAACTGGATGTGGAACTAGATGCTCTACAGCTCGTTAAAGGTTACTGTTATATTTTAATCACTCAAGAACAATTTAGATCTGCAACACGTTAAAATAAATGAAATTATGCTTGCAAAGTGTTTGTGCTTCTTGTGTGCTATTTGTTGTCTTCTATCCTGCCTCAGTACAAAGTCTGTCGTTCTGCAAGATTCTTACAACTTCACACACTCTGAGTTGTTAATAGCTTATTCATATAGTAAAGATAGAGAGGAAGTCATTGTAGGAATTGTGTCTGACCAAGGGCTCAACATCTATCTTTACATCCTAATGCAACCTAGGCTTTTTAAAAAATATTATATTTATGCTCATTTTTCTTGAGTTTTCAGATTACTCTCACTAAATGATTTAATGGCTAGACTATTTATAAAGTTGATTAAAGTTTCATTGTAACTAACTACATATTAAGAAACTCCTAAAATGCCTTAGTCCAAGATATTAGAACCAATGGAACCACTGTCTGGAAACTCTTGGTTCTGATCTATGTAACATATCCTATGGAATTTCACTCAGGAATTTTTGCACTTAGCCCAGTAATTTTGATTAAATTACAGCATATCTTTAATTAAGGCAGTTAACCCAGATATAGAAGAGAAAGGCTGTGTAGGGATGACTAACCTAGCACATTCACTTGTAAACTGGTCCAATGGACTTGCTGTAGAAGTAATCTTAACACCCTGACATGCACATATGGAATATGTTTGCTTTATAAGTAGGGTATTTATAAGGTAGGGTAGGGTACATACATAGAGTATTTTCTATGTATTTGGGTACTATGACAGTGCGCAAAAATTTAATGTGGTATCCTCTGCACGTGTGTCTTTTATTAATTAAAGCTTGACACCTAATACTGGCATAAGTACATATGGGAGTAACTTCATGTATGCTGGGAGTAATCCCAGTGCATGAGTTAGCGCATTACAAGATACCTACAAATTTGTCTTTTGAGAAAAGTCCTGGTGCTTAGTTGAACAGTAGGTATTTGAAATTACAGGTCTAGGTCTGTATTTGTGTCAGCTCTCCATTTTCATTTTCCACCCCCATACTTACACACTGATATTGTCTCATTCCTGTACATGCCCATTAATTCTATCAATCACTCATCCTTAAATGTACTCATGCATCTGTAATTTATGCAGTTATTCATTTTCCCAGGCTGCTGTGGAATAAATAAACAGGTGCATGTTTACACTTAAATCAACTGGGTGTGCCCACAATATTGAAAAAGCAAAGCCACACTAAATGGAAAAGCCTGACAGTCTTAGCTCTTGGCTTATTATGCATGCTGCTTTATTTGTATTGTATTCATTTCTGTTGCTACAAAATCAATATGCACCATCTGAAAAAGAGAATTTACAAGGAAAAAAAAAAGTTATAGTATGTGGTATCTAGACCTAAGAACTGCCAGGCGGGATCAGATCAAAATTCGTTTGTTATCTTGTTCCCGGCAGTATCTACAGGGGGCATTTGGAGGGGGATTGTGCAGACCTCCTCCCTAAAATAACTCTCGTTTTCCAGCCGTAAGTAATGGAAAATGTTCCTTTCCTCCATTAGCTGGGAGTAATATCTGCACTGTGATGTTTGACGTGAAAAAGAGAGCTATCTCCTGCGAATTTACCTAATCCTTTAGGAACTCACCCGTGCCTTTGGCTTCCACAACGTTGTATAGCAGTGACTTCCACACATAATTATGTATAATGTGGAAGCAATACTTCCTTATGAACCTGATGAGTTCTTTAGACATCCTTTGGCTCCTGCATTTTGAGAAAGAGCCAACAGTTTTTTCTGCACATCTGCCCTCACCATTCCATTCACATATATATAAACTCCTTCATTTATTTTTTTTTGGGAGTTGAGGACATCCTCAACTGACATTACTGAATGTAATGTCTCTTTAAAAGGTGGCTTATCTTGAGGTAACTTATATTAGATCTGCTTTTCTCTCTGTAAGAGCACATCTACAAAGGACATCGTAATGGTATTTTTTAATTTAGTTCTCAATTTCTTTCAAAAAAAATCCTAATGTAGCATAAAAAACCCGCAAAATAGTGACTTAGGCTTCCCTAAGCAGAGACAAATTTACTTCAGATGAGAGCCAAATGTATTATCCTTTCACAGGCTTATCTACGGAGGAAGAGAGTGCTTGCTGTGAGGCAACGGCCACAGTGCAATTTCTACCACGTTTACACCTTCAGCTTTGCTGAATAAGGGCTCAGTACCCACAGCCTCACAGCACTGCTAAAACTAGGCTACCTTTCTTGACCTAGCCTAAATTTTAAGCATACTTGAGCCTAAGGATGTAGGCCAGGAACTTTCCTGAGATAACTCACATGCAATTTAGTAAATGACAGAGAGTGATAATTTCTTTGATGAGCAAGTATCTCAGTTTTTCTTCACAGAAAAATATCAAAGGAAAATAAAAAGGCTGCAAATACCACCCTTGTGATATATATTCAGATATTTAGCCAAAGGAAGATAGAAATTTAGGAATATCATGGTAATATGAAATTCCTTCCTTTCTCTGTGTTCTGTTTTCTGTGACTCGACCTTACAGATTTTTTTTTTCAGAAGACACCCAAGTGAAGGCATTTCTTTTTGCCATTTTGGTGGTCTGATTGCTGAACCTTGGCTTGTCAGCTCTTGTATTTAGATACTAGATGTTTTTTCCTTGTTTCCACTTTTGAGACTTTGGCTTCCACAACATTCACAGGATGCTGTGTTTTGCTGTGAGACTGCATCTCCCATCCTGAGCAGCTCAGGCAAACACAGAACACAGGCTACGCAAGGTACTGCCACGGTAGGGCTGTTTTGCATCAATCGGGTTTTTCTTGCAAATGTGTTACCTTTAAGTCTGTCTCTTACACTGAAATGCACTATTATATCACCTGTTGTTCCTCGGCAAAAAAGTGACACCTTCATAGCTACCAGTGATCAAAACCAAAAACCAAACAACAACAAAACCTTCCTCCCCACCCCCAGAATGACACAATATATATTCTAGCCTAAAACAACTTACAGACTGTTGTCCAGACAAGAAAGAACACATACTTGGAGCTGAAAGCCCTAGACAGGATATGAAAGAATCACTGACAGAAACACAAAGGGAGACCATGGTAGCAAAGAGAATTAAAAAAATGCCTCACAGTTTTAGAAGCAATGTACTCATGTCAAATTCACCACTCATCCAGGCATCCCCATGTTAGCTCTGAACTATCTCTAGCAATGAGAACTGAACTCAGTGCATGCTCCAAAATCTTCTGGAAGTGCAAGAAATACTCTGCAAGTTTGCTAATAGAGAACACCATGCTACTCTGCATCTCTTGCTACCTGTAATCCCTGCTAGTAACAATTAAAAATATCTTGGGCATGTTTAATACCTAGGGCAGGAGCTCTGAATACTCAGTACAAAGGGTCAAGCACAGCTCACAGATAACTCCAAAATAGAAACAGTTCATTTGCCATGGCTAAATAGCCTGACCTTTCCCAAACCTCAGAAAAGTGGAATTCCATTTATATGCATACATGGGAACAACGGAACAGGCAAAGCCTTGGCTCACAGAATCGAAGGCAAAGTAATTAATGCATATGTATATATGGTTATTTTCTTGGAGAAAAAAGTAACAAAGCAAAGCACAGAGTGTGTTCTATTTGCTGAATATTTCCTTTCTCAAAACAGACATAACATTATCACTATTCATCAAACAGATGACTGCATACCGAACAAGCACTCACAATTAAGATTTCAGATGGTGTTACAGTTCTATTGCATTTCCAGAAATCTTTTGCTCATCCTTACCAATGATGACAAAAAGTGTTTTACTTGAGAAAAACTTATTATGTAATAAAAGCAATGATATTTAATCTCAGTTTTAGTAACTAATTATTATGCTGTGCTCAGCTTTTCAGTATTAGAAAACATTTCTGTTTAAAAAGTTGTTAAATATAACAAGTAAATAACAGCAGAGCTGTTTTCTTTCACAAATATATACATATATATATATAAACTAGGTCTTAAACTATTAATAGCCTGTCTCTTTCATTAAAAAATGTCATGCTGAAATAGTGATCTTTGTATTCTTACAGTCCCAAAATGTAAGTGTAGTGGGGAAAAAAAATCAAACCTCAAAAAGTACACCAAAGCAACTAGATTAATTCTCACACAGTTCCTATAAAGTCATCACACTGGAGAATATCTAAAGTGTAAACTCGAAGATGTGTGACTTTTGACAACGTGTTTTTTTTGTATGCTTTTTTTTGTGCATGGTTCTCTGTATTAGAAGGTGGCGGATATGGCTCTACAGGAGCCTGGATGAAAGTCAGGGTGCCGGCAAGCCAGGCAGCGTCTCCCCTGCCTCCACCAGGCAGAACTGAGGGGCAGCCTGAGCCAGCCCCGCTCCGAACGTCCAGCACCACTGCCCGCAGCAGCGCGAACGGCACCACCGCGTTTCCTGAGGAAGGGAACTTCACTCAGTGATTAACGTCCAGGCTTCCCTGAAGTTAATGAGACAGGATTTCAATTTTAAATAAGTAAGGGTATCTGGCTATTAACCTCTTTTGTTCGCAGTCGTGCCTGCAAAGTGAGAGTAATGGAATTTCTCTGGCTCCGTGGGTTGATGTGTGGTGGGACATTAACATCGGTGCAGCACCGAGAGTGCTGTGAAAGGCAGGTACTTAACTTCCTACCTTAAAAGCAAGGTAGAGACCTTGAGTCAACTGCTCTTTGTTAAAGTGCTGATTCTTTCATCTATTATAGAGGCAAAAAATGAAAAAAAAAGGAGCATTAATTAATAAAAAATGCACCACAGACACCGTATCACTAAGAAAGCCAGTAACTTTACTGATTTGTCTGCAAAATACAAATTATACCTTATTTCCAGCAGGAGAATCTTGAAATTTTCCCTTTTGTGTTCACTACAGACAGCTGAATTAAGTCCCTTGAGATACACAGATGTGGTTTAACTTAGTTATAACATCTTGTCATCTAGTGGCGACAAAGTCCAGCTTATGCCGCTGTGAGCCTCTATTTTAATATTTGTTGCAAATGCTTGTAAGCCCCCATTTACAAGCTATTTCGTAATTACGATTGTTTTACGGAAACAAATTCCGAGGAAAAAAAAGGAAAAGAAAAAAGAAAACAGGATACAACAAACCATCTGAAGCAATCCAAGTGTAATGCCTGTGGTAACCCAGGTCTGCCATTAGTCACTCCACAAAAGATTCTGGTACTTCTTTTTTTTTAAATTTTTTAATTAGTTACTAACTGACCTCTTTGAATCAAACTGAGGTATGGATCAATCTGAGGTATGAGCAGGGAAGGTAAAAATACAACATCTGATTATGCAAATAATCAAATGGATACTTTTCATGCAGAATGTCTGTGGCTCAAAGCTTGGATTGCTCCACATCTTTGGTTAAAATATATTAACAAAAGCCTTTTATTACATCTACAGTCTGAAGCATTCTAACAGATACCAATGTTCCATCAGTCCTTCAAGAGACCTGTAGTGGCAGGAAATTAATGCCATATAACTGACGACATCACAGCAGATGGCACAAACAGCAACAGATGAAGTATGCCATGTTTAGGCAACAGCCTTTATTGAGGTTTAAAGTGGCTTTTAAAAAATTACAAAGCATTTACCTTCAAGGCGAAGGAAAAAGGACAACAAAACAGCTTTGTTAGGACTATAGATAAAAGGGAGTATATAGGATAACACATACAATACAAAAGGGTTGACATCCTGAAAACAGTCTAGGAGATCGTTAATTCTTATGTTAGCTTTACCTGAAAAAGATCTGAGGACAACAGATATTCTTATATTATTCATTAAAAATTGCTAAATTCTTCTTTTGGGAAAAATATAAGCCATTTCATTATAAAACACAACTTTTGAAAAACATGGAAATGATAAAAGCTTTCCTGTGAATGGCTCAATGCAAACAACATACAGATTGTGCAGATTGGGTATATCATGTAATTGTCACCAGCAATTAGACACTAACTGACAACATCTTTTAACAAAGGATTAATGTAGCTGTAACAATGCTTGGAGATGTCTCGAATGCCACTTCTGGTGTTTGAACTTGCAATTAAGAATGTTGCCTAAAACATTATATAGCATGGGTTAAGATAAAGTAAATGTTAATACTCTTTCAGGGCTCTGCCCCAAACTCCTTAAATACAAAGGAATCACACAATAAACCCAAATTAGCTTTGCAAATACAATACATGGTAAGGTACAGATAAAAGAACAGAGAAAGATAGACACTTATAGTTTACAGAAAGTGACTTCACAATCAAAGTTGTGCTTCTTTTCACTAGATCAGTTTACAAATATGCATTATCTCCCACTCTCTTGCCATCATATGTAAGTTGCCCTCAGTAGCAGGAACAAGAGGGATGACTGGCATCCATTTTCGTGTGATTCTTCTTGTGTTTGTATAAAAACCACTGTCAGAATTAATACAAATTGCCCAGGCAAAACTACTCTCTGGTTAGTTACTTGCAATAATGCATTACACCACATCTCCCTTAAAAATGCTATTTTTCCTTTCTCATGTGTTGCTGAGGCAAATTGCAAGGTAAACTATTAATATGGCTATTCTTCATATTTCAATAGACTGACTCCCCTACCTCCACTGACAAGTTTCTACTACAATACTGATAAAGTTGTACTTTCTTTTTGTTGAAATGACAAGGTACATTTGTGATATAGTTGCATATTTTTGACACACCAAAGTTTAAAATTCTCAGAACGAGAATATACGTTTATCTGAAGGTGAAGAAAGTGGTTTTGAAAAAACAGTTTTGTGTTTTAATATTAAGCATAGGCTCCATTTTCAATTAAAAAAAAACAACCCATGCATATCTGTTTCTTTGCCCTGTGGATCGCTACGTGAGAGAAGATGGAAGCATGAGGAACACAGTATTCTGCTTAAAGAGTTCCCAAATGATGCAGTCGCCCCTGCATGGCTGAGAGTTTCCTGGTGGGCAGGTGCATGTGAGGGGCAGTAAGGGAAAAGCAGAGGTTATAATGCACACTGTAGCCTGTTCGGCGGCGGCCACTACAGAGAGGTAGACTCTGCCACTGAGCACTGCGCAGCAGCTGCAGGTGGAAGTGGGAAATAGAGGGTGTATTTCCCGTAACAGCATCTTCTGTGGGTGTTGCTGTTTAGCTCTTGCAGCTCTATCCTTCATCATAGTGTCAAAGTATGTAGGTGAGAGTTAGAACGCCTCTTGGAAAAGGAGAAATATTATCAGGTTTACTATGGCACTAATGTTTTGTTGGAACATTGTTTTTCCTCCAACAAAAAAAGATTAAACTGAATATACCATTTTCTTCTAATAAGCAACAGGGACAAAGAGGAACTTAAAACAAATGATCTATTCCTCCTGCTTAGGCGATTTTATTCAAAGGAGCAATATGAGGCAGGAGAGAATGTGGATGGCAGATGCTGACGCAGACCTTGCTGGGCTGTTACACACAGGGATCGCTGTTCAACAGTGTTCCCCTGTGGGCTAACACGACCACCAAGGTCCGGGAAAAAAGGGTGATGTGATGGCCAGTGTTGGCTGGGTAAAGTAAATCTACTTCTGAATGGCCCTGGATAATCTCTAAAATTTTCAAATCTGTGAGAGTAGGGAGTCATCTTTATAGTAGGTATGTTGGTGCCGATCCCTCACTTTTTACTCTTTCTTCCACTTCTGGAAATATTCACCTGCCTAACAGCTATAAGAGCTATATATATATCCCCTTCTAACAGGCAGAATACCAGCTTCACTAATGAGAAAGAGCTAAAGGATTCTGCTCTGTCATTTAACCCGTGAAAAACTACAAGATACGCAGGACGCAAGTAATAGAAAGGCCCTTAACTTGTTACAATGCACAAAACAGCATGAAAGAACTAATCAGTATATACAATGGATGGCAGTTCACCCAACTGATTGTAAAATGTTGTATTAAAAGGATTCAGGTTGTTACACCATGGGTAAATTCTAAGCTTTTACAGATCAGTCTTTCAACAGCTGACTCGGATCTGTAAAACGTATGCCCAGTAAAAGAAAACTGAAAGAAAATAGTTAAATGTGCAACTGCACAAATATAATCCCCCACTATTAAGATAACAAAAACTTTTGCTATTACCATAATTATTATATATATTAGAAAGCTATACACAAGCATGTTAATTTCACAGATTTTTTAAAAGATTCTTAATATTTTATATAATTAGAAATACACATTTCAAAAACAAAACTTCTGCAAAGAGAAAACAGTTATCTTAGTTAGCAAAGCATGGAGTTCTTCATGGCTTAGGGTAGTGCTTTCTATACAAAAAGTCCTCTCTGATTGTTTTCTTCAGGACTGTTTAGAAGATCAGCGAAGCTATCAAGGAAAAAAAGAACACATTTTGGCTTAAGGAAACTACAAAAGCCACAAATGCTTTGCAAACTCTGTCTTATTTTTTAATATGAAAATAAGCAAAATGTAATGTACATATTTTTATATTTTTTATTTAATAAGTGATGCAGACCCACATTTTTTTTTTAATTAAATATGTTAGCCCTCAAACTCAACATTTTGCAAGTATGGTCCTCTTTACATGTCTTTGATTCTTTTAGGTGAGTGCCATACTCTACTGATATGCCTGTGTGTTTGTGAGCATTTTAGGTATGTTAGGTGACCCAGTCTCTTGCTAGCATTGATTCACGGCCACCCAACGGTTGGGTCTGTCAAAACATCTGTACATTTTTCTATATGTTGCATAACAGCTGCTTTCTCTCTCAGTAAAGATCTGCCACTTCTGGCAAATGTTTTCATTTTGTCTATTTACATGTAAATACGTTGAACCTGCAACATGACACTATCTATTGTAACATACATTTTGCAAGGGAGCACAACAGTGAAAAGAAGTTAGCCTTAAAATCTATTTTGTACAAATGTTCTGTTGTACAACTCAAGTGCTAAGCTTATCTCAGCATTTCTGGTTATCCTTATACTGTATCACTGAGGCAATTTAAAAGTACTTTTACAAAACAGAGTACCTGACTTTTTTTTTTTTTTTCCACACACGGCACATATAATGCATATCGACCCCCCCTCCCCCATTAAGGTATAGCACACACACACTGCAAGAAAAAAAACTAATAGGTAATAATGTTATCATGTCGCCCATCCTTCAGAGAGCCGCATGCGCTTGACAGAGGGGCTTTCCCTTTCGTCCGGCGAAGGTCTGGTGAGTCCAATGGGGGAGTGGAATTCGTTGCGGTGATCTTCTCGGTCGCTTCCGTCATACGAACTGCTACAGCTGCTCAGACTGTCAACGGGAGATCTCCCCGCCTCGTGGCGCGTGTGCTGTGGGTATCTCGAGGGGGTGGTGGTACGGTCTCTAGGAGGAGAAACAGGTTCTGACTTGATGTTGAGGCTTTGAGTAGAAGGCAGGGAGAGATTTGTACTCTGAGATAAATGAGTGCTAGTGCAAGCTCTGTAGGAGGAAAGGAAACCCAGTTACAGACTGAGGAGGCATGGAGCCCCCAGAAATGCACAAACACTCATACAAAACATCAGTGGAAAGGCTCACTCAGTACAGTGCATACGACGAATATGAGCACTGTTTGCTGGGAGTATGGAGAAAAAATTTGGAGAGATGAAAGCACGTCAATGGACACCTCTGCTATGCCTCAGGATTTAAAGAAAGTCAACAAAGTCTCTCTCTTTCATACTCTTTTTTATTTGTTTTCTTTTCCTAAGTTTCATAATTGATTTTGGAAGGTGAGCCTTTGCACTGCTGGAATCACTGTAGGTTTCCATAAACTACTGTTCGTGTGTGCATGTGTGTGTGTGTGTGTGAGTGCACAGGGGAGGCCCCGCCTTTCTGCTGGGACTGAGCCTATTACTTCAAATGTGCCAAAGCACCTTCCTCATTGTGCATTTGGACACGTCACTGGTTGCAATTGAATTTGGGCTCCCTCTATTTCAGACCTTTTGGAATAGAGGTCCTTGGATCAATGTTAATACAATACTACAGAAGAGTAAGGATTTAGATATGATTTTGTGGTATAAATGGATGAATTCCTAAATGAAAACTACTTTTTTTTTTTTTTTAAATGAATAAACTTCCAGAAAGGACTATGAGTTGTGGAAAGTGTCAGAGGAATATGCTGATTTGCCCAACTCAGGGAGTATTTCGGACATCAAGAGAAAGTGTCACTCTGCAGCTTTTCAAATGGCACACTATGCACCTATTCTAAATTCATGTTCTTTATGTGAGTTTTTGTGAGCTTTTGTAAGCAGGCAGTGACAGAAGAAAGCTGAAGACAGAGAGGAGAGAGAGGACTGAGAGTACACATTATCTTGAGGAGAAAAATGTGATCACTAGCATCTGAAGAATGTTTTGCACAAAGGCACCACCTACTGGTAAAACCTGACTTTTTAGTATTAAAATACAGTTCTCAATATGCAATTCCCATTCTGTTCTTAGATGTTTTAGTGCTGGGACCACTTAGGAGGCTGAAGTTTCAGTCTAATTTGTGTCTAAGACACAGTTTCAAGTTTTCTAACAGTAGGGTTTTACACAGGGAGAGACTGAAGTTAGTAGGGGCAACAGGCCACTCTGCTACCAAAGACTTTAAAACCAAAGGGGTGTGCAGACATTTTTACAGCAAGCAGAAGACATTTGGGGATTTGGAAGTATGTTTGAGCTTGTAGAATAAATGGTTAAGTTCGGACATGGTCATTTCCATTTACTAAAATATTACACTTTTTTGATATCCCATTGATTAAGTCGTCAGTCGTTGAGTAAAAGTCTTGACTACAAAATCTACTACTACAAAAATCTACTACAATTACTTTGCAAAAAGGCAAAATATTGTTTCATTTTGACAAATTTATACTTGAAATTATATGGCTTCACTATTGAATGATACCAACTGCTTTTATCATTGATTGTTGCAATGTTCAATAATGGATGGATCTTGTCAGACAACAGAGAAAATACCTCCAATTGCTTTTACCTACCCTGCTTTTGAATACAGAACAGTTTGTCAAAATTTGCAGTGATCCTTTTCACAGGTCAGGATTAGAGAGTAACAGAGAGTAACAGCCCTCATCACAGAAAATGCAAGCAAAGTCCTTTGCAAGCAGGACTTTTTTTTTTTTTTTTTGCTTTTCTAGGTATTAAGTAAGTACACATAAGAAACTGTAATATCAAACTCAGTCATTCCAATCTAGCGAAACATTCTATTCTTTTCTTGAAAACTTGTTGAAACAAATCCAACAAGAATAAAAATACAACCCTGGGTTTTCTTTTGCTTTTCATTTCCAGTGAATTTATTTTTCATTTACTTGAGAGATACTAGGACTGCACCTGTGAAAAAAAAAAAAAAAAGCTGCCCATTTAGCATATATGATAGGATGCATGACTTAAGGTGCAAAGCCTGCAGCTGAACCTGAAAGTCCCTAATACAGCATGGTGGAACTTGAGGATTTGGTTTCCAGGTGTTTCATATGAGTTTGTGACATGCCACTTAGCAACATCTAAGAAACTTACAAACCCATGCTAGTTAAAACAACCAGATCAGTCAAATTTGCTCGTATGGAACATACTTGACTTTACATGCAGTCTATTCTGTTACAGTCGCCACAGGAACAAATCTAGAGCGACAAGCTGCTTTTTCCAAGAAACACAGCCAGTATTGTTACATTGCAATGATACATTTTAAAATGTGTTTCAGAAGTGAGTATGAAAATGCATCTCTACAGATTTTTCTTTGGATTCTTTGAGATTTATTACTGAGATTACCTACATAACTCGCATACGAATTTGCAGTCTTAAGAAATAGTGGTTGGCCTGCAATTGGAACGTATTTTTTTGTAAACTGAAAAAATAATTTCGGACAGGACTACATTTTTGAAGTTTAAAACAGTATAAATATTAAAGCAACTGATACGAATTATAATTCAAAATTTTCATTTAAGCTGATTTTTCAAAAATCCATTTGTGCTAGAATTATTTCCAAAATGAGTTCCAAAATAAGGTTTGGTGACTGTAATTTACATTATTTGGTTAAAATTTCTGAAACAATTTACCAAATTTCATGTAAGCTGATAAGGCTAATGGTAAGGCTAATAAACCTACTGTTACACATCAGTGCGAATGGTAAAAGAATACTTACTCAGCTGCAGTCTTTAGTCTTGTATTCTAAATAGAAGATTGATCTCTATTTAGAATGGAAGCTTTCTATATAGTAAAAAACGCAGATATCTTTTTGCTACTCAATTCTACGTGTGTGTGTTTGAGTGTGGATACAGCTGGTTCTGCATATTTTTTACAAAGTTGCTTCATATAAATATGTAATTTTTGTTGAGGCATTTTATCATCTGTAAGTTCATTGAAAGCCAGATGGGTTTTGAATATGGTAAGCCCATGGAGAAAATAAAGCAAATTACTTGCAGATAAACACTCAGTAAGTGCCACAGAGGCTGTTCACATTAATGTGATCACTTTTCCTCATACATTGTACAGAAACATTGCATTTTATGGGGACAGTGGGGAATAGTAAAGTTTTAATTTTACACAGCAGTTCATATTCAGATCAGTATGAGTGAAAATCTCCCTATTATTTAGAACAGAGCAACCACAGGGGAGGAATGCTGGTTGGATGGATTCAATGGATTCAACATTATGCATCTGCCTGGCTCTGCTGTCTAACAAGTGCAATGCAAGTCAGGATGCAACAAGCCACAAGTGGGTTTAGTTCTTGATGCCCCTGAAATCAGATCTGCTTGGGATTAAAATCTCCAACTGGTTCTGAAGCTCAGTATGCACAGATAGAAGGGCAGGTCTGACTAGATGGACAGTGATGACATGAAATGCATCAAATGGATTTTTATAGAAGGAAAAGGACCTCTACTGAAAGAAGAAAAAGTATCACATATATTTTTGCACTTTCTCATTTGTTTCTCCAACTTAGCTTACCTCATCACTTTCAATATTATTTTGTTTTTGTTCTTAAATGTCCATACAGAATGACAGAAGCAACACTGGATATTTACAATAAACTTTAGTTTTGTCTATACCTTACAGAACACTAGATATTTTTGACTTCTGAATAATTTGCAAGAATATCCCCTCCCTGTTTTTCTCCCAGGTAAAAGCAAAATGTGTTTTTTTGGTCTTCTTTTCTTTCAGATTTTTTGATGAATGTAAAAAAACAGAATAAGAATTTCTGTGTCAGGACACACTTTGATTAGCTTTCACACTTTTAATTTTACCCTTAAAGAACAATTTAAAACTGAACATTTCATTTACAATGGTGATGTAAAGACCTTGGCTTAATCGGAAATATTTTAGGGTCTTATTTAGAACGAGGAGGTTGGCAAAACTAATACAAATTCACATAATGTCACTGACTCTAAATTCTTCACTAAAAATGGGCTCAGTGGAAAATATTTGCCCCAAACAAATTATGATTACTAGCTAATCAAAATTAATCATTACTGATTAGTCTGCTTTTTGATAAGACTCACAGAACAAATCAATAGTGCGCATGGATTTGGGCAAGCCTTTTGTTCTTTTGGGTGGTGTTTTGGAGATATTTCCCTTGTGTATGAAGTTCCCTATACTGAAGATGCTTTTGATGAAATACTCTGATGGGGTTTCTGTGTTTGCCCTGATATTTGATGAAAGCCAAACTTTCACCTGTAGATGACACTTAAGGCAAAAAAGATTCTCTCTTAGAGTGAGAGGTATGAATGAAAAGAGTGTTTTGCATGAAATAGACTTGTACCAGAAGTACATAAACTATTAATTCAAGAACTAGGAAGGGAATCCCCTCCTGGTTGAGTGATTAATTTCTGTTTTCCTCACTGGTCCATGTTAAATAAGCAGAAAGCCTCTCCTCTCCATAGGAGACATTACAACAATATTCAGGCAAAAACCTCTTACATTTTGGGTGTATACACCTACTGCTGATGGGCAAACGTCTTGCAGCTTCCACCACCTTCTGGTCTGTGACCTCACTCAGCTACTCCTCCCACACTGCAGGGATCTGGGGAGTCTGTTTTATCATATGTCTAGGGTAACTACAGAGTTTTGCATGATCAAAAACTACAAACTAGAGTTTTGCAACTCAAAAACTAAAATAAAATCAAGAAATGCTTGTTATTTTCTGTGTGAACAGAAGACTTCTCCAGAATCATCAGTGAAGCAGCTTTCATAGCTGAATTGTAACAATTAAGAGTAGCCACTCCAAAAGCATTCCAGCAGCCACCATCACTGCATTTCAGCTTTTTGTGATATGAATTAGAAGCAGATGATGATGTGTGACATATCTGAAAAGGTATGTAGTTAGTTTAGGATAAAACTTAAGCTTTCTTGGGTTAACCAAATAGTCTTATTACATTTTTTGGTACACTGCTGAAAACAATCAGCTTATTGTAAAGTAATACCTTGATGTATAACATGTGAGTTTTTGATTTATTTGAGACTTTATGTCTTTAATTGTACAGTTAGTCTGGTGCCCCAGGAAGAGCACAAATCTCAAGAAGAAAATAGAAGAAACATAATGGGAAAATACTAAATCTTTTTTTTTGATGCAGCAACTACTTCAGTTGCATGTATTTACGCAGTTAGTATCTGTACAGACTTACTTATATATATGTGGGTTTTCCTCTAAAACATCTCTAGGTTTAAAAATTCAAGCTGTTTGTACATGGTAAGGAAATTACAGTAAATTACAAAATGTGATCAGATAAATTAGAAGGAGAATTTTGAAGTCTGAGCCACAATCATAGTACTAAATGCTTTCAGATTATGGCAACTACCCTATAAATATCAGTGCACATAGGCAAAACACCTCTTTCTGAAAGGAAAAAAAAAAGTTTAATTTCCAAATGATTTTGAATTAAAATTCTACTCATGAATATACATTTTCAGTTTACCCTTTTACAATGAAAACTTTCTTAATTCAAATATGTTAGACTAAACCTTAGGCTGAGAGTGGAGTGTTAGTGAACAGTTAGGATCTTACTCAATAAAATGGGATATGACAGGATTTTTGAAAATTATACTTTTAAAGTTTACTTGAATTAGCCAATAGGTTGCTTTTCCAATGTGATTTCCATGAAATTTCACACTTTTTAAAAAAATGAAATAACTTAACAATGTACTTAACCAACTTTGAAAAAAAAAATCTTGCAGTTAGCCACTAGAGGGTGTAAATACCTATCCTCCTCCTCCTCCACACAGGCAAATGACAGGGAGTCTTCTAGGGCTGCCAGGCTGTGAGGCCTAATTGTTATTTGCTTGTATAAGACACGTCCAAAGAAATGAAACTCCCATGTCACAGCTGAGCAGATGGGAGTATGTGATTATTATGTAAGGAAGGGTAAGGCTTAATCTCAGATCAAATCATTATGTCAGTCTAATTAAAAATATTTTTAAAAAAATCTTTTTTTTTTTTTGTTAAAGTTTACGCTATAGTAACTGGAAATAAAAAGTATAATGGGCAAAATAAAACAGCAGCACAATAAAGTATTTAATTATGGCTTTAGTGAAGAAATTAAGTGCTATTTAAAGAAATAAACAGTGAAACATGAGAAATAATCTTTACTATACTACTGAGAAAATGCCGGAGAAACAGACTATTTTGTTTTAGCTACCTGACAGGCTTTTAATGAAATATGTAGTTTCAAATTTTGGAAATTGAGCTGTTACATGCAGTAAATATGTGCTAATATGTTACCATGATGTATTGCATATTTGGGATTACTTGGAGATACCAAAGTCACTGTAATGGTATTTTAAAGAAAGCACTGCTTACCCCAATTGACTGAGGGCAGATGGTGGCATATTATGTAGGTGTTGCTGTTGCCAGCCAGTCACAGAACCAAGATGAAGAGCACTGGCTGTATTAAACCCAGAGAGAGATGATATATCTGCACTACTCAGAGAGTATTCTAGATTTGAAAATAGAAAAGACAACAATTAAAAGAGAATTAAGGAGGAAGCAATTAAACAATAACTAACATCATAATTCTCATATGTCACTTTATAAGCCTTTCAATTTTAATTTTAATTACACCCTTCATATTAAGTTATGAAAGCTAGAAAAAGCTAGACTAAGCTAGAAAAGTAGACTCTCCTCTTCAGTCAATTCATTAATTTGGAAGTAAATAATGCACTAATAATCACTCTGTAATTTACCAGAGCTTTTTTTGCATCTGCAAAGTCCAAAACATTCTTACCCTACACATGCACCATAGCCCTGCATGGTTTTGCATAGAGCCAAAGACTTCCAAAACACCATGGTATCTCAGTTAAGGTTTCCTGTGCAGAACCCTGCATCTGAACAACGCGTGTTGCTCCTCTAGAAGCATCAGGCCTACGTATCATATGGTGCCAATGTGCAACGGGAACTGGAAAGCATCTCTGGGGCCTTCATTTTTAGTACTCTCCAGGTAACTGTATGATAGGTCCCAAACTTCCTGCACTCCAGTTTTAAACCAGAAAAACCACTTGCTCCCACTGCCCTTATAGTTTTAGGAAGACGCGTTCAAGAACTAGATGAAATTATCTGTTGTATTAAGAGGATCGAGTAGTTTGACTTAAGTCACATTTCATATAAAAGCCACTGCAGGAAAGCTATCAAGGCACTTTTCCCTTTGAACAAAACTATCATTTCTCAACTAGCTCTGACTCCAGCCAGTGACATATTCAGACCAGCTGAGAGAAGCATCGGCGCTGCAGTTTTCAGCACAGCCCAACTAATATTAGCTACTTCACTGTCACCGAGACAGACATTTGCCCGCATCTTGCTCCCTCCCCGCTCCACGTTTCCTCTTGCCCCATACTCACCAGTACCATATGTTGTAGAAATGGCTGATGGGTATCCTCCCATCCCTTGCCCTGGGAGAGTAGGAGTTGCTACGGAAACCACGGGAGTAGCCAGTGACTGAGCAGACTGCGAGTTATTTATCCTCTGATTCTTTTAAAATAAGTAAAATAAACATATTATCGACCGGGTTTTGGTGTAGTAGTTTTCTGGGTATGTTTTGCACAAGAGGAATACAAGCTGATACAGATTTCTAGAAATCAATCATTTAGCATGTGGCTTTTATGAACTCTGCCAACCCTATCAT
Organism: Tinamus guttatus; assembly: GCF_059628265.1. Taxonomy (NCBI): domain Eukaryota; kingdom Metazoa; phylum Chordata; class Aves; order Tinamiformes; family Tinamidae; genus Tinamus; species Tinamus guttatus. The sequence goes on along the minus strand of NW_028288603.1, from coordinate 748,805 downwards.
TTACAATCCTTCAAGAGATCAGTTGTCACCATAGTAACCCATTACATCAGTATCTCCTAGGTAACTGAGCTAGTAACAAGCAGGACTGCTTTTATTGCGGGCAGAAAAACAGACTGGTTGACAAACTGATGGAATATGTAAACTCTACTCCCATGGTTTTGCTTTCCATTCAAATGCAAAAAATCAACAGCAGCAACAAAACAAATAATAAAAAAAAAAACACCCCCAAACTGCAAACCCCACTCCTGGATTTTCTGCTTCACGCAGGAGCCCTGTGGCAGAGCTGAATGCTGGACTCTGACCAGCAGATGGTGCTCTCACTACTCCAGTTTTCTAACGACAGGCGCAACTTACAAGAATTGAGAGGTAGCAAAACATTTACGCATTTATCTTCAACGCAGTAGATGCTGTGCTGTACAAATTGCTCTAGAAAACTATTAATTCTGTCAGTTTCAGGCTAAAACATCTGGGCAGCCACCAAAACAACATAATAAGGCAGTGTCATCCTCAAGAGCATAAGTTTATACGCTAGCAAAGCATCTAGGACAGGAAAGCTCTGTTTTAACACGCATATGTGCAACAAGTGCATGTTTTTCCTCTGTATGTACTGCTAGATTTCAGGAGTGGTGATTGGCACTCTTGTTCATAATACAGTAATGGTAAAGTTTTCCCTTTTTGTTTTACCACAACGTCATCTACAGAGACAGAAGAATTTTTTTTCATTATTAAGACAAAACATCACTACCACTTACCAAAAGCAGATCAACATCCTCAGACTGAGAGCATAGGAAAGGAGCATTAAAAATAAGTGAGCGGAAGCATGTACCAGGATGCAGACATAGCATAGCAAAACGAAGAGCTTCACCTGATAGGAGGGGCAAATTAAATACTTTCTGAGCTTAGCTCAGAAAAAGAGCAGTTTCTAGTTGTGATCTTTGTCCTTCTGATGAGATATGTGTCTCAACTGTGATGACAATCCATCCAGTTTTCAGCACAAGTCATTGGCTTAGAATTCATTATATTTTCCACAGCCCCAGTGGCTGCAGGTTATGTTGCTATACCTGGTTTTAAAGAGATCTGACCATTCACAGACTCCCTTGGAAAGTATCAGTTTTAAGGACCTTGGAATAAATCATTTGATGGAGACAGTCTGTCACTGCCTTGGTTGACTTTGAGTATAGTCCTGTAGGAGACTATTTTATTTCTCATCCTCTCAGAAAACAGCAGTGCGTTTATGGGGGTTTAGTTTGA